>NC_139344.1:26409488-27009488 GCF_055883805.1 Amblyomma maculatum
AAGTCGCCTCTTCCTTGCCTACACTGTTGCGTAACTTATCACGTCATGACTGTCCCGAAACTCCAGCGCTTCTTCAATCCCTGCATCGGCGTCATGCACTGGTGGTTCAAGTGCCCCACATTCTGTAATAGAATGTTCAATCATTTCCCTGTTGTGCATGCAACAGCAGCAAATGTCATCAGTGCTGTCAAACTTTTTGCCAGCAGCATTTCGTCCTCAAGCACGCAATCTTAGCCTCGAAAAGTAAACCACTGCATTTGGAATTGTCAAAAATAATAACCTTCAAATTTTAGTCTTAGCCGCTCTGTAAAGCTCCATGTCTACCATTCTCTTTTGGCAACGAATATTTTCTGAGGCTCATAGTTTTTGCTTCAATGTAACTTTTATATCGTTTCCTCCTTTATGACATTCGTATCTATTTGCAAGCCATATCTAGTACGTACTTCTCCTCCATGTTGTATCAAAACTACACCGGCAGGAGTACCTTAAAATCCTTGCCGCCCAGCACTTCTCATTCATTGGCCTCAAGCTTTCTTCATACTGCACCTTGATTTTGTAGGCTTACTATTGCCTCTTTAACCTCTAAGTCCCACCAACATTCTGGCTTCTTTTTGCCTCCACTGGTTTCTCCTTGGCAGCAAAGTTATGTCCGTCTCAATTACTTCCACTATTTCATTATACGTCCATGACTCATTTGCGCCTTTTCTCATGCGCTTCTCTAACTCTTTCAATATGGCCATCAAATTCCGGTCGTTCATATACGGAACTCCGCACTATATGTCATGTATCCGCGGTCCACACTCCTCCTTTGCTTTCTCGACCCTATCTATATTGCGACCTTCCCAGCTATAACCTGGGGCCACAAGAGCTTCTTCTAGGTCTCTCAGGTGCGTTTCCATAAAGCCATATATTCAATACCATCTGCTTCTATCTGTTTTATTTCAGGCCTTTACTGCAGATCTTCCTCCCTGCATACTTATGTAAGCGATATTGTTAGCCTTAATTTTCTTCTTCATCCGTTTTCCCTTACGATTCATCTCAACCTCATTGCGACTGCATGGTCCTGGCCTTCGGTGCAGTCATTAGGTGCCAGAAGCTGCACGTCTCCCGTTACTCTTCCTTGGCGCTTTCCGGCCCCCTAAAAAAGCCACAGCTCTACCAGGAAGGGGCCATCCTATTGTTCCGCCTATGCCACAGTTGAAATGAATGCCATTTCACTGGAAGCCTCTTTTGCGTCCCGCTACTGTCAGTTCCTTGTTGATTTCCATCACTTCAAACTGCATTGTACGAACCAAATTCCGAATATCTCGGTTTGCAGCCAAAACTGCGTCTACCACGTAGACGCACTGGTGACACACCTCTAACAGTGTGCACACAACGGTCTGCACAGGGACATATCTCGAAGGTCTGCAACTCCCTTCGCTATGTGCGTTGCCACCCCCTCTTCTTTCCTTTGCAGGACGTCGTTTGATTCTGCGGCTGCTACAAGGTTTCGCCCTTTCTTCTTCTCCAGTTGGCATCTGGCACAGGCCATGATTACTTCTGCGGTGCCGCCTGAAAGTGCAGTGAGCTTGACACGTACAGCCTTTGTCAAAAGTGTAGAACACAAGGGGGTCTGTTTCAGAGCCACTTGGTGTGGCTTGTAATGAATTTACAATGTTCCAAATCTCTTCATGGTAATAAGATTTTTTGTTCTACCCTCTCCAGAGGGAAGAGCTCTGCTAATACTAAATCAGCGCTACTACATGGATGAGAAACATACTCCCTGGGCTCTACTTGACAAAGGCTCTAGATGGTCTTTCACACGTTCCTTATAGCCTACTAACACCTGCGCATATTGGAATCTGCCACACGGTCATTTTCACTCTCCTGACCTAGTTTCTGTAAGTCACTGCTCTTTAGGTGCTCTCCAGCCTCGTCTGTTTTTTGTGTGCATCGCCCTTGCCGTGGCTTGTCCACGTTGCTCCAGCGTCCTTTTCACCTCGCTTTCCTTACAGCCTTGCCCTGTTCAAACTTGTCGAGGGCAGAAAATTTGATATTCTGCTTTGGGTTTCCCCCTTTTGAAGCTGAAAGGCGCATTCGTCTAGCTCGTCTTCCACTTTCTTTAACCTCAGTTCAACTGCAGCTGTTTTTCTAGCTGCCGAAAATGTTCCGACGACATCTTGTGCTGGCTCAGCATTACGTCCATTTTTCTTTCCGTTTTGCGCTGCTTGCATAAGTATTCGTCCTCACCTTCTCGGTCGTCAGCCTAGCTTTTGATCGTAAAATCACCACCGCACTCTTCGCAGCAATTGTCACGGGACGCCTTCTATGAAGCTTGATGACAGGGTAATACACTGTCTCAAAACTCAAAGCACGCTTTTCCAGCCCTTTTCACGTCGTTGCCTACTAGTTTCCCTCCCTCGGCCATATGGCAATTTAGACAACCATTCGTTTACAGCGTTCCGAGTCACACGATTTCACGTTGGATATATCAAGTTGGAGCCTAGCTCTCGACAGGGATTCCAACCGACGACATCATTATTAGCCGCACTACACATATTGCAGTATGAAGGTTTCTCCCATATTCCTCCAATTAACCGACGATATATGTACCTTTAATAGTATGCATTTTTTTTACTTTCTCTATTATTACTACTACGAAAGAGAAAGAAAGGAGCAATACCTTTCTCAGGGCTCGACAAGCACCTGAACCGCACCGTGAGGGAAGCGAGGAAGGCGCCAGAGAAAAAAAAAAAAGAGAGAATAAGAGGTGCCGTAGCAGAAGGCTCCGGAATAATTTAGAACCACCTGTGGATATTGATACGTGGCAGCAAGCTAGTTCAGGAAACCCACCACAGCTGAGGACAGACGTAAGTGTTGTTGTTGTTGTTGTTGTTGTTGTTGTTGTTGTTGTTGTTGTTGTTGTTGTTGTTGTTGTTGTTGTTGTTGTTGTTGTTGTTGTTGTTGTTGTTGTTGTTGTTGTTGTTGTTGTTGTTGTTGTTGTTGTTGTTGTTGTTGTCCAAATAACTTATGGCACATACCCACAGAGGGGGATCGGCCAAGAATTGGGTAGCAAAGAATTTTTTTATTTTTTAAGTATACTTGCATAAAAAAAATGATTTGAGGGGTAGAGAAAAGGACACAAAACGGGAAATAAGTGAAATATAAAATGAAAAGCGGTAACACTCACGGGAGATTGACACTACAATTGTAGAACAAGTGAGGTTTAAATATTTAGCAAGGCAAACGATTTGAGTCCAGTAAAACATTTTGCATGGCGATGAAAACAGACCTGTGACTGTGCCCAAGGATGGTGGCGCCAAATGATAACAATGTCTGGCTGCTTAAACTAAGGCCAAGCTGTTGCAATGGCCTTTCCATCAACTGTTTTCTCAACGTAGTAAAGCGGCGGCAAAACAATAAAAAATGATCTAAAGTTTCTTGTTCACCGCAAAATGCGCAGACGCGAGACAGTGCCAAACCAGACCTGTAAAGATAGAAATTTAAAGGTGGGATACGGCATCGCAACCTTGTTAGAGAAATGTCAAGTTGCCGTGCATGACATAATTTTCTATTCCAAGAATAATTTAGATGCAGGTAGTCATCAGATCTTAAAAGATGTCCATTTTTCATATTTAATAGAACGTTTCTCCGAAACCTCGCTGCGGTGATGTACGCTGTCGCCGGAAGGATAGATAATACGGGGCCATTAAGGGACTCTTTTGCCAAATTGTCAGCATATTCATTTAAAGTCACATTACTGTGGCCTGGTACCCATACCATATGTACAATTTTCAAATGTCTAGGGATCAGGGAGACAAAGGTTTTTACTATTGCAGAATCCACCGACGAAGAGAGAGATGAGCACAAGGATAGAGAGTCGGAAATTACAGCCACTATAGAAAAAGAGGAGTCTAATTTCCGTAAAGCGAGTACCACCGCCAGAAACTCCGCTTCAAAAATTGGAGTGAAGTCCGGAAGCCGGACAGAAAAAGACTAGTCTAAATGTGGGCAATATATACACCCGCCTTTTCATTACTTTGAGATGCGTCAGTAGCTACTACTAAACTAGCAGAAAGGCTTCTAAAGTGATCTTCTAATAATCTGTTTAGAATAACGGATGATAAGTTTTTAGCATTATTCGGGAATATGTCGTCAAAGACAATTTCAATAGATGAACCGATGGTTTGTACGGGTAGAATACTAGGAAGGGAAACATTTAAAGGGTCCAGCAAATTTTTGACCATAACAACCTGTGGGGTGTGAAATTGAGGCCAATGGACACCGACAAAGGAGGTCGGTTGACAGCAAAAAATAGACATAGATCGGTGAAACTCTGATTGATATATCCTTAAGTACGTCTGAACGGTTAGAATTTTTAATCTATATATAAAGGGTGGAATCCGGGCTTGAAGGTAGAACACATTGTTGGCAACAAATTTTGGAAGTCCAAGACACAACTGAAGCGCTTCTCGCTCCAAGAGAACAAGCGGTCGAATTTTATAAGCTGCTGATCCAGAAAACAAGACTGAACCGAACTCTAAAATTGGACGCACATACATAACATAAACCATTAAAAGGACATCTCTCCGCATTCCAGACCTGGGACGACTAATTCGGCGCAACATGCCCACGGCCCGAGCCCCTTTCGTAGCAATATGGTTAATTTGGGGCTGCCATGAAAGATTATCATCATAAGTGACCCCTAAATACTTTAATTATTTAACCTGTGGTATTATTTGCTGCTGATACATTACAGACAGACTTACAGAATCTTTTATATTGAATACGAGGACTGCGCTTTTGTTCACATTTAATGTGAGACGCAAGCCACACAACCAATTCTCAATAGAGTTTAGGTACGTTTGCAAGTGGAGATAAAGGGATTGAATATCCGATGCAGTTGCAAAAAACGCAATATCATCCGCATATACGTAAGTGTGAACGTCACGATTAACAGGTATTGAGCTGAGCAGTATGTTGAAAAGGACTGGTGAAAGGACTGCTCCTTGCGGCACTCCCCTGGCTTGCTTATATCTGCCAGAATGAACGCCATTTAATGCACAGTAAAACTCTCGGTTTTGGAGGAATTCAGATATCCAGGCTACTAAATAATGTGGAAACTGAAGAGATTTTAATTTTTGCAATAGAATGCTATGCTCAACGCTATCATAGGCCTTGGCTATATTTAGCCGTATCAAGGCAGCGTGCATTTTTTGGCGCCGCGATAAAAGAACTCGACTCTCGAGATCAGCATGCGCATTCCAGATGGAACACTTTTGACGGAAACCAATTTGGCAAGGGCTGAGGATATTTTATTTATTCATGAATTCCGAAATACGTATAAGTATTACTCTTTCAATTAATTTTACAATGTTTGATGTTAATGCAATTGGTCTAATGTTATCAATTGACAAGGCACCGCCTTTATTCTTAAGTAAAGGAATTATTTTGGCAAGTTTTCATTCTGGGTGTATCCAAGCATGTTTGATGGAATAATTTATTAGCTCTAATAACGTCTCAGGTGACTCGTCAAAAAGAATTTTTAACATTTTTGAAGTTACGTTATCAGGACCGGGAGCAGCGGCTGGTAATCTCATAACTATAGGAGAAAGCTCAGAAACGGAAATTTGAGGATCATAAATAACTGGTTCCATTGGCATTACAGATATCGAGCACGAAGGAAGTGCAGACGAGAAACGCTTCTGCAATCCTTTGGCAATCGTTTCAAGTCAAAATTAAGGAAAGTAGATTTTGTGCTTGCGGAATCTTTTTTCTCGAGCGTAAAAAACCAAAAAGAGCAGTTCGGTTGCCAGATTTAGAGAGGAAATCAAAATGCTTAGCATCACACTCGTCCTTCGCTTTTGCAACTGTACGTTTAAAAGTAGCTGCAATGAACTTGTAATCCTGCCAGTTTTTCGGGCACTGGTTGTGGAGAAGCTTTTTCCATGCCGCCTTTGTACGTCTGTAATCTCGGGAACAATCAGCATTCCACCAAACAGCTGAAGTGTTCCCCTTTGAGCCCCGTACCAAGATCTCAGACTTCTTACGGCAATCCTCAATCACCGAGCAGAAGCGTTTTGATTTGTGTTGTTCATCCGTGTTATTCAATGACTCAAGATTAGGGCGTAACGTTAACTGAAAGTTATTATAGTTGATAAATGACTTCAACTGAGAAATCGCTGGAGTTACAGGGAGATTAACATCAAACGCAATCGGTATGTGGTCACTAGAGGTGCCCCAATCAAGTGTCGACCAATTATTAACGAAAAGACTGGGAGAGGTAAAAGTTAAATCTAACACAGATTGACTGTGTTTTCTTATGAAAGTGGCCGAACCCGAATTTCTACAGGAAAAGTTATTTGTTATCCAATCCCAAAGACGCTTGCCACAACTATCTGTCTTGTAGCCCCATGACACATGGTGCGAATTAAAATCACCAGCCAGAAGAACTGAGTTTCGAAAATTAACTAATAGCAGATCTAGAAGTTTTGTATCTTGTACACCGCTAGGGAAATAAGCATTCACTAAGGAAAACGGACAGTGCCCTGGAATTTCAAAGTCTAGGGCCAATAACTCACTATCTATAGAATATAGCTGGAAAGAAATCTTAGCCCTGTGACAGAATTTTGTACAGACAAATATAATTAAACCTCCTCCTTTTGATTGGCGATCTTGTCGGAATGAATGATAATTTTGTAAATAGAAATGCTTTTCGGCTGTTAGCCAAGTTTCTTGCAAAATAATTATATGTGGATTATATTGAGAAGAAATGTAAACTAAATCTGTTGAAGCTTTTAGAATTGAACGACATTTCCACTGGATAACTTTTAGTGCCCCTATGATTGCGAAATCTTGGCAGCCGCAACTGCCTGCCCCAAAATATTGTCCTTTGGCTTTGATGCATGCTGATGTTTCTTTGATTTTGGTTGGGACCGCGGAGAAGAATGGTTGGACATGGGAGACCCACACCGTTTTAGAATTCCTACACCTGATTCCACCATCTCTGCGTCATTAATGTTTCCATCGTCATCTGGAGGATTAGCCCTGTGAGGCGAAGCAACAGTAGTGCTTTCAAGCAGTTGAGAGCTTTCAGAGGGCATGTTTGCTATGAAAGGGGCTGTTCCTGATTGCAGGGCTTGTGTTAGCTGAACTGCCAGAACGTTAGAAAAACACTCTGTGACAGTAGCAACTATTCGGTCGACCATTTTAGTCATTGATGCTTCCACTGCAGTCATTATCGCCTTTTAGATTGATGCATCCAGAGGCACACCTGATCGGGCTGACACACCTGCATAACCGTGTAATCGCTCCTTAACCTCTGTTACAGCGTCACGACGCAAACAGCGTTTTCTATCTATTACTTCTATAATTTGCAGTTCCTGCTTTCGAGATGGACACTCCAAGGAGTTTGCAGCGTGGGCTCTACCGCAAAGGCAGCATTTCTCGTTTTGTTGTGAACATGATGACAAATGATGACCATCGCCACATTTGGAACACCGCACGGAGGACTTACAACCACGAGCACTGTGACCATATCGCCAGCAATTAGTGCACTGCAGTGGCTTCGATTCAAGAGGATCCACACGGAAGATCAATGGCCATGCTTTTATCTCTGACGGGCATGAAGTTCCCGCAAATGTGGCAATCACCGACTCCGTTGGTACCCGCGTATTATTAATCTCCCGTCTGCAACGATACACCGCTACCACACCAGCCGCTGAAAGAAGGTCGAGGGTCTCAGCTGGAGTTAAAGAAGAGTCTACTCCTCGGACCAATCCTTTTGTGCATGCAAGATGAGTAGGGACAAAGCTGCTCACCTGAAGCGATCCAAATGAATTGCATTTAAGCAGATCCTTAACGCATTTCAGGTCTGGAGGTCGGCACAGTATCCCGCCACGCCCAAACTGCCTCACTTCTGTGATCGAGTCATACAGGGAAGAGGCTACCTGGAGAGCAGCTCGAACAATCCCAGGGTTATCCATTTTAATAAATCCGCCATCCTTGGGCACCAGCGCCACAGGAATGTTTGGAACGCCAGATCGTTGGAACGCTTACAGAGGTAGATCGTGAGGCGTAATGAAAGCCGACCAGGGGGAGCGCCCCTGGCCGGGAGACTGCGTAGACATCACTTTACAGTTACAATCTCTCTGTGAGCGTTATCAACACGGTGAAAAGTGCAAATGCGTAGGGGAAAACAGAAAAAGAGGACTAGCCGCCCTATGCTTAGCCGATTCACGCCTTCTGCTCGTGGTTTCAGCTTTGTCTTCTCTCACTGTTTTTCCATCGTCGTCCTCTTCCGTGGCATATACGTAACAGTATTTATCGTGAATTGATATAGCACAACACACGGACGCATTTTGTTTTCTTGACGTAACTGAGAGAGGGACTTTAACTAATGACATATAAGCTCACGATGGCCATTCACACTTCCGTCTTCACAGTGCTTAAGCAGCTGCAGTGACCCCCGTCCCCTCGATTTTTTTCTCCTTGTTTTCACTTTTATATTTCCTGCTGGAAGGATTTTTTTTTTCCTCTCTGCTATACACATTTTCCATCGGGTACACACAGGTGTCAAAACATCTATATACACAGACATAGAGTTCTCACTACAGCTTTTAGCGCCATCTGCCTGTAAGAGTACAGGCGCCTTCCAGGGAGTGCCTATTGGAAATGTAGTTTAGGCGCAAACGGTTAAAGAAGTCAAAAATATAATTTCCTTCAAAGAGCGCAACATTTTCTTTTCAAAAGCCTCAAAATGCAAAGAGAACACAATTTCTTATGAAATAACGGCCTATAAGCCCACGCTTAATTGTCGAATCGCCTCAGCATCGGCCGGCATATGGCACGTCGAACTATAGAAAGAAAGGGTGTGAAGAACAGGATTTTTTTGCTTCGCTCACTGGTACATCAAAGGTCTTGGCAGTATTGAATGCTGGCTATTCCTCTGCTTACGCATTTAGACGTGGGGCATACGTGACTACTTGAGTCGCTGACGTGTTGATGTCCCACGTTCAGCGTCACACGTTCAGCCAGAATTGATGCTACGATGTTAATAGCTGGGGAAAGGAGGAGTGCTTACGGCTAGAATTTTGTTGATTCATGATAGTCCTCTAGCTGCATGCACCATAACAGCCAATACAGCAGAGTAAGCATTTCCTGCTCCAGGTGATGTCTTTTTATTTTATTTTATTTTATTAATTTATTTTTTTCTTTTTTTTTCTTTTTGCTGACAGCACGTACTGAAAGCCAGAACTACCTGACCAACTAAGTGCAAGAACTGGGGAGAACTGCAGGTGTTCGTTTCTCGCTATGCCGATGGGTTCTTCAAGCAACTCCGTGAAAGGGTTATAAACTAGCAAAGGACACCGAGATACAACAGCACATATTGGAAACATGGATATTCCAATATAGTCGCATAGAGAAAGTCAGCAGTTGTCTGCGGAATGTTTGCACTATGCAGTTAGCGTGCACATGTGTTCTTATGTCTTGGATCCTTGCATCATTTAAATATCACTGAAGTCACAGACCTTATCTCTTCAAGGATTCGTCTCCGCGTATGAAGTGTGCAGACGAGTGAGTACGAGTTCGCCAGCATACCCTGAAATAATCGGTGATTTAATATTGAGATTTTGAAGACCTGATTCTCAAGCTAAATATTAAAGCGAGTATTTTCTGGCTACCTGTACACGAAGGCATTGAAGTCAACGAGTCGGCCAAAACCAAGGCGCAGGCAGCAGCATGCACAATATTGTCACGAAGACAGGGATTTATGGGTATCGGCAACAGGGGCAGATACACACAGTAGGTTCCCGAGAAACGGTAACACGAAGACACAAGCTCAAGAGTCCACAGTCCTAGCTAGCCGAAGCGCGCGAGAGTCTCCAACTTCTTCGTCGTTCAAGCGCTACCTCGAACCGTCAGGTGGCATTATCCCCCCCCCCCCCCTCGAAAAAAAAACCGCAAGCTCACAGAAATAAACTGCTCCGGATGGCAAATACGACTTTCAGCGGGTAAAATACGGCTTCATGCGAAGCACATGCACCAGGTCAGACAAGCACTGACGACTAGAACTCGGTACAGTTCCGTCTGGAATAACCTCGTACGTAACTTCTGAGAGGCGACGCAACACTGTAGGGTCCGAATAACGATTGAGAAGTTTTTCTGACAGGCCTGGGCGCCGGACAGGTGTCCACACCCAGACTTGTCACCAGGCTGGAACACGGCATAGCGATGGCGGTCGTTATATCGGCGTGCATCTGTTGCTTGCTGTTTTGTAATGTGATTACGGGCGAGTTGGCGAGCTTCCTCAGCGTAGTTGGTGAATTCTTCTGCGTCAGCGGTACGCAGCTGGTCGTCAGCCGCACATGGCAGCATAGCGTCGAGCATGGTCTGTACATCGCGTCCGTATACTAGGCGAAACGAAGTGAATCGAGTTGTTTCTTGTACGGCCGTGTTATATGCAAATGTGACATAAGGCAATATCTCGTCCCATGTTTTATGCCGGACATCGACATACATGGCGAGCATGTCCGCTATTGTTTTGTTTAGTCGCTCAGTAAGGCCATTAGACTGAGGATGGTAAGCAGTAGTCTTTCGGTGATGTGTCTGGCTTAGTTGGAAAACTTCTTCAAGGAGACGCGCTGTAAATGCCTTGCCACGATCAGTGATGACGTATGAAGGGGCGCCATGGCGGAGGACAATCTGCGTCATGAAAAATTGTGCCACTTCGGAGGATGTTGCACGTGGCACCACCATAGTTTCCGCGTAACGTGTCAGATAATCTTTAGCCACGATAATCCACTTATTGCCAGCTGACGATAGAGGAAAAGGGCCAAGAAAGTCCATACCAATTTGGTCGAATGGTACTAGTGGTGGGGGAATAGGCTGCAGGAAACCCGCTGGCTTCAATGGCGGTGTCTTGCGTCGCTGGCACTCGCGGCAACCTCTAACATATCGATGAACGGTGGCGGTAAGTTTGGGCCAGTAGTAGGCCTGGCGCACTCTGGTAAGAGTGCGTGCAAAGCCCAAGTGTCCAGCGGTGGGTTCATCATGGCAAGCATGAAGGATTTCCTCGCGGAGATCTGCAGGGATGACTAGAAGATAGGCTCGGTCACTGTTGCCGGCGCTTTTCTTGTAGAGGATTCCGTCGCGCGTAAAGAAGGATGACAATTTCTTAGCAAACAGTCGAGATACTGTAGAATCGAAACCCTCCAGATGATCGATCAGTTTTGAGGTCTGGGTCAGCCCGTTGCCGGGCTTTTAAATCAGAGGAACTGATAATGCCAAGAAAATGGGCGTCTTCTTCCGTACTGTCATGGGCCAACTCCACGGGTGATCGAGACAGTGTTTACGTATCTTCATGTTTACGTCCGGATTTATAAACGATAGAGTAATCAAACTCCTGCATACGAAGGCTCCACCGTGCAAGACGTCCTGATGGATCTCGAAGACTAGCTAGCCAACACAAAGCATGATGATCTGTCACAACTTTAAATTTACGGCCGTAGAGGTAAGGTCGGAATTTCATTGTGGCCCAAACGACGGCGAGACACTCCTTTTCAGAAGTTGAATAGTTTGATTCTGCCCGAGAAAGGGTGCGGCTGGCATAAGCGATCACTTTTTCCTCGCCTTGCTGGTGCTGGACCAGAACAGCACCCAGACCGACGTTGCTGGCGTCGGTGTGAATTTCGGTGGCAGCGTCCTCATCGAAGTGTGCAAGAACGGGAGGGTTGTGCAGCCGTTGGCGCAGCTCGGTGAATGCCTCCTGCTGCTCGGAAGACCAGGCATACGGGACGTCATCACGTGTCAGGCGCGTCAAAGGTTCTGCAATCTTGGCAAAATCGGCAATGGAACGGCGATAGTACGCGCACAGGCCCAAGAAACGTCGGACTGCTTTCTTCGTGGTAGGGATGGGAAAATTGGCTACAGCGGCTGTTTTATCAGGGTCAGGCCGGACACCGTCAGCGCTAACCACATGACCGAGAAATTTTAGCTGCTGATATCCAAAGTGACATTTTTCTGGTTTGAGTGTCAAATCGGCCGAGCGAAGAGCGTCCAATACCGTTCGCAGCCGCTTAAGATGTTGGTCAAACGTTTCTGAAAACGCGATGACGTCGTCCAAATAAACCAAACAGATTTGCCATTTAAGACCAGCAAGTACGGTGTCCATCATTTTCTGGAACGTCGCTGGCGCTGAACACAGACCGAAAGGCAATACTTTAAATTCATATAAGCCATCGGGTGTCACAAAGGCAGTCTTTTCCCGATCGCGCTCATCCACTTCTATCTGCCAATAACCACTTTTTAAAGCAATGGAGGAAAAGACGTTGTCGTTGCGAAGTCGATCGAGTGAATCGTCGATACGGGGCAACGGATATACATCTTTTTTTGTGATGTCATTCAGTTTCCTGTAATCAACGCAAAAACGCAGCGTGCCATCCTTTTTCTTAACCAACACGACGGGCGACGACCACGGACTTTTAGACGGCTGAATAACATCATCATTAAGCAAAATTTCCTGGACTTGTGTCCGAATTGCCTCACGTTCTTTGGCCGAAATACGGTACGGCTGCTGTCGAATAGGTCGGGCATCGTCAGACGTTAAGATGCGATGCTTGGCGATAGAAGTTTGCCGGACTTTCGATGATGAGGCAAAGCACGGGGCGTACCCCAGCAGTAAAGCACGCAGGGCGCGTTGTTGACAGAAAGAAAGGTCACTGCTAACATCGATGTGGTCTAGAACACTGGGAGTATCAATAATGTCAGACGCAAAGCATTCAGAAACTTCCTTTAACAGTTCGCCGAAAGCGATGGCAGTAGAGCGATAGAGGTGGCGAGATTCATTCGTGAAGTTCGTGACGAGAAGCTCAGAGTGACCATTGCTGAGAATAATTAAGCTTCGAGCTGCACAGATGCCATGAGAAAATAAAAGCGAACGGTTGCTTTCAGCTATTATCGGCCCGTCACGAAGCCCGTCGCACACAACACTCACAAACACGCTGGAGCGGGGAGGCACTGAAACACACTCGGCTGAAACCCGTAGGGCGCACGTACGTTGGCCATCGGTGGGGATGGCAGCAGCTTTCTCCGTTGAGAACGAGATCGTTCGCTGTCGGAGATCGATGATGGCGCCATATTCCCGCAGGAAATCCACACCGAGAATCAAATCATGAGAAGATTCCCGGAGAACGACGCAGCTGACAACGAACGTTGACGTACGAATCTGGATTCTAGCCGTGCACTGTCCAATAGGAGTAATTACATGCCCCCCAGCCGTGCGTATTTGCGTGCTACACCATGGTGTCATAACCTTCCTAAGGCTCGCTGCCAGTTTCCCACTCAAAATCGAAAAGTCTGCTCCGGTATCCACTAAAGCGCTGACATTATGACCATCGATGCACACAGGGATGTCCAGCGATAGCCGGTCTCGTGAACCAAATGCTGTCGTTTCTGCTCCAAAATCCATATCTGTTCTCATTGGGGGGACTTCTTTGTGCTGACATTTAGCGGCCCCGCCCCCGGAGGTCGCTCTATTCAGTTTTCCCGGTGGGGGCTTGGCGAGCGACCAGGCGGTGCTCGCGGGAAGTTACCAGTTGTTGAAGCGGTTTGCCGACGTGGGGATGGAGACCTGGATTGTCGGCGCGCCATCCGGAAGCTCTCTTGTGCGAGGTTGTCTCCAATGTCACGAGGTAGTTGTCCGAACGTGCGTCTAGGTGCGTTGGTGTAAAAACCCTCCGGTCCGAGTTCCCGATAAGGGCACCACCGGAAAATGTGACCAGGTTCCCCACAGTGGTAGCAAAGGCGGCGGCTCCGAGGGGCCTGCAAGACGTCCATTCGTCGAATGTTTGATCGCGGTGGCCGCACGTACCGCGTTGGCTGCTGTACAGGAATGTATTGCGTTGGCTGCTGGGCGGGCATGCACTGGGTTGGTGGTAACTTAGACAACGGAGCTTGGACGGGAACTGGGCGTCGGAGAATGTCAGCGTAAGTCGGACGAGAATAATCAGGAACAGGGGTACTTTGAGCTTCAGCAACATGCAGAGATGGCTGCGTGACTTGCTGAATCTCTTCGCGGATCATATGTGCGAGAGAATCACCCCTGGGTTGGAACGTGCCACAAACCTTCTGCAGTTCCTCGCGTACAATCGCACGAATAAGATCTCGGAGCTGTTCAGTATTGCTTACAGCAGCTGTAAGAGGCTCGGCAGCAGTCGTAGCGAGGATTGGGCTGTCGTAGACCGCCGAGCGGCGCTGGTGTAGGATCGTTTCCATGGTGACCGCCTCTGTTAAAAATGAGGTAACTGTAGTTGGTGGGCTACGTACAAGACAAGCAAAAAGCTGTTCTTTAACCCCATGCATGAGGTGGCGCAGCTTTCTCTCTTCAGACATGTTGGGATCCGCACGTCGAAATAGTTTCGTCATGTCCTCAACATACATGATGACGGACTCGTTTGGCATCTGTTTTCGAGATTGTAGAGCACGTTCTGCTCGTTCGCGCCTATCCAGGCTGACATACGCCTCTACGATAAGACGGCGGAACTGAGGCCATGATGTTATTGTGCCTTCTCGGTTCTCATACCATGTCAAAGCATGGTCTTCCAGGCAGAAAATGGCATTCCGTAGCTTTAAGTTGTCGTCCCACTGATTAAAGGATGCGACTCGTTCGAACTGAGTTAGCCAATCCTCAACGTCTTCATGCGCAGTGCCATGGAACGATTTCGGCACTCGGGGGTTTTGAACGTAAACAGGAGTACCTTGCATGACCGACGTAGTGCTTTGCGTGGCTGGCCGGAGGCTCGTTGTTGAAGTGGACTCCAAGGGCCCGTGTTCGGGAGGAAGGCCAAGGTTCCTCCGGCTGACGCGATAAACTGGCGTGTCCACAGGCAAAAGCTCGGTGTCGTTGATTCGCGGAGGGGTGTGCGACATTGAAAGGACAATTACCCAGCGGCTCCACCAAAACTGTCACGAAGACAGGGATTTATGGGTATCGGCAACTGGGGCAGATACACACAGTCAAGACAGAGGTTCCCGAGAAACGGTAACACGAAGACACAAGCTCAAGAGTCCACAGTCCTAGCTAGCCGAAGCGCGCGAGAGTCTCCAACTTCGTCGTTCAAGCGCTACCTCGAACCGTCAGGTGGCAATATCAACCATGCCGAAAACATTTACCCCTACAGTTATCATTGAAACATGGCTGTTAAAACCCTTCACTTTCAAAGAAATCGCGAAGAAGCGATGCCGCAAGGCCTTTGAGTACCTCCGCGATGAAAGAACAGAACGCGCCGCGGAGCAGGCGCGCCTCATTATCCTTATGTCGGAGCAGTTATCAAAGACTGCACAGACGTTGGTCCGAGGCCTCGCAACCAACACTGCACTAGTCCGCCATTAAGAGAAAAGTTATTCCGCAACGACGCCAGAGAAGGCATGTGCCGTCACTGCTGAACACCAGCGACAGCTGTACTCATATTGTGAGCTTCAAAGAAGAGCGCTTGCAGAAATTTTCTTTGCCATCCGGCAGGCCAACTCAATCGACCAGGTGCTTCTACTATTCCTCAACAGCGTGGTCGTCGCTGTGCTTTGGGCAAAGCTCTGAGATTTGTCGATGCAGGCCCAAGAACCAAGCCTTACGGCAGTCAACGCCACACGCACCAGCACTCGCCTCGGCCGCTGTGACTGCGGTTGGGACCATGATGCCCGCACAGACGCTTAGATCAAAGTGTACGTCAGTGATTTAAATAAAAGACGTATTTCAGTCAATCAATCTATCTGGTGCACATCAGTGGGCCAAATCACAATATAAATCTAGCAAATCATGACATGACGCTTACAGTGTTCTATAAGACATTATTGCATGTATTTTACATAACTTCGTATTTTTTTGAGAAAATGTGTTTTATGTTCTGCACCAGTTCACTCATTCAAGAATTTCGGCAATGTCATCAAAGCGCACATGCGACTGAACAGCGTAATTAATGCCGCACACAGTAGCTTCTAATTATACACTACAAGACAACTCTCGTATTAATTTACAACCACTAGTTCTCACGTTACAGCGCGCGGGTGAAAAACTGCGAAGCAAATACACGAAGCGTAACCCCAGCTAAAGAGAAGCGTATACGACTCTCCGCTGGAATGAAGCTCCCAATGATACTGTGAGTGTGAGCCCCGCAGTGGGAGGTGGTGCAGCATTAAACGTCACTTGACGTGTTGGCGTGAGGTAGGTGCACAAGGACAGCGGTCACACACATAAGCCCATGGTATGGCAGCACCGCACTTGTTTCTAGTCCATCCATAACCAGACCAAAGTCTCTTAGAAAGAGCGTCTGATCAATGCCACCATCATGGTCCAGCGTGTGAAGGCAGAAGTAGCAATCAGCTATGGGGCCCTAGACTACCGGCAATCCAGCACTACCCGACAAGACATCGTAAATTCGTCTGTTTAGAACAACCGCCATAAAGCACGGCGAGTGATGTTGAGACGAAGCCACACGACACTGGATGCGATGTTTTAGACTGTGTTTGTTTCTCTGCGACAGCAGGTTCGCGTAGTCATAGTTTACTAAAGACGTATGGCTCAGCATATAATAGTAGCCGCGTTTACGCTGTCAAAAGCGAAATTGGAAAATTGTGCTGACAGGAACGGACTCACTCAGCGTGGGCATGCAAAGCGCTTGGTATGCAATTTTCGTCGCTGCAACGAATACGTGCATCTCTGGGACGGGAGGAAACAGCGCGTGATAAACAAAGAAGAAGACAGCGCCGAGGCCGCGTGCGATCGCGACTGCGCACGTGGCTGCTGCGGTTCGCCGGACGTGGCCGGCGCAAGGGGGGATACAAAAGCCAGTGTCGAGCGCCGCGACGCAGTGAGGAACGCCTCGGAGGCCGGGGGGGTGTCCGGCTCGTTGTTTTCGCCGCTTTTTCAATATCTGCTCGAGTGGCGTGATAGAGCGCGGCACCCCACGAGGCTGCAACTGCGCCGACGAGGAGAACCAGAGTGTCCCCGCTCGCGAAATCGGGCGGCGAGAGCGGCTCCCCCATCCTCCAGATATATATCGCGCTCGAGATACGCTTATCGAAATTCTGCAAACGGACACCGCCGACGAGGGGTTCGGCTCTCCACTGTCGCCTGCTTCGACCAGACCACGTTTGGACACCATGCAGGCAAGGCTGTCGACCATCGTCCTGCTCCTGGCCCTCGCCGGGGCCGCCTCGGCCCTGCTCAGGTAAGCTGCGACCATTCGAACAAATTCCGCTCCTCGCTCGGCTTCGAGCCCTCCAAGATGACAGACGCTGGTGGCGCGCGACCGAACGGCAGCTATAAGTCATCTGTCACGTGCAGAGAGGGAAGAAAAAGAAGATGGCCTGATGAACGTTGAAAGGAACTGAAAGCATTTGATGGGCCCCATGTTTCTTCTGAGTGATGGATCGCCTTTCCTTAGTTGATTTTCTTGAAGACTGCGAACTACCATCTTTGATAATGCTCCATACGGTTCTGCTACGGTAGCTTGTAAAAGTACTTGCCGAAAATATATATATATATATATATATATATATATATATATATATATATATTTACCAACGCGTTCCCTTCGTAAATATAAGGTGAGGGCCATGCGAAGCTGCTGGGCCACATCAGCGGTGTAGTTACATTTACCACTATACAGCATGAAAATGTTAAGTTTAGGCCCGCACTAAATTTGAAGAAACAAACGCCTGACTGGTACAGGTCAGAGGGACGACGTTTATGAGTGCTGCGAACGTCGTCCCTTTCGCTTGTGGTCGGTCCTTGTAGCACTAAAACGAAGTTTTAATTATGCACATTGCGGAAAGCAGTCGTGTCTGTGTATTCTCGTCTCTGTCCAGTTTTCCGCACGCTGTTTTCGCTGCAAAGTATGCGCAAATAATCCATCCAGCAACGTGCGTTTTACTGAACTCTATCTACGTATCATCTTGCGCACCTTTGAAAATTCGAAGCAAGCCTCTACTGTTTACCATGTCGTCAGTAATTTAACAAATGTAATGCTTAGTCATCCTGGTATCCATTCTTGGTTGAAGCATTACTTCTCATCCTTCGCCTAGAAACTTTAGTGATACTTTCCGGAGAACAGTGAATCCTCTCCTAACAATTCGGCTCTTAATTCCTGCACACAAAGCACCGGACTAGGTGAATAGGAGAGTGAGGAGGTCGTGTGGCAGCTCGTGTGTCAAAAACCCAGTCTTACAGAATTATTAAGATACAGATAACTAGTCAGACCATGTGGTTTTCTCTGCGCAGGCTCTATTTGTGGCGCATTAATTATTCCTGAGGAGAAGAATGATCTGCAAAAGTTCTAGGGGAATGTATCGTGGCTTTGAATAGTCTCGATTAAATAAAAGTAGAGCGGATACTCAGATGTAACGATCGCTTAGACCACGATAGCTAGTAGTCCTTGTTGCTGGGCGCGTGAAAGCGCTGCGTCATCCTCCCCCCCCCCCCCCCCCCCCCCTGCCACCCGTGGGTGCCGAGGTAAGATATGCAGCGTTCAATGCAATCCTAACGATAGACTATGATGCGCAAAATGAAGAGCGAATATCTGCCTTCTGCAACTGAGCCATTTATCATTATCACAAAAGGGCCCGTAAAAACTTACTGTACGCGTATGCGTACAGTAAGTTTTAGTAATAGTTTTAGTTTTAGTTTTAGTTTTAGTTAAGTAATAACAAAGGCGTGGAAACTTGAGCCTCGTGGACAGTTGTAGCCACGTAGCTCTGTTGGCTTTCAAAAGGGCTGCTGTGACGCGGAATATAGCATCTGTTGCAATGGGTCACCGATCGGAATGCTCAATTACTGTAGCCTGGTTAGCCTGGCAAATATTTCAGCAGAATATACCGTGAGGCCAGTTCGTCCGACATTATACTCAATGAAAAGGTAGCGAAAAGACGGCATAAAGAATGGCGAGGAGAGAATGGGTGCTACTTTTTTTTTTTTTTTTCATATCAAGGTGAAGTGCAAAAATAACCCCTTCCCGACATTGGTGCACTCCTCAGATAACACGGAACTGTCTGAAACGAGTCATATAATGAACGAGGCGTGTCTTATACGTCCCGCAGATGGCTCGACGCAGGCGCTGGACTTCGCGTTTTCATATTTTGTACGTGCAAAAAAAATTCCATTTTGTTGAGGAGGCTGGCGCAGTGACAGCCTTACTTGACTACTTGTCATAGTGACCGAGAACGGGGAGTGTTTCGGATCTCTATACTTGAAAGGTACGAATTAGTGTAATCCCAACCGTCCTTTCTGGCAGTAACCCTGGCTGCGAAAAATTTTTAGAACACCAGCAGCGAAGAAAGTCCAATTTAGCGAAGTCTAAAGACGTTATTAGTAGTATACTCATGACCCTTAAGGACGGCAGAGTCAAATTCACGGGAGATAAAGAACGCAGTTTCCTTTTTCTTTGTTTGAGATGAGAAAAGACAAGATAACAATGGGAGAATGAGAGGGGCAGTAAGATTACAAAAGCGTGAAAGGCAGAAATGTCATTGTGGGGAATTATCGTAAGTTCCAGATGCTTCTCTTTCTTCCTTTTTTTTTTCGCGCCTATTTCAAAACAAAGGGGACATGATTTGCGAAAGAATGGAAGTATCCGTGTCCCATGCAGACATCAAGGCAGCATAAGGTGCGAGCAGCCCCGAGTAACAGGTTGAAACGTGAATATAATATAAGCACAACTTTCTAGATTAAATTATACGCTCAAGACGATATAAGGTGCAATGTCATTTCCTGTAATCCGTGTTTCTTTTTGCTATTTAGAATCACAAATAAAGAACAAAAAAGAAATCATCACCAGGCTACGATCGAATACGAAGGCAATTTCAAAACGAGCATCTCATTTCACCCGGTGTCCTCCCCCCGGCATCAGGAACCCGCACGTAATCCGCTTTCTTCACAAAATGTGGCGCCCCCTGGGAGTGGTTGAAAATTAGTCTGCTACTGGTTGAAAACGTCGTTGGAAGACGCAGTCGCCTGCGAAATGGCGATGTCTGAAGATGATGATGAGTTGCAGCTGCACCCTTTGTATCGGGTGGGCTCATTAATGTGCCCTAGCCTGATGAGAATAAAAACAAAAAGAGAAAGAGAAGTAATAGGGTAGAGCTGCTATGAGCACTATCAGCGTCTAACTATTGTCCACCACATACAAAGCCGGGCTTTAATCGTTGTGCGGATGGCGCCACTGTGCTGTCCGCGTTCGGCCGATTCAAATCCCAGTGCGCGCGGTAGCGTGATGTCGGCAACGGCACCACGGAGATTGATGTGCTCCGCCGTCTCGTCTTCGCTCCCACATGCCCTGCACATCGCCGCCCGCGCTTCTAGGGAGGGGTCGAAGCGACGCCAGTAGATCAAAGTGCAGAGTGCTCCCGCCCGTTCCTCGAACAGGAAGGAGCGTGCTACCGATGTTGTTCTGTTTCTTTGTGTTCTAGATACAGCGTCAGTGTCGTCGTCTTCTGTGCTGAAGCATGCCACATAGCGTTCTCCGCTTGGCGTACTTGCGTCCGTACGGCACTTTTGCGCTCGGTGCCCTCCGTTGTACCGTTTGACCAGAAGCCGTATTTCTGGCGCACGGACTGTATACGGGTACACCATTGTGGGCGGATGCCTTTAGGTGCACATAGCGGAACACCTTCCGTGCCTAGCGGACGTCTTTCATGGTGCGTAGGCGTGTCTCATATGCGATTTTGCTGTGGGCTTCACGGGCTTCAAAGGTCGACCATCCGATGTCGCCCTGAATGGCCTCAACAGCAACTCGACCGTGACAGCCAAGCGCTATCCGGCCCACTTCGCGCTGTCCACGCTCGAGCCAATGTCTTGTGGGGCGGAGAGGCACACGATGGCGTTTGCAAAGGTCAGGCCTGGCACATGCACACCTTTCCATAGGTCACGCACCAACACATATCGGTTGCAGCCCCACAGGCATTGTCGGCGTAGGATACTAGTTGCATGAGTGGACTTCACTTTTAGGTGTTTTTCATGTGCTATGTATAGGTCACCTTCCATGCACAGCTGCACTCCCAGGTACTGATATTTGGTTGCCTGCGGTATGTTGTCTCCGTTGGGCAGCAGCACTGCAGGATTGCCGTCGGACGGGCCCGAGAACTGGAGCACAGCTGATTTGGTGGGATTGAAGTACAGTCCCAGTGTAGCCAGATGTTCTGCACACACTGCTACCAGCCTCTGCAGCTGTGCCTCGGTTTCAGCCAACACAATATCGTCCGCAAATGCTAACCCTGGCAACGTCCACATTTCCGGGAGACCTGCCCACATGAAGGGGAGCGGGAAGCCTATACCATAATTGAGTAGCAGCTGTTCTACTTCTAACGTGTACAGCATGTACATGAGCGGGGATAGGGAACAACTCTGCTTTAGGCCCCGTAGGACAGCGACTGGTTGCGATGTGCTGCCATGAAGGTTGGCCACCGCTGTGTTGCCTGTGTCTAACAGGTTAGTCCACTACTGTGGCATACCCAACTCCTTCATTCGACGTAGCAAAGGTTCATGGGGCACACTGTCGTATTCCTTTGCCACGTCTAGGAAGCATCCGACGAGTTCCCGTGACTCCTGCGTGCGATTTCGATGCACTGGGTCAGGGTGAATAGGTTGTCGTCCAATCGTCGGCCGTGTCGGAATCCGGACTGTAGTTCAGTGAGGTGACCATGTGTTTAAGCCCAGGCTACCATCCATTTCTTCAGGAAGTGGGCGAAAGTGGGCCTGTAGTATCGCACAAGGCCTCGGTCGCCTCCCTTCTTTGGCACGAGAGACACTCGCCCTTGAAGCCAATATAGATTCCGGCGAGTTGCTCTCGTGCCTGTGTTTCCAAACATTTGACCAAGCCCGCGGGAATGTGGTCGAGGCCTTGTGCCGTTTGTGGCCCAATATGAGTAATAGCCCGTTTCAAGGCTTGTGAAGTCACCTGTCATGACACTTCCATTGGGGGTACTGTTGAGTTCAGGGTGCTTCGCTGTGTGGTTATAGCATGGTTCACGTGTCGGCTGGTCGTAGACCTTTTCTATGTGATGCATCAGCAGTTGGGAGAGGTCGGTGGCGGGCAATCCTGTAACCTCGTCCCCGATGTCATACTGTGGTGGCCTGCGGTCGAGCGTTTGCACGTACTTCCAAAACCGCCGGCTACTGTCGTGACCCCCACTCAATATTTCTTGTAACTGCCGATGGGTTGCACTACGCGATTTTTCTTTGCATAACCTCTTGCATGTAATGCTTGCAGCGGAGGTATTCTTCCCATGCTGGGCGGCAATCTCCGGCCGGGTAGATCGAGTCTGAGTTGCTTACAGTGTGCCCTGTTCGTAGCTCGCCTCGCTATCCAGGTGCCTGCTTAACCTCTTGGTCTCACCACGGCTTCCTTTGCGTGCCACCCCTCGAGCTGGTGCGCACCTCGTGCTGGCGCATTATACGTTTCAGCTCTGCGACATACGCATCATACGTTGTGGCTTGTGTGCGCATCTCGCTCTGCTCGAATTGCTTGGCCACAGCTTCGTGTGTTGTCGTGGGCAGGTATCGACGGGCTGGGTCGCGGTGTTCTGTACTTCTTTTGTACTAAGAGGAGGATGAGAAATATAGACGGAGACGGTTGTAGTCGCTCCCTACGCTGCAGCGTCCATCTTTGTCGATGTGGACCTGAGTTACGTGCGCTGCTAATTTCGGGGACATTATAGCATAGTCTATTGTGGTGCGGGTGGCTGTTGCGAGCGCACCAGGTCAATTCGCCTTCACAGTCAGCTCTAAGATTGGCTATTTCCAGGCAAAGCTCCCGCACACGTCCGATCAGCAGCTCACCATTCCGGTCCTAGTATCCGTCGGTGCGCTGTATATGCCCGTTGAAGTCTCCCATCAGGAGTACTTCAGGCTGTGGGGCCCATCGCTTTACGTCTTCGATGATGCACTCCAGGACACGTTCATTAGCATCGCGTCGCCCATGTGCAACTGTACTTGACAGGTACCGTCATCTGTCGCATACGCTTCACACTAATATAAAGTGCACATGACCCCTGAGATTATAGCTCCAGCGGTGCCGATGCGCAGCTGGGGCTGGTGGGTTTTTTTCAACCAGGGGAGGGCGCGCATTCGCAGAACGGCCTTGTGAAAAATGCGGATTTTCCTCTCGTTGTTGGTGCTTTCTCTCGTCGCAGTGATTGTGCAACTCCGCGTACCTTTACGTACTCTTCGCTTGCGCCCGCGTTGGCACTGCTTTGCGGGCGACCTACTGCCACGGTAGGGAAAGGCACGCTCTTCATGCTGAAGTCCTAATAGGAACGAGTGGCTTCGGACAACGGTAAACTATACTCACCTACCACTAGTAGCATGTTGTAAAATTCTACGCCCTTCATCGATCTTTTTTTTTACTTCTTTACCAGTAGAAGCTCCATTTCCGAAAACGGCGTGAGCCATGGGAAGCCGAAACTGTCAAGTCCCACCATTTGGAGGACGCTTAAGCATCGCCTTTAAGAATGGAACGCGATAGCGTTATCGCGCCCCGTTCGCATCGTCTACTCATTTGCTTGTCGCGCTTTTGAGTGACATAAAGACTTAGTTCACATGATACAACACTCGTTAACTTGTCCAAAGCATGGCTGTTTGGTAATTACTTATTCTGAAACGTGATTCTGACATTTTTGTTTGTTAATCCTTCCGGGACGTAGAAGCGCTGCCAGCCACGTTGCCGAAACGCGCGGGCCTCAAGTTGCAGTCGTAGTTCGTCGGCAACATCGTTTCTGATCCGAGCCGGCGCGATGAAGATCTCGGAGGCCATGCCCTGTCTATCTTATTTTCGTGCGCCACACGCATGATGGCGCTACGTGCACGCCAAGCGGAGAGGAAGTACAGCGGAAAAATAATTTGCCGCTCGCTTAACTGCGTGTTCTGTAATTTACATGCTCATAATCATTATTATACGCCACAATACCTAAGGGACATTTCTGAGACAATACCGCAATCAATAGACGCGCCTTTGTCCATTTCAAACCGTCTAGCTGGCGTGGCGGAGTGGTTAGCGTGCTCGTCTCGCACCCTGGAGGCCCACGTTCAATTCTTCAGGTCGGTGATTTTTCCTGCTCGTTTTTATTTATTAATGCTTCTGGGATTTTTCGCTAACGGCCAACGCCCGGCGACGCGGGACGGCCGCCGACGACGACACCGACTTTTCTGCGACACGGGGCCCTTAACTCTATCGCGTTAAAAGAGACGGTGAAATCGAATTTAGGGACTCAATGGGAAGGCGATCGAAGAAAAGCGAAACGTACAACAAATACTGCTAACTGGTCGCCTAATATCGTATGATCCTTCCACCTCCCGAAAAGCTTTCCTGCGTACATTGTTTATGATAGCACTGCTGAAAATCGATTTCTACACAGATATTTCTATCACTCACGTTGGACACAGTCTATAATGCAATTGACAGTGGGCTGCCGGTCTGTCGATATTAAGCAGGGTTTTAAGCCCGTTGCCCGTCGATAGTCAGCGGGCGAAGTCAGAGGGCGCGCAAGTGCCTCTCCCCTGTTGACCTTTGTGTCAAGAGCACAGTGGTCGGCGCATTAGGGGACGAAGTAGCCGTGGTGCAAATCGCCAGTCTCAGGGCGTTTCGCGACTTTTTGCGAGCTTCGCTTTACCTTGCCTTCGATCAGCGACAGAACCAATGCGAAGCTTTGATGCTTTTCGCTTCGTCGAGACGCGTGAGCAGTAATCCATTCGCGTTTATCGCCCAGTTGTCTGCCGCATGTTGCGACTGCTCGCGCGTAGCTGGACACGTAACGTGGTTCGTCCATAGAGAAAGAGATTGGTTCGTCGCTTGTTTTGCGGCCGGGAAAACCCGGCGCGCTTCAATCAACACTTTCAGGCAGCTTTATATATTTGATCGTTTCCGCCTGTTCGTAGTTTTGAGGTTTTGACAAATTTAGTCGCGTCTTCGGTCATGAAGAAAAGGACAGTCTCGACTAGCATATTACGCAATCGTAACGATGAAATAAGCACACAATGTTGCAATCAACGTTGCTTGGTCACAACCTACGAAAACAGCCGTATTCCATAAGCTTACATTTTCCGTTTTTCATTTCATTTGGTCGGATGTCAGCATGACGGCAGCATCAGAGGAAAGCAACGAGTCGTCAGTCACAGAAATTATAAGATAATAAGCCGAACCTATGGTGATAGGCATAGCCACTCGCCTCACGCACCGGCTTACTCTTGGCTGCGTCATGTTGAGCCTACGCGATTGCTAATGAGCCAATGGTCCGGTCGTTTCCGATGGACGCTCAAATCCGCGGCTGCATACCAGAGGGCCAAATGAATCGGAAATGTTCGGTGATGCAAGATAGAAGTGTATGGTGTATGGCCTCAGGGACAAAAGCCACTTGTTAAAAAATCTGCGAGGAACGTGCCGTAATTAGCACAGACCCCCATTGTCTTGAAGAATTCACATGCATAACCCTACTTACCTTCTATATTTTTCTTTCCTGGGAGTGGCAGTTCTCAGCCCTCCACACTTGACTCTACTCTGCTACGACAGTTCAGTAGTTTGCTTGAAGACTCAGCTCTCTTCTTTCCTTTTTTTTTTTTTGCCATGCCACTTGGTATTTCTCTAGCAATCATTATTTCCGCTGCACCAACAATGAATCGGACAACGCGTAATGCAGCAGCATATGAATTGCAAAATTATATTTCAACTACTCCAGCTGGCCTCTTGGCTTTGGAATATTTACGAGTGTACAGGTCGTATTTCAGATAATGTACAGTCCTGAGCAAAAGTGGTATACAACACTCGGCCAGTGGCAGAGCTCGGGATGGATGGATGGATGGAATTTAGGCGCGTCCCCTTTGAAACGGGATGGTTGCCAGCTAGCCTCTTGGCTTTGGAATATTTACGAGTATACAGGTCTTATTTCAGATAATGTACAATCGTAAGTAAAAGTGGTATACAACACTCGGCCAGTGACAGAGCTCGGGAAGGATGGATAGATTGAATACAGGAGCGTCCCCTTTGAAACGGGATGGTAGCAGTTGTTATCATGCTCATTTGTTCTTCCTATATCTTAATTATTATTTTAGATTGGTTAAATATACCATCATTATGTTTATTGAATTTTGCTTTCTACATTACTTACATTATGTCACTTTTCTGCTATTAAGCCACCAAACTTCCAATCGTTTTTTGCTAGCTTCCACCGCAGGTTCATTCACCCGGCCACTGGTATCTCTAAACCCCACAGCTTCAGGAAGAGTGACTGCACCTGCATCGACTTCCAGATGGATACCATATTACATTCGAGTATAATATGATTAATTGTTTCTGTGGATTTACCACATACTGCACATGTGTCATCTTCCTTATTAAATTTCTTTTTGTAGCTGCGTGTTCTCAGACACCCTGATCTAGCTTCAAAACGTAGGGCACTGCCTCTTCAGTTGTGAAACAAAGCTCCCTTCCTGATCTGTCTTTTCCACTTTCGATATAGGTCTACACTCTGCTTCTTTTCCGTCGAATTTCTCTAATTTTTACCTCTGTGTTTTTCACCTATTGCTTAACGCTCTTTATTTCTTCGTCCTTGTGACCCGCATACTTACTGGTTATTTTGCTGGGCAAACTGCATCGAAATGCTATCTACCGACAGCTTAAGGGAGAGCGACATCGACACATGCATGTGGAACAAATGGGGCACCGCCACTATTGACTCGGTTTTAGATAGCTGTTGGTATGTAAAGTTGGCGTGCAATTTTCTCGAGCACCTCCACCGGCTGAGTGTTGCATACCACTTTCGCTCACGACTGTACATCTCCTTCCTCATTTCGGTTATGAGCTAGGTGTTCATTCCCCACACAGGTAGTGCATACCTCAAGACGTATTCCTAAACATATCATATGCGCAGCTAGCGCACACAGATCATCTCAAACAATGACGTCACAAGTGATTTCGCATCACAGACACACACGCAAGTAAGCAATGGCCAACGCATGCCACCGATCATAAGCCTTATACTGTTCGCAAATTCTGTACCATATGCTAAAATGTTTTCCACACTGTTAATCAACGGTGCTGCGTTGTACACTCTGTTGTCATGGTCCTATGGGATTGCGTCCAGAAACAACACTATTTGGTCGAGACAACTTATTTTATCATTTCGATTTTGTTGACGGAGAAGCTGCCCAATGCATTCTTCAGGTCGTGAGCGAGAGTGAGAAAACGCTGTGCGCCAATCACACTGCCTATTCTGAGAAGAAAATAATTGCGTTAGCCTAGATGGCTGCACCTACCTGCTTACCATTAACGGAATGTCGGTGCACTTTTCGAACCTGTTGGAACAAAATCGAGTTCTGGCCGTTGCAAGCAAAGTGACATGTTTATTTGGCTCGAGACGCGGAAGTACACTTTGTGGAAGATGAGACTCACATCTATTTGGGTGAACTGGGAGTGCAGCCTTTGCTTGTTCTCAGAGTATGCGTCACTGAGTAGGTAACTGCTTTCCTTTTCGTTTCACATATTGAGTCATGATGAATAAATGGGCGCGAATGGAACGTAGACACAGAAAAGAAGACAACAGGAATGGCTTAATAATTTCGGTATCTTATTACTGCAGTCATGAAGTATTTTATACTCTTCTTGCATCTTTTTGAAGCATATTATTTTCGCTTGGGCTTTTTTTTTTAATTTGCAGGCTGAGCGCGACACTTTGCTTATCACTAAATGTGACCCCTCTGGTATGGACTCTGGTTAGAAACCGGGGTAATGCATGGCGGGTTATATCTTTTTGCGTCATCCTGCTGTCGAAGAGGCCGCATGAAGTAAAACCTGGAGGCAGATAAATTTTATTTCCGCTGAGTCTCATGCATTTCATATGTGCTCCGTGCTGTTTGTTTCACAAGAACGTAGTCAATCAAACATGAAGTTCAGGCACGAGCTACCCCAGGTCCTCGTTCTTGTTTTGCGTCACCGTGCGGCCACGGTGGTGGCTTGCTTTTCACGCTCGCTTCCTGCTGCCATTCCCGCAGGGTACCTTTGAAGAAGATGAAAAGCACTCGAGAGCACCTCCGGGAGGTCGGTACGCCCATCAACGTGACTCGAGGCTGGTCCTTCGGCTCTGCTCTCGGAGGCCCCGTACCGGAGCCCCTCAAGAACTACCTCGATGTACGTCTGTGTGTGCACAGCTCTTACCACGTAATCTTCTCATTAACTGTGACGCGGGGGCGCATGCGCATGTGATGACGTTACCGCACGTGCACACCTCAGTCGGCCAAAGTTGCTACGTTCTACTTCTCGAGTTTTCTTTTTCATTTCGCTTCTTACGCGTTCACCTTTATGAGGTTCTAAAATTTTTATGCGCGCAGCCTTGAATGCGTTTACGATCTGCACGCTCCTTCACTCTGGCCTACTCCTACGTGCAATCTTTCCGTACTATAGACTGCGACCACGCTTAAAACTGCATATAAGTAAAAGCAGACAGAGTTGGCAGGCCATTCCTGCAAGGGGATGACGTCAGGCACGATCCACATGCACCAGTGCTGACATTTCGTCGACCTGTCTGCTGAAGTTTGGCATTGCTGGAAGTATCGTAACATTTTAACAAAGTAAGAAATAAAGTAATGTGGGTGTGGCGCTCAAGATATGGATCAATTTAAGCGCACGTATTAATCTTAACCACGTTTGGCACTACCACACAGCTGCAGCATTTCTCCAATCCAGACAATGACAAAGTTTTCATGGCAGTTACGCTGAAAATCCAATTGGTCGATTCGGCAAGCACAGATACCTGGATTTGAAACCGGTACTTTTCGTGTCTGAAAAACGTTTCGCGGAGAAGGCAACACGAACGCCCTTCACGCGGCGAACGTTTCCTAAATGCAACACGCTACAGCCCGACAAGAGGTGAGGGCGTGGTCCGGTGTTATTGAGCTGACGACGCTGCGCGGGGAAACCTGAGTCGAACGTTGAACCTAGAAGCTCAGGGTTTTGTTTTCTTTCTTTTTTTTTTTTTCATCTGATCGAAGCTTGAGCGTTAGAGCTCGTCATCAGACGAAATAGACAGCGCGACGATTAAGCTATACTTGGCCGTTCCTTTGCCGACAGCTGCAGTAAATAACGAGTGATGAAAACCGGGCGACTATATATAGCTTACACCGCTGACAACCTACAGGCTCGAAAACAGCGCTGTTAAAAGCGGCACGAGAAGGCACGGGCAGAGTTCATTCTTACTCCGTAAAATTTGCTTTCTATATGGCAAGGGACTTGGGGATTGTTGGTGCATGCGTAATGAAAACGACGTAGTAAGATGCTAGAGCATAGTTCGCTTTTGTGCAAAATATGTTTATGGTTGCCCCGAGGATCGGTCACCATCAGCGCTGCTGCTACGGATATGTTTTTTTTTTCTTCAAGTGCTAAGTTGTTATGGTGTATTTATTCGGCGCGTGCAGGCACAATACTATGGTGACATTACCCTCGGTACTCCACCGCAAGTGTTCAGAGTTGTCTTCGACACTGGATCTTCCAACCTCTGGGTGCCTTCAAGCAAATGCCCCTTCACCAACATAGCCTGCAGTGAGTGAATTATCCTAAGTCGTCACGATACTGCAAAGACTGACACATGGTGTTGCGGAACGCTAAGTTGACAAATTCGCTGTGGATACTTGAGGCCTTCTACTGCTCCGTAATTAACAACACACTTCTTGGTGCCCCATGTGTACTGGTGACCAGTCAGAAGAACTGAAACTCTTATATGGCACCGCTTCGTTTATATATATATATATATATATATATATATATATATATATAAACGAAGCGGTGCCATCAATTCTACCTTGAAGAAGGACGATCCACCGTCCGAAACTGTTGGAATAAAATAGATAATCGGGAAAGTTGTGTGACATCCTGTTTGAATTTAACTCTGGCCCATTAGTAACAAGCAATCCATGTCTATATATATATATGTCGTTTCTAACCAACTATACAGTCAAGCCTTCCAAGAACTGCTGCTTCTAGTCTCGATTATTGTACAGCAGAGCGGCTTTTGTTAAAAAAAAAAAAAAAAGTCCGGCTCAGTTCAATTCTGTTTCCTTGGCGGAATAAACAGCGATCAATATTTAGTATTAAGCTGATCGCTGACACAGATTGGAAGCCCTGAAATGAGACCACAAATTCATGCAACATGCGCTAAAAGATTAGAGTCGTGAAGCTGGCACGCTGTAGCAGTTCAACCCACTTGACGTCTATTAGCCGTCTATTGTCCTAAATGCACCACGGCCATAACTGCGTGATGAGCGCCAGCGCCCTCGTGTGAAGGAGTGCGTGACTCACTGATCGCGTGCTCCCCTCGCGCAGTGCTGCACCACAAGTACTACGCCAAGAAGTCCAGCACGTACGTGAAGAATGGAACCAAGTTCGAGATCCGCTACGGCAGCGGCAGCGTCACGGGTGAGCTGAGCACCGACGTGTTCGGCCTGGGCGACGTGCGCGTGCAGAGCCAGACTTTCGCCGAGATCCTGCACGAGTCCGGCCTGGCCTTCATTGCGGCCAAGTTCGACGGCATCCTTGGCTTGGGATACCCGCAGATTTCAGTGCTGGGCGTGCCGCCCGTGTTCGACAACATGGTGGCGCAGGGCGTGGCCACTAAGCCTGTCTTCTCCGTCTACTTAGACCGCAACGCCACAGACCCCAACGGCGGCGAGGTGCTGTTCGGAGGCATAGACGAGGCCCACTACACCGGAAACATCAGCTACGTGCCCGTCACCCGGAAGGGCTACTGGCAGTTCCACATGGACGGGTGCGTACCTCCTGGCTGTGATTTCTTCCCTGGAGCGAACGGCGCTATTGTCGATCTTCAGACTCAAGGAGGATCCCGTGGTTCGTGTTGCTGTGTGATCAGAGGGTGCTCGAAATAATTTGTGTTTTGAAAGAGGTTGCACTATCTGTATTTATTTCGCGTTGCACGTTTTATCATAGTCTTCAGGGAAACTGCATGCTTTTTTCACATTGTTTTATTAACACTTCAATGACATTGAAAGATTCCGATGCAAGCTGTAATCTGTATCGATACGAATTCTGAAAAGCTGCAAGAATAATTGTTATTTACGCTGAGAAGAGATAAAGGCGCGAGTTAGAGATTTCATGTGTGCAAGAAGCATTTCAAGGAAAAAAAAAAAAGGTTCCGGTAGTTGGCACAAAACAAAGCAGCTGCCATCACAAACGGAGCTGGCTTAAGCGCACCTGCATAGTTCAGGAATTTTAAGCTTGTTCTAGGTGCAATATATGAGTTGATACTGAACTCACTTGAACCAGAAGAGATACTTACAAAGTATGCTGACGCACAGTTAAAAAGATAATGAGGTTCATTGACGTCCCGACTTGTGACAACTGAGTATATTTAATTGCACAGGTTGAAAGTAGGCGACAACGCCACCTTCTGCAATGGGGGCTGCGAAGCCATCGCTGACACTGGTACCTCCTTGATTGCTGGACCGACAGAGGAAATTCAAAAGCTGAACCTAGCCATCGGAGCCGCTCCCTTCACAGCAGGAGAGGTGATATTTCCTTTATTCCTTCCTTCTCGTAAAAGCTTCCAAACTACAACCACAGCACGTATAACCTTACGTAGCAGGGGTATACGACAAGAAAGACCTTCGTCAGATGGTCTTGTTGCCGATATAGAGATCATTGTTGGACAAAAGGGAATCATGAGAAAACGCACTCTGTGGGCAGCGTTCGCAGCATGTAGAGGGTCGTTCGCTCTAAGTTATAAGAATGTCGCACCGTGCTGCCTGCGCTTCGCGGAGCGTCTTTGGTGGGCGTCATGAAAACTATTGCGCAGGAGCAGTGAATTCCGTGGGCAAGGATTTTCACGTGTCGTCTGCTACAGTGCGCTCTTTGTTGCGATGAGGTGGGCCTCAATTTCAAGGCTTTCGGAGGAGCCCTAAAAGAGTCATCGTTTACTCCCGTGTACCGGATATTGCAACTTCCCGGCTGCGAAATTTCCATGACCAAGTTTACCTATAGACGCTAAGGTCAGGTCGCCCACTGTCTGCCGCCGAGTGCAACTGCTTATGCGAGTCGCATAGAGATTAAGACTACAAGAACGTTGCCTTATCGCAACCGCGATCCGAAATGTGATTCCTGCCTGTCTAGACCGAGAGCACACATGCGTCTGGTCGCTTTAATGCATTCTGCACGTGGGGTATACACTAAACCGAAATGTCGAGAGTGTCAGGGGACGAAAGGTAGCTAATTGTGGATTTACGTCTGAAAGGATACTCCAGTAACGAATTGCAGGTCAACCTAACCATGCAATTCACGCTAGTGTCGCTGTTCTATCGAGACGGGCTGCGACGTTTCGCGGCTCCTTGACGGTCAGTTGCAGACTACCTTATTTCGGTTTCTCTTTTTTGCCATTCCTTTTTTTTTTCCTGAGCTTACAAGAGATATGTGTTTGCGAGCGTGTTTATTTTTTGTGTTCTTACTACGATTCTTATTTTGTTGCTTTATCTGCATGCGTGTGAAGTAAAACATATCGGTATTTTAATTTTTCTAGTTTTTGTTTTTATCATTGAGCGAACACCTTGCCATAGTGCCCTTATTGTATTTAAACAATATCTCCCTGGTTTTTTATGCCGTTTTAGTACCGGTATTCCTGTCCCCTGACACCCCGCCAGATAAAGGCACTCGTTTATCAATTGTGAATATTAGGTTGCCCATACAAAGCAACCGAAGTTTGAAAGATTCGTCGTTGAGGAGAGTCGAAGAGTCGCTGCAGAGCAGTCGTTGCTACTGTAGTAGACATCTGTACGTATTCTTAATCGCTGGGAGCATTCTATGACACATAAATCTGCAAGTCGTCCTTCCTTCTCGACATTTCGGTTCAGTATAGCCCATGAGCAGAACACATTGAAGTGACCAGAATCATCGGTACTCTCGGTCCAGACATGCAGGATGCAGATTTTGGGTCGCCGTTGTGATAAGGCAACGTTCATATTGTCTTAATCGATGAACGACTCGTGTAAGCTGTAGCACACGGCGGCAGACAGCGGGGCAACCTGACCTTTACGTCTGAAATGATGAGAATGGACTGGAAAAAGACGGCGTTTGTTTTATTTGCTCTTGGCAGTTGATGTTCTGGCAGTCTCAAGAGTGATATTTAGATGATGCAGCAGTTGTAGTTGGCTTAGTAAATTCCGTACAGACGTATGCTTCATTTATTGTTCGAGCACGGGGACTTTTCCCAACGCCGTGATCGTGTTTCTTCAACGTGCCAACGGCGCGGAGGGCGATCCAGCCTACAAATGTAACTATCTTTGTGTAGTTCAAACCCAGTTTTTAACGATTCATTCAGATCCCTTTCTTATATAGTATTACAGTTTGGTATCTGAGGTATATTCAACGCAGCAAATGCAACTTTTACTTCCAAGCGGTCCTTCTCCGGTGTCGGCAGCTGAGGACAGATCTGGATCCAGAGGTTCATATTTTCTCAAATTCTTTGAGTCGCCTGTTCGAAACAGTATCTTGCAGACGGTTGTGTTTCCTCCGAATGGCGACGCTTGGTCGTGAATTGGCGGCACGATGGCTTGCGGGATTGTAATTGCTATGTTGCCTTTTATACAATAAATTTAAATAAAGTGTTATTTTTCTTTTTGGAAACAGCCTGGTGTACATGAACCCGACAGAATGCGGGCGGAGTTGATTATTCGAGAAAAATATTAGTTGTGGTTTAGCTCTAGTTAACCCTAGTTTAATTACGAAAACAACGGCGGAAGCTTCTTTTGCCTGCTACATGATTCCCCTATCACGCCCTATCAGCGTAAGGTGCTATATTATTGGGGACACTTAAGCTCATCCTTTAAGGGTATGACGCTAGAGCGTAAGCTACCAGCCCACATATAAAGTCACGCTACGCTTCAACCAAGCCGAGTGTGCCGTAGGTGTAACGAGAATGCAAATGGTTCTGGCAGGCTGGTTCTGATATCACCCTCCCGTATAAAAGGAGCGACCCGAGTTGGCAGCCCCTGCCCGTGGCACAGGGGTAACGTGAATTCAAATGTTATGGCAGGCTGACCGTAGCTACGCCTCTTCACTAGTTTTATTGCGAAAGCAATACTCCCACAGCCAAAGCGAGACCTTCGGGTGGCCGCAGCTACTCCGTGAAGAGGCATAGCTATGGCCTCTTCATAAAAAAAGGAAAAATCGGCCTGCCATGACATTTGGATTCACGTTACCCCTATGAAATGGGCAGGAGCTGCCAACTTAGGTCGCTCCTTTCATATGGGAGGGTGAAACCAGAACAGCCTACCAGAACTGTTTGCATTCTCGTTACCCCTACGACACGCAGGCACGTCCATACGGCTTGGCAGAAGCGTTACTTTACATGTGGGCTGGTAACTTACGCTCTCGCGTCATACCCCTAAAGGATGAGCATCAGTGTCCCCGATAATGTAGCTTCCGCCGTTGCTTTCGCAATTCAGCTAGGGTTAACCAGAGCTAAAGCACCGATAATTTTTTTTTCTTTTTCGTGCTTTCTATTGTTTTACCTTTTTGAGCAGTCAGTTCTAACACGGGCCCATTTTTTTTTTCCTGTTGTAGATGTTACTTCATTTTCCAGCCCTTTTTATTTCTGAATTCTTTTCAATCAATTTCACTCCAATGAGTTAAATAATAGTTAAGGTGGGGTAGAACTCAAGCACAGGAAGATTAACGGTGTGTACAAATGAAAATCATTCCCTTGAGTTACAAGCAAAAAGAATGAAGGAGAGAAATTCAATGCCGGTATAAAAGTGGCGGCCGCAGTGCTGCTCGTGACCGGAAGAGTTATCGAGCTTAATTGTTGGCGCAGCTTTTCCGCACGGAGCACACAGTGTTTACTGCACACGATCAAGTTTAACCGACTGAGACCTCAGCATATGCAAAGAGCCTCTTCTATCTCAGAATCTCCCCCGTTTGCGACCCTGCTTTACACATTGGCTCCCTAACAAAAGGAATCAGTGGGCGGCGCTGTCGTAAGCCGCTGCCTCGCTTTCCTCTTGCGCACACCTATGTGGAAAAGTATCGCGTAATTGGTATTTGCTCATTTGCTGCAGTACCTCGTGAGCTGCAAATCCATACCGACTTTGCCGAAGATCACATTCAACCTCAACGGCCATGAGTTTGTGCTGGAAGGAAAGGACTACATTCTTCAGGCAAGTACTTCATCCGGGCTAGTGCGTGACTTGCCCTTACCGTTAGTCACAGAATGCCTCGCCAGTCCTTCGCTATACAGTGAACCATTGGAAATCCGTCACTACAGCGAGTTTTAGAAAAGAGGGACCCTATCCGTAAGGGGGCGGGGAATTATCGCGGGGCGACATTTCGCAAGCGCGAAATGACGCTTTGATTCTGGGCATGGACACTCGCTCCTAGCTATTTCCCCATCCCTCTATCCCCTATTCTAACACTCACTATTGTGACATTGCTTTCCGCCCCATTTTTCTATTTTTTACGCTCACCTCTCGCTCACTGATATGTTGGACCACATTTAGCGCCAGCACTCAGACCGCCATAATATGGAGGACAGCAATTAATGTCTCAGCTGTGAATTCGGTCGGTCGGTCGGTCGGTGGGGTTTAACGTCCCAAAGCGACTCAGGCTATGAGAAACGCCGTAGTGGAGGACTCCAAAAATATCGACCACCTGGGGTTCTTTATCGTGCACTGGCATCGCACAGCACACGGGCGCCTTGCTTTTCGCCTCCACCGAAAAGCGGCCGCCGAGGCTGAGATTTGATCCCGCATCCTTGGGAGCCGTAGTCGAGCGCCGTAACCACTGCGCCAAACCGGCGGTTGCGTTGATTTATTGTCCAACCGAAAGGCGCAACCAAGGTTCTTTTGTACCAGCGACGTTTATTTGTCCGCGTATCCCGATTCTTGAGGCTGACGCCACTGAGGGCCTGTTCGCCGCAACGCACCCTGCCTTCTCCTCGCAGGTGAGCCAGGCGGGCATCCCCCTGTGCCTGAGCGGCTTCATTGGCCTGGACGTACCTGCTCCACTTGGGCCCCTGTGGATTCTGGGAGACGTATTCATCGGCCGCTACTACACCATCTTCGACAGGGGCAACGACCGCGTAGGGTTCGCCGAGTCTCGCTAAGGCGAAGTCACCCTTTCTTGCAGCGCTGAAAACCCGACTCGATTAAAACATTCGTATTGTGTGACTGTAGAATCGGCACTAGACTGTCGGGTGTGCGCATTCAGAACGCCCATGGTACGCCTACTGCGGCGCTGTATCTGCAAGCGGATGTCATGGCCTCATATCAAGTCGCCACTTACGAGAGATGGAATAAAGCGGCAGCCATTTTGGGCCTTACATAGGCTGTGCGCCTGCGAGCAGATGGTGATTGCATTTTTGTGAGCACATATAGAGAAAGAAAATGGGTGGTGGTGGTCCACTGCATGGCATTGTAGTTGGAAGACGTAAAAGCCCGCGAAATCTGGACAAATGCTTCTGATTGTCACGACCGTGTGCCGTGTTGCGGGGAGCGTTCAAAAAACCACGGGAATTTTGAATGTTCGGCTCATCCCATTGATTCACTATGTCGTCGGAAATGGTTGGTGCGAGCGAAGGAAACGTCTTTTAGGCACCATTTACCATCGAGGAGGAAGACATGGTCATGGTAACCACCGCACACATGTGAAGTCTCTACAGACTATCTAATTTTTCTCAAAACTGCAAGCCTAAAATGTCACCATTGAGTTACGTGACGTTCGCTAATCGTGGCCTACTATAATGGTGGCTGCTGAAGTTAGGTAAAGCTTACACAAAACAATGGCATCCTTGAGATTAGTTGACTAGAGAACACGCCAGAATATACAAATACGAACACTTTTAAAAATTTCTAACAGTGGTCGGTTATAAATAGGAATGAAATTCAGGATGAAATTCTCAGCCGCAGCGAATACATTTTACAGCAAAACTCTTCTTATACTACATCTAAATAATGAAAACGCGTTAATTAACTCTTTATTTAACCGAGTTTGTTGTTTAGTGTATGCCAATGGTCGAGTTCTAAGCCGTGGACAAGGCGATACCCTACCAGATTTTGAAATCACGAAAAATTCATTTCCTGAACCCCTGGAACGTGAGGAATTATGGCGCTCGTTTCTTCATGAAACTAACACTGGTAACGTAAGACAAGCAGGACGCTCGCGGCAAAATAGGCGTTCGGTGATGACGTGTTGCTATGCTACGGCACCAAATTGAAACGTCTGCTCAACTGAGCCATATCGTGCTCTTTATTTTTCTCTGTCGCTCTCAAGGATAATGAACACGCGTTTGGTAGCGACGGTCCTTTTCCTTGCACCAAGCTGCGAAGCAGAAGAATGCATATGGTGTCGTACAATACCTGTTCGCAGTTAGAGCCGAGTGTCGTAGCACTTGCAGCACGTCACCAGCGCACATTGCTTCTGCGCTGAGCTTCCTGTGTGTCTCAAGAGCCCATTTTCGGTTTCTTACTGAAAACATCGCAAGAATTCCCCGTGAGCAGGGCTTCAGAAGCTGTTTTATGTCATTTCAAGAACTCATACGGCATTGTCTTCTCCACGGCTACGAACTGCGCATTGGCGAAATCAATTAATTAAAATATTATTCAGGCCATTTCAGCTAATTAGTCATGCAATTAGGGTAATTTTGCAGTAAATTGCGTCCGCCGTAGCTGAGAATTTATTCCTGCAAATATTTTTCTTCTGTTTCAAGCTCACAATGTTTAAGTTTATGGTTTATGGCGTTTAACGTCCCAAAGAGGCTCAGGATAAGAGAGGCGCCTATAGAACACAATGTTATATCTCACAGCGTTCGCTACGTACAAGGTGTCCCTGCAAAGATGGTCCAAGTTCTAAAAAAAGCCTAAGCGTTATTATTAACAGAAATCAAAAGGATGTTGTTGGGAGTCATTTAAGTGGTATTTTCACTCGTTCTGCCTACTTTAATAATTCGTCGACATTAACTAATTAACATTTAAATTACCACTTTGAGCGTTAAGCCGTGAACAGAGAAGTGGTCGAACGCCACAAACAGTGCGGCCGAGATGTTTCCGACGAGGTATCCTTAGTCCAGCCATTTTTATTCGGCAAAAAATAAAAGCCCGCGAAGTGTAAAAAAATACCACGTGATAGCGCGCTCCGTGCACTTGAATGCTAAGCGATTACAACGCTCACTTCTGGCTTGGAGATAACCCGTAGATAACCGTCAACGGCGTCCGCCGACGCGCCGGAAAAGGGCGCTGTCAGCAGTCCTTTGCGCTTATCTTACATTATGAATGCAGCTCTTTAATTATATGGAAAGGATGCTTGATTATGAAAGATTCCGAAAGCGACCATTAAAGTGTGATTCGAAAGCGAGGTTAATATTCAATAAGTTCAAGCCGCTTAAACGAAATCCAAAGCAACGCCATATAATTAAATTCCTGCCATAACAGCACGCGTGCTACAAAGCTACATTTTGCTTAAACCTTGCGTCTTTTATCTGCATATTCTGTGTTTAAAACGTCACAGTTGTAAAGCTGGGTTGAATATGTCTTACAGCGAATGTCGCAATTAATAAGAGAAAATTACTTCTTTGGCCTCATTATGTGCTACAGAAAGTCCCTGCATAGTCATATGCAAGCAAAGCTTCCAATACTTGCATGGCCACCTACTTATGATGGTATTATATTATATCGTGAAAATATTATATCGTGAAGAAAAAAGCCAGCAGCACACAGGTGTTGCTGAAAATATTATGGAAAGATGCAAAAAATGCCAAGTTTAGAATACAGAGATATCCGAGAAGCAAACTTTTAGCCAGAGTTCTAGCGCTTTTGAATTTCTTTTTCGGCAACTTCAGGTTTAAATACGCAGCATATGTCTTCGAAATGCGCTGGTTAAAGATTTTGAGCACATACATAACTTTTGGTGGCGCAATGCTCATAATCGGTTGTGTGCCTTTTTAGAATTACATAAAGGTGCAAGCTACAAAACATGTACAGCAATGAAAGTACCCCTTTCTTTTATAGTTCCTAAAATACATGTCCAGCAAAAACACTGCTTCCGCTGGTTCATTAGAGTACGCCCTCACAGGAAGCAGCGGGTAGCTGCTATGACTGCGGCGGTCAACCCTCCCCGCCTCCATCCCTTCGGGCCGTAATCCCCCTTGGTGTCCACGGCGGCGACAGTAGGAAACTTCTCCTGGTGTTGAATGAACCACAGGAGCGTCACCGGGCAGCATTGACCCCACTCGCCAAATTCTCGAAGCAGGCGGGTGACCTTGGAATTACGCAGGGGAAATTACCGCCGCTAGCGGGCGACTTCTCGGGATGTTTTGCCTTGGTGCAGGATCTCCATCACCAGCACAAGATCATAACCGACATCGGAGAAGTTTGCCCTCGCGACCGAAAGTTGTGAGAGGATGTTTGAGCACCACCCTCGCCACTGGGCGGCCCAACGAGTGATCTCTGGTGCCCCACTGATTGGACTGCACCAACCGAACTTTCTTTCCCCAGCTAGGGAAGTGGGGATAACCGACCGTATTTATGCGGTGGAAATTGTCTCCACCGAGAGCTTCGTTTTCTTCCTACCTGTAAATATCCCATCAGGTAAAAAGTTGCATAAAACGCTTTTCTTTGCCTCTCCTCCATGGCTGCTTCTGCTCAGTCATCTCGGCTCCTCATGATTCCATTGCGGTGAAACCTAGGCCCCCGAACACCAACCACATCAGTGCCTTGCACTCTGAATATCTTGTCGTTATGCTTATGTCTGGGTGGCAGCAAAAAAAAAAAAAAAAAAAACACAAGAGTCGTCCATATTATATAGCTGTGTTATTCGGATAGCTAAGCTCGTAGGCGCCACCCTGTGCCCGCACTCCTTTTCTATCCTGATAGCATCGGACCACTGCGTTCACACCAGACATCCTGAATCGACGGTGCCGAACCAGGATCGGCTGCCCCAACTGCCTTGCTGACTCCGTTAACAAGACAAAACAGCGCGAAGCCACAGGACGACAGGAAAGAAGCAGAGACCCGAGCGCTGACTTACAACTCAGTTTATTTCGTGCAAGTATGCAAATACGGAAGGCAAGCAGAAGAAATCACAAAAAAAATCACAAAATTACAAAATTACTGCTTATATCATGTCGTTATCTAAAAAGGATATTTCTTTCCTCGATAAGTGAAGAGATGGTTCGCTCAGACAATTTTCCCCCTGTCATGGATAACGAAGGCTTCGTAAAACTCCCGTTTTAGCTCCCTATTATACGTGAGCAGCACTTTTCACTTCCCGACCTGAGGAATACACCTGCATGTAGACACGTGTGTTGGTTGGTTTGTGGGGTTTAACGTCCCAAAGCGACTCAGGCTATGAGAGACGCCGTAGGGGAGGACTCCGGAAATTTCGACCACCTGGGGCTCTTTAACGTGCACTGACATCGCACAGCACACGGGCGCCTTGCAGACACGTGTGTTGCAAGAGTTTTAGCTTTGCTAGTCCTCACGTCATTCGCGTGCTCCCTTAATCTGTCGTTTACGCAACGCCCGGTCTGGCCGACGTATGTGGCACCGCAAGACAGAGGGATTTCATAAATCACCTTGCTTTTACATTCTACGAACCGCGTCACGTACTTAGTAGTGCATTCAACTTTTTTTTTTTCTTTTCATAGTTTACTTTTTTGTACAATGCGCGCAGTTTGTTGGGGGCTGAAAACAGGAGGCGAACACCGCCCCGACCTACGATCTTTTTTAACCGATGGCTAACACCATGAACGATAGGGGACCGAAGCTGTCTTCACCGAACTTCGTTCAAGAGGTTTAGAGGGAACTGGCCGATGCTTTTCATTCAAGCGCTGGAAGCATAAGCTCTTAATGACGTCCATGTGGTAGCCAGCAGCGCTAAGCCTATGAGCTTGCGCCTCGACACTTTCGAAAATGCGATGGTGGTACGACCTGCGAGCCTCCGCGCCCGCTAGAGAGTTTTAGAAAGCTTGGGGCCCCCCAAGGAGCTTGGGGCGTCGAAATGCGCATGCGCAGAACGTAAGGCGCGCTTGGGGTCTTGGGTTAACTCTAGGGGCGGCCCCTATTTTTCGGAAATAGCGTTCGCCCCAAGCCGCCGTTGGGTCGCTTGGGTTACGGCAACATGGCGGCGTTCGGTCAAGCGGGGGCCGCTGGCCTCGGCACACATTCGTCGTCACCGCTCCATGGTGTCACGCGTTCATGGAAAACGAAAGGCCAACGAAGCTTATGCTATGTCTCATGATGCCCGCACCACCAACTTTTAGCGATAAAACGCATTATATTTTCAGATTGCTTCCAGATTTACCGAGCTGATAGGCTTAGCGAGTTCGCCTCCTTTGGTTGCCATGGGGACCAGACGGCGGAAAGCGCGGAAGATTCAAATGAGGTTTCCCGGTCTCGGCCTGGATTGACAATTGGCCGATTTCGTCTTGTCTGACGAAAACGGTTTATATAACCGGTAGTCTTAATAGTATTTGCACAATAGTAGTACTTTTTGATGAATAAGATAGAATTGTTGGCTTTTATATATTCAAATGCTTTTCCTTGGCTATACCGTCATGGCGCTGCAATCGACGAACGCAAGCCCGGCTATAGCATAGAGAAAGAGATTGGTAAAGAGCGGACACTCCCATAGGGCCCAGCGGCCCATTTGACTGTAGTGCACCAAGCGGCCGGCGGCAACTACATCCGGTCTTGCTGAAGGGCGCGCGATTTGAATGCTAGCCATGCGCTGTGCCCTTCCCTGCCCTTTTGGCGCATTATTTTGGTTTTAAATGGTCTGCTAGTGTTTCTATTTATTTTCAGCATGCATAACAACAGGAAAAATAGATTCCTAGTTCTCTAAACTGGCCATCAACGCAGCTGCGCCACAGCCTTTGCAAAACAGTAGTGCAGAAAAGACGCCAAGTGCTTCGCGAAATGAATTTATTTTGCTGCATATAAAACACGAGATGCAACAGATGTAGACGGATGCATTGCCAATACTTGACACACATTAGGCGATGTTCATAATACAGAAAAATAAAAATACGCAAGGTGAGAAACAGCACTTAGGTAGAGACAAAAAATAGCATAACTGATTTCCGAATTATTGCAAATGATATGTAACAAAACAGTCATTATACATAAACTACACAGTCCCAGTCGCGGCAACCTTAGCAAGGGTAACTTGTATTGTCCAGGGCAGAGAGGAGAACTGACGCTTGAGGAAAGGCCACACCATTCACTCGTCGCATCTGCCGTGCTTCGGCTGCAGTCCGTGGGTCCCTGCAGTGCTGCTGGAAAAGGAATGAACATGGTGCAGAAGGTTGCAATGAAATGTAAGGCCACTGCACCGCGCACACAACTGCGCATGTGGGTGGGTACTGAAAACTTGGTGAGCAGCAGTTATGGTCCAGAACAGAAAAGCTGTCATTCGTAAAATTGATACAAAAGCTACTCTTGCAACATAGAGGTCAGGAAATGCAGGCTAACCGAACCTATCTGAAAATGCATTTCTACAGAGCGTGAAATAACAGCCACTAAACTAACAATATTCTTCAAAAGAACTGAACAGCTGAAGCAAATGAAGCTTGCCACATAATAAAACATTTTTCACTTTAACGTTGTCCCGTTAAATCTAACGCGACACCACGCAAAACTAGCCGTTCGCAAAACCTCGCGCCATGTCACATGTCATCGCGGCCGGCGAGCCATATTGGCGAGCGCCTTGTCATGCCTGTTGGCTGCCCTTCATGTGCGACTTTGTGAAGCGCAGACCGCCTTACTGAGCTAAACTGCCTGAAATACTGCGTAGTTTGACAAGAAAGTCAAGAATGACACGTTTCTCACTTTACCGTTGCTCTGCTAAACGCGACACTTAGCAAAACTAGCCGTTCGGCAAACTGCGTCACCATGGCCGCACCGGCCGGCAAACACGCCATTTTGGCGCAACGGCGTGCCTTGATGCCTTCACATGCCACTTTGTCAAGCGTTACGAGCTAAACTGTTCGAAATGAAGCTGTTTCCCGAGAACACAACATATTACACCTCGCTGTGGTTGGGAACCGCCAGAGTTACGGGGTAACGAACTGCGCCTGAACAGCCGGCGCGCCTGTTCACCAGCTGGGAAACTTATTGGCACCGGCCGGCATGGTCAGCGTAAACTGCTTGAAATGCAGCGTAGTTAAGCAAAAAACGTTGCTCACCTTGCCGTCGTTTTAAACCGCTGTCGTTCCGCGCAGCAGCCCACGAGAGGTCTGTGCCGCACAAGCGCGGCGAGGCAGGAGCATACAACCGCTCCCTTCGACAACTTCTTGTCGTCTGCTCCGGCGGATTACCGCTGCAGCGAGTGCCGTCGCGCGCGTGTCCGCGCATGCGCACGTTGGTGCCGCCATCCATCAATCGGCGGCAGAGCAAAAAGTCGCGCGTCATTTCCTGGGGCCAGTTTTCGCCGAGTGACCGCTCTTTACCAATCTCTTTCTCTATGGCTATAGCGCCTAGAATATACTGGCTAGTGTGACGAGCGCCCGCGCTTCCCTATGGGCGAGGATGGCGCTATTTGCAATGAAAGCCAATTGTTAGCAGCAGAGGGCGCTGCTTGTCGGGAGGGTGCCACCTGAGCAGACGACGCAGTTTTCTCTCTCCAGAATACGGCAATCTGTTGGTGTTGTGCGTGCGTGTTAAACCTGCTTCTGCGCGTCTTTTGCTTTCACGAAGGTGCAGCAGTTTATTTATGGTGTAGGTGTTTGCTCATGCAAGTCGTTCCGCACTTCTACCTGCTCGGCGACGATTGCATTGGTTTTTTTTTTTTTTCGCGTTTTGTGCGCGCGTTCTGCGCTCGCCTGTATCCCTTCTTTTTTTACTGTGTCGCCAGTGGTGAAGCGCGGTTCCCGATTGTTGTTTCCCCAGTGCCTCTCACTAGACTGCAGAGAAAAATGCCAAAGAGAAAGCGGTGATGCACAGAGAAGACTTGCTTTTTTGGCAAACGGGGCTACCGCTAGAACAAGGAGCGTACGTATTACTGCGCTATCTGATGCTACGTAAGTACGCATTCTGTACAATGGGAACGAAGCATCGATAGAAATGACGGAAGGTAAACGGCAACTGCTTTTGTTGGCGAGAAACATTTTTAGAGCTTGCAAACCTGGGCGAGTCGGTAACGGTGCTCCATGGCAGTGTGTAGCACAAACAGTGTACACAGGCGCTACAGAGAGCACCTGTGTTGTGTACCTTTTCTGTGTCCCTCGATTGTCATTTTGCGCTACACATATGTCATATGGATGCAGTTATATATTAGGCGCATGTTTCACCGTAAGCGCGGCATTACCAACGAGCTTCATCGCGATTGACCGGCCGCGTCTCGTGCATATTGTGTATCTGAGAAAAAAAAAAACTTCGCCAGCTTCTTCATTCAAAAGATGGTGGCTTCGGCAAAACCTTGTGCAATCGCAGGCCGCGATGTACCTTAATTAACCGCTGTAAGTAAAGGTTCCTCGTTTGTGTTCTGCTGTTTTTTTTTATTGTTTTTTTTTATTCAAATACCTCACGGGCTCCGATTGGAGTATTATGTGAGGGGGGTTATACATAACTGGGGTGCGAAACAGAAGCATGTAGAAGATGGTTATTTTAACATCGTTATTTTTAAAACGTTAACATTATACCCTCCACACCTTGTGCCCAAGACGGCACCAAAAAGGAAGGAAAGAAACATATGCGAGCAGCAACCAGCTCGTAAACGCCATAAGCGGGACGCAGGGACTGGACCAGAACCACCTAGTCTAGGTGGTTCTGACTGGACCCGGCGATTCGGGCTCGGAAATCAACGAGGACTCCTGTTTTCTCGAAGCTGGCTTTCAAGACTGCAACGACTCTTCCGGCTCCAGTGAAGCGGGCATTGTAGGTGAACAGAATGGCAGCCAGGCTACAGTGCAGACACCTAACCACCACGGAGGCCGTCATCCGTTTTAGGACATTCTCATTCCGGTTACATGGATGCGGATACCTTCCGTGGATGACAGCCTAGCTTATGTTTAAGACCCAATAACTTTGAAAAGATGAAGGTTGACCTTGCATTCCAACTTTTTGGAGATGAGGTTATTAAAGGACTTCTTTTGCACCGGCGGCATGGGGAGACTATATACACTCGGGTGCAACCAACAGAAGACTTCGTGAAGCTAATCAATCGCCTGATACGAGTAATGACCTCCAGGATAACCAAGCGTGCACTTAAGCCGGGTAGCCCAGACATGCGTTTCTTGGAAGACTTTTTAGGATATCTGTACAAGTGGGAAGAACATGCCAGCATTGCCTTCCACTCGCATTGTCACCTTTGATTAAACATGCTGCCTTCGTTCTATTAAACCGAATCTGTGTTTCGTGACTTGTATTCTTTGAGTTTGAATTCCTCCAAACGCGAAAGCTCTCATGTGCGTTTACCGGGTTAGCGTGTGGCTCACGTACCGCTTGAGCTTTCAAGTTCGAGCAATCTGCACAAAGCAATTCGATATTAACATTAGCATGTTAAAACGTTATATCAATCCTAAGCTCCTGAAAGAGCTGTAAAACAAAGTATTAAACGTGAGTCAAAGCAACGCGCAGCTCCCTTTCCAACTCTCAGCAGCGCGACGCAATGTGCGCGAGAAACCGGCTCGCACCCTCTCGCACCACAGCGCCGCTATGCGGCCGCCGGCGGCTTTCATTGTTATCCGAGCCATCCCAGCCGGCGCGCTCGACACACTAGTCAGTATATTCTAGGCACTATAGCCCGGCTCCGCTGCGTCGGGAAAACCCTATTCTAAAACTCGCCGCTCGGCTAGCACGTTGCGCTGCCGCGCGCTATTTCCTTGGGGGCCCCAAGCCTTGGGTCCCCCTATTCTAAAACTCCCTAATTTGCTCGCCACATCCAGATGTACGAAGACTGGAAGCTCCCAGTACCGACGCCAAGCGCAAGCTAAGTGCCCTGCTAGACTTCATGCCGGAGTCCGGCGCCCTCAGCCTCATCTAAGCCCCCTTCACTGCAGGCCTCAGGCCATTCTTACGAATAAATATTAATCAATATGAATATTTATAATTAAATATTAATTAATTAATTTATGACAACATGCGCATGTTGGCAGCTGCAGAGTCTAATCTTACACGCCTTTGAATGCCTCTTATGCGGCGCTCATTCAGGTGCTTTATTCCTCAATGTATTACATAATTACTTATACTGTTGCATTGTGCTCCACATGCTTATTTTGTTTGTGTTGCCTTGCTTGTGTTTATTTTGGTTGTTTAAGATTCAAACTGAAATTAAGTCTGTACGGTTTGCCCTCTCCAGTAATAATCCGAAAGTGTTTAACAGTATTTCAGAATAAATAAATTACCCAACTATCGCGTAAACTTCAAAGTCGCATATCATTTAGGAAATCATACATGGTGGCCCCGAGTCGAATTATGACCAAAAAAATTGGCAGAAATATAAAAGCACATACCTTCAACAACAAAAATAAAATCGTTTCAAGCCAGCAAAACGAGCGACGAGAAAGGCCCCCAGTACTGGTGCTGCCCCTCGCGGCCGCGTCATGCGCAACACTCACACCGGCCGCTGCGCGCGGCGCTGCCGGATCAACTCTCTTCCACCGTGGGCCCCCACCGCCGGCGCGCAGTGGGGTGGGGCACGCATCGGATAGCAGCGTTGCGATACACTAGCGAGGAGCCGCTCTCCGGCTGTTCGGAGCGGTTTGGGAACTTTTGACTACCCCTGTACACTTGTCAAAAAAAGGGATGCTGTTGTAGCTGAACCCCCTCTACCACTTAATGGAAACTTGCCCTAAACTGAACGTTCAATATTTTGCACTGTTCATCTTAGTTATTTGACTTCTTAAATGAAACATTAAATACTCTGAGCAGCACTACTAGAGATAAACTACTTCGGTTCATCTAGATGCAGTGCCTCGCTTTTATATGTATGTATGTATGTATGTATGTATGTATGTATGTATGTATGTATGTATGTATGTATGTATGTATGTATGTATGTATAACATATCCTCATCCTTCTCTAAGGCCTCCGTCTTATTAAACTCCCACCTTCGTCCTTTCCCTCACGGAGCGGTCGAGGTGTCCAACGTGAAGTGAGTCAGTTCCTGGTCCACGCGGCTGGTGAGAGCAGCAGTTTCGGATGGCACCCTACGAGGCGCCTCTTGTTACGTAACCAGAGCTAAAGTTTTTAAATAGGGGAGGTTTTGTTCGTTGCGAAACCGTCTAACGCTTCTAGGTTCGACAAACAATAATTGCACAGCTATCATAACCGAACGAAATCTCCGCAACGGAGTCTGGCCAGTGCGCGGTACGCTTCGCACTGTCGACCTCAGCGCCCTCGCTTCGCCCTGAATTGGCATTACCCTCACCCGCACTGCGATGCGCCCAACTTCCATACTTTCCTCACTACGTAAATTTTAAAATCTTGCTCAATACATCAAGATTATTAGCGCCCACTATTGTTGGCTTTATACTCCAAGAAATGGGGTCGGGGCAACGGCAGTGAAGTTTTGTTGTACGGATCTAACATCCTGGTCAGTTTATAACAGGTACAAGAAAGTGCATTAACAGCACTATGCTATCCCAAGAGCGAAGTGTAACCTGTGGAGCCATTTGTTCCTCCGTTGTACGCAAGAAACCTTACCTTCAACTTCGAGCCTGCGCCAAGTGAAGTGCATACGTGCGCTCATTTTTCCTTTTTTTCTTTTTTCACTCGCTGGCGCCTGTTCACGAATTGGCTTCGATAGCATTCTGTGGACCAGGCAAGCTCCACGAATGGGACGCAGTTTTGTTTTGGAATAAAATAAATCGATAACCTACGCTATAGAGTCCGTTGCGTGCTCAACGTGGCATAGGTGTGACCGCCGCGCATAATATATGCCTGTAAAGAGCATAATATATCGGTGGCGTCCGTCACGCCACCTTTGCTATGTTGAATATTTTGAAAAATCGGTGCGGCGTAAATCCGTAAAAAGAGTTTTAAGCGTCTTAAAAGGCGAAAATTGATAATAAATCGCTGACTTTGTTCCAAGGAGTTATACTTTGGGTTAGTGCTCAAAAGTATTTGTTCTACACACTGAACACGTTTATCAGTGGCTTTTTGGTGGCAGTTTCAGTGGACTTTTAAGGCACAAAAAGAGTTCAGGGGGCCGAGACCACGACGGGGCAAGAGGCTGAGAGGAGCCCGCCGCGCAAACCGGTTAGAGAAGCTCCTTTCTTACCTCCTTTCTCTTCAGCGTGCGCCCCGCTCTGGCCTCCGCACGCACGCGCACACACACACACACACACACACACACACACACACACACACACACACACACACACACACACACACACACACACACACACACACACACACACAATATATATATATATATATATATATATATATATATATATATATATATATATATATGCTTGCTTGGCATAAGCGCGTGGCTTTGTTACGGGAACTACATATTGTATTCAACACAAAAACTACAAGAGTTAAAGTTTGACAAAATTTGCATTTGTCAGGCATATAGTACACTGACATAAGGCAAGCTTACCGTTTCCGAAAAATTTCCATTGCATGCCAGCCTGCGCAAAGTTGGGCTTTGCCGTGCTTTGACAGCAGTGCTTGGAAGAAAAAAATATAAGAAAGCTGACAACAAAGTATTTTTTTTTTTTTTGTTATCAATGAACTACCGTGGGAGTCAAGCATGTGGAGTTGCGGGTGTGTGCGATGCTGGAAGCGCGATATATGTGGTAATTTTCTACTTCTCTGACTGATTATATTCGCATGCGCGTTAATTTAATTCGCGTGTGTGGGATGTACGTACATCAATCAGCTCAGAACATGATACGTATACGTACGTTTCACTAAAGCAGAATCTATCTCGCGCATTCTTGAGTGACAAAAAGGTTATGCGCCAGCTCCAAAAACAGGTAAAACATATGTTAGCCAACACACACATACACCGTTAGCATCAACAAAAATATAACCGATGTGCAATTTGACTGTTCGTTTTGAGGAACTATTTCACACATCACTCTATATTAACCTTCCATACATTTGTTACTTTTGTAATGGCCTTTACTGACCACTAAAATGAGCAGTTTTATACTGAATTCCTTGACTGCGTCTGATTTCATACTGAGTACATGAAGATTTTGTCATCGTAAAAAAGAAAAATCAGTGTCGCCGAGATGCGGCTCTTATAATTTTCTTTATCGTGCAAGATGCGCCGAGATATGTATGACGAATGCTTCAAGCCACACACGTCTGTTTCCACAATGTTCTTGGCTGTGCTGGTGACCTTTTGAGTTTTTGTTGGAATGTTTCTGCCACGACATTAAAATGAGCGCTCACGAGTGCACCGGTCATCCATATATTTCGACGACGGACGAGCACGTATCCTGTGCTACCGCTGACGTCAAATTGCTTAGTTATTTTGCTGGCGCAATTCAGCGCAGTAAAATACCAACCTCTTCGAATTAGATCGGGGTCCAATATTTCCCAAGAATGTATGCACAGGAGGTTACACTGGTCCACCGAGCAACTGTGCACGCAAAGAAGGAGACGGAAACGGGGAGACAGAGATAATTGCCTGCCGCGGCGCGCACCAGGAGAGAGTGCGCATTCAGGGCTTCCAGGCACTCCATAGTGCATAGTGCTTAAAAAAAAAGGGGGGGGGGAGTGAGAAAGGGGGGCAGGTCGAGCACCCAACAAAGGGGGAAGACGGCTGTGCCCTTTGTGAGCGATCCTACTGCCGCGGGTCTTTAGGCTTTTGTCCGTGTGCTGTGTCGCCAGGCTAAAACGGAAGCGCAAACAGTAGAAGCTATCCAGAATGGCCCCAGATGGTTCCACAAGCGGGACATGAAACAAACAAGGCTCACAGATTGAAACAACATGGTACGGCTAGTAATACAAGACAATGTCAGAGTGAAGAACATGGATAAGTCAGTGTACCACTATTACAGCAACTAAAGCGTTACTAACAGAGGACGCGCTAGAAATCTTTCCAGGGCAGAAACGGATACAAAGCAAGCATTAAAGGGTTATCAAATTCCATAAAAAAGAACAAGAAGCGGACAAAAACAGACAAGACACATTTAAAACAAAAATGTCATTTCCTGAATCAGCATTCGACCTTAGCAGAAAGTTATCAACTGAGATCATTCTAAGAGAGAATCGAGTGCCACTCATCGAAATAGCTGTGAACGAAAACAGTTCCAATTGCGGAACTGCGGAGCAAAGCTGTAAGTTTACACACTGTGGTTTCAAAACAGCCATCTTATCGTGCCAGATTCACGAGTAACAGCATCATATGCGGGCCATATATATATAATATAGCCTTAACATGCAAATGGGGGCGTGGAGGTTTACATATAGAAGGAAACTCTGGTTTCCGTGACGTTTTATCACAGCCTCAGAAAGCGCACCAGTTGGTACTTTGGCAACCGTTCATGACTAATAAGTTTGTTTGTTTTTTGTTTTTTTAGGAAATACTATCCATTAAGATTTTGTCTTTTGGCCAGATTGATCGAACTTCATGAATTTGTTTTGTTACGACTGTACGGTAAACTTTCTTATGATTGATCTTAAATAGCCCCATTTGTTAACTACACGTATGCCGCTCATTAAAAAAAGTCCGAGATAAATTTCTAAGTGACCGTTGACTGCTGAGAGAGGTATCAAATACATTTCGTCGGCAAAAGATATGACTTTAATTATGCGCTGCCCAACAACAGCAACAACAAAAAAAAGAGAAATTTCTAAGTGACTTTTGACCATTGAAAGAGGCATCTTATATATTTCGTCGACAAAAAAAGTTACTTTAATTCTTTTGAGCTAAATGGTATCCGAGAAAATGAACAAAAAAGACGAAACCTGCGCATGGAGATACACCAAAAAATGTTCTCCGAACATAAAAAAACACACACACACATTGCTGCAGGTCATGTGACAGCACATACCGTGCTGCGGCTGCAAAGGAACATTTATTACTAAAAGTTTTTTTCTACGCAAAGCCTACAAAACCGCACTCCATCTTCCTCACACCACTTCAACCGAAAAGCTCCTAGCCCTAGGACTACACAACACTATCGATGAATTGAGAGAGTCACAACTAGTCTCCCAAGTGCGCAGACTACAGCAGACCCCACCTGGCAGGGAGCTGCTTAAGAAACTGGGCCGCGCCTATCAAATTCAAGAGATACAAAGGACACAAACAATCCCGGACGAATATCGCCACAAACCGCATTTGCGGCTGCACATTGCCGCAAATGCAGGATAACAACCACAGGCAGTAAAGAAGAAAAATGTGTTCCATTTTTTAGCCACACGAAAGTGCTGAGGCGGCTTCATAGGCAGGGTGATAGGGAGATATTTGAGGCATTTTGTATTGATAAGGCAGGGGATAAGTGCGTGAGCACACCCTCATTAGCCCTCACGAAAAAAGAGATAATCTATTTGTCAAAACACTTGCGGGTCAATTTGGTTTAAATGTTTACTCTTTATTATGACAACATGCTTCTTGATAAGGAAAGGGGGGGGGGGGGGGGGGGGTGACCAGTCTCCTGAGTATGCTCCTAATGCGAGTGTATACATTTTGTTACGCGTGCATTAAACGTCAGTTGAAGTCTAGCGTGCTGTCCCGTAGGTACCTTTTGTCGCTGTCCTTTGTGTTTTTTCGCGCTAGTTGCAATGTCGCTGTCATTAACGAAACTAAAATTAACGCCAGCATCCAGCGGAGCCCTGGACTAAGGGCAACCGACCTTTGTCTTAGAAGATGGACGAAGCCATCTGAAAACCGCAGAAGACAAGCCAATCTAGAGCTTAATAAAGTTTTTCACTCACTCACACTCTAGGGAGCATTTTCACTGATATAGACTTGAGGTCGTGTATCATTGTTTTTCGTGGTGGATATGCCAGAGCACTGATGCTGCAGCATGCCCCTGACTTCTCCCAATGCCGATGTAGCCGCATTTGTTTCTTCTTTTTCTTTTTTGTAGCGTAAAACTACACCGCGCGGGTCAGAGCAGAGTTTCGGGTGAGTGTGCGCCGCCCGTTATGCGCATGCGCGATAGCTGCCAAATTCGAAGCGACCAACCAGAAGTCTGATGCCCAATCACCATTGAATCGATACTTAAAAAATTAATTAATAGACCTTATCTTGCACCGGGGATAAGAACCCCATCCCTTGGATCCCCAGCCCAGCGCTTTACCACTGCGCCACTTTTTTTTTTTTTAATTGCCTGACTTCAGCACACTACACAAAACCACTTACAGGGCACAACGAGCATTCATTAATACAACAATCATCCAGGTGGGTTGTGGCGTCGTCGTGCTAAAATTCTCCTAGGGTCACTAATGGCTCCAATCTTCCGAGCCACTCGGGAGCTTCAGGAGCAAGTTTCTGAATTTCAATATATCTATTCATGGCTTCCCGAAAATAGATCCGTGCTGGCCGTGCGTCAGGATCGCAATGGTATCCTGCCATTCTCGAGCGCCAAATACAGTGGAGGGCCATTAGCATAATAAGGTCAAATGGCACCCCATCCTCATTCTCTACTGGCAAGTACCTAATACCATGCGAGTCTAATGGAAATTCCTTTTTTAAAGTGCTTTGTAAAATATCCTAAAAGTACACCCCTTCCCAACAATGCAGGAAAACGTGGTCTATAGTTTCTGGCTGTTTACAAATTAAGCAATGCGAACCCCAAGGTAAAAATAAATTCTTCCTTTCCAAGAACTTCTTTACTGGCAGTGTTTCCGTGTGTAACTTACGTTTCTTGCATTTGACGGGACCTGCATCGCCTTCACCCGCTTAAGTACGTCGCGTCCTGGTCCTCCACTGTATAAGGCCCTGTACATTGGTATGGGTAGAACTACGTCGCACAAATCGTTGTACAGCTTCTTCCTGCTAACACAAGATAAATATTCATAAGAAAATCGAACAGACAGGAATCGCACACTAGCGACAACTTCTCTAAAATAACCAAAAATGCGTCCCGATACACTTTCGGTCGAGACAACAAAGTGCGGCAGTGCATTTCCGAGCCTTAATTAGCACACAGTACGCAAAAATGGATCTTTTACATCGCGAACAAAAAAAAAATCTGCTGACAATCTGTCGTAGACACAAATGCCCCAAACCCAGTCCACCGTCCTTCACCCGCCTAAACAAACTTGTATGGCTACATCGTTCCCATTCTGCTGCCCACACAAAAATGGCAAATATCCGATGCAGTCTCTGTACGTTCATCCTTGCACAATGCAACACTTGCATCACGTACCACAGCTTCGACATAAAAAACATATTGCACACTGTGGCCCTGGCGAAAACTGACAATTGTTGCCCTTTCCACCCCTCCACCTTTTCCCACATGGCTTGAGTCTGTGCCCTCCAGTACGATTCGCTATCGCGATAACTATCTAGTGGGACTCCCAAGTACTTTACTGGTGTTGTCACCCAGGACATGTTTGCGAACTTCTCAGGCGCCGTTGGCCATTCTCCGTGCCAAAGCCCCAGGGACTTTGACCAATTTACTGTACTGCCGGAAACCTTTGTGAATTCTTTTACAGACGACACGGCCTCGATTACCCCTTCGCGATTCACTGCGAATACAGCCACATCGTCCGCATATGCCAGCAGCTTAAACTCTGCAGCTTGCAATTGGAAGCCACGAATTTTGTCGTTTTCTATCATATTTAAACACAGTGTCTCGATGTAAATGCAGAATAGCAGAGGGCTGAGGGGACAACCCTGGCGCACCGATCGCTGCACGTTTATGGGGGCCCCCAAACTCGTATTTACAATCAATCTTGTTGTGCAGCTCCGGTACGCCATGGCCACTCCCTCGCGAATGACGGACCCTACATTCACATGGTCGAGTATGCAGAACAGGATTTCATGTGAGACACAATCAAATGCTTTCTCCAAATCAAACTGAAGGATGGCTACACGACTGTTTGTGTGATCACAGCACTCAAGCACACTCCTCACTTTATGCACATTGGAAACAATGGATCTACCTTTGATCCCACACGTCTGGTGTGGTCCAACTAACTGTTGAATTACTGACTGTAGTCTACGGGCTAGAATTTTCATAAACACTTTGTAGTCTACATTCGTGAGTGCGATAGGGCGATATGCTGTAACCTGTTTTAACTCATCTGCTTCATTGTATTTAGGAATCAACACTGTGGGATTTGCCATAAGACGGGGGCAATACATTTACGTTGTAGGACTCGTTGTACACGGCTGTCAGTACCGGCACTATTTCATGTTTGTATGCTTTGTAGAACGCCGCGCTTAACCCACCGGGGCCGGGAGATTTTCCCGGGTTCAATTTTTCTATGGCAAGCTCGACCTCCGATGCGGTTATTGACAGCTCCAGCCTATCTTTCTGCTCATCATCTAATCGCGGTAAAGCGCCCAGAAACTTTCCTTTGAATGCGTTTACTTCCAAGTCTTGCTTTGTAAACAGCGTTCGATAATATTCAAGAAACGCCTGCTGGATATGACCACTTTCTCCAGATAACGTTCCGCCCCATTCGATCAGTTCAATGTGATTTCTCTGAGCACGCGTCTTCTCGACTCCTAGTGCTCGTTTCGACGGTGTCTCCCCAGCAGCTATATCTTGCGCCTTCGCCCGCACAAGCGCACCACGATAGCGCTCTTCTTCGAACAGTTCAATCCTGTTTTTTATTTTAATAATATCGTCCATCCATTTACCAGGCTCTTCGCTTTCTTTTTCAAGTAGTCTAGCCAGCAAGGATCTTAAATTGTCCTCCTCACGCTTCTCTTCTTGTCGTATACAGCTTGACCGTTCGATTGCTGCTATCTTTATTTGCTCTTTGCAAAGTTCCCACTGCTGCCATATTTTCATCTCCCCCCTAGACACTATTTTGCCAATTTCTTCGCTTACTTTCCTACTAAAGATATCATCTGTAATGAGCTTATTATTTAATTTCCACGTCTCCCACGAAAACTGATTGCCTCGCTTTTTTTGTCCCTATCCCGCACTCTATTAAACAATGATCAGAAAATGAAATTGGTACTACATTGTAACTACTGCATTTTGACATGACGTCTGTAGACACATAAATGCGATCCAGCCGCGCGTGGCTTGACCGCTGGAAATGTGTAAACTTCACACAACGCGTTCCTTCAAAACATTCCGCCACGTCGTCCAGGTTGCTAGTGTGTATAATTTCTGAGAGAGCCTCAGTACTTCTGTCCCTAAACGCTCTTGTACTGGATTTAGCACAGCCTCTCAAGACGCAATTAAAGTCGCCCATGACAATCAGGGATTTCTCACAACTGATGTACTTTTGTACGTTTTGAAAAAAGGCTACCCTCTCATCCACAACATTTGGAGCGTACACACTAATAATGCGCCAATACTTTTTGTTGTACAGAAAATCAACCCAAACACATCTGCCCGACGGACATGCCATATGTGCCTGAACCTCGAGTCCGGGTAATTTCTTAACAAAAATAACACAGCCCGCAGACGTGCCAATTGCGTGGCTCACTACTGCAAAATACCTAGACGTGAAACGTCGCACCATGTTACCGGTCTCTTCTTCCCCGTCAACTTTCGTTTCCTGCACGGCCAGGACGTCGATGTCATGCTCAGTTAAAAGGCGGTACACCTGGCCCTGCTTCTTCTTGCTTGCCAGTCCCCTGACATTAAGTGTACCTACTTTTATCGGAGCCGCAGAAGCCATTTTCATACAGAGGAAAGAGGCCGGTAACATGGTGCTTACCTCTCGCGTCTAGCGCGTGGCTAGACAACGTCTTTGACACCGGAGCCATCCGGTGCTGGCGGCAGGCCTGACTGCGGTGGCGGTTTGTCGTGGTCTCTCCTCTCCGCCGACACATTAGATTGCGACCGCAAAGTGGACCGCCGTCCTTGGCTGGTTTTTGCCGGCGGCTCCTCGACGCTGGAAGCTGTCGCCTTATCTCCCTCAGCACTGGTCTGGGCGTGGGACCGCTTCGATGGGGCAGGAACGCCGGTGGAGCGGGCGGCGTTCTTGTCATGGTTCTGCTCAAACAGAGACGCTGGTTCTGCTCCCTTGAGTGCCGGCCCACTTATTCCTTCAGTCGGCTCCTCCATCTGGTTTCCCGCAGGTTCTCCCGCTTCAGGTTTCCGCCCGGCATCGCTGCTGGAAGGTCCTGAAGAGTCCGTAGCGTCGGTTTTCTTTTCCTCTTCCCCAATGCATTTTGCGGATTCCTCGGCCTCCACTACGTCCATCAGGAGCTCCGCCGTGTCGTCTTTTGACGCTGCACCCGTAGCTGCCGCGTAAGTGCGTACACAATCGTTGTCTGCGTGGCCGTACCGCCGACATTTCGTACAGCGGGGGACTTTGCATTCCCGGCGCACGTGACCGGTGCCGTGGCAGCGGAGGTACTGCATCGGCCGTCCAGGCGCCACGACAAGGGCCAACTCTCCGGCGACGCGTACCTGATGTGGCAGGTCGTCCACTTTCAGGCCCGGCTTCAACTTCAGTAGGACAGTCCTTGTTGTAGAACCCTTGTCATTGACGCCTTGTATCCGCCACCGCTCACGCGTGACTTCCGTCACCTTGCCAAATGCCGCGAACGCCGTCCGGATGTCGTCGTCGGCCACGCCGTGAAGCATCCAGTGAAGCCGCAGCTTTACCTGCTGGTCTTCCGGGTCGATGATAAGACAGCGGCGTTTCTTCACTTGCAGCTCCTTGAAGGCGAGCAGCTTCTTTGTTGCCTCCGCACTCCGCAGGGTAACCGCCCAGACATGGTTGATTTGGTACGCCCCCAACGCAACCACGTCGGGGAGCGTACCAGACTCGGCCAGGGCGTCTCGAAAATCTTCGACCCGGAAAGGCCTCACTCGTACATCACCGTGAAGAAACACCGTGTTCAAAACAACACGACCGGTTGGCAGTGTAGGCAAAATAATCTGGTGGTCCTTATCTTCACTTGCATCGATCCTGTTTCCGCGGCCGTCAACGGCCGCTATCGCCGCTCCGTTGGAGCCCATGACCCTGCGTTCCGTTTAGCTCGGCTGCCGGAAGCAGAATACTTTACCACTGCGCCACGCCCCAGACTTTTTATTTTTCTTTATTGCCTGGATAGAGAAACGCTATTCATAATTCCCCTTGTCTACAGTGAGAATGATAGCGGGATTCAGCGAGTGACAAATACTGCGCCTTTCCTGTAGACGAATTGTAGAACGCCGGTGAACTTTAATTCGTTCAATGAAATGCTGGTTGTGTTCGACAAGGGGCGCGCGATGTACCCTCACAACAAGACGATTTCCCAGAGCAGCCGCGAAAGAGGCCCGGAACACTGAATATTTCCAGAGCGCACTGCCACGGGCGCTTTACGGCCAGGCATTTCAGAACTAAGCCACAGCCATTTTGCCGCTCTGGCGGATGTCTACAGCGGCAAGTTTTAATCCATTCGGCTTTAAAGGCCCACTGTCCACCCTCCGGTCGAAAATATTTTCTCCCCCGGTGACTGTGAGACTTCGCCCCTAGAACCCAAGGCCGCAAAATGTTTTTGAAAAGAGTAACTAATAACGCAGTTACAGCCACCGCCATCGGTGCCCTTTTAGTGACCCTTGACGTGGTGTCCCTTTACACGAACATTCCGCGCGAGGACGGGATCCAAGCTCTGATCACATCATATGAAAAACACAAAGCCCCAAACTCCCCTAGCCCAACCGTCATCGCGTCACTCGATAACCTGATTCTAAAACTCAATTCCTTCGAATTCAACAACTCGTATTACCTACAAATCAGTGGTACAGCCATGGGAACGAAAATGGCGCCAAACTATGCTAACATATTCATGGATCACATTGAGTCTGACTTCCTACGTTCGTACCCAAAAAAAAAAAACAGCTGTTTATAAACGCTTCCTAGATGATATATTTATCATATGGACAGAAAGCGAGCATGAACTCATCCAATTCATTACCTCATTTAACAACGTACATCCCAACCTCTCATTCACACATACCTACTCATCCACTCAAATTAACTCCCTGGACGTATTAATTCAATTTGAAGACAGGGCACCAATCACTAATGACTACAGAAAACCCACGGACAGACAACAATACCTTCATTTTAAAAGCTGCCACCCGCGCCACTGCAAAACATCAATTCCATACTTTCAGGCAATAAGATTCAAACGAATCTGCTCACGCTCAAAAGATTTTGAGGAAAATTCCAACCGTATGCGGGAGGTTCTGAAACACCAGCCCTATCCGCCAACTATTATTGATGATGCCATCCAAAAAGCGGGATTAATTCATCGCAATGAAACATTTGGGGAAGGCCGGCCGGCAGCACAAAATGAACACCGCTCAAACCTGATCTTAACTTTCGTAAACAACCTTCCGAACATCAACAAAATACTAAAAAGAAACACTTTAACGTCATCGAACAAAGAAATCGCCTCTCCAAAATTTTTTCTGTGGTTCCGCGGGATACACACACACAACCAAAAAATTTACAAAATTACGTAGTACACTCTACTATCGATAAAGCAGATCTTGTGGGTTGTATGCCACGCGGAAAGAATAGATGTCAAGTTTGCAAACACATGCAAACAACGACCACGGCAAAGAGCACACACTCTGATTTTAAACACTCCATCCGCGGAAATTTGAATTGTGACTCCAGGAACGTGGTATATATGCTCGAGTGTGGCGAGTGTCAAATGCAATTCGCAACTTTCACGTACAGTGCCGCCGCCACGCGGCCGCTTCCGGTACCGCCCTTAAGGTGATACTCGGAAAACGGCTCGTGCTCCTCCAGCTTGCTGCTGCGTCTCCCGCGAAAATTCTTTACGTGGAGCTCGGTACTGCAGCTCCTGTAGTGTGTAACTGCTTTTCGAGTTGACTTTGGCTCGCAGCCATGACAATAGATTAATAATATAACTTCTATTTTGGTATGTGGGGCACGCGTAGTATGAGGGGAAAACATAAAAGCAGTCGAATCTTCCGTACACCGATGTGTTCTGACTGCACGGTCAAAGGCGGGATAAACTTTCACATGTTACCTCCAGATTATATGCCCCGGAAGGAGAGGATAATTAAGTTAATTAAGATTTCGGTAAGATCAAGTCGGTTACTTTATCGTGAAAAGCATTGTGATAAATCCTGGTCGACAAAGAAACACCCCCTTAGTGACAGTATGAGCGGCGTAGCTATCTCATTTCTGGGGTTATGCATGGGCCTCGTTTTTCATTGCCGCTATAAATTCTGAGCAGAACCAAGTTTCGCAAAAAAAAAAAAAAAAACTGCGACTAAAGCGATGACGGTTTTCGGTGCGCATTTTTGATGTGAGAAGTTAGACTGGCGTAAGTTGCGAGCCATACCTGCCTGATATCATTTTTGATGCCGACCAATTCATGGCCCACACATGTTTGAGAAATTAAGAATGTTTGTTTCCTACCCGGTTGAGTGAATGCAGTGTTTGCAATCAGCACCTGCCATATGAACGCTAGACTAGGAGCATGTGTTGAACGTTACGGAACATACACTCGCACTCCACATTGAGACTGTTCTCAAAGCCGGCGCTCTAGCTGTCTTGCTTTTCAAGTAACTATTCCCGAAAAATTGTCTGTGTCAGCACTGGGTCATCACTTGCGAAAGTCAAAATCACTGCCTATCAGAGGTGCAGCAAAAAAAAAAAAAAGAAAGAAAAGTAAAACAGGTTGGTTAAGGTGATCACAGTAGACCATCATTATTACCTTGTATTGATGTTTTCTTGTTCCCAAACAGGGTAGTAGGTACTTCGATGCGACGGCGTATATTTTGAAGTCAAGGAAAAACTTTGGCCACATAAAATTCGGGCTTGGCTGCTCGGCATGCCTGTGCTACGCGTGTGAATGCACAGCACGACTTCTTGAAATGCTGCAGTTCGCGAGTGCCCGTGATCCCTGGATAAAAGTGGAAAGTTTTATCTATATGCATGTTTATTGTCGAACGTTTCTCTGTAGCACTTTGTGGCGCGATTAGTGTCGCCTGGGAACCTGTTGTACTTGCGCACAACACAGTCAGCAGTAGGATGTTTCACATACCTGACCCGCCACACTCGAGGGGTCTTTTGTATCGCACCCCTGCAACGCATGCTCACAAAGGGCTTGCATATGCTGACTGACAACGCCGTGCATACGTTCGCACCACAGAACACTCGCGCGAATATTTTAATGCAGCTTCAGGAAACGTAGCCCAGCGTCCCAGCACAACGCACTTGAAGCGTGACAGCCGGATCACCTTAAGGGCAGCCATATTGGATTTCCAGTGGCGCCGCCTATAACCCGTGAAAGTTGCGAATATCAACAACCATCGCGCGCACACCAAATCTCTCCCCCACCTTCCCCTGTCCAAACACCTGCAACAGAAAAGTCACGAATTCGACAAACTTCAAGTTTTCCTGCTCCAGAGCGGCTTCCATAGCAACCGCAAACGGTAACAACGAGAATCGTACTTTATATTTAAATGTAATGCCCTGCAGGCCGGTATAAATGAGAGCCCTGGTATTCTTTCTCCACTTCAAAGTTCAGTTATCCCGTAAATTCCTTCCTCAAACACACCCAAAACGGCCAAGTCAAGCTTACTGCAGGTGGCCCAAAGGAATGTTAGCCTCCCCCACCATACACACAATGAAGGTCACACAATTCCTGCTTTTGTTGCCTGGGGTCATACCTATTACTGTGCTTCCTTCCATTGCCGTCCTTTTTTTTTTCTTTTTTTCGCTCTCTCCACCTGCACTTTCTTTCACTTCCCGCCTGCACCTGCTTTTTACCCCACCCATCACTACAATGCCATTGTACACCTCTGCGCACCTGTCTCTTTTTCCACTCTTTGCATATAGAACCTACCCCCATCGCTTGCATTCGCACTCCTGATGAAGGCCAGCTTCTGGTCGAAACGTCGAGTCCAATAAAATGTTTCTTTAAATGAAGCGTACCCTTCTCTCTCTCTCTCTCTCTCTCTATATATATATATATATATATATATATATATATATATATATATATATATATATATATATATATATATATAAGTGACAAACGAAGACCAACGTGTGAAACAATTTATTGACGTTGGTCTTCGTTTTTCACTACAATTGACCGTGGCCAAGATTTCATTTTAGTGTATTATATATACAACAAAACTCCCATTGCGTAATAAAATAAGGGAGGTGTGCGCCTTCAGTGATTTAAGTACAGGAGCAAGAATGGCTTCCAATTCTGTAAATGTGAAACAAAACTTTCATTTTTTGGAAACGCGTCGTGTACGTGTTTTCTGCAGAAGGTCGCCCCACGTAGTTTGTCCGCGGCTGTATAAATATAATTTAATGTATATAGGCCGACTGCCAGAGCTGCATGTCTGTGACCTCGTACTTAGGTGCGCATATTTTTTTTTTTTTTCAGACTGTCTGAACCAGTTTCGCGCATTACATTCTTCTCTGTCATCATGACCATGCAATTTGGTTTTTAGTGTTCGCTGAATGTTTTATTTACGAATAACCTCCAATCTTAAACAGAGATATTGATGAGCATTTTTTTTTTCTGGTCATATTGTATTAACCCTTACCTATAATTGCTAATTTTGAAGACACTTTTATTAATGTATTGCCTACATTTCTTGAGAGTCCATAAGTTGCGTTCGCTATATCCTTAGTGCGCATTATCTCATCGCTCTGGTTTTCTTCGGTGCAAAACTATGTAGTCGGACGGCGCTATACGGCGCCGTCCGTGTTAAACGTCTTTAGTTGCATGGTTGGAGTTATTGTACAGAAGGGAAATGAGCGGTATCTGCCTCACGTCTCGGTGGGCCCCTGCACAATTGGAGGTGCATATGTTGCCGGAAGGCAAGGTTTTGTTTTTAAAATATGCAGCCGATTTAATTAACTTTTCCAAATGCTAACTAAGTGCGAAAACACGTAACACTTCCTTCTATTTTCGGCTGACGCCTGAAGCTTAATTCTGACAAAGGTAGCCAAAATTAGTGCCCTTAGTGGCAGCGCTCTCTAAAATTTGGGCGCTTTCCTGGCGATATATATTTTTTTTTTTCCGAGCTCGTCCGAGGCTCTAGCTACGCTAGGTTGGCCAACTCCAAGATAATGCAAGCCACAATATTTTTGGTCGGGTCATGTCGTCTTTTGCAGTTCTCGCACTAAAAATCCTGCTCAAGCGAGCGTAGCGAAGAGAAGGCAAGAATCCGGCACCGAGTCGTTTCTCTCCGGGAACTTTTCTCATTACTCAGCTTATCACTGTAGTTAGGGTTCTTGACTCCAACCGTATGTGCCGCGGCGCGCTTTTTTTTTTTTTTTTTCATGCATAAAGGAAGAATAGAACTTGTTTTTCCACGGCTTCCCCAACCTCCTTTCCCTGTTACCAGATTCCCCGACTCCCAGTCGCCACGCTACACGTTGCGACGGCTACGAGTGAGCATTTCTAGCCTCCTTTCCCCATGCTCCTCTCTCCCAATCACTGCTAGCCGTGTACTGACTCCAACCGTTGTCGACTCAGATCGTGAACTGGAAGACCCGCCAACGTTCCGACCTGAACTGTCCTCCCTTTTCTAAAAGGCCATCTTCTTGACAAGTGAGTAAATATTTTTTGTATTCTTTGTTACATGTAGTCACGGACAAAACTTTGGCAGATGCGAAATCATGGAAAATTCTGCTTTGCCTCGGTAGGCGGCGAGGTAATAATTAATATTGATCCAGCAGATCTAGGTGACTACGAAGAGGTCATTTCATTTACCCAGAATGTGTGTCCTGCAAAATTTTGCCCATGACTGCATCATAGATTCGGATAATTTCCGATCGCTATAAAAAAGAAGAACCGAACAAGGGTAAATAGGGTACTCCTCAGGTCGCAGATGAGCCAACGTTTCGACAAGTGGACTTGTCTTCGTCTGGGCATACGCACATGCACATATTGCTCGAGACCGGCAATTTCCCGAATTTTCGCCCATTTTTTTTTTTTTTTTTCATGTCCGTGACCGATATATACACAGCGTAAAATTTTCCATGATTGCATCACAGGTACTTTCACGTCGCGTAAAAATTTCGGTTATGGACATTAAAAAAAAATTCGGCGAAAATTCGGGAAATTGCCGTTATGTGCATGTACGTATATGTCGCGACCATTTAGGCCGCAGTGAGTCTGCTTTTGGTAGAACTGAGTTTCAGCGCGGTATGCAGGAGATCTTTAAACGAGATTAACCAAGTCAAACAATTGAAGTTAATCAGCAAAGGCAATATATAGTGTTAAATCCTGTACTTAATGTCAAGGGGGTCTCGGGGGATCCGAGACCCCCCAGTAATATTTAAGAGGGGTCCGAGACCCCCCGAGCATGAAAGTATAATGACTGTATGAATACAAAACAGGCACCCATTTTTTGTTCTTGTCAGTGGTGTAATCGGAAGATTTCTTCTCTATCGTTTCGGCAGTTTCGCAGTGGGTATTAACAAGAACAAGTAACGTGTTTTCGAAAACCAGAGATGGAGAAAAATAATCTCCCCTTCCCCCTTCCCCCATCCACTTTCCCTTTCTCCTCTTTGTATAAAACGATTTGCTAAAGAGGCAACCAGCCGATTTTCCGGTTGCCCTCTCTATTTCCCTTTTCACCAGTGCTCGAATCACTACAGACCCCCCTCCGATGGAGCCAGATTTTAAGCACTGGAAATCCTTCATCCTCGTGACGTATTGTCAAACTGAATATGGTTCTGTTAACTGGTGCTTATCAAGGAATGTTTCCTTGAGTATCATATATTTCGGTTCCCATAGAATAACGGTTTGTTCCACTTACATTTTATCGTTTTTTGTTTCTATAATTTTACCTTGATGGCCACCAAACTTATTTATTACGCACTTGTATACCCTGCATATGATGTATGAGAAGATATACTTTTGGACAATGTCCTGCTTTGGGCATTTAACAAAACTTGAAGTTGGGCTAGATGGTGCATTGTAATTTGACTGAAAATAAAGCGCACGGGAAGACGCACACGTGTCTTCTTCTCTTGTGTGCGTCTTCCCGTGCGCTTTATCTTCAGTCAAATTGCTTTGGGCATCGCTGGCTGGGCAGCGGACATCTTGAGTAGAGATTTTGTGCAGAGTGGAGGTGGTGGTTTCTAACGATTTATTGCGTTTGCACCTGGTGGAATGCGCGCAGTATTATAACGCCGCGTACGTATTGTCTAAATGACGACTGCTACAGATGCGCACATAAGTTTGCAGCAGCGCATTGTCTATCTCAAGAGGCTGAAAAAAGTTGATGATGGTGGATTTTTAAAGGAATAATTTTGTGCGGAAAGAATTAATTCAAAGCCAATGTGAATTACTGGCGTAGTGAACGCTTGCAAAACCTAGATGTCCACCCCATGCATTTTAAAGCTTTCGGAATGGACTCTCACCGACTGCTCAGAATAGTACGCTCTCGACTGCATATTTCGCTCCTTTTTCAGCGCAGGATGGATCGGTTACTTGCGGTAGTCCGATTCCCTCAAGAAAATGACAGCCTGGCAGCGGTTCCAGTGGCCTGGCTGTCCGAGAACAGGAGCCAGTGCTTTTGGCTCACCTCGGTAAAGGGCTCAGAAGTGCTGGCTCTTGCCGAGCAAAAAGCGGAGCCGGACAGTGGTTGGGAGCAATTCCCAGTGGTAGTGATGACTACGTGCCGTAAGTAATGCCCTCTAGACTCCCGATCTTAATGTTTTCATGTGTAACCTAATTGTAACCTAATTGACATATTGTTGCTTGTGTACTGTGACGTTAATTAAGACACTCAGGTCTATTCACATATGTGTATAGAGTGTATTCAACAACTGGACTATTTATCTTAGCTGCATCAAATAACTCATATCAGCATATAAAAGAAAGTTGCACAATAAGTAATCTTACGTAGTTTTCTATAAGCTATGCGTGGTGCTGTGCTATCATTTCTATGTTCACAGAATATCATTCGAACCACGGATGCGAGCCAGAATGGTACGGTTTATCTCCTAAAAAAAAATTAAGAAATGCATTAATTTTTTGGTCTTCAAGAACTGGCTGAGGAGAGCAGTGTTTAGAAAAACTAGTTAATGGTCAGTGCCCACTGTACACATTGGCTTCTTGGATTTTTTTTTCTCATTTATAAACTACCGCCCCGCAAATTTAAAGTATGATTCTGTCCAGGGACATGGCTCCAATTCAAGGTTGGTGCATATAGCGAGTAGCTTTAAGAAAAGTAGTAAGAGTTTCTCATTTCAAAGCCTACCAATATTGGAGTACTTGTATTTTCTACTGCCCTCCTTTCTCACTAAGTATATGCTGGTTTGTTGTTCTCGATTCTTCGAGAAAACCTTGCTGTATGCTATAGTGCATGCAAATAGAAACCACACAAATAAAAGGTGCTTATATGTGCAGCACTCTATCAGAAAGTGAGACCTAAATATACTGCGCAAGAATGGAGAGCAAAGCAGCAATAATTTAATCCCTTTAGAGGTATCAGCACCATGCTGGAAAGTCGACTATTTTAGCAAGCGCAACTCAATATATAGTGAGTGAACATGCCTGGGGTTTGCCCATTAGTTGCATTTCAAGAGAGTTTTGAGAGTGTCAGGACTCAATAACAGACAGCTCATATATGCTTCTTTTTATCAGCAGCTATCAACTCTTTAGCTTTATGCACCTAATCTCAAGTGTACGTCTTCATGATGCAATCATATTATTATAACTAATTTACCTCACTACGCGCAGTTATCCTGTGTCTGATCAAAAATATCTAAAAGAAGCTAGGCAAATAGCATTGGACTCCGTAATGGTATCTGGAAGGAAACATGTTCAGTCCAGTACTACATGCCATTTATTCACAGTAGCTATTCAGAAAACCTCATTTCAAAAATTCGGGGATAGAATTGCACGCCCAAACATTGATGTTCCCCAATTCAATGATGGCGGTGCACTATACTAAGTGCGGCCCAGGTAATAAACTTCAAACAATGGTTCAACATCTAAACAATCAAAACAGAACACGCAGAAGAGGTAGTGTGTGCAGTTATAATCGTATTTAGCTTCTTATATTCGCTACCATGATGACGAAAAATGTATTTCCTATTATTTTTTTTCTTAGGTACATACAGAAAGGCGGAGAAGAAAGCCAGGCTCACAGAGTGCACGTCTGCCATTGAGACAGACAAATCTGGTAATTCAAGTTAAATAAGTGCTTTATGTTTCAATATGCTGAAGTTATTGCATAGGATAAACAAGCGTGCGTTTTCCTTTTTATGTATAGGCACTGATGCAAAAGTGGCAAGGCTGCCCACACCTCGTAAGCCAATTTTCTATTTCACGGTAGATAAGGTTGAGAACCGTTGCTGCAGTTTCCGATTATTATACTGTTTTCACTTAAGCAAATAATTTCTGGGGTGGCTATTATGGCATTATCTACGGTGTAGTTTTTAATGATTGCTATGACTCTACGTGATAACAATATGTAGCGCTATATTTTTCCTAAAAGCATAACTATGTAATGTCGCAAAGTCGTACGCGTGCTAAAAGCACTTGATTATGCGTTCACTTAAATATATGTCTGGTATTCAGAGGGACCTTAGGAATTGCTTGATTAATTAAGGAACTGTCAAATGAAGGCAATATTGGTGAGGAGATTCTCGCAATATAAATAAAGATGAGTATCCTAAATAAAGTATGCTTAATTAGGTTGGATATTACTGTGTCGAGTCCGGGCATTTTAGTATGAGACGAGCATGAATGAGACGTACGCAAAAATGCGCTTTCATTTTTCACTCTTGGGCGTATCTCGAATACATGTATACTTATGCTGCAATTAAGAGTTTGAGAGTGAGGAGTTTGAGAATGACTAATTAATTACATACAGAGTTGTGTTGCTACTAAAAGCAAATGCTGTTGTAAATATTTAGACCAAGTCGGTTCTGTGAGACAACCTCCGGACAAGCAGCTGGTAGCGAATGGCAAGCAGGCAATGCGAAAATGTGGTCCATTAATGCTGCATACAATTAATATAGCATTATGACCTCATCGCTAAGGTCGGGATTATGCATCGCCGAAGTTTTTGCTCATCCGTAGATGACGAATAAAACCTGTGTGAGAGGTTAATAAAACGTGACTGTGACAATGACCATGCATTTTTAATGCAACTTATGCTAGCTTTTATGCTGAGTGCATATTTGCCAAATCTATAACTATAAAACTTAGGGCAGTAATTGCTTGTTCAGGTTGTGACAGCTGTTGGTAAGGTAATAAATGGGCTGACTGTTTCTAATCGTGTCAAATCGAATTGTTTTATTTGTGCTGCGCTGCTGCTAAGCTGCTTGGCACGAGTGGTAGGAGCCCCATCTACATTGGCAGGGACACTGAGCCACCTCTGCAGAACGAAGCCGAGGATATTAGGGGTGAGTTTGATCTTCAGGTTCTATGTATATTACATATAACTTACTTAATACGCAAATATTAAATCCAAAATCGCGCAGAGCTGCTCAATATATATGTAACTGCAGATATGCGTGTTTTACCAGAACAAAATTACAAGCTTCTGAACCCAATTTTCCACAGTAAGGCTCAAATACTATCCTTCTTAATCCGGTCTTCACCCCACTCACATAATGAGCGACCCGCCAGTTTGGCTGCTAAGAATATATATCTAAAAGAAAATAACTTTCTTCGCGGTTAGTACGTCCCTGCTTTTCGTACCCTCTCAGTCGCATACCACAGCACATTCCTTCGCAGCGCGCCAAGATGCTGCCCAGCGATAACATCACATGTTCATTTTTTTACATTAGCTCTAGGGGGGCAAGAACTCGAAAAGAGTGCCAGCGACTTGAAAGAGTGCCAGTGGCCTTGACAGGAGTGCGGGCGCGAGCTTGCTCGGCCCCCATCTGGTTGAGCAAGCCTAGTGTTTATTACATTCTCTTTACCGCGCCGCGATTGGGGAGGGCGCTGTCCACTGCCACAAACCATTGAAACGTGTGATAGCAGCAAACGCTATTAGAAGCGAACGAGGCTTAAAGTCGGCCTCAGGATTGTGGTTGCCCGCGTTCTTTCGTTGATGAGTGATGGCTTGAAAGATAGACCCCCTTTCGAAAAAAATAAAAATAAAGATCTCAAGTTTTTTTTTCTTCCCCGCGTAATCACCCCTTCCCCCAAACTGACCTCAATTTTTTTAAATACCAAAAGCGAGTTAATCATTACTAGAGTAAATACGGTAATTGTGATATGCTTCCTGCCGTTAGCGCATACAAATGTTCCAAAAAAAAACCGCCCATAATGTAAAAAAAGAAAGTACATCTAAATTATCGGTGCTTAGTGTCGACTAAGGGCTAAATTTAATCTTCAGCAAGGATGGCTTCCAACGGTACAGGCCACAGATGAAATGTGTCGAATGTATATTCTGACTACCCATGTTGAATGCAGGATTTATAGTTATTTGGTCTTCACCATTCTCTTCATGAGCTGGTTTAAAAATTGGAAGGTATATTTCACGGCACAATTATTCAACTATTATGTGGGTACGCATGCATTACTAAGATGGTGTTTCAGCAAACATTTCAAAAATTCCTGCATATAGTGAGTTGGCAAGAGGAAAAATATCTGCAGGAACGAATTCCCAGCTGCAGCAGACACAATATGTTTCAAAACATTTATAATTTTCTAAATAATGAACTAAAACCTACAAATATTTTTTTTATTGTCTGAGTTGGTTTTTTTTAGTACCAGTGAGAGAACATGTAAGCCGTGAAAATGATGATTGCATGTTTGTTTTTGAAGCACATAAATTTTCTAAAATCCTGGCAGCATGAGGAAATCAGAAGCTTTCTCCTTATGAAACCGAAACTGAGCGCGAGACGCGCAGGAAGCTCTTCACAGAACCGACGTCCGCTGATGATGTCAGTGTGCAGTGGCTACGGCATTCAGTTCAACCTGCAAGCGCTATTGCACCACGTCATGGTACAAACAAAAAGCTAGTCACTTTTCAGAAACGAGGGAGCGAGAAAACGTTCTTCAGAAGTCAGAAGCTTTCTCCTTATGAAACCGAAACTGAGCGCGAGACGCGCAAGAAGCTCTTCACAAAACCGACGTCCGCTGATGATGTCAGTGTGCAGTGGCTACGGCATTCAGTTCAACCTGCAAGCGCTATTGCACCACGTCATGGTACAAACAAAAAGCTAGTCACTTTTCAGAAACGAGGGAGCGAGAAAACATTCTTGAGAAGTCGCAGCAGAGGAGGCACTTCGAATGCTTCGAATCTGTCGCCCTTTCCTCTGCGTCCGGTCATCTCCAGACGTCATGTTCGCTCTTGCGCTTTTTTTGCACTCAGTTTCGGTTTCGTACGGAAAAAAGCCTCAGATTTCTTCTCGCTGCAGAACTTTAGAAAATGTGTTTTTCTCCATTTTAAAAACTGATATGGCATCGCCTCATTCGCAGCTTCAAATGCCCCATTGAGACTGACGACCTAACTTCGATCATTTAAAGCGCTAATATTGTGTTTTAATAAATAATTGGCTAATTAGAGGAGTTCTGAAGCATATTAGGTCTTCCACGGCAGGGTTTGTTCGCACAGATACTTTTCTTTTTTCAACCCACTGTTTGTAGGAATCTTTTAATATTCGCTGAAGCACCCAGTATGCTCTCCGCAGAATATCATGCTGCCACCAATCTCAGTTGTTTTTGGCCCTTTTGGCAGAGCGGAAATGTCTCTTACCTTGGTACTTCAAATATTATGATACTAAAACTAAAGCGAGGGAATTAAAACTGGTGTCAGTGATTGCTTTGAGGCACAAATAAACAGATCATGTTTTGAGTAAGTTATGTTTTTTTGCTCAGTCACCATATCTTACTGCTTAGTTGTTAGGTACGTTTCATAAAGCTTAAAAGAAATTCTCTGTGTTTCAACTGTGCTTCTGCGAATCATGCAAGTGGTGCTCGAGGTGAGGCAGCAGAATCGAGAGGGCCAGAGAAGGCTGGAAGTCAAAGCAGACTTACCCTGCGATCGCTTGGAAGCTATTGAAGCTGGAGCAGCAGCTTCAACTTCTGGCTCCGTACGGCCCCCCGAGCTGCCAAGGCTGCCTGCCGAGACAATTGAAGAGTTCGAAGCAGCTGAAGTAGCATTGCAGGATGATGCTGTTGCTGCTGCCTTGGTAATCTATCTTCATTATAAACTTTCTGATGGTAAAGGTATTGAGAAGTGCATTAGTTTTGCAGCTGTTTATACCTGAAGCAAAACTACTTGCTGGAGCAAACAATTATGGTGCCGTGTCTTGCTACTTATTCACTTGATGCGCGAAAGGAACTATAACGGCTTCAATATGGTGTTCTTAAATAAGAACGCGTGAAATGTCTGAAAAAGAACAATGAACACATAATGGTGACTATAGCGACTGGAGTTTCTACATAAAGTGCAACCTGAATATAAAGTCATAAGTCAATCTATCTGCTCTGTCAGTGTCGTTCATTTTGTGAAGGGGCAAAAGTTTATAAAATTCAAACCAAGTGTCAGCCTTTGAGATATGAGAAAACGTCGATGAAAAATGTGTTAGCATGCCACCTGCTGCATTATTAAGACATTCTTGATAAACGCTTTCCAGCTTCAAACTTATTGCCAGAACCTGCTGAATAAGATTGTTTGCTTTCACGCAGCGTCGGCGGTTGGTCCAGCTTTGGGGCTGTACGCTGCCAGAAGTGGCAGCTCTAGTTATGAAGTCAATTATGGGCCTTGCTGTGCAACTGAAGTTCAGCATGCACGGCAAGACGTCATACTGACGAAGCTCTGCAGAGTGGCCACAGGTGATGGCTTATTTCTAATCCTTGACGCATGCGTAGTAGATGTGCTCCTACTGGTTATCATACATTTAATAAATAATTATGCCTTATTCTGATTTGTATGTGCAGATGCAATCTGTGAAAAGCAGAATATCGATATCCAGGGGGCCCAGGCCATCGCTAAATGGCTGCCTGGAGCTTGCGACAGGGGAGGTGGCCGCAAAAAGCGTATGGCGGTGTTGCTGGCATCGACTTCATCCGCACCTGATAGAAGTGCAGCTCCTGCCCTCCCCTTAGGACAAGTACCAGCGGAAGCGAATATGGAATATGGACCAAAGCCGAGGGCGACCGGACTTAAGCATAGAAATTGCATACTGGTCCACTCTGTGGCCACGTGTGTATATATATATGTGTGTGTGTGTGTGTGTGTGTGTGTGTGTGTGTGTGTGTGTGTGTGTGTGTGTGTGTGTGTGTGTGTGTGTGTGTGTGTGTGTGTGTGTGTGTGTGTGTGTGTGCGTGCGTGCGTGCGTGCGTGCGTGTGTGTGTGCGTGCGTGCGTGCGTGTGTGTGTGTGTGTGTGTGTGTGTGTGTGTGTGTGTGTGTGTGTGTGTGTGTGTGTGTGTGTGTGTGTGTGTGTGTGTGTGTGTGTGTGTGTGTGTGTGTGTGTGTGTGTGTGTGTGTGTGTGTGTGTGTGTGTGTGTGTGTGTGTGTGTGTGTGTGTGTGTGTGTGTGTGTAAATAGGTGTTTATTAAATGTTTGCCAACAAACTTTTTTGTTTACTTATTTCATTTGCGTGTGTCTGCAAAATGTTAAACAGAATAATGCTCCTAGAAATTTCTTTTCAAATATCAATATTTGGCAAACATTAACACGGCAATGCCAATAACTGATTGCAAATATTAATTAAAACCGAGAAAAAATTAAAGCAATACATAAATAAGGTGTCCCACGCTTATGGTAACCCAGTGAACAAGCCTGGTTTGGAGATATTGGCAACAAGTAAAAGAGGCTGAAAGCCTATAACGCAAAACCAGCGGGTGAGCTTGGGTGGGAAATATTGTTAAGCCAATGAGTGTGGCTTAATGCCATGATGGACTACCAGTGGGAAAGCCCGGCTTAAAAATATCGGACATCCAATGAGTATGGCTGGATGCGTATGGTGAACAACCAGCGGGCAATCTTGGATGTGAAATATTGTGCAGCCAGAGAGAGTCGCTGGATTCCTGTGCTGTACAGCCAGTGGGCAAGCTTGGATGCGAAATAATTGCTGGCCAACGAGCCTGGTTGGATACCTGTGGTGATGAACCAGTGATTAAACTTGGGTGATAAATATTGGGAAGCCAATAAGCTTGTTTGCATACATGTGGTGAACAACCGATTAGCAAGATTGGGCAGGAAATATTGGACTGTCAGTCAGCATGATTGGATCCTTGTGATGACAAATGGGGAAGCTTGGGCGGGAAATATCGGGCAACCATGAAATGCTGCTGGGCGCCAGTGAACCCAGTGGATAAGCTTGGAAGCCATTATTGGCTGGTGAATGGACGACCAATGGAGTTCACTGGCATATATATTGGCTCGACGTGCGCGCCAATGAAACGAAATTATAGACCCTTATTGGCGCCATTATTTCCCAATATTAGACCGCCGGCGGCCAATATTCTTGTGGGCTGCCTGGGTAGGTCTTCGGTAGGAGGAGCACAACATTAGAATCGCATCAGTACCCTGCAAGATAACAAGGAGCGACTCTCTGAGGCAGTGCAGCATAACATGAGAAAGCATTGTAAAGGCTGCAAAAAAGTGCAGAAAGTTCTCCCGGGATTTGCATGCATGCTTTCAGCTCTTTGTCGTCGCAGCTACAACTCGCGCGACAGTCCTCTCGTTAACGCTAACTGCGGCTGCTGGCAGTCTAATTATCCGGCTTCTGCTGGCGCAATACCCCTCGAAAATATTTACTCTAGTATACTCTAGACGTATAGTAGCAACTACATGATGACAGCAACGACATACGAACTTTGGCCGAATGAATGATGCATGCCAAACTTCAGCGCGAACACACGATACACGCTGAAATATGGCTGCACTTGAAACAATTTTCAACCTTTTTCGTTAAATACGAAACGTTAAACCCGGTCAGAAGATCTTTATGATCTTCTTTAAGACTTCATTCGCGCTTATAAAATGCAAGAGTCGAATTCAAGCTTGCTGATGCCGAGTTTCAAGCACAACGCAGCAGACGCGCGTCTCGCCGATCGACCCTGAAGTCTGAATACCCATTGCGAAAAAGCGCGACCTTCAGGAATGATAGCAGTAGAGGTCATGCTCTAAAAACTTCTTGATACCGACTCTTTCTCACTCAAGGTAGAACCAGAGTTTTTTTCCTGGCTTAGGCCTTGACGTGGTCTTTCCTGAATATGCCTCTTATATATACATTGCAACGGCAGGATCTAACTTGCCATCGCCGCCGCTCGCCTCGCTATAGCTCCAGGATCTACACTGCACGGCCCGTCCATCAGCCTCTTCCCAACGGGCAGCCTTTCAACCCAATCGCTGCACCGGACCACTGGCACGCCAACTTGAGGAACCCTTCTCCTGCGTCAGATCACAGCATGACCCCTCTTCCGCTCCCGGACATGTCGATCGCCGTCACCCCTCCGGCGCTCATTATCACATCATCTGGAAAACTAGCCAGCGCGACCGATGGAGGTGAGGTCACTGGACATCTGCTGCGCACCAATCTACCCCCCCCCCCCCCCCTGTTTTAATGCTTAAGAACGAAGTTAACGTGTCTGGTCTTTCTACATCGGCTCTTGTTGATACCGGGGCAACTGTTTCAGTTATGAGTTTAGGATTTAAAGGGTTGCTAGGGCGCAAAGTGATGTTTCAGTGTGCCCTCAAATCGACGTTCTGTGGAGTGAGTGGTGAATTGTTTCGGCATTTGGAAGTATGCAGTGTGGAAGTCAAACTGGATGGATTAGTTTTCCAAGCGGAATTTATCTTTATTGCCCGCTCCACTCATGACATAATTTAGTGTTGGATTTTTTGAAAATATTTGGAGCTATAGTTGACTGTCGTAGTGGGGTGGTTTATTTCGAGCACACCCTTGTGCCTGGTTTCGAGGAAAGTTCGCGCGATGCGGAAGTTGTGTTTAGCGTGTCCCAAGACATAGTCGTGCCATCGTGGACTGCAGTGTGCGTCCCAGTTTCCTCATCGCCTCGCAGCAGTGACACGCTTGAGGTTGTAGTACAACCTATTTATTCAGCTTGTGTGAAGAATGTCATTGTACCTTATTATCTGGTATCTGTAGTGAACGGCCACGCCTGATTGTGGACAATTAATTCCTCCCCTGAACCCGCCGTTCTGCCAGTTGGCTTGAAACTTGCCTCCTCTGGCCACGATATGCCCTCTGCGTTGGCATCGGTCGGCGTCGCTCCAGCCGACCCTATTCCGAAGGCTCAGTTAGCAATATCCACAATTACTCGCATGGTCAACACCAGCCTCAGTACCCCTCAGCGCCAGGCCCTGGTGGACCTTCTGCTCAATACTCATATGTTTTCGACTTCGCTCAGCCTACTGGACCGCCTTCTATCCCTGCGTTTCACACTCGTCTCCGGTTCTTACCACTCGATCCGCCAGAAGCCCTATCGAGTGTCAGCATCCGAGCGCAAGGTGATCAATGAGCAAGTCCAAGAAATGCTTCAAAAAAGGGGTAATTCAGGAGTCTTCGAGTCCTTTGGCGGCCCATGTAATCCTGGTGCGCAAGAAGGATGGGACGTGGAGGTTCTGCGTATATTATCGCCGTCTGAACGCCATCACTAAAAAGGACGTATACCCACTACCTCGTATAGATGACGCCATTGACTGCCTTTCTGCCGCCTCTTACTTCTCGTGTGTCGATCTAAGATCAGGTTACTGGCAGATCCCTGTGCACCCTAATGACAAAAAAAAACTGCATTTGTCCCGCCGGACGAAGTTTTTTAATTTATTGTTATGCCGTTCGGACTCTGCAACGCGCCCGCAACCTTCGAAAGATTTACGGACACGGTGTTGCGCGATTTGAAGTGGGGCATTTGCATGTGTTACCTGGACGGTGATGTCATATTTAGAAGGACCTTCAATGAACATAACGAAAGCTTAGGTATTATCTTGGACTGTGTGCGTAACGCTGGCCTCGTCCTCAATTCCAAGAAGTGCTGGTTTGGTGAGTGCCAGGCATTGGTGCTGCGACACCTCGTTGACGAGCATGGTGTACGACCGGATCCTCAGAAAACAGCGGAGGTCGAGTCGTTCAAACCACCCGAGACTGTCAAAGAGCTCCGCAGTTTCCTTGGGTTATGTTCTTATTTCCTTCGTTTTATACACCGGTTTGCTAACGTCGCCGCCCCGCTGACAAGTCTGCTACACAAGAGCGCTTCTTTCGAATGGACCACCGAGTGTGAAGCCTCTTTTCGTCTGCTGAAGTTTCTCTTGAAGTCACATCCTATTCTACGGACCTCGACCCTGCCGCACCCACATAAGTTCACACGGACGCAAAGGGTGTTGGCATTGGGGCTATTTTGGTTCTGCGTTGCAACGGACGAGAACATGTTATCGCATATGCAAGCCGTTCTCTCAGCAAGTCTGAGCGGAACTATGCGGTCACGGAGCAGGAATGTCTTGCTGTGGTCTTCGGCATCCAACGGTTCCGCTCATATTTAGACGGACGGCCATTCACCATTATCATTGACCACCACTCTCTCTGCTGGCTGACAAACCTTCGGGATCCTTGTGGTCGTCTCGCGCACTGGGCCCTTCGCCTCCAAGAGTATACTTTTGACGTTGTCTACAAAAGCGACCGGCGGTACGTCAACGCAGACTGCCTTTCGCGGCTTCCCCTAGCCACCACCGAGTGCGACGCCAACTTCGACAATTACAACATTTCTGTCCTGGTTGCAGAATTTCCAGACCTCCAAGTCTCTAAATCGGAACAGGAAAAAGATATCAGTCTCCAACCTCTCTTCAACTCCTCGCAGTCCCGTCGGGTCACTGGCCCTTCTTTGTACGCGAAGGTCTCCAGTGGAAGAAGAACTATTCTCCACTCGGCCCACGACTACTACTTGTAGTTCCTAAAAGCCTCATTTTATCTGTTTTGCACGTATTCCACGACGACCCCACGTCTGGTCATCTCGGATCAGCTCGCACGCTTCGCCGTGCTCAAGAACGATTTTATTGGCCTAAGATGAGATCGACCATTGAACGCTACGTGGCCAGTTGCACGCAGTGCCAGCGCCACAAAAGTCCTACAGTTGCTCCTGCTGGGCTTCTGTACCCTGTATCGCCTCCGAGTGCACCCTTCGAGCAAGTCGGCATCGACCTGCTGGGTCCGTTTCCAAAGTCTTGCTTTGGCAATCGCTGGATTGTCGTTTGCGCCGATTATCTGGCTCTGTACTGCGAAACGGCCGCTATTCCGTCGGCTACAGCATATCAGGTGTCTATGTTTCTGCTGCGCTCGGTCATCTTATGCTACGAGTCATCGCGGATTATTGTAAGTGACCGCAGCCTTCAGTTCACTGCGGATGTCGTCGAAGAACTCCTGCGTCTCTGCACAATAACTTTTCGCCACTCGATGCCCTATCACCCGCAAACAAACGGCTTGACTGAGTGCATAAACCGAATGTTCATCAATATGCTGTCAATGTACGTGGCCGGGGATCACAAGAACTGGGACACCATCCTGCCTTTTGAACCTATGCTTTTAGCACTGCGACCCATGGAACGACAGGTTACAGCCCTTTCTTTCTTCTGTACGCCCGTCCACCGCGCTATATCCTGGATACAATCTTACCATTCTCAGTCAGCGACGATCCCTGCATTGCAGAGACCCTGTGCCTCACCGAACAATCTCGACGAATTGCCCGCTTGCGGACTGTAGCTTTTCAAGAAAGCTCAAGGCACGCTGCGATGACCACCGTCGGCATGTTACCTACGCTCCTGGCGCTGTGGTCTGGCTTTAGCGACCGCTTATTCATAGGCATGACCTTCACCAGAAACTGCTGGCGCACTACGATAGACCTTACGTAGTAGTTACCCCCATCGGTCATGTCACCTACGAGGTTACGCATCTAACTGCGACACGTCGCCATTCGTCGAAGACAAAACTTTCTCACTTTGCGCGCTTGAAGCCCTGAAACTCTCGTGAGACTGCGTAACTCATCCAGTCGGCTTCGGCTGCGAAGGAGGAAATTGTAACGGCCGCAAAGATGAGACGCTAGGTGCTGTGGAGGAGAACGATGTTTATTGGTAGGGCGCGCGCCCAGGGCCTGAGAGACTAGTTGACAAGGCGTCTCTGACACTCCAATCTTCGAGAAGGTCTTCGAGCGTAACAATATATGTAGGTCGGATTGCATCATGTTCGTTTGTGTCTTTCTGCAGCTACGAAAAGGTTTTCTGCGTTATATTTGGCTGCTCCAACTGAAGCGACAGTTCAAGGCGAAATAAGAATGCGACAAAACGCACTTCTTCCGCCTGCCAAGAATCGTCGCAGACAAGTGCGAATGCACCAAGAAGCTTAGCACAGATCGGCGCACGTTGCGCTGATCTGTGCTAAGCTGATGCGGACCCCAAAACCCGAATTTACGAGTCTGTGAAGCGCACTTCGTTACAGGTATGTGGCTTGCATGTACCCTGAGCTTGTTTTGCAAAGAAGTGGAAAGCGAAAGCTGAATGAAGTTAGTGCTTTCAAACATTGCTCTACTAGGACTCTCATAAGTTTTGCTATGTTCGGACGCTGTCTGATGCCGCGTTGCTTCTTTACGCGAAGATGGGCTAGCGTACCTACTTAACATTTGATCCCATTTGAACGCGCTTAACAACCGCAAATAGATTTTTTTTTTTCAGGGACGCCGTCCGATTTATTTCACACCACAAACCTAGAGTGGGTCCGTCACTGCATGTTGGGTACGACACTATGCAAACGAATTTGGATCGCCGAGCAACGACGGCCAAGGAAGCGTCGAGCCGAAGCCGAGGCAGCCGTGCCTATCTCAGACAAAGCTAGCCGTGCGACATTGCCGCAATCATGCCGGATGTTCCGGAGTCATCTGATTTGAATGCCTTCATTTCTTCCAAAGTCACAAAGCTGGAGGAATAAACTAAATAGTTGACGATATCACCGTGGGTCACTTCAAGGAACACATGGTCGTAGCGTGTATGGATCCGTACCGCCGCACATTTGCACTTTTTCTTCATATCGTACGGGTGCCGGTCCAACTAGTTAGGGTAATAGCTTGCACACAACGGTTCATTCCTCTGAGAAGGAGGCATTGCGTCCCCCCCCCCCCCCAAAAAAAAAAAAAAAAAAAAAACAGATAACACGAAAATATCGCCCAAACCGCCTGTGTAATGGTCCGGCGTAATGGAGATACCAGCGCGAAGCACATAAGGACGAACGAATGGTTCGGCACTGGTTCAAAAGCATGCCCGCTCGCGCTGGGCGAGGGCAGAAGTAAACTCACGTGCAAGAAATGTATTGGCATACAGTAATGGTGGAGGTTGGTTGAGGTAGCATACAGTTGGCTTGGGATTCCGGCGAGGCTAAACACGTCTCGGGACGCATTCAAGGAGTTAGGCCGTGTTAGGCGCGACCTGCTCACTGTTTGCTCCGCGTCTGCTTCAGCGGCGGCGGTTGGCTTTTGCCTGGTTTCGCGCTATCGCTCGCGAGTTTCGTGGTGAGTGCAGCTCCGAAATGAAAGAGCACAGAGGTAGATGCTGCAGCGGCATTCGTCAATGTACTACACACGTGAACGAATATAAAAAACACTGTCGTTCAGCAAACGTTCGACAAGCATGACATACATTGCGGCATGGTAGCTATTTTTGTCCATTTTAATTCGAATTTTTCCCAAGCCTGTACAAGAATAGGAACAAAAAAAAAAAACACTGAATGAGCAGTGATCACACTGAAGCTCCTTCAAGGCTTACATGACAGCAACTCGTCTGCAACAGCAAAACCGTCTTTCAGCGCTAGATGCGAAACCATCCATGTAGCATCGAAGATGAAAATAATTTCGTAAAAATGTAATGTAAATTGCAAAATGCTTGCATGATATAAAGTATTAGTATAACAGTCAAAGTAAACGTTGTAGGGTTGAGTTTTAAATGCTATTACCATTCATATATTAACCAATGTGTGGTATTATAAACATTATTTTAATTTTGCAAATACATTGCTTTAATGAAAATTTTACAAGATATTAAGCTTATTATGAAAACAATAAAAAATGGTTTGATATTCATGACACCACTTGTGCTCGAAGTGGTAAAAAGAGGCCAATAAATGATGAAGGTGATGCTCGATGCAGTGACTTACAAATGAGTTCACCTGCTTTATCGAAAGTATACAAGAAATTTCTAAAGCGTTAAAGAAGGACTCTCTCGCTGAAGACTCATTTCAAGCCTTATATAGCGACCCATTGAGGCTCTTCTTCAGGAAAGTAAGGTTAATGTCCGGCCCGCTAGATGCGAGGGCCTAACAGCTAGCGGCACATGACTACATTGTCAAGACGGACGTTTCATCTGAGAGCAAAATCAAGGCACTGAAGGAAGTGATGGCATCTCTTACCATCCCATTTCCCACTGTCACATATTCCGGTTTATCTTACGTCGCTGGATACATCGTTTAGTTAATCAACTTCGGGTGTGACGCTTGCGCTATTCTTGAAACTAGCGAAAAACGCAGCCCCATGTAGTACGCTCTTCTACGAGAACAATATTCTAGTGGACTGCATTATCCGAAACCAGAGCTTGTTGCCCTATTGGAGAAGCTTTTCTTTTTTTTCTTTTTCGATAAAGCTGCCGTGTACCTACTACACACAAATGTTCTCGAAGAACTTAAGATCCTGATTCAGACAGCATTTGAGAATTCTATACTGAGTTGCCCGAAAGGATTTGACAACAGCTATGTTATTAGGTCCGCTTCTTTGATATTTGAAAAATTTCTGAGAATTCTTCTTCTCAATTAATTATACCAGGAAAGTGACAGAAAAGACCGAGAGGTCAATTCCTTATATGCACAAGCCGTGCAGGAAGATTTTGACACTGAATTTTCTAGATGCAGGTCGCATTTTGATGAATATGTAGTGCAATATGTGTAACTTTGAAGGACAATTTTTTTATTGTTTGCCGCTCTTTTCGATTCTGCTTAACTGTTTATGCCCATTTCCTTGATTAAAACTAGTCGCGAGACTACATATACATCTTCGGTCTTTCAACAGATTGATATGTTTTGAACGAAGCTAGAACAGCCCACTCCATTAGACAAGTGAAATTTTTACTATATGAGTAAATTTTTGTTCTTTACTCTGAATCTGAGAGGCGCCATGAATTTTTGCCGGTGCCTCTTCTGATCGAAACGAAAACGGTAGCGGTTGACAGAATCTCCACCCAACAGTTCACCATGTTCCCACGTAAGGTCGCGCTACACCTGCTTACATCATTCAAAGGCACATTGCATAGCCTGGTAAATTTATTTTTGTACAAAACTTAGGGGTAAAAAATGTTGAAGTGTACCCGAAGCTGCATTCGACCGTGCGCGGCCGCACTGACGAAAGCGCGCGCGTGAGCGGATAATTGACTGTATTTTATTCCTCGTACACGATAAATGTTCGATGATGAATACGGCCTTTGTATAAACCATAAGGAGCGAAAGGTCAGGACCGGCCGGTTGCAACTGACATGGGCAAAGCTAAAAGCGAGCGCGCGTTTCCCTTGCGCGTGAACGGCTGTAGTGGAGGAGCAGCAGTGGGGCGGTGGCGACCCCACCGAGGCGCGGCGGGCGGTGGAAACAGACCCCATTGGAGAGACCGCAAGAGAAGAGAAGCGCGCTCTCCCTCGTGACCGGCCGTGGCTAAACGTGCATAAGCTAAGGCGGCTGCGGACGTTAGAAAGCGGCAAGTTTTTAGTACTGTATGCTATGGCGGCTGCGGACGTTAAAAAGCAGCAATTTTGTTTTTCTTTTGTGAGAGTCGTCCTTACTTGTCGTGCTGAACGTGCGTCGCAGCGCAAGCTATGGCGGCTGCGGACGTTAAGACGCGGCAAATGTTTTTTTTTTTCATTTTTGTGAGAGCCATTCATTCTTGCATCTATGTATCAACGAAACCACGCGGTCAGCTGCGATCGGGACACCGGCACATGTTTTATATCCCACCTTTCTATGTTGGATAGATGAAGGACTTTATATATGAGGTCATAGCAAAACTTTCTCATGACAGAATTTTTTTTTTTTTCAAATTTATGTATGTCAGGTAACGCCTTAAAGAAGCACCATTAATATCAACTAATGATGACACACTTGAAAACAAGGATAAAAAAATATGCAAGAATTTTCTAATTGCGCCAATTATTCCTTAAGCACCTCAATAAATGAACGAGGTCCATCATATAACGCAGGGGCTTTGTTCAGTCAGCAGGGTGAGGGTATATAAAATCCAATGTCTGTTGTGATGGCAATAACTGTGAGTCCTGCTTTCTCAAGCTCCAGGATCACTTTTTTGAGAAAACTGCGCAACTTTGCTGCTTCAATAATAAAAACAGGTAAGATGTGCGTCACATTCTCGTGTCCTGTAAGCAAACTATGCGCCAGAAAAACATGACCAGCCTTTGTCGCATCAGAACAATTTGCTATTTTGCCGGTCAGTAAGCCCCCTTTACAATCAAAATACTGCATCAAATGAATTTCGGCGGCCATAAAAATAACGATCCTTTCATTTTGCTTAAGATGATTTTTCCTTCTTTTGATGTAACTTATAACTCCGCGACACCTTTTCTTGGCAGGATAATCATGCCTCCTTCTGGCAAGTACATTGGTCGTGTGGCCTCTATGAAGTCTAGTTTATATAGTTATCATCGAAATTTCACTTTTGTTTCCCTGGCCACAGAAACATGCTTTCAACAGCTTACTTTCCAGAATATAAGAGAGCTATGGAACAAAAAATGATGCAAGTAAAATTAAGATAGAAAGCATGCAGGGTGGGTCAGAGAAATACCTCAAGTTAATGACACTGTAGTGGAAATCAACGAGAAGAAATGCACACGTGTGGGACATGTACTTCTAAGAGAGGACAACTGATGATTGTTAATGGCAACAAAATGGATTCCAAGGAAAGCCATTATAGCAGGGGGCAGCAGAACGTTAGGTGGACAGATAAGGTTAAGGTGTTTGCAGGGGTCAAGTGGATGCAGCTAGTACAGGACCTGGTTAATTGGAGGTGCATGGGAGAGGCCTTCACCTTTCAGTGGGTATAGTCCGACATGATGATGATGATGAGCTGGTCAGACACTATGCTCAATCAAAACGTAACGCATTGACAGGACAAAGAACTATGTTGACAGAACGGGTACTACGCTTACAACTGATTGAAATCAAACAGTGAAAAAACGTCCCATCAATAAGCAACAACATATACGCGCAAGGCCATCACTGATAACCTAAGAAATGCTAGAAAAGAAAGAGAAAGAAACGAAAGTTCATGAGGCATACTGCGCAAATTACTGTGCATTTTAAAAGCTGTCACTATTTTTCTATAAGATAACCTGACTGTGTGGTAATGAATGTGTCAATACTGCATATCACAGTTTTACGGTCTTCCAAGATTTCCCTCACTAATTAATCATCAAAATAACGGCTTGAGGGGCTAATTGGTGCTGCATAGTATTCAGAAATGTGGCGCAACAAACACAAGAGAAGAGACACAACACACGCGCACACTACCAACTGTAATAAGAATCTGAAAACACTTCCTCTTCACCACTCTTCTTCTACACTCAGGTACATCTCATATTCCTCTTCTTCTCATCTTCCTCTTCTTTGCCAAGGGGATAGTGGCACTTTCTTCCTCGCAGACCATAAACATCGTCCAAGCATGGCAGTCACCAATTCTATAATGTCTTGTTACTCCACACCTCTGCTTTGCCCAGAAACTCATACCACGCTGGACAAGCAAATATCACCACATAGTCACATAGTCACACACTAATAACCACCGCCACACATATACAGTAGGACATGTCCATCCACACCACATCACTTGTGTAGTCCCTATGTATTGAAAAACTTAACCTGCCAACGTCTACGAAGCCACGAAGTACAGGTACCTGGAAAATACTGCAGACCATGCCTCTTGTATTTGAAATTATCCCATGAGTTTTGTAGGGAAGATGTGATAGTTACTTGGCTCCATACATGAATGCTTCAGTGACGTGCTGAAGTATGTGCAAGGTATCCCCTAAGAGTCATTAGGTGAAATGTAACAAATGGTTTTATCACTGAGTTGTGGTTTGTATCATTATAGATCCGACTGCGCATTTGACATTTTGGTTTCCACAACATTTAATTTATTTTTCTTCTAGCAGTGTTGTGCTTTTCCTTGTAACATTTAGCTTTATTCAGCCGGTCTCCACAACAGCCTTTCAGGTCTGCACTAATGCTAGCCAGATTTTGATGGTCTGTTAGATTTCTGGAAGTAAGCTTCACATCCTAAATTTTAGGAGGACACCCAACTCTGCAATATCTGGGCAGCGATATGATGTTAGCTATTTGTTGACACTGCAATCGAGCAAAAATGACAAATGTATAGTCGACTATATGCCTGCACTTTTTTCCTCTACACTGACCATTACATACATGAAAACAATCAGGAAGAAGGCATACAACTCATATAAAAGGCCTTTTATTTATCCCACTCGAGTTATAGGCAAAACTGTTTTCTAATCAACACTGTCCAGTCCACACCAGTCAATATAATATGCACCAAGGTGTCGCAAGGTATCAAGCTTTTGAAAGACAGTGTCCTAGAAGTGAATAAGACTGGGCGTGTTGGTTAGACATTGTAAATCAAAGAGCATAGCGCAGGAACAGAAACGGAGACGACGACAAGACAGGACAAGCACTAGCTTTCAACTGAGGGTTTATTGCAGAAATGATCTCATATATACACACTTCGGGATCGGCAATGAATGAGAAAACAAACAATTACTATCATACAGCCACATGCTAAGCCAAGAATTCAAGCTCTTTTCATGGCAGTGCAACAGACTCCTGCTGACATATTTATCCCCTGTCCGAGCTATCTCCAGTGCTTCTGTTATCTCCCTTGTCAGCTCGTTACGATCTCGATACATGATGATTGTCTTTTCAAACGGGATGGCAAGGCGGTTCCGCATCACATCTTCTGCAGTGCGCAGCGAGATGGCAGTCTGTAGCAATGCTGCCAACTTTTTATTGGGCCTCAGAAGACGCACGTTTAAACATCAGCCAGTCTTACCAACGTAGTGCCTTCCACATGAAAGTGGAATTTTATAAACAACCCCCCTCCTGCAGGACACGTAAGGGTCTCTGTGTTTAATCGGATACCCAGCCTTCAGCGTTTGCATAGGACAGGTTTTTCTGCACAAACTCAAAAGCTTTATTTGTGCAGTAAACAAGACATTTACGCCAGAACATTGCCCCACATTCCTTAAGCTATGAGAAACCTTATGCAGGTAGGGAATGACAACTACTTTTTCTTTATTCCTTCTTTCCTCCTTTTCTTCTCATCCGCTCGCTGTTCGTCACTCATGCGTGGCGCAAATTTCTTTCTGTGAAGCAGGCTTTCAGCAAAGGAAACCATAACTTGTTTAGGGTAACTCGCCACCTGCATACTGACACTTTCACCCATAGCTTCATCCCATGACTTGCAGAGAGCGTTAGACAAAAAAGAAAGCTCTCTGCAAGTCATGTGATCATGCCATGGAAGAAAGTGTCAGTATGCAGGTGGCGCGTTTGCAGGCGGCGAGCTACCCTAAACACGTCATGGTTTCCGTTGCTGAAAGCCTGCATCGCAGAAAGAAATTTGCGCCACGCATGAGTGACGAACAGCGAGCGGATGAGAAGAAAAAGGAGGAGGAAAGAACGAATAAAGAAAGAGTAGTTGTCATTCCCTACCTGCATAAGGTTTCTCATAACTTAAGGAAGGTGGGGCAATGTTCTGGCGTAAATACCTGTTTACTGCACCAAAAAAGCTTTTGAGTTTGTGCAGAAAAACCTGTCCTATGCGAACGCTGAAGCCTGAGTGTCTGATTAAACACAGAGGCCTTTACGTGCCCTGTAGAAGGGGGGTTGTTTAGAAAATTCCACTTTCATCTGGAAAGCACTACGTCGGCAAGACTGGCTGATGTTAAACGTATGTCTTCTGGAGCACTATAAAAATGTTGACAGCATTGCTACAGACGGCCATCTCGCTGCGCACTGCAGAAGATGTGATGCGGAACTATCTTGCCATCCCCTGTTTCAAAAGACAATCATCGTGTATCGACATCGTAAGGAGCTGACAAGAGAGATAATAGAAGCACTGGAGATAGCTCGGACAGGGTATAAATGTGTCAACACTGCACAGCACTGCCAAGCAAGGAGCTTGAATTCTTGGCGTTGCACGTGGCTGTCTGATAGTTATTGTGTGTTTTCTCATTCATTGCTGATCCCGAAGTGTATATAGGTGATCATTTCTGCAATAAATGCTCATCTGAAAGTATACTGCTTGTCCTGTCTTGTCGTCGTCCCCGTTTTTGTTCCCGCGCTATGCTCTTTGATTTACAATGAGTGGCCTAGTCACTGAAATTAGATGAGAGCTCATGAGTTGTATAGCTTAGTCTGCAGTATTTCTTTGTTTTCTGAAGTTTATTAATTAGTGAAACTCATTAGCTAATTTTTTAATTGCTGGTTTCAGCAACAAAGAGTGTATTAACGGAGCGTGGTTTCAGCAACAAAGCACTCCAGCAAAAAGCGATTTTGTTCTCCAGGATGCGTCTTGGGCTGCTGAAGGGGTACAGCTGCATGTGGCACACTTTTTATTGTGCGACTTATCATTTAAGGCCAGTGGGAAAACTAGTTTATATAAACAGTAGCTTGGTGAAAATATTTCAGTCTGCTATTTCAAAGCAATTATTGACACTTCTTTCTTTGAACCAAAATTCGAAGAGGAAATTGGTGTTTCCTAATGATTGTAATCAGTAAAGTCAGCGTAACAAATAAAATACTGCAGGTTATGTAACACTACTCTAAAAGCCTTAAGTTATTCTTAATGAGCTTGATCTTATTTAGCAGGTCTATCCAGCAATTTAAACCTAACAGGCATCCTTTTAATAATTAGTAATATGCATTGTGACAAGCTGGCTGTCTGTTGCATAATTTTAGGATGTGAGGAATGTTTCAAATGGACATTTTTGGGAGGCAGTTTTGAGTCTCTGGGGTGGTGCAGTGATTACGACGGTCGACTATGCGCAAGAATGCGGGATCGAATCCGAGTCTAGGCGGCCGCTTTTCTTCGGAGGCGAAAAGCAAGGCGCCCGTGGGCTGTGCGATGTTTAGTGCACATTAAAGAACCCCAGGTGGTCGAAATTTCTGCAGTCCTCCACTATGGTGTCTCATAGCCTGAGTCGCTTTGGAACATTAAGCCCCACAGACCAAACCAAACCAGTTTTGAGTCTGAGTAGGAATTGCTGATGTGCTGTTTCAATTTATTGTGTATTAGTAGGTCAGTTTGATATAAGCAACACATTCTCTTTGAAGCAATTTTGACACATTCTTTTGTGACTCTGACAGTCTCTTATGATAGCTATTGCTAATATCCTTTTATAGTTCTTCAGGAAGATCTAACATCTGTTTCATTTAGTTGCCATAGAGTGGACAGTTGACCAGTTTTAACTATGGCTCTGACAAGTATTCAATACATATGCGGGATATTAATGGACAAATAATGAGCACAAAATTCCCTCATACCTGAGGTATTGATAGAAGCAGCCAAGGCAGAAGGCTAGGCAGTGTATGAGCTGGTACTTCCATTCTTCTCTGCCAAAAAACCCTCTTTTAGTTGTGATTTTTATTGCACATGTCTGGTTAAATTATTGTTGTAAAGCAACTTCCATAGACATATCCTGATAGTTCTTGTATGCCATTCCTTGTATCAGTTGTCATCATTATTGCTAAAGGTGCTCAAAGACACACCAGGCTCTACAAGCCTTCAATACCTTAACCTCCTATAAAGGTTTCAAGTTCAACACACTCAACTCTGATGTAAATACACTGTCTCATATGAATGTGTGATAAGTTATAACCAAAACAGAACAAAAGTACCTGCTTTCTTTTTGAGTATTTTTCTCATTTTTAGTCAATCTCCTTTTCACAACTTGTGATGCGGGCAATTGTTTTTTTGTTTAGAAAGTTGAATGCTTGAACTGAATAATGAGAAATAAAGTCGCATCTTCTTAGCCACACTTGTGTGCAATTTGTTTGTTTTTCGGAAACCATGTATGACCACTGCTTGAGTGCTTCCATCTCATCTTATGTAATCCAGTGTTCAGGTTAGTGGTTATAGCAGCAAGGCAGAGGAGTTTGTTAAATGTGTAGTATTTTTTATTACAGTTTATTACTGTTACAGCCTTCTGTAGATGGTGCATATTGCTAAAAGTAGTGGCTGTTACTATTTACAGAGTTAGTATATGTTCATATAGGTAGCTGCTATTACTACCTCTGAGGTAGTGTATTTTGCTAAAGGTAGTTCCTCTTACTACCTACTATAGGTAGTAGATTTTGCTGAAGGTAGATACCCTTACTACCTGCAGTGGTAGTGAATACTAGTAAAGGTAGTTGTTCTTACTACCTTCTATAGGTAGTAAATTTTGCTAAAGGTAGCTACGCTCACTACCTGCAGTGGTAGTGAATACTAGTAAAGGTAGTTGCTCTTACTACCTTCTATAGGTAGTAAAGTTTACTAAATGTAGTTGCTGGTACTACATCTCGAAGTAGTAAAATTTGCTGGCGGTAGTTCTGATTACTACCTTCTAAAGGTAGTATATGCTACTACCTAGCAGATACTAACCTGCACTTACTAACTAGTTAGTAACATATGTGACAAGCAGTTACTACCCTAAAAGTTAGTAACCACAACTACCTTTTTTTTAAGAGTGAAGAATAACAGTTTTAGGCCAAGTATAAAAAAGAACAACCGAACAAGGGTAAATAGGGTACGCCTCAGGTCGCAGATGAGCCAACGTTTCGACAAGTGGACTTGTCTTCGTCTGGGGCCAAGAATAACAGCTTGAGGCTCGATAATAATCTCGTTCATTGTATTACTCAAGAGGATTGCTCAATAAAAGTAAATTCTTTTCTATGTAAACTCAACGAAGCTTCACTAATACATCTGTCTTCTTTCTTCTGTATCCAGTACGCCTCTAAAATTTCGCGTGCCATCTTATCCCGACTCTTTCCTAAAATGTTAAGCCTGCTAAACAACGGCTCACACTTGCACTTCTGACAGTGCAAGGGTAAATTTGACCCCTTGCCATTTTCTATGGACTTCTCGTGTTCCCTCATTCTATCATTGATACATCTTCCAGTTTGCCCTATATATACTTTATACTATATATATATATATATATATATATATATATATATATATATATATATATATATATATATATACTTAGGGAGGAGAAAGAAAGGCCAATGCGATAAGAAGCATGTAAAGAGTTTTATTGGATGTCGGGTGGGAGTGATTTATGAGATTCCTGTGACGTGCGGTAAAGTATGCGTGTTCCTGCGGGCTGCGTGTTCCTTGGCCTTCGAAGCAGAACTACTGCAGTTTGTCAGGACGGCAAGGTGAGGAACGCTATTCGTTATTTTGGTTTAAAACGTTGCATTTCTAGCAGTTTATGCTGACCGCGCCGGCCGGTTTCTTGAATTGCGCAGCTCGTGAACAGGCGCCGGTGCGCACGTCATGGGTCGGCCAGTTCGTGACACCCCGGCAGCTTCCAGCAAAGGCAAGGTGAGATATTTTTTTCTGTTTGCAAACTCTGCATTTCAAAGTTTTAGCTGAGTACTCTGGCTGGTGCGGTTGTGAAGAGAAGGTCTATATGTGTTCGGTAATGGCGCAACAAGGGCTTGCCGGTTACTGCGCAGTTAGATAAGAGCGAACCCACGCCTGACGTTCTTTGCTTGGTTGGCCAAGTGGTTACTTTCGCGTGGTTTCTCGTTGCATTTTACGTGTTGGGGTGTTTTTTATGGCCTTCACCAGTGCGCAATCTCTTTTAGGGGATGTGTTGGCTGGGCGAAATCTAAACATCGAGAATAGGCTAATGTGTTAAAGACAAGCGTTTTTGCGTTGTATGTACCACATACGGGACCGTTATTGTTAAGACGGTAGAAAAAAAAAAAGGTACCGCACAAAATCTGGAGAACCAGAAACTTGTGTGTCGAGGATCGTCACCTGCACCGAAAAACCCGCGGGGAATGTGCTTAAGAAAAAAAGGCAATAGAAAAGGAAACGCCGAGGTGCTTCTAAACAGCGTGATACTAAAGAAGTGGCGCGCCGATAATCCCGTCCTCTCCGTTTCTGAAAACATGCATTCCACCCGCGCATTTATTTTCAGTGCAACTAACGCGCACTGTGGTATCCCCTGTGTTGTTGCCGCCAGGTATCAAATATTTTTATGGAATGAAACGCGTAGTCAGCTGTCAATGCAGCTTTTAAAACCGAAGACTGACATCGCGAAATGATGCAATGCTTGGAAATTAGTGGTAGGAATCTTCACTGTGTAGCTTAATTTGTGTATTTTACGTGGGTATGCACGCGAGGTTCGATAAGTCAATGACCAATATTCGCAACTTTATTCCTTTACAGATTTCTCGCCTTTAATCTGTTTACACAGTGTCAGTAAATGGTGCATCACGATTACATATATTTCTACTGTAAATTTTCCAGTTGATGCCAGGATTCGGCAGTCTCTGTGTGCGCTGGTGAGACGATTGAAGCATACGTGCAAGAGGTCCGGACCAATATCCCGCATTCCACGAGTCAATATGTTTGAACTTTCTCTTGCGGCTTGCCATTTCACATGATTTAATATGCGCATCAGGTATTTCTACAACGATATAATTGTTAACATAAAAGATGTGTGAATAGGCATGAAATAAATGTCCCAATTTTTTCTTGAAATATTAATATCAGTACATGTTTTCACATTCCAACAAATTGACCATCTGACGACATTGCAAGCTAAGCATGATTGGTTTCTATTTAAAGTCCCAAAGAGACCCAGGCTAAAAAGACGCGCATAATAGAGGAAGCATTCTTACATTGACACTGTTGAGTATTCTGGCTATGAATTTAACGAGTGCTAGTTACATTGTCATTGTAAAATGAATACAAGGCACGTTGTATCATGAGTCAATGTTTTCCAGCTTATTTTGGGCTTACAGAAAATTTGTGATTAGGAACCCTTCAATCTTTCTGCAAAAGGTAATCCTGAGGATGGAAGACGTGACCGTCTGCTGGAATTTTGCTGTCAAGGTCGTATCCAAAAACGCATGATTGTATGGGAAAGGGAGCGCATTTAAGCTGAAAGCAATGTGTCTATGGCATAATACCCAAGACTATTTGAAGTATATTTGTTTGAAATCTGTGTTTAAAGCAAAATACAGGGTATTGTGAGGGAGCTGCGAATGTATTTTGAGCATAGTGTATGTCTATTTTCTTCGGTATCATTTTCCATACTTTGTATATCTGTATGCAATGCTACATTTGTCTACATAAGTATTGTTTCTTGCCTTGTGTAATTTCCTTTTGCTTTTCTTATAATGTACACGTGGGCTGATGTATTCTACGTTTTGTCCCTCTTCCTGGCTGCTTTCGTGCACCAAACTGTAATATAATTCTATTTTGTTATTGTATGAAGCAAAATAAATGTTCATTTCACAGAGCTCCTGGCAGCTTTTCTGCAATACTGCTGTTTGGCAAAGGCTGCGACGCAGCTGCGTTGATGGCCAATCAGCAGTAATTTGGACCTAATTATATATTTCATTGCTGAAAATAAATATAAAAATAACACCACATCGTACAGAATAGATATAATGTTCTAAGAGGGCGCGGCACTAGGGCAAGCGCTTGATAGCATTCAAACTGCGCGCCGGGGCACAGCGCGTTTCAGCATTCAAACGGCGCGCCTTTAACGAAAGTGGATGTGCGTCAAGCATCAGCCGCTTGGTGTGCTACAGTCAATTGGGCCGCTGGGCCCCATGGAAGTGTCCGCTCTTTACCCTATCCCTTTCTCTATGGGTTTTCTGCGAGGTTTATTTTTGTAGTAAACAAAAAAAAGCGTGCCCATCTTTCCATACTAGAAAGGTAGGCTAATGAATTTGGATGATATGCGACTCCAATCACAAGTAAAGTTGCAAAAAGCCGGTACGACATATATATTATGTATATGTGCATAACTAAGTGCTTATCAGACCAGGAAGGTAGGCAAATGAGCTTGGATGGCATGATGTGCGGCTCCGAATACGACATATATATTATGTGTATATGCGTGACTAGGTGCTTGTCAAGCCAATAAGTGTCCCACAGAAATGTACTTGAGTTAGAGGACTATTATGAAAAATAAAATTCCTTTAAAATTCTCCTAAATGAATGGCGTTTGACACAGCAGTCAAAAGGAAGAAACGGGTCGTTCGATATATTGAACTCTGCACCATGCATTGGACGGAGCGCCTTCCCCAAAGGCGCACACACCTGTGGTGATCGTATTGCCGCGCCAGCACGTGACGTTTGCATGTCATGTGCGTAAAGGAATGAGAGGAAACCAATGCAGCCCTGGTGTTCGGGAGAGGGGGTAAAAAATAATAGAGCAAACCGTAAGGGCATGCCCACTCTCTGTCTCCCCTCTACCTCTCTCTATACTAGTCTTCGTTCGCAGCAGCACGCACTACGCATACGCAGACAAGCTAGCTCACCCTGTGGCAGACGTTTTCTCCAGTGTGTATTGGTAACGCTCTGCGCGCGACGGCTGACGTAAAATGTAAGTCTCGTGTCATCGTGCTGAATGTGCATAAGCTACGGCGGCTGCGGATGTTAAGAAACGGCAGTTCTTTTTGTTTTTTGCGAGAGTCGTTCATTCTTGCCGTCATGCTGAATGTGTGGCGTACTGTATGCTATGGTGGCTGCGGACGTTAAAAAAGCAGCAAATTTTTTTTTTCTTTTGTGAGAGTTATCCTTACTTGTGGTACTAAACATGCGTCGCAGCGCAAGCTATGGCGGCTGCGGACGTTAAGAAGCGGCAAATGTTTTTTTCATTTTTGTGAGAGCCATTCATTCTTGCATCTATGTATCAACGAAACCACGCGGTCAGCTGCGATCATGACACCGGCTTTTAGCATTGTTTGCTTCAAACGGCATTTGCAGCTATCAGGCTTTCCAATGATTTTGAGGCAGTGGGCTATGCCCGAACCAGGCTTGTGCAATCAAGCCATCAAGGGCACTCTGCCAAGTTTGCTCCCTGTCACCGCAGGATTTATCAAAGGTATAGTCAAAAGATAAACACACCTTGACGTTATCGCTGCGCAGCATCTTGGCGCGAAGGTTTAAACCACCTCTGGAGAGATTCTCAATGATTATGTTGTTATCCAGCTCCATTTCTCTTTTTTGCCCTAAATTTCTTGCATAAGCTCACCAAGGTATCTTCTTCAGAGCCGCATCCACACAAAACCCCATGACTGGCAAGCTCAACTCTTTGCTTTTAATATCTTCTTCTGTTATTTTGATCTCACAGTCTTATATGAGGCACCTGGCATCTAATGTCTTCATGCTATTTTTCCACATGCCTTTGATGACAGGGAAAATAAGTGAATCCTGAAGCCTTAATTTGGTTTCTGTCTCATAGATTTCCAGTATGGAGACATGGTTGTTTGTCCCGCAAACCTGATGATATGCTCCAAGCCTTTCTTCAAGACTGGCAGTTTGGAATTTCCCAGCCAGGACATACTCCAAATGTACCTTGTCAAACCAAAAGTGTGAGATCTGATCTCAGTCCGTGAGTATGATGTCAGCCAAATTGCAGCATCTCCATCAGATATGAGCACACCAGTACTAATTTTCACTTTTTTTAATATGTTTAATCTGCTCGCAAAAGAACACACAAACTCCACTCACATGCCAGTCAAGCTCTTCATCGGTTCTTAATAAGGATAACCAAGCCAACTGCCTTTTTCGGGAGTTTTTACATTTACAATGTGCCACCACTTCAGCACACAATGATGAAGTCTGCCGTTCTTTCAGCATAGCAGAGACCGAGCTGGGTTCCAGGTGACCTGAAGGCAATAAGGAATGCACTGAATGGCACGTTTTATATTCCACCTTTCTATGTTGTATGGATGAAGGGCTTTGTATGCGAGGTTGTAGCAAAGCGTTCTCATGACAGAATTTTTTTTTTTTTTTTTCAAATTGATGTATGTCAGGTAGCGCCTTAAAGAAGCACCATTAATATCAACTAATGATGACATACTTGAAAACCAGGATAAAAAAAAAATATGCAAGAATTTTTCTAATTGGGCCAATTATTCCTTAAGCACCTCAATAAATGAACGAGGTCTATCATATAACGCAGGGGCTTTGTTTAGTCAGCAGGGCGCGGGCTGGCCGTCAACACCGCGATTACATGCGCTTGCCCTCTGGTCGTGCTTGCCACCCTGCCGCAGTTCAACTCACGTAAACCTATGATCATACCATCACGTAGTATATCACCCATTCTAGGCACTATTCTTGTCACTGTACTATTCTTTGTAATTTCACATTTCACGCATGCAGTATGTAGTACATACTTCTTGCACCTCGCACACCTCATATACCAACTTCGATTTGGCTACATATGGCTACCATGTTGTTGCTACAACCACATCTGGGAATCTCGGATCCGTCCGGCTTTCCCGACGGATCCCAAGGCCCATATCGGAGAAACATGCGTCGAGTCCTTCGGAAGAACCTCGCCGATCGGGTCCATTCGCCGTACCTCTGAAAAATATTTCCCGGATCCGTCCGACGTATCCTGAAGAAAAACGCACCGGGTCCGTCGGACGTACCTTTATGACCATTGATCGGGTCCGTCCGACGTACCTTTAGCCACAGCCTTTCATAAACTAATATCGTACCTTTAAGACATTGATCGGGTCCGTCCGACGTACCTTTAGCCACAGCCTTTCATAAACTAATATGACATTGTCTTGTCTACTGGTTCGTAATAATAGTGATTATAATAATAATAGTGGAAATAATAGTGATAATTGATAGGTAGGCAAGTGAATTTTTACAGTACATCAAGTATCACTGCTAAGCATTCCTGAAATTATTTTTATATTTGTAACTGTTTCAAATAATTGTTTAAAGTGTTCACTGAAACACCCTGTACATGTCTTGTTAATAAAGTGGATTACTTTCTTGAGGCAGTGGCAGCAGTAACATTAGCATTAAACAAGGTGTAAGTGCATAGTGTTGGCTTTGACATGCAATGCTTTTAGCAGAATTTATTTTTATTTTCTCAGGACCAGCCCAAGAATCTAATGCCTCTGAAGAGTTGCACGAAGACCTTGCTATAATGATCATGTAACAAAATGTGAAAATAAAGAATTTTGCACGTGCTTTTGCACTGAGCAATGAGTGCTGTATTTAAGCCCTCCGCTTCATGTACTGGAAGTGTACTAAATTAGTCACCATGCATTGCACCTTCTCAGGGTGTTCTCAGTATGTCCTAGGTTCAGACCCAAGTCCTGAAAATGCACTACAAAAGTCCTTGGGGCTGTTCTGAGGATCATCTCAGGATGTCCCGAGGCAGGACAATAGGACTTGTTGAGAACTTTTTGATGATCATTAAAGGACATCCTGAGGACCACAAAATGTTCCCAAAGAGATATTCTGAGGACATTTTCAGGATGCCTCGGTGTTGTCTGGGGTGGGCTCTCTTTAATCATATCTGCTCGTTCGCAAAGGATCACCAGCGCGTGCGGCTGATGAGTTATCCAATTTTTAGCAAAGAAGCCGCTGCGCATTTGCATGAAGAAAAGAAAAAGAGACACGGAATTGCAACCACGTGCTGATGCTGCCTGCCCGTCCCACCGCGAGACTGCACTCCATGAACAAATCGCAATCAACGCTAAATGAAACTGTTCACATACAAATGAGACCCGAGTATTCAGAAAGTAATGGAGCTACAGTCACAAGTACAAGCCTTAGCTCCATTTTCTTCCTCAATAAAGGCGGTTCCAGGGAATGGTAACTGGCACAACCTTATTGTGCGAGGAAATGGAAGGAACCGCGTCATGGTTCAGTCATATTTTTTTGACAAAGCCCTATAGAAATCGCATTAGGAACAAACTGCACGTATTCATAGTCACGAAAATGCTTTGAGTAGAATGTTTCCTTTAGTCGGGCTTGAATTTATCTCTCTTAGCAGCGTCCCACTACGCCGCGAGCGTTTGACATTGTAAGAAACGATGGAAGATGACCTCGCCGCAGCCACAGCTGCTCGTGCATCCGAACATGTGCACAGCACATGTTATATGGGACACATAACACTAAGTGGACATGTTTTTTCCGTCCACAACGCATGCAAGACGAGAAACAGTGCATGCCGAAAGCTACCTCGGGTGGCTCTGAAAGCCTTCGGATCCTCAAAGTGATGTCAAAAAGGATGAAGAAGCGAGGTTTCTCTCTCTGCTTTCCTCCTTTGTAGCAATCGCGAGAGGGAGATTTGAATTGAGCATTTTCAGTCGGCGATTGCGCAATTAATTGTTTTATACATAATCGAAAAAATAATTTCACAGACATAATCAACAAATAATCTACTTTAAAAATATTAGCACAGTCGAAAACTGCTGCAGTGTCCCTTTAACTAGAATTTTGTTGGGAGCAAGAAACGGTACTTTTTGCATTTCTAATTATTCAATAATAAAAAAAAGTTATGAAATATGTGACATAAATTGACAACAAAAAAACGAAAATAGTTTTAAAGTGCTCAAACTTTTACAAGAATGTCATAAAGAACCCGCAATTGGCCTTATCCTGCACAATGAACTACCTAGAAGTTATCCAAGCACAAACGGTTAGTACATCTTCATGATTTTTGAAATGATAGTTTTCCTAAGCTGACATACTTAATTACTCATTACGAGAGCTACACCATTTTTTCTATTTGTTCTAAGGTGATGAAACAGAAAAAATGTAATGAGAGGAAAATATACCATCTCTGAAAATTTTATCAAAATTGGTCCAGCAGTTCAAAAGGTGATCCTTTAGCTCTGCATCCCCCCCTTAGGAAGCTGAAAACTGACCTTGAAACTGGTGATAGTCAAAAACCTCTACAACGAATGCCTCTACAGCGAAATGACCTGTATAACGAAGGCTTTTTTAGGGTCCTGGCCGCATTCCTAGCTTTCATATGTATTGTGAACGCCTCTACAAAGAAGACTAGTACAACGAATTTGCCTATACAGAGAAGAAATTTGGGCATTCTTGATGGCTAATTCGCTCCTTTACAACAAAAATATGTAGCATCGCTGTCATTACCCTCCGCCGCCACCACTGAGCTACGGGAGTGCGCAAGGAACACCACTGCAAAAACACGCTAGAAATTCCGAACTCCGCAGCAGCCATATGGTGCCTACACAGCAACGCAAAAAAGTGCGTAAAGGGCAGAGCTACCGAAATATATGAAGAACGGCGCCAGAGTAGCCTGCCGGCAAAAAAGCAATTCTAAAGAAACAATGGTCTTCATGCTCCCTTTCGGATGTTGTCTAAGTAGCGAGCTGCACTGAGCCGTAGTAGACTGTGGTTAGCTGAGACATAGAATCCAACAAAGGTGACCTCAGTGAACAGCAAGAGCAAACACGGGGAAGAAGCTTATGTCTAAAGTGGCATATTTTTTGTTACCAAAAATAAAGTGCGATAGTTTCAGTGAATAAATGGATTAATAAAGAAAATTGAATTTTGCCCATGAGCCCAATGTGAAAAAATTATAGAAAGACTTCTGTATCCGGTAGCCAAAAATTTAGACATTCTTTTCCGTAAACTACTGGAATTTTCGGGAGCAAACATTGCACACAAAGCAGCATATTACGGTCTGTGTTCTTAAAGAAGTAATTTAACAGCAGCTCGTGCCTGGATTGCCAGTAATTCATAAGATATTGAAATATTTTACTTTATTGCAGTTTGTAGCAAAATACAGTTTTTGCCATGGGACCGAGGCTAAAGATGACGTACAAGTCACCTGACTGTGCCTTCGGCATCACAATTGACATGTGCAACACAACGCAGCAGGCACAGAGCAGCACAAAATAGTCAGTCATATGTCAGAATATGTCATCTTTCCCGCGTTGGACTTCACACAACGCCACCTAGCTTGCAACCACCCTCTCGCCCCCTCCAGTAAAAAATAAATAATTAATTAAAATACAAATAATAACACGCGCAAAAGTGGCGTATATCCTACGTCACTTTTGTGTCACGTGATTGCGCACTCAGGATTTGCAAAAACAGCCTCCCGCCATGCACATTACAGTGCCTAAAATATATTGGCTAGTGTGCCGACCGAGGCCTCCCGGGTGGCACCATGAGCAATGAATGTCGGCGGCCGCCGCCAGGAGCGCTGCAAACTGGGTGGGTACACAGGGAGGTACATAAAGCAGGTTTTGGTAGGGGTTTTCAGCGAGATGGCATTCATTTTAACAGAAGGGTCGGAGCAGAGATCGGCTGGCGCTTGGCAGGCAGGGCTGTAGCTTTTTTAGGGGGTCCGCGAGGACTCCGTGCACAGAGGTAGTTAGAAGTGAAGCAGAAGAAAGTGTAATAATGGAGGCTGAGCCCCCCAAAATGGCAAAGAGTAGGTCGAGAAATAAAAGTACAAAAAAGAAATTTAACACTAGGATCAGCTACATAAACATGCAAGGAGGTAGAAAAAGAGCGAAATGACTAGAGGTAGAAAATCAGTTGAAGGTAGGTGTGTACGCTCTTTGCGAGACTCATTTCAGGGATCTAGAAGATCCGCCGTTTATAGAAGGCTACGTCTGGGAAGGGTGCAACAGAACGAGAACGGAAAGAAAGGGTGGAGAGGTAGGTATGTTGATACACCACAGAACAAATTGGCAAAGAATTAAATCATCTTGTAAAGAACATATCTGGGTTTCAGGAACCATTGCCGGCATAAGTACATGGCTAGGGGTTGTTTATATAGGAACAGGACATCAATGCAGGCAAGAAAACAGGGATCTTGTTGAATGTCTCAGTGACGATATAAGCCAGTTTGGAAACGGGGCCAATATTATTCTGCTGGGGGACATGAACGGCCACATCGACGATCTGGATGGACACACAGATTGTAACGGGAAGCTAATGCTAGATTTCTGCGAGCGACACGATGTAGTTATAGTAAATAGAGAAACAAAATGTGAAGGCCAAATCACGTGGGAATTCCGCAACAGGCAGACGACCATTGACTATTGTCTAATGTCGCAGGAAATTTATAGCAAGGTCACAAAAATGGAAATAGACGAAGAATGGGAGTGTAGTCTGGGAAGTGATCATAAACGTATTAGTCTGCAGATGGGGCCCTTGATGAAAAGAGAAATGGAACTTAGACAAAACGTAAACGCAAAATTAAACGAAGATCAAATAGCGCATATAGCAGCAGACATAGAGGAAGCAATAGAGAAAATCCCCACGGAAGACTGGGATTATGAACAGGTAGAACTACTCATAAGGAGTAAAATTCAGACGGTTAAAGTAGCAAACCGCTGGAATGGAAAGAGGAAGCCACGGAGCTGGTGGAATAAGGAAATCAGGGAAGCTATTGAACAACGACGGGCTGCTTCAAGGGAACACCGAATGGAAAAGAAAGCATAGGCTTCTCAGGAGGAAATCGACCAAAAATGGGAATCATATCGACAAAAGAAACTTCAAGTGCAGGCCCTCGTCCAAAGTAAAATAAGACAGTCCACCGATCGCTGGATGGCTGATATACACGATGCCTCTAGAAGCGGAGCAAGAAAATTCTGGAACCATATAAGCTGGCTAGGGAAGAAGAATCAAAGAAAGCAAAATCGGATTCAAGATAACGAGGGAATTGTTTAAAGGGAGACAACGCAGTGAACTACATTACATCAGTTATAGCCGAGTCATTTAAGAGCGACGATAGGGTAATCTCCGCAAATCAGGAAGCAACACAAGGTAGCAGAATACAAAGCACCTTAGAACTGACCAATCTAAACTGGAAAAAGGCAGAAAAAAATATTCCTAAAAACACATCTACAGGAATAGATGGAATTCCGATCAAGCTGATTAATGAACTCGGTCCCAAAAGTAAGGAAACGTTGTTAAAAGCTTTGGAAACAGTCATAACGAATAAGCAAATTCCGGACAGCTGGCGGCAGAGTAAAATGAATTTGATTTATAAAGGGAAAGGAGAAAGGATGCACATAAAATCCTACAGGCCGATTACCATAACATCTGTAATGTACAGGTTAGCCATGCAGGCGGTGAAATTAAAGGTGCAAGCATGGGTTGAAAGTACCAAGATACTCGGAGAACTTCAGAACGGCTTTAGAAATGGTAGGCGCTTAGATGATAGCCTGTTCGTGCTTACCCAATGCATCGAAATATCTAGAGTGGAAAATAGACCTTTGTATTTGGCCTTCCTGGACATAAACGGCCGTACGACAACGTAAGCAGGGAACTCCTGTGGAACATATTAAAAGAAGAAGGTATCGGTTATGAGATAATAGAGTTCCTACAGGAAATATACCGGGATAACAAAGTAGAAATTACGTGGGAAGGGATAAGAAGTACGGAGGATGTCGAAGTATGCAAAGGATTAAGACAAGGCTGTCCTCTATCACCGGTGCTGTTCATGCTTTATATGATAAACCTGGAACGGAGGATACAAGACAGTAACCTAGGTTTTAACCTGTCATTATAGATTAGGTGGAAAGGCGGTAGAGCAGCGCCTCCCCGGTTTGATGTATGCAAACAATAGATATTGTGCTGCTAGCTGAGAGTCTGGAAGAATTGCAAACTATAGTTAAGTATTGCGGAGACGAAGGGGACTCTAGGCTTCAGCTTTAGCGCAGTTAAGTCGGGTATGATGATTTTCAGCGGCTCAACTGATCAGGGTCTTAAAATACAAGGCCTTGAAATACCTAGAGTAGCAGAATATAAATATTTGGGGGTATGGGTAAACGAAGGATTGGCATACATTGGAAAGCATGAGCAATCACTTAAGGCCAAAGGGCGAAGGAATGCCGGGATAATGAAGCATAAGGCATTGTGGGGATACAATAGGTATGAGGTATTGAGGGGTATTTGGAAAGGAATTATGGTGCCCGGACTTACTTTCGGAAATGCGGTTTTGTGCCTAAAATCAGAGGTACAGTCGACATTAGAAACAAATCAGAGATCCGTTGGGCGATTAGCACTAGGTGCCCACGGCAAAACTACAAATGAGGCGGTACAGGGAGATATGGGCTGGTCATCTTTCGAAGTGCGGGAAGCTCAGAGTAAAATAATATATGAGGAACGCCTGAGGAAATTGGACAGTAACAGATGGGCCAAGGATGGGCAACTAAGGTATTTAAATACCTGTACCTAAAAAGCGTTGACTTACAATGGAGGAAAAGAACTAGGAAACTAACTAGTAAGTATGCTAGTAACAAGGACGGAGAAATAAAGAGCATTAAGGAACAGGTGAAAAACACAGAAGGTAAAAATTGGATAAATTCGATGGAAAAAAAAACAGTGTGGAATTATACCGAAAGTGGAAAATGCAGATCAGGAAGGAAGATTTCTTTGCTAACTCAAGAGGCAGTACCCTACTTTTTGAAGCTAGATCAGGGTGCCTTAGAACACGCAGCTACAAAAAGAAATTTAACAATGGAGATGACGCATGTGCTGTATGTGGAAACTCCAGTGAAACAATTGACCATATTATACTCGAATGCAATGATATCCATCCGGAAGTTGATGCAGGCGCAATCCCTGTTCCTGAAGCTCTGGGGTTTAGAGATAACAGTGGCCGGGTGAATAAACCGGCGGTGGAAACTAGCAAAAAACGGCTGGAAGATTGATGGCTTAAAAGCAGAGAAGTGACATAATGTTAGTAATGTAGGAGCAAAATTTAATAAATAGAATGATGGTTTAGTTAACCATTCTAAATCAATAATTAAGATATATGGAGAAAAATGAGCATGATAGCTACTGCTACCACCCCGTTTCAAAGGGGAAGCTCCTATATTCCATCCATCCATCCGTACCAGACGCGCTGTCTGCCAAGGTAGATAACCAAGATAACGACGGAAACGACGAAACCGAGAAAACTGCCGCAGCGGTGCGGCGGGGTGCAAATTTTACAAAACGGTGACAGAAGCGACGCGCAAGGACGACGAAAACTTCGCAAAAGGGGCATTTCGAGACCGGCGAGCTAAATTTATAAGCTTTACCAGGCGCGCTATTGCAGGCAGCTGGCGATCAGAAACCGCTTCGTGAGCTCCCGCGGCCACTGCGGCGGGAGAATGTTTTTGCAGGTCGACGATATGCAATCACGTGACACATGGGTGACGTAGCCTACACGTCACGTACGCGTATCTCGCGGAGTCTTTCTTTTCTTTTTTTTTTCCTTGTAAGAGGAAGCGTTCGCGGCAGTTTTGTTGAGGGGCTTTAGTTTCGTCCACACCATGGCTCCTCCTCCAACACAGTCTTCTCCCCTCCACCATGGTACAGTGCTCTAGAATCTTGGGCAGTGTGTCGTCCGCGCCGGGGAACAATAGAGGAGCGAGGTCGCCGCCGCGATGAAAGCGCGCGTGACACACAGGGGGCGCTGCCAGTAACAGGTGTGCCAAGGGGTGCGGTGCGCCGAGCCGAGCTCCATTCGCTTGCATGCAAAGATGAGGGCAGACCGTCTTCGCGTGTTGATTTGAGGAATTCGTATTTCGTTGATCTGCATGTTCTTCGCCGTTTGTTGCGCTTTCTTGGTGTGTTGTTGAAACCTCATCTGTGCTCTCCACTTGGAACATCTAAGCAATGCGTGCACGACGACGGAAAGACGACGCGACAAAGGGACAGTGCCGGGCTGCAACAGCGGTTACAGCTTGTGCAAGGGAGTTCCTCTCTCTTCCGTGTATCCATCGACGCCGATCGCTCTGAGATTTGGTCACAGAACATCAATAAAGCAGACAGAGTTCTGAACGAGGCAAGCGTTGTGTGCGAGTGCTATTTTGATCAAGTTTTCATTCAGCGCACGTATAAAACAATCAATGGTGAACTAGAGTAGAGGCCGGTCACATGCTTACTGATGGCGCCGTTCCGACCATATTTCCGGACGCACCAAAATATGTTTCAAAGTCGCTGCCAAAGAAAATGAAAGTGAGGAACATCTGTGAACAGACAATTCATGCAGCGACGCGGAGACGGTGTTTACAAGCTATAGCTCATGAAGAGCAGCCGACATCTGACGGCGGAGGAGCTCAACAGGGGGGATTTTGCCAAGAAAAACGAATGTGCCGTCTTTGCCAAAAGTAACCAGACTGCATGTTTTGCTTTTCACTTGTATTAAAAGCCAATGAGGATTTCCACTTTATCACAACTAGTTAAGAAGTGAGGACAGGCGCTCGCCTTTACATTTGAGATTTAGAGCTTCAGAAGTTTAGTATGAATCCACTACTACATGGCTGAAAGGCAGATCCTGCAGCCTGGACCCGAAATGTGGTCAAGGATCGCCTTAATTGCCACGCTGAGAAAAAGCTTTCCACTACGCCGAGTGCATATGTGAGCTGGATGCTGCCGGAGACAGCAGGAAATTGTCCCTGAAAAGGAAATCGGGTGAGGAGGCTCTTGTGGCGGAAGTTTCTATAAGAGGAAAAAAGTTGTTCTAGCAAGACATTTCCAAACCAGTAGAGGCGGAGGCACTAATTGAACATGTTAGTGGGCTACAGTAGTGCCCCAGCTGGTGCAGGCATACAACCAGTTGCTTGTGAGTGCTCTTCGTTCAGCGGAAATTTCTTTTCCCAGAAGTGTACGCTGAGGTCAAGGACGGTACGGCCTACCAAGGCTCTGATTTGCATGGTGTGCCATGTTTGGAACCTGAATAAATGACTGTCTGCAGAACGACGTTTATTGTTTTGTTTTGTTTTTTTTGTTTTTTTTTTTTTTCACAACGCAAGAGCTCTCTAGAACACTTTGCTATTCAAACAGGATTCTAAAATTCGCGAGTTTCGAAACACCGCAGGCTTAGAATGAATTTCTTTCTGTGCAACATATTTATCCAAGTGGGTGCAATAGACTCACATAGGTTCGGAAACACGAGATGCACTCATAACACACACGAAGTGCAATCTATGCTGTGTTTAGCTCGTGGCAAATAACGCGCACCGCACCAATATTACATTGAAATATTCTAGTTCACTGTACCATTATCGTCGCTGGCATTACAGCGCCATACAGCAGCGCAGACCATGGAACAATGCCTTATGGTTGAAATGTTAAAATTCTTAAGCAAGTAGGCGATCACCAAGCATTAAATATGGAATTAAGCGCACCACGCAGTGCAGATACGATGAGCCGACGCTCACGGCAGCGCAGCCAGCGGACGGCTCGCTGCGCACACCTGTTACACGAAGCGCCCTCTGGCCGATGGCGCAGCAGTCATCGCAAAAAGAGCCCATGCTCCGCCCTCGCACGAGACACTGCCCAATATACTAGAGCACTGTAACCATGGCTTCAAGCAGTAAACAGAATTTTCCTAACCCGGGAGAATGAGTGAGCGCAGATTTTGTGCGTTCGCAGTCTTTTGCTTTCGTTCTCTTCCGGTGGCCTGGCGGGGTTAGAGCCGGTATTCGAAGTGACGCAGGGACTCGAGTCGCGAGTCTGCTTCTTCGCAGCGCGCTGCAGGGATTGTGATTGCTTCCTCACTACAATGAAAACGTGCAAGAGTTCTGACCTTATGCGGGGCCTCAAATATATTGAGTACCTGCGCATCAGTTATTTGCACACACGCGCGCCCATACACATGCAGCTTTTTAGTGGCAAAAAGCAAATACCTTTACAGCATCTTGCGGCGCGTAAACGTTGATGTTTGGAATTAAGCTGTGAAATTATACAAGATGTTACTTAGCTTACGGATACGTCACTACATTATATATATATATATATTGTTACGACGTTTATTTACACAGATGGTAGGATACGCTGGAGATTAGCACACTACAGCGGACAGACCCAGCTTCCTCGTCCTCTTCTCCTTATTCCGCCAAACCTCATCTTCCTTCAATAAGGACCGCGGGAAGTGCGTGACACTGCCCCCTTCTCAGACGATGCCCGCCGGGCGAGTCAAGGTTCGTCACGTTGATAGAAGGGCTTCATGCGGGCCACGTGGACTACTTGAATCTTCCGAGAACGACGTCCTTGGGTGGTCACGCGAGAGACTACAAAGTTTACTGCGCTGAGGCGTTCCAATACAACGAAAGGGCCAGTATAGTGGTGCAACAGTTTCTGGCACAAGCCACGCTTACGCAACGGCGTCCAAAACCACACCAAGTCACCAGGGACATAATTAACATCTTGATGCCGCTTGTCGTAGCGTTGCTTGTAGCGTTCCTGGGAGGCTAGAGTGCGAAGTCTAGCGAGTCGACGAGCTTCTTCAGCCAAAGAGAGAGTTTGCGCTAGTGAAGTTTCAGCAGGGAGTGAGAAAGGCAGAAACGTGTCCAAAGTGCTTCGTGGAGGTCGTGCATAGAGAAGAAAAAACGGACTGTAGCCTGTCGTTTCGTGCTTAGCAGCGTTAAATGCATATGTTATAAACGGAAGGACTTCATCCCAGTTTTTGTGGCGGGAGTCGACATACATTGCTGCTAAGCAACATTACGACATGTTGCTAAGCGTCCGATTGGTGCGTTCGGTAAAACCGTTTGTTTGTGGGTGGTAAGGAGTTGAATGGCGAAAATGGGATGAGCAGAGGCGAAGAAGTTCTTCTACAACTTCTGCCGTAAACTGTCGGCCACGATCGCTTATTAACACACGAGGAGGCCCATGTCGAAGAATGATGGACCGTAGGAGGAACGCCGAGACATCAGAAGCAGTGGCTCACGGTATAGCAGCAGTTTCACAGTACCGCGTAAGATAGTCTACACACACTATGACCCAGCGGTTTCCGTTGGAGGAACGGGGAAACGGTCCTAGAAGATCAATTCCCGCCTGTTCGAATGGGGTTCGTGGTGGCGTTATAGGCTGAAGATGACCCGGCGGTGAGCAGGTTGGGTGCTTGAAACGCTGGCACTGGAGGCAGCTGGCCACATAACGTTGAGTAGTTTGACGCATCTTCGGCCAATAAAAACGTTCCTTAGTCCTGTGCAATGTTCTTGCGAAACCCAAGTGTCCAGCTGTGGCATCGTCGTGCCTTACCCGAAGAACCTGACACCTAAGACTTGTAGGAACTACCAGAAGAAGCCGCGCACCTACTGACGAGTAGCTCTTCCTGTATAGTACACCGTCACGAATGCAGAATGAGGTCGTAGGGTTCCGGGAACTTGCTGCCTCAAAAAGCGGTGCCAACTCGTTGTCGTGCCGCTGCGCAATCTTGAATTCACCAACATCAGGGAAACTTGTAGAGATAGCAGCTATATATTCATCCAAGACCTCATTGTCGCAATCAGTAGTTTCAAGTGGCAACCGTGACAAGCAGTCAGCATCGCCGTGCTTACCACCACTCTTAAAAGACACAGTAAAATTGAATTCTTGAAGGCGCAAAGCCCACCGCGCAAGGCGTCCACAGGGGTCACGAAGGTTTACAAGCCAACATAAGGAATGATGGTCCGTCACAATTTTAAATACACATCCATAAAGATATGACCTAAACCGTTGCACACCGAATACAACAGCTAAGCATTCCTGTTCAGTTACAGTGTAATTACGCTCAGCCTTGCTCAAAGAACGGCTTGCATACGCAACGACATGTTCAATTGCCATTGTGGCGCTGTATGAGCACAGCACCAATTCCAACTGCGCTGGCGTCAGTGTGAAGTTCTGTTGGAGCTGATGGACAGAAATGGCGTAGTACTGGTCCTGATGTCAAAATAAACTTTAACTGACGAAAGACGGAGTCACAATCGGCAGTCCACTTGAAAGGCACATCTTTTTGCAGAAGACAAGTAAGGGGATATGCTAGATCAGCAAACTTCGGAACAAAACGCCGAAAATAGGAGCAAAGCCCCCAAAAAACTCCTGAGCTGTTTTAACAATTTCGGCGGTTTAAAACAAGTGACAGCTTCGATCTTTTTCGGATCAGGTCTGATTCCATCCTTGTCTATAAGATGTCCAAGTACCACAGTCTGGCGTTCTCCAAAACGACATTTCTTGGAATTGAGTACCAGACCAGCTTTCTCGATACACTCCAAGACAATCTCTAATGGACTGTTGTGTTCATGAAAAGTTGTCCCGAATATCACTACATCGTCCAAATAACACATACAAATGTGCCACTTCAGCCCGCGCAAAACTGTATCCATGAATCTTTCGAACGTGGCTGGAGCGTTACATAATCCAAACGGCATCACATTAAATTCATACAGCCCGTCTGGGGTGATGAATGCCGTCTTTTCTTTATTTTCCGGGTGCATGGGGATCTGCCAATAGCCTGATCGCAGGTCAACTGAGGAAAAATAGGAGGCGGAATGTAAGCAATCAATGGCGTCGTCAATACGTGGCAGGGGATACACGTCCTTCTTGGTAACAGTATTCAAACGTCGATAATCAACACAAAATCGCCATGTGCCATCTTTCTTTTTGACTAGAATCACAGGGGCAGCCCACGGACTAGACGATTCCTGAATGATGCCCTTATGCAGCATATGTCACGAACTTGTTCTTCGATTGTTTGGCGCTCTGATGGGGATACACGATAAGGCTTCTGGCGGATTGGATCAGCAGTTCCTGTATTGATACGGTGCTGAGTACGGGACATGGGAATCCGTGGTGGCGAGTCCCGAGAGAAATCGAAAGCCGCAGTATGTTTCGCCAGAACTTCCACTAAACTGTGACGGTCACTTGTTGGCAGGGATTTGTTAATCATGGCAAGAAATTTTGTCTCATCTTCTTCTGAGCATGCGGTAGGCTGGGAATTGTCTGTGCTGATCACGGCCACTGATTTAAAAGTGTCTTCGTCAAAGTTGGCAAGTTTTAGACCACGTGGTAATACAACAGGTTCGTTAGAGCAGTTAGTCGTCCACAAAGAAGAATGGCCATTCATGACTGAGATGATGCAGCGGGGAATCAGAATACTTTTCTTCGCGCAGTTGAGGGTGAGTGGTTCAACCACAGCGTCGAACGCATCACTGGCACAGCTGGAACTAACAACTCGTATAAACTGTGCTGACATTGCAGGAATGACTATGTCTTCCGAAACCGAAAGCGTGCTAGGATGGGTCCGCGAATTTTCACGCAAAGCAGATTCAATTCGAGTGCTCACAGAAATGTCTCCATTGCGAAAGTCGAGAGTGGCCCCACATTGCTCCAGAAAATCGAGTCCAAGAATTACGTCATGCGTTGATTGAGTAAGTACTGCGAATTCAGTTCGGAATGTGTGGCCGGCGATAACAAGATTCACGGAACAGGCTCCAAGTGGGTCAAGCGGTTCGCCACCAACACCACATAATGTTGTCGTACTATCCCAAGCAAACATAATTTTACGACCAAGGCAGTTTTTAAAAGCGAGACTTATAATAGAAATAGTTGCACCTGTGTCCAACAACGCCATAGCACGTACACCATCCACAAACACTTCAATTCGGTTCTTTAACATCGAAACGGGCAGAGGTATGGGTAAGCTAGAATCATTTGCAACCTCACCTCCATCGGCCGCACTCACTAGTTTCCCGGAGGTGGCGAACGTCGTCGGGGAGAAGGGGATTGTCGTAGGCGCCGAGATGGTGGTGTCAGGCTACGGTCAGAGGCCGGTGATTCGTTTCGGTTCAGCACCATTCTGCGTTCTGTCGGCTAGCTGTTGATCTGTACTCATTCCGGCCAGGTGTTCTATATGAATCATCATTTTCAGCAGGAAGCCTTGTACGAGAGTTCACCCACTGTCGGCGATACTGCTGGTACGGACGACGGTTGCGGCAAAAGCGGGAAATGTGGCCGATCATCCCACAGGCATAACACACTGGCGGCTCACGTTCATTCGATGAATAAGGTTCGTCGTCGCTTGTATTAAACGTTTCATGCTCTGGATGTGGTCGACGAGGAGGACGAGAGTGCTCGCTGTTGTAGGCGTTGATGTTGAGAGGCTGGGTGTTCGGGCGATGAGCAGCAGAGCATCGGGTGTCCGAAGGAGACGTAGCAGAGGGATCATAACAGGTAGAAGATGGGCTGTCAGACGAAGAGGTGCTCCTGTAGACGGGTGTGACGTGGCCCCCAATACCTTGATGCCTCCGAAGCTCTTCGCGGACGATCTGGCGAATTGTATCTGCCAGGCTTGTCGTTTCAGACACATCCACACTAGCGACAGTTGTCACATTAGGCAGCCGACCAAACTTCGGAATGATACGGCGTCGCTTCAAAGATTCAAACGTGCGGCAGTGTCGTCTTACATCAGCGGTGGTATTCAAATCGTCCTTGCAGATAAGAAAGTTGTACACGTCTTGCGCTATTCCTTTCAGGAGATGACCCACTCTGTCTTCCTCAGTCATCCGAACATCAACTATTCTGCACAGCTTGAGGACTTCTTCTATGTAAGTTGTGCAGGTCTCCCCCGGTACTTGCGCTCGTTGAGCCAGAGTCTGTTCGGCGCTTTTTTTTTTTCGAGCATCGGCATCACCAAATCCCGCTCTCATTTCTTCCATGAAGCAATCCCAGGTGGTAAGAGATGCTTCATGATTGTCAAACCATGAGTTTCTTCAAGAAAAAATACCGCATTCGCCAACTTGGTAGTCGCATCCCAGCGGTTGTATTTGTTCACCCGATTGTAGTGGGTGAGCCAGTCATCCACGTCTTCCCCGGGCTTGCCATAGAAGTGCCGGGGTTCCCGATAAGGCTGTGCGGTGGTCGGATGAGCTGCTGGCGTTGTCGTGACGCTGGGGCTATGTCGACCCGGCCTTCACTTGGTAGCGTGCAGAGACTCGGGGTTGAAGTAGGATTGAATCTTCGAAGTTGGTGAAATATGTACAAGCAGGTTTAATGGCACTTTGAGAAACTTATTTACAATATTTACACGAAAAAGAAGGGTACATCAGCAAAATGGCAAGCGTTAAGAGTTCATAGCGAGAAGCGACTGGATGAGCCGTTTACCCAGGGCCCAGAGCGACATTTCGTGCTCTGCAGCGTCCTTAAAACCCCCTATGTCCAGCCCCTCTCTGAAGATGCTTACCAACCAAATCCAGGGCACGCCCCTCAGGTATCGGCATCCAATCGAACACATCACTGCACTGATGGTCTGAAGCACTGACTGGTCCGGCATTCATTCGTTGGGCGTGATCACTTGTTGGCGGGAAAGCTTGGGAACGGCGAGGAGAGGAGGTACATTTCTATTCTTCAGCAAAGAAACCACAGGCTGGTTCTGACAAGGGGTTTTACTTCTCAGAAACCCGAGTGCACGTGGCGCCGCATAGGGCTCCCAACATTGTCCCTTTTCGACAATTGCAAATCTTTCCTGCATTCCCGGGAAATCACTTAATGGCCGTATGAGTCATGCTCCTTTCTTGTCCTGCACGTCAGCGGACATGTCACTCTGTCGTCTCCTTTGGATAGGAGGCATTCATCACTGGAGGATAGCACTTCTCGACTGGAAGGGTGAACAAAAGAAAGAAAGCACTTCCGGCTATTTCCCGCAGGGGGACGTTTCTTTGTGTTTTTCCAGACGTTCTCTTGACAGGGTCAATTTGGCATTTGCAGGTTGTCCACAAAGCAAAACAGGCTTACAAAACAGGATTCCTGGAAACAGGCTCACTTAGAGCCATTGGACCATCACCACATTTTCACAATACTTTTCCATGCCCACAGGCGAACAATAGAGCGCGCAAATGCGGATGCTTGGTCGTAACAGCCTCCTCCCCCGCCAGAAGAGTCTCGGAGGGCAGCAGTCCCAGCTGCTGCATGAAGAGACGACTTAATGGCCTGCACGTGAACGCTTGAAGCTCGCTGTTGCTTGTCGCGTTGTCTTGATTGTTGTAGGCCAAATTGCTCGAGCTGTCTGAAACTCAACCACATGTCGAAGCAAGCACTCGGCTCCCGTCTGAAGAGACCAGGTCAAAAGAAAACTGCCATTGTTGGTCGAGAAAAGCCCACTCTCAAGACGTTCAGGACCCACGTATTCCTAGAAAACCAAACGTGCTGCTTTACATAGTCACACATATACAAGCGCACGAAAAAAAAAAAACCTGATTATCAATTTGGATACATGGTGAGGAACATCTCGGACCGCTTAGAAAGAGCGGCTAAGCGCGTCCGCATTCCCATTTAACTTCCCCTTTTTGTATCTTATTTCAAAATTGTACTGCTGTAAAATCAAGCTCCACCTAAGAAGGCGACTGTTCTTCGATGTCGCAGTTTGCAGCCAAGCCAGGGGACAATGGTCCGTCTCTACGGTGAATTTGGCCCCTCCAAGATAGCACTGCAATTTTTGAATGGCCCATACAATGCAAGCGCACTCTTTCTCTGACGCGCAATAAGCCCTCTCTCTAGAACTCAGTTTTCTGCTCAAGTAGAGCACGGGGTGCTCATTACCGTCGTCATCTCTCTGGCAGAGAACAGCACCTAGCCCTCGATCACTGGCATCACACTGGACCGTGAATTCTCGGTCATAGTCTGGAGCTCGCAATACCGGACGGCTAATCAGCACAGCCTTCAGGTTTACGAAGGAGGCTTCCTTTTGTTCGTCCCAGACTACATTTGTCGGTTCTGTCTTGCGGAGAGCGTCGGTCAGAGGGCTAGCCAAAGCTGAATAGTTAGGGATGTAGTGATTGTAGTACCCAGTCAGACCCAGGAATGCTCGAATTTCCGTCTTCGTGCTCGGCCGCGGGTAGTCTGCTACCGCAGAAATCTTAATCTCGCTGGGTTTCCTGAAACCTTGACCTACATTGTGACCCAAGTAGTCCACGGTCGCCCTTGCCAGGCAACATTTCTCGGCCTTTACGGTTAGTCCAGCTTGACGCAAAAGGCTCAGTACAGCTCTTAGATGTACCATATGGTCCGCCCATGAGTCGGAAAAAACCGCAATGTCATCTAAATAAGGCACCGCGAATGTTTCACACCCATTTAAAACCCTATCCATGAGTCGGGAAAAACAAAATGGAGCATTTTTGAGCCCGAAACTCATCATTGTTGGCTGGTAGCTGCCCGTCGGAGTGACGAAAGCCGCGTATCTGCTGGCGCGTTCAGTGAGCGGTACTTGCCAGTATCCTCGAGTAAGGTCCAGCGTAGTCACATATGCCGCTCTACTGACCTGTTCTACTCTCTCCTCAATATTCGGAATAGGATACACTTGATCCCTGGTGAGAGAATTTAGCTTTCGGTAGTCTACCACAGGCCTAGGGTCTTTACCTGGAGCTTCTACTAAGATCATAGGCGAAGCATATTCGCTTTCCGAGGGTTTTATTACTCCCAATTCCAGCATGCGAGTTACTTCCCTATCCAGAATTTCTCTTTGCCTTGGAGAAAATCGGTAGCACCTTGATCGCACTGGCACGTCTGAAGTCAGCTCAATATCGTGCTCAGTCAAATCAGTTCTGCCTGGCCTGTCCACGAAGCAGGCCTCAAACTCTGTTATTAGCTCGCCCAGATCGGACAGCTGGGATTTCTTTAGTTCTCCTCTCTGCTCCGTCTTTTTGAGAAGCTCCTGAGCGTTGCTTCCTTTTCCGCTGAGGCAAATCAAGTTGTCCCCAATCTCCTCAGGAAGGTTTAACGTTAGATTTACCATGGTTTTCCTCTGCTCATAAGGCTTCATAAGATTGCAATGATAAATGCGCACTGCTTTACGCCTATCGGGGATTTTCACTGCGTAGTTAGTGTCAGAAAGCTCTGCAACGACTTTAGCAGGTCCTTCCCACTGTACTTCGAGCTTATTCTTGGGATCATTGGCTTGCTCCATAGCTAAGTCCTCTCGGGTTCCACTTAGAAGTCTCGTGAGATTACTAGAGACTGGCGGCAAGAGGTTACTCTCAAGAACGTCCTCATTCCGCGTCTCATCAAGCTCACTTTCAAGTTGACTTATCTGAGATGCCTCGCTCTCAAAGTTTTCTGACCCGCTATCTTCCGCATCGACCACTGTCTTAACTGCCGTTTCCTCCGCTGTGGAATTTTCTGGTATGAGCAGTGTAGCTAGTTCTCGCGCCTTTGAACGTGTTAAGGCCTGCACATCTCTGTCTCCGAAAATCAGAAGGCAAGCTTTGACCTTCTCGTAGTTGTCCGCGTCCTCCTTGTTTAGCCGCGCGACAACCTCCGCTGCCTCGCAGGGCAGAACCGTCAATAATCTCTGAGACCACGTGTCTCGCTGGAAGGACAGTTCTTCGCAAGTTCGCTCAAAGTTACCCAGATACAGACCGATATCCCCTGATATCACATATGGCTGCATGTACTTTGACATCTTGAAATCTGCCTCCTTGTTGAGAAGAGGTACCGCTAGCTGGGGACAATTGCCCGACCTCTTGCTCAACTCTACTTCTAATTTCCGGAGCTCAATTTCTAGCTCCCGCTTTTTTGCTTCTCTTTCAATTTCACGCTCTTTCTGCTGTCTGAGCTGTTCCTTTTTTTGACCGATGAGGTTCCATGCTTCACTGAGCTCCTCATCATCGGTTCCCAGATCAGTGATTGCCTTTATAATCAAGGGTTTTCGTGCCAAACCACTTGTATCAATTCCCAATTCCTCACACAATAGCAACAGGTCCGGTTTCTGCAGCTTTTGTAGGTCCATGATCGCTCCGAGTGTCGGCTACTTCCAAAACAACTGTGCAAACTACCAACCTAAAGGCGTTTCCACACTCTCTTTACCAGTTCTAAAATCTAACCCTGTTCTAGAACCTGGTCCACATCAGAAGAAAAGCCAAGCACTCACCCACACATGCGATCGATGTTCCGAGCTGCCCTCTTGGCCGATTGTTGCTCCTGCTTGTTGCTTGAGATGCCACCTCCGATCACAAGGTGTTGTGGCTTGTAGCTTCAGATCCACCTCCAATCACCAGTCTCTTCGGGGGCGTGGGTTCGAATCCCACCGCTGCCACCAGTTGTCGTGACGCTGGGGCTATGTCGACCCGGCCTTCACTTGGTAGCGTGCAGAGACTCGGGGTTGAAGTAGGATTGAATCTTCGAAGTTGGTGAAATATGTACAAGCAGGTTTAATGGCACTTTGAGAAACTTATTTACAATATTTACACGAAAAAGAAGGGTACATCAGCAAAATGGCAAGCGTTAAGAGTTCATAGCGAGAAGCGACTGGATGAGCCGTTTACCCAGGGCCCAGAGCGACATTTCGTGCTCTGCAGCGTCCTTAAAACCCCCTATGTCCAGCCCCTCTCTGAAGATGCTGACCAACCAAATCCAGGGCACGCCCCTCAGGTATCGGCATCCAATCGAACACATCACTGCACTGATGGTCTGAAGCACTGACTGGTCCGGCATTCATTCGTTGGGCGTGATCACTTGTTGGCGGGAAAGCTTGGGAACGGCGAGGAGAGGAGGTACATTTCTATTCTTCAGCAAAGAAACCACAGGCTGGTTCTGACAAGGGGTTTTACTTCTCAGAAACCCGAGTGCACGTGGCGCCGCATAGGGCTCCCAACATTGTCCCTTTTCGACAATTGCAAATCTTTCCTGCATTCCCGGGAAATCACTTAATGGCCGTATGAGTCATGCTCTTTTCTTGTCCTGCACGTCAGCGGACATGTCACTCTGTCGTCTCCTTTGGATAGGAGGCATTCATCACTGGAGGATAGCACTTCTCGACTGGAAGGGTGAACAAAAGAAAGAAAGCACTTCCGGCTATTTCCCGCAGGGGGACGTTTCTTTGTGTTTTTCCAGACGTTCTCTTGACAGGGTCAATTTGGCATTTGCAGGTTGTCCACAAAGCAAAACAGGCTTACAAAACAGGATTCCTGGAAACAGGCTCACTTAGAGCCATTGGACCATCACCACATTTTCACAATACTTTTCCATGCCCACAGGCGAACAATAGAGCGCGCAAATGCGGATGCTTGGTCGTAACAGCGTGTGCTGCGTTGAACCATCTGCCTGCGCCATCTCCGTCCGAAGGGGGGGGTAGCCCAGCAATTCTTCTGCTCCGGCGAAGTAGGAGAGGTTCCGTGGTGATCTGTAGCCCGCAAACTCCACCACACTTGTTACGACGTTTATTTACACAGATGGTAGGATACGCTGGAGATTAGCACACTACAGCGGACAGACCCAGCTTCCTCGTCCTCTTCTCCTTATTCCGCCAAACCTCATCTTCCTTTAATAAGGACCGCGGGAAGTGCGTGACAATATATATATATATATATATATATATATATATATATATATATATATATATATATATATATATATATATATATATATATATATATATATATATATATATATATATATATATATGAGGTGGTGGCGCAGCATGAGGTGGCGCCATGGGGCAGTGGCTCGTCTGGCGTTGTCGCCGCCGCATAAGATGGAAACATCTGACTTCTTTTGATCGAATCAGGCAAGTACCCCAAACAAATTTGGTATTAAAAAATACTAGCAATAAAATACCATTTCTGTGCAAAATTTGAACTGCGAGGATTCCGCGGTTTAGCTGGGAGAAGCATTCTACATCGCGTCTCTAATTGTGCAACACCCTATATATAACTGCATCCATATGACATACGTGTAGCGCAAAAGGACAATGGAGGGACACAGAGAAGGTACACAACACAGGTGCTGTCTGTAGCGCCTGATTGTGTACACTCTGTGCTACACACTGTCATGGAGCACCGTTACCGACTCGCCCAAGTTTCCATCCTTGTGAATATAACTGCATGCTCTAAAAATGTCTCTCGCCAGCAAAAGCATTTGCCGTTTACCTTCCGTCATTTCTGTCGATGCTTCGTTCCCATTGTACAGAATGCGTACTTACGTAGCATCAGATAGCGCAGTAATACGTACGCTCCTTGTTCAAGCGGTAGCCCCGTTTGCCAAAAAAGCAAGTCTTCTCTGTGCACCACCGCTTTCTCTTTGGCATTTTTCTCTGCAGTTTAGTGAGAGTCACTGGGGAAACAACAATCGGGAACCGCGCTTCACCACTGCCGACACAGTAAAAAAAAGAAGGGATACAGGCGAGCGCAGAACGCGCGAAAAAAACGCGAAAAAAAAAAAAAAAACAATGCAATCGTCGCCGAGCAGGTAGAAGTGCGGAACGACTTGCATGAGCAAACACCTACACCATAAATAAACTGCTGCACCTTCGTGAAAGCAAAAGACGCGCAGAAGCAGGTTTAACACGCACGCACAACACCAACAGATTGCCGTATTCTGAAGCGAGAAAACTGCGTCGTCTGCTCAGGTGGTACCCTCCCGACTAGCAGCGCCCTCTGCCGCTAACGATTGGCTTTCATTGCAAATAGCGCAATGAAAGCCATAGGGAAGCGCGATTCTAGGCACTGTAATGCACATAGTGATGGTGATGGTGGCTGGCTGTACGGCTGTACCTGTACGGGTGATGCTATATTCACACCAAATCGGTCTAGGGGCGGGGCCTCCGCTTTTCACGTGACCGTTGACGTCATGACATCGGCAAAAAAAAAAAAAAAAAAAAAAAAAAAGCTTTGCTTCGGCGCGGCGGCTGCGCGGAAAGCGTCGCCGAGGTAAGTCGCCTGCTTCAACTTTAGAGCCATAACAGCCGCTTGTGTACCCTGCACTCGTTGTAGCTAGCCAGCAGCGGGAACTTAAAATTCCTTATGCTAGCATAAGCAGACTCACTTTTTATTCACATTTTTTTTTTTTTTTTGCAAATCTTCGCCGAAAGATCGCGCGAATCTCGTTCAGTTTCACACTATAATATAGCTGCTGCAATAGAAATGTGAGTGATGATTATACAAACTTACTATGTGCACTCGATGTGAGTTTTAAGATATAGTTCTTGAACGATACCTTTAATTGTGATCATTCGAACCGCGCATTTGCGGATCGCTACGCCGATCATCAAAATTATAGGCTTAGCGATCTATAGCTGCATATTGCGCAACTTAATTCTATGCAGCTAATAAAATGGCACATTTTTAGCGGGCATGGTGTTTTGTAGGCACTTACCTCGATCATGCTCAGAACCTTCATGATGAGGTTGTCATTGAATTCACCAGCTGGCACATATATATATATATATATATATATATATATATATATATCCATTTTACTCTCGGGATCTTACTTTATTTCATTTTATGCATATGTATATGGTCCTATACCTAATACCCCTTGTCCGTTCTTATGCTGTGCTCATAATATTTTCTTCTAGCTGCAGCTCAGGTGTTTCATGCAGTCTTCAATACCATATCCTGGGGCAAGAAAAAGGGTTTGCTTCCACTTATTAACAATATTAATTAAACCGTTAAGAAAAAGAAATAAAGAAAATAAGCTAATTATAACAGTAATGTTTACCATGTCTCTCACAGCAGCATTCATCAAAGCTGCATTTTTATTATGCCTGCTCTCATTCGATCATACCGTTCTAATTTAAACAATTCAATTTTTTTTGACAGGACAAAAATCTTGACCAGCTAGTTAAGCTCGTGAGGCTATACTGGACCTAACTGGCTCTAGCTGGAACCAACTGAGGATTTTCCCATAAACTATACCCTAAATGGTGAAAATTTCTGCTTGATATAATTAAAAACAAAATCTCAGAACTGAAAGCATAACCCCATGCCCTTCATAAATTTAGCAGAACATACAGTACCTGTAGCTTTCACACCATGCATCAACTTTTCTATGCAAGTAAAAGCAATCGATGCATTCATTTTCTCGAAGAAGGCATGATATGCAGGGAAGACTTCGAAGTCATTGAAAATTCAAGTTTATTTATTTGTTATGTACATTATTTACATTGAAATGAACACAATTTCATTACAGAGAACAAAAAAATGAAGCCATATGCAGGAATTAAAGACAGAGATGAACTATGCATGCAATAAAAAATGCACCAGAAACATACTCTAATTTCCAGATATATAGTCTGCACTGTCTGTAAAAACAAGCTAAAGAAAGGATAATTCGCACATGGCATACAGCGCGTGTGACTCAGGTGTATGCATACCAATAATGGCATAACATGGTAAACACTCTTTTTTGGGGGGGGAAGTATTATGGAGTGCTTTTCAATGCACACCATATTGCCATCAGGTGTGCAGGGCAAAGACCTCTGCCGTATACATCAGCTAATTAACCGTTTCTTGTGCCAGCTGCACCCGCCAAGTCCTCGCAAACTTCCTGATCCCATCCGCCCACCTTTCTGCCTCCCTCTGTGACGTTTGCCTTCTCTTGAAATGCAGTGCAGTTACCTTATAACAACCATCGGCTAGCTTGCCTGAATATGAAATGCCCTGCCATGTCCATTTCTTCTTGGTTTCAACCAGAATGTTAATAGCTCCCGTTTATTCCTGACCACTCTCTCTGCTCACTTACTGTCTCTTAGTGTTAAACCTATCGTTTTCTATATCAAAACTGTCTGAATTGTCTAAAAGTTCTGTTGAAACCTTTTTTTTTAGCCTTCTCATTGCTGCCCAATAGGCAGTACCGAAAAGATACAGCTGTCACATATACTATTTACTTCTTGAGGTATACTACTGGGCAGCTGCCATTCATGATCTGAGAGCTAGTACCTGCCAAATGTACTCCAAGTCAATTTTATTTTTCTAATTATTTGACTGCCATCGAAGAGACAGGCGGTTGCTATACCTGTATTTATAAGACATATTTCCTAACCACTTCCAGGTCCTTGCTACCTATTGTAAACTCCTATTTGCTATCCTAGCCTGTTAAGTGTTACTTTCATTTTCTCCATATAAAATTTTAGCCCTATTGCTCTACCTTGCCTGTCTAAATTTGTCCCCTGAGTTTCTTTGCAAGGCACCATTATCAATGAATCACAGGTTACTGAGGCATCATCCTATACCCTTCAGTAAAAAAAAAAAAAAAAAATGCTGAATTATTTGGTGAAATGAGAGATAGGGCAAAACTGTGCCTTTCTAAGTCAATGATTGTAATGGGGTTATTTGTCGTGCAGTTGCCTTCGTTTAGGGAGAGGCTTCAGAGATTAACATTCCTTTACTGGTGACCTTTGTACATGAAGCCAGAACTCTCTGGCACAGAACTGGCCAGCCTTCTGAAAGCATAGTAAAAAAATAATTCGTTTCGGCGAGAACTTCCTCGTTATGACAATGATAAAAAATTGAAGTGCACTTTTCCCAACCTTCCACAATTTTTCTATGCATTTCTGAAGGCCCTGGAGGAACTGCTGGCTCAGACACTGCAGCCCCAGAGGTTTCTGTTGAGTCTTTCTTAACTGTTTATGGTCATGGAATGTTGACGCGGTCGATGCCTTCGCATCAAGCTCTGTTCGTTGTACTAACGGGAACGAAACTTTTCAGGACGCGTCATGGAATCGAAGACCAATGTAGCTGGTGTCAAACAGATAAAAGTTCGACCCGCATATATGCTGTGACATATATGCGGCACTTTACAGAAAAAATATATATATATATTTTCTCGTGTCCTGCAAATTTTTGGCGCCGATGGATATATGCATAATACTGCTTTTACAACATATATATTGTAACAGCAAATTCAATTAACATCATTAAGCTGCCGTCAACACCATTTTTAATATTTTCTTCCCGCGCGCTTCAACAAAGAAATACTGAGTACTTCCGAAATACCACGAAATACCGAGTGCATATGCATACGCGCACACGCACGCACGCACACACATATATATAGGGCCCCTGATCTATATGCATGTGCATGCAGATTTGTATATATAGTTACAAGCGGTTACAGAAAGGCTAAATTCCTAACGCTAGTTGAATGAAAAAAAAAAAAGAAAAAAAGAAAAGAAAATCAGCTAGGTATAACCATCATCAATTTCAAATCTTGCACATACCGAGTTGTCATTCTTCCAGTATTCTTCGCCGAGGATGCAGATTTTTACAACTTCTTTCTCTACCCGGGAAGGCACGTCCATAAAAATTTTTCCGTCATATGATGAATCATGGAGAACATGTAAAGAGGTACGCATTTATCAGGTTCGTATAAATGACTCACACACACACACATACACACTCTCTCTCTCTCTCTTTCGCGCGCACGCAAATAAATTTTGCGCAATCCTTGCTACAATCGAAAAGCGAAATTATTGCTCTTATGTACAGTATAAAGTTCACATTACAGCTGTCGTGCTGCAGCTAAATGGCACAAGAAAAATCGAGTAATGCTTGCATGCGTATACACATACATATATTACTGGCTAGAAGCGCCGTCACTGTGAAAGGAACTTACCTTTGGGTGACACATCGAACTCTCGTGAAGTCCGCACAGCTATACTTTACGTTGTCAGCCGAGATCTCCCCGACTTTTTACAATCTTCTTCGCATTTCAGGTATCAATGTCAGTAGCCTCCTTCCTCATGTATGTCGCTGAGGTAGCGTCGCAAAATGAGCTCCTGACGTTCAGGAGCGTCACTCATGGTCGCGAGGAAACAGTGGAATGGATAGAGAAGATCGAGAAGCGCGCGCGCGGATCGACGGCCGGAAGGAACGCGCGGAGCGCGATTTTTTATGGTATGTATTTCTTGCCGATGCCATCACGTCACTGATCACGTGAAAAGCGGAGGCCCCGCCCTTAGACCGAATTGGTGTGAATATAGCATCACCCGTACCTGTACCCTTTGTCGCTATGCTTTGTCAAACTTTTATTTTTTTTTAAACGTCAGTAATGTTTTGCAACTTGCTTTTTGTTTTATTGCTTTTTTTAGTGTTTTAAGGCCTTGGTGTTTTTGGCGTTTTATGGCTTGAGGCTTGAGGACTAGTAACCTAGTAACCCTGTTTGCCGGCACTTTTTGTGCATGGCGGCTTTGTGAAGAGTTTTGAGTTGTCATTTGAGGTCTTGTTTGTTCTGAAGTTCCTGTTTTAATATGGAAACTTGTGAGGACCCGTTGCCATTCTCAAGACCCAATAACTCCCACGTTATTTCTTGGTTGGATTTCTTGCTTGATGACGCTTTGCTTGAGAAGCACCTCTCGAGCGAGAAACCAGGTATGCACCATTCATCCCTTTGTCTTAGTTTTGCTTTACCATATTATCGTAGAAGTGCGTTAATTACAAAAGTAAATCTCGAGGTATGACTTTCCAGCTTGACTTGTGTCGTTATAGCCTAGTGAGGTGACTTCCTCTCGCTTTTCAATGTCTCACTGTCATGCTTTTATGCCGCATGTATATTAAGCCCAAGTTTTAGGCGCCGGCCAACTCGGCGGCATTTCCTGTTTGCCATTCGTTCCTCGCGAGCTGAAAAAATTTCCGTGCTGGCTAGTTAATCATGAAATATATAATTGCCGTTTAGCTGGTGGGCAGTTGTTGAAACTTCCCGAGTGGAAGCCTCGGCAAGCCTTGAGCAGGCTTGAGTAAAGTAAGGATGCTCTGATGTTAGGTGAACATCTGTAAGAATTCAGTGCGCTGTTCCTTTTTTTTTTTTTTTTTTTTTGCAGACCCTTCCCCATTTGAACTTGTCATTCAGTTTTTGGCAAATGCCATCGATCCACCACTCCAAGGACCAAATGGAGGCTCCATGGTTCCAGGCAATGGCCTTCAAGGCATAGTCAACTTGGATGGCACTTCAAACGAACCTGGTAACTCTAAGCTCTAGTGAAAGCAAAGAATAAGCAAATGTGTAGGTCATTTCACAATAGTAGCGTGTTCCATCATTTAACTGTGTGCTTTTGGCTGCTGCGGAAACCAGTGAAGTTCTTTTAAAGTGATTTCAGAATTGGAATCACTTTATTCGACTTCTTTACAGATGTCAGGAGCACAGACGAAAAGCTGAAGAAGACACAGCTTGACGGGGTCTGTGCTCCTTTACAATGCATATACATTTGCATATGCTTATGCATTTTTTACTTTCAGCTGTAAAGATTTTTTTTTTTTTTTTTGCAGCTTTGACCACCTGAAGTGGTTTGGTTTGGGGCCAAGGGGCTACAGTTAAGTCGGTCTCATCCATTCTCAGACTATATGCTGACTATTGTGCAGGGGTGGAAGTGCTGCTCCATTTGCTTTATTCTGCTCTAAACATTAGCCTTTTCTGCACTATCCTGCTCCAAAACTGCTCCAAACTGGCTGCCTCCATGTTCTGCCATCAAAATTAGCAAAACATGCATTTTTGCTGCACTTTTTTTTAGAGTGTAATGCTGTGGTTAAGCTGAGGGAGTCAGTGTAGATTATAATCTTTTCAATATTGCATTTTATTATTTTTTCCACAGCTATGGATATGGCATAACTTTCTGCAGTGAACACTGATGCACAATTGGGCAACCTAACTGTTTTCTGGCGATTGTTTTAAACGACACCACTACCAACATATGAGGTCGTTTTAGAACCATCGGTATAAAATGTATTGTGGTCTTTGTATTTTTCCTCTAATGTCAGGAATTCTTGTAATATGTGTTCGTGTGGAGTTTGTTGTTTGTCAAACTGTGTTAAAGTAAGGTCGCATACACAGGGAAATTTATACCAAGGGGGTAATGGATCAGGGCATTGTGCAATGTCGGGGAGTGTATCGAGTATTTTTATTTCTTCGCACATCTGTTCAAAGCGGAGGAGGAGGGGTCTGACTGCTTGTGGTTTGTTGTTGAACAGGGTTCTGGACGGGCACTTTGTTACTATGGGGTAGCAGAGGTGTGTTGGTAGCGAACGGATCTTAAGAATGTATGAACAAGTTAGCATGGTTCTTCTGTCCTCAAGAGATGGTTCGTTGGTTTCTACATACAGACTTCGCACAGACGTCCTGTATGCCCCGGTCGAAAGACGCAGACCTAGGTTGTGGACTGGGTCTAGTCGTTTTAGGTATGAGGGTCTTGCGGAACCGTAGACTATGCAACCGTAGTCCAAGCTCGAACGTACAACTGAACGATAAATCTGCAGAAGGCATGTTCTGTCGGATCCCCAGCGTTTACGTGACAGCACTTTAAGTATATTTAAAGATTGGGAGGCTTTCTTTTTAAGGGTGTTTATGTGGGGGAGGAAAGTAAGCTTTGTCGAAAGTAATGCCTAGAAAATTATGTTCTTGTTTTACTGGGAGAGCAATGTCATTGAGGTAAACTGTAGGGTCCACTTGCAAACCTCGTCTAAGTGAGAATAAAACGGCTATTGATTTCTGTGCAGAGAACCTGAAACCATTTCTATCTGCCCATGTCGCTAGTTTATTCACTGTTAATTGAATTTGTCTCTCACACGTTGATACATTAGAGGATGTACATGCTATTTATAGGTCATCGACATAGACTGAATGCATGATGGTCGTTGGGATTATTTTTACTATGGAGTTCATTTTTACTATAAACAGCGTGGTACTCAAGATGCACCCCTGAGGGACACCATTCTCCTGAGTGAAACGTTTTGACAGAGTAGCACCGAGACGAACTTGGAAAGAACGGTCGGACAAAAACTCTTTCAAGCATTTTAACACTCTAAAAATGCAACAGAACCTTTAGTGGGAAAAATAATACATTATATAACATCAGCCGAAACACGAGGTTACAAAATTAAATTCTGCTGGGTACCTAGCCATGTCGGAATCGTAGGTAACGAGACAGCTAACGAATGTGCAGCAGCTGCCCGAAAAGCAAAAATAGAAAAAGTAAATGTACCACGCAAAGATGTTTTGAAATTCATACAAAAAAAGCTCAGGGAAAAATGGCAAGCCTCATGGAAAAATGAAATAAACAACAAACTACACGTCGTGAAACCAGTTGTCGAAGAATGGAAGTCATGCAGTCACCAGAAACGCTTCATGGAGGTAATATTATGTCGCCTTCGAATAGGACACACGCATCTTACTCATAGTTTCATTCTTAAAAAAGAAGATGAACCCATGTGTGAAGACTGTGGACATGGACTGACGATAAACCACATTTTAATTTCATGTAAAAAACTCGAAAAGCTACGGAAAAAGCATTTCACTCAATTTTACACCGAACAGATACCATTCCATCCATCACTTTTCCTAGGAGAGAATGCAATTGTAGACATTTTGTGTGTTTTTAGTTTCTTAGAAGAAACATCTTTCCTGAACAAGCTATGATATCTTAACACTTTATTCCTTCTAAAAAAAAAAAAACCTTAATATACCTTGTGCTTGGCGCATGATAGCCTGAGTTGCTTATGCGCCATAAAACACAACACAACATTTTTGCTGCACAGAGGGCTATTAATGATTTTCTCTCCAAAAATTTGATTCGATGCAATTTGATTGAGTGACAGTGAGAACATGGGGCAGTGGCATGCTGCCTGCTCTGTGTACGAAGCAAAGGCAGCACAATGGTGGCAGTTATAGTGCACCTTGCGCTTATATTAATACTCATAAAAGTTTCAAAAGCTAGAAAAGCAAAGAGCATTTATATTAATACGCATAAAAGTTTCATAAACTAGAAAAGCAAAGAGCATAAGAAATTTGCAAGTAAATTTTAAAAACTCATAACAAGCGATCGGAGGAAAATTATTACTAAAAAATATTTTTTGCACTTGACATAGCACCTTCTCAAGCCTTTTGAATTGCTGGTGGTGAGAAAAGTGAGTGAAGCAGTCATAGCTGGTACCTTGAGCCGCTAAGAAAGTTGTCAGAAAGCAAGAAAAACTCGTTGCTCTAAAGGTTCAGCTGTGAAAGCAAGCAGGTACTCCACCATCCCACCTCTTTGTTAGTGCCAAGCATGTCAAGCCTACGTCAGACAAAAGCATACTTGAAGCGTAAGGGGGTGACACCACAAAGTGCCATTCACTAGACATATTCTCAAGAGTGTTGTAAAGCCGTACAGGGCTTTTTGAGTGTTTAAATTAAGGAAGTGCCAGTGTTGCTCAGGTGAAAACAGGAACCACTGGCACAAGGCTATGAAGCAAAAAAATCTGGAGGAGGCGAAAGGTGAACTCGTTCTCGTGGTGCTGCACTTCGCCATTCGTTTCAGCGATACAACATGGCGCCCTCTGCACCTTTCAGCGATGCAACATGGCGCTCTCTGCACCACGTCGTGCAGGTAGAGTTCACGAAAGGTTCAGTAATATTGTGCACCTCCTCAGCGGTCGGTGCCGCATGAAAGCAGACAGCTTGCGCGACGATGGCTTGCGTGTTGTGATAAACAGTGAAGCGACCCTAGTTATTCCACTTGTCAACAAGGCCAGTGCCCATGTTCGCCAAAGAAACGACAATGCATACTTCAAACCATGTCTCGTGCATACGTTAGGGTTCATGCTGACCTCAATCGTGATCGAAGTTTTCGCTTCGTGCCAGCTGCCGCATGGTGCAACGTACATCGAGACTGGTTCGTGTCAACACTTCACTGCGATGTGCTATTTGAACATTCTTCACCTTAATCGGCATGTTGGTGCCGGTTGGTGTGAGTGGCAATATATAATAATTCACAGCTAGCCTACCACACGAATGCGGTCGGCTTTTGTTCATATATGCATCGCATATTCATGAATGAATGAATCCTATAGGGAACCAAAGCTGGAGTTTGCTCCACGACGCCAGCGCTTAGTTTCTAGCGGAGCGGAGAGGAACTAGAAAACCTACGCGCATCCGCGCCCGTGCTGCGCATGGCTGTCTGCGGAGTCTACGCAGCTTGCTCGCTCGGGAGCGCGTGCCGCAGGCAGCCGCATGTGCACGCGGAGCGAGAGAAGGAGAGTAAGAACGAAGGGAGATAGACGCGCGTCTGCGCGCGCAAAGCCAGCGCTCTTTGCCAATGGGGTTTCTTATTTTTGCTTTTTTCTGTGCCCCGGCTGGCATAGAGGCTGGCTGGAAGCGTGTTTTTTATCGGTGCTTTCAAAATCGAGAAATTATGATTATTTGATCGTCGCGGACATTGTTTTCAAAGAGCGCTTGTTGGCAGGCTCAGACATTAAAAAAATATATATGAACGCGAATTCGCTACTCGAAGGCAGAGGCAAGCGACGGGTATTTTGAAGGACTTGAGGCGGTACCTCTTGATGTCTTTGTCATGTTGTTCAGAGAATGAAGGGTCCAGCCTTCTCATTGAGAATTGATATGCGTGTACACAGCGATGAGTGCTCCGGGCGCTGGTTGGGGAGTTCCTTTCCATTTGTGACTGCTCACTTGAAAGGGGCCTATTCAACTCTTTGGGGACAGACGTTTTAGGTGATGCTACCGGCGCCGTGGTGCCTGCTTTCGGCGCATTTAGGACGCTTTCCCTACAAAGGCACAAAGCATGCCGCCTTACCCTTTGGTTCCTGCTGACAGTGGTCAGGGGGAGTTTGCTGCTGCGGCGCTGCCATCCGAAATCAATGACCTATCTATTTTTAACGATGAGGGGTTTCTTAACGACCTAGGTCACTGACAAGAAGCCGAGGCATGCCATTTTTGCGGCAGTTTCCTCTCTCCACGAGACAAAGAGCGAGGAAATGCCTGACGACTTTCCATGCAGGCGGGGACATCTCTCCACGGAAACCTTTGTCTTCTTAATTCCACAGCTACGCTGTGCAATTCCTATTCAGTTATCTCCTCTAGCGAATGCGCAGTTTTGAGCTCCCGAAGCAGGATCGCACATGAGGATAGAACGATTGACATATGTGTTTTTCCTTTATAAGCGCCAAGTGATCGCATTAATGACGAATATTTGTTTCTTGAGGCCGACTGGGTTCCGCAATGATTGCTGCAGCACCGCCAGTTACGGAGGTGTGAGATACGAGCGGTACGAAATACCTAAAAAAAAAAAAGCCGACAACCATCCCGTTACCGTTTCCACACAAGCTTTGTGAAAAAGCGCGCCCCGTCACTTTTTCACTCCAGTTGTTTTTTTATTCCCCCCCACCCCTTTGTTGGAGCGCGCGCAAACACGTGCTGGAAAGCAGCGCGGAGCAGACGACAGCATGCTTTTTTCGATGCGGCGGGGAGCAGACGACGCATCTGCGCTGCGCGGAGGTTTTGACGGGGTCTCCATGGAGGGCACTGACGCACAGAGCGGCGCAGCGCCCCCTAGCCCAGGTTTTCTCCCCTATCGCCTGTGCATAGGCCGCTGAGATCAATGGCGCTAATCATCTCAAACATGAATATTTTCAAATAGCACATTGCATTTAGGTACGTACATGTTGTGCAAATGTTTTGCGGCAGCTGGCGATCAAAGCGCATATGGTCATGATTGAAATATATAATCAGCATGCATCACACCGCATGCACGTCTACTTCTTGTGCCATAGCCATTTCTTGGCGAACTCTATCGTGTTCTCATACAAGTGCAATTAACATCGGGTTTTTTCGCTGTTTATTACAACGCACAGGCCAAAAGCATCGCTGCTGGATAATGGCAAAACTTCGTTGTCATGTCCTATTTGAAAATTCATCAAATTAACCGGGACGTTGACGTCGGCTGACGCGAGTTGCAAACAGCTGACCGCAGCTTGTTGGCGACACCAAGGCTAGCAAATGGCCCGACCTGCACTCTACCATTCGTTTGGAAGCAGCTGGTGCCGATGCTGCACCTGTACTGCTGGAACTGGCGCTGCCTGCTTGCTCAGCGCCGTAGAACTTTACGGAACTGGTGCAAAGAGTGCAGCTGAATCGAACGGACCTAAAGGCTACCCTTAAGTGCAGTCTATCCTTCCTGTCGGTACTACTGACCTGTGCCCTGGAATTTTTCAGCATATGTATAGGATCAAAAAGCATATGCACAAGGAGAGCGAAAATGTGCTGGTCATTGATGTGAAATCCAAACTGGTTTTGGTGCTTGAGCATATCAAAGTGATGGACTCCACATTTCAACCTACCATGTTAAAATAATCAGACTTAGTTTAGTTATGACATGTCGAAGCAAGAATTTGGTTTGCTGCTGGTCTTATCGAAATTGTTACACAGGTCAGTTGTGTTATATTAAATTTCTGTACATGTTTTGGCCGTTTCTCTTGTCTTATCAGAGATGCAGGCGTAGTCAGCAAAGCATTGAATGTTGAATAGAAAGGAATCAAATCGGGCATTTTTGTATCTCAGAAACAAAAACTTGCAATTAATAAAAGCGTTTCACCCTAGAAACATGCTCCAAAACATAATTTCAATGCTCCAAACTCTCACTTTATTGCTCCAAATCTGCTTTATTACTGCTTCCTGAGCTGCTCCAAAATGCATGAGCCTACTTCCACCCTTGATTGTGCTTTGTACACAGCTGTCACATGCTTTGATGACTTTAATGTAATGCAGACTGACCTAGACAAAGTTGCTGACTGGTGTTTGAGGTGGGGTATGACATTAAATATATCCAAGTGCTATACACGCAAGTTACCAACAAAAGGAAAAATTACTGGGTCATACCAGCTAAGTCATAACACTATACAAACTGATAGGGTGAGGTATCTTGGCATCATACTTACAGCATCCCTAGATTGGACAGCCCACAATGATATGATAACTGCCTTAGCTTCTCGTTATGTGGATTTTTTTTTTTTTTAGGGGAATTACAAAACTCTCCAAGTACTGAAAGAAACACTGTATCTTACTAATATAATTCCAGTGCTGGAATGTGCTTGTGTAGTGTGGGACCCATTCACTTGAACTCCCATAAATAAGATGGAAGGGTGGATTCTTACCATTCGGAAAAAAATCTGCAGGCTGAAATTCTTGTACAGAATTTATAATGATTATATTGGCATTAATAAAACCACATATCTAAAGCATCCACACTAAATATTGGAGAGACTAGACAGTATGAAAAAAAATTAAGGGTTGTCAATGCAGCATTATTGTATTGAAGTAATAATTTTTCTCTAACATTACTCTTGGCTGTAACAATGTTCCGAATTATGTAATTTGTGCACCTGATTGTCAAACAGCTGTTGACGTAGTAATGCGATATACTTCTTTTCTCAGGTCTACATTTTCTATAATTGCCATTATTATTAGTGATGCACCAAAGTATAGTATGCTATCATGATCCTAACAAGTGGTTAATTCATTTGTATGCTGTGTTACATTTGCTAATGCGTTTTCAGTATTTGATTTGCTTGTATGTGTTACAAGCAAATTAATGCCCTATGGGCACTGTGGGTACTTGTAATAAAGTAAACCAATTTTTCTTGTGCAAAACCAAGATTGGTCTTACGGTAACCATCCTTCTTTGCTGTTTTTGCAATTTTGCAACTTGTGATTGACTGCCTGTCGGCTTATAATCTATATGTGTCTTTGAATGGCCAGTGTCATTCGAACTCACGCAGTCTTGCTTGAGGGCAAAAAAATAAAATGTATGTGGGAATATGCAGATTTTTACATTGCTGATTAGAAATTCAATTTTCAAAGCTCAGTGAGTAGACACTTTCAATTCTCCAAATGTGGTTGAACTATATTATAGATTTTCAGTGTATAGTACTGGGAGTACTCTTCAGAGCAGTTTATTTATGGCCTGTAGTGTACTCAGAGCTTGAAAGTGATGTGGCCTTTTATGGAGCTCTCTATAAACAGTGAGCCGAGGATTGCTTAGAATATTATTGATTTTCACTGTGCTGTGTGTCTGTGTGGATTATTATTTTACAGTCCTTCCTGAGGTAGGTCCAACTTATCAAATGTGTTTCTATATAACAATTGTGCCTTAGGCAAGGGGCCTGGGTGATATTATTTTATATGGTTTTGTTCGCGCAAAAACTAACAAATATGCCCATGTTCAAATTTTTGGTAATTGGCCTTCACTGAGAGTCATATTATTAATAGCTTTTATAGTCATTTGAGCTGTGAGCAGGAGTTCTAAATAAGTAAATGAGTGCAGTAGGCAAACTGTTGAAACCCATGCAAGTGTTTCCTTTGCAGCCCCCTGCCGACGCCTATGCACCTATTCCCATGTAATGCTAAGCAATAAACCGAGGCCTATGCCAGGTAGCCGTTGACCTGGCAAGCCACTTTTAATGTCCAGGTGATCTAAAAATTATTCAGAAAACTGCCATTGTGTAGTGTGGCGTACTTAGGTGACACCTAGAAATTACGTTTAGGCACAACACTAGTTCTGAGGTATTGCACTCCTGGCATATGTAATATCATTATCTGGGCCACTATAATGTCTTTAATGGCTTTGTCAGCTTCGATTAGTTACTCGGTCAGGGCAATTTGTTAAAAAAAAATCATAGGAAATAAATTGGACCTGAACTTACACTTACCACTAAGGTTTGCTGTGAGAAATCACTACTTGTAGAAACATCGTCGGCAGACAGAAAAATTTATGGTGTTCAACGAAGTCAAACCTAGCTTATTGAGCACAAGCTTTGTTTTGCATGGTTTGGCAATGGCTGAGCAATGGTGCAACTATAGTGTACTGGTCGTCAGTAGCTAGCAAATGATGTACTGCACTATGTACCTTATTTTAGTGACAATTAATTGCACTAGTTAATGATTGAGACACTCAGATTATTATTGTTCTTGCTAGCAGCTGTCCACTGATATACTGAGCTATATTCTAGGTTGTGCAATTCTTCTAATTCATAAGTAATTACTGGTTTGGTTTGTGGGGTTCAATGTCCCAAAGCGACTCGGGCTATGAGAGATGCCTAGACACCAGGCTATAAAAGACGCTGCAAACTAATTACTGTCAGATTATACTTGATCTAGTCAGTAGCTATCTAAAAATGTACCACATGGTTCACTAATTATATGTTGCATGCCTAATTATGTTTAATTGACTCTTAATTACCTTATCACTAACTATTAACTATCATATGCTTGCAGTCAAAATTTACTGTTCAAAGATATATACATAGAACACACTTGGCTTAGCTTGCTGGAACAAAGAACCTCTACCAGACTCAAAGGTCACAGCAGGCTAGACAGTCCATTTCCGAGTTTACGCCACTGCAGTAAAGGAGTTTACATTCTATAAAAAAAAGAAAAGCAACATACATATGTTTTTAAAAATAACATTGAAAAATGATTAACCTTGCTGATTGTCAACTTGTATTCTAATAGATCGAATGGCCACTTAGTGGTGCCATGTAACAGAGAGGCCCCTAACTTATATTCACTAGAAACAATTTGGTGTGTTAAAGGTATGCTGAACAAATATTCAAGAATATTGAGAAAGCACCTCAATTTCATTCGTAAGACACGATTACACTAGTGCAGACACATAATTCAGGTTAGTTTTGAGTGGATGGCTGTATTTTTGACGTTGTATGAGCAGCCGCCAGGTCAGAGGCAGTGCGCTCCCGACCGTGAGCCGGCGGGTGTGACGTCACATCTACCATCAGCAACGTCATGGTCCCGCGGTCCCGCCGCCGCCGCCCTCGTACCTGAAGTTGGTTGACCGGCTACACGCAGTGTCGGTTCTTCTACGTCACGCCGTGCACAATGCTGCGAATTGTGAAATGCTGCAGGAGAGGGAGGTCGAGAGGGACGTGTACGGAGGGCACGTATTGCGGACAATTGTTTGCGCACTGGGAGGGAACGATGAATTGTGCGCAAGAACACGAGCAGCAGTTTTAGGCCGCCATTGCACTATATATATATATATAAAAAACGTCCATCCGTGCGCTTTGTGAGTGCCACGTGGGAAAGGAAAATGAACAGGTGCGGCGGCTCGCGATGGGGGTGGCTAGGAAGGCATGAGTGAGGCAGGTAAGTGTGACATGATATCCGGTTTTTTCAGAGCTTTCACAGGAGGCTGCTAGGTTTTAAGGAGGCTGCTAGGAGGCTGCTAGGTTTTAAAAAATATTCATTAAAATACTTTCCGCTCATTTCTGTTCATAAAGTGGATTGTTTTGGTCACTCCCAATGCGATAGCTACCATCTGCGCTGGAAATCTCAGCGGTGATTTTTTATTCAGTGTACCTTTAACATGTCTGTTATTACTCATTTCAGTTTTAAAAATTACTGTTAATATGTATTCATTAGAACATTTATGCTTGTATATATATTGAGGTTATTTTGAGCTTGTATATTTAGTGAAGCATGGTCTGGTACATTTTCGCTTTTGAGTCTGCATTTTCTTTCATTTTTTTATATCACTTTGCTGAGCCAATCATTGCACGTGATTGCATTTTTTTTCATCTCTAGCCATTTATATGTGCGACATTTCATTGGTAATAAGAAGTTAGACTTTACTCGGATCATGAAAAGCAAAGTGAATGTGCGGCAGTAAACCTTCTGCGTGTTTGCTGAAAGTATGGCTTCCTGTACGACATAGACACATTTAGTAACAGTAATCAAGCATTTCATTCAGAAGGAAAACTGTTGGTTAAGGTTGCTCTTTCGTGTGCACATAATTTCAGGCTCCCCTGAAGAAGAGCCGGGCAATCGAAAGTCACTGCCTCTGAAGCTATTGGCTCTGAAAACTGCAGCTTTTCTTGGCTGGAATATGGACCTCCTCGAGCAGAAGTAAGGCTTTTCATCAGCTATGACGTGTTCTCAAATCTTTACTGTTTTGCCAACTTTGGCAATACTTTACAGAGACTTGCATATTCAGTGACTGGACTTGGCAACATTTCGCTGCAAAACCTGCCAGCTTATTCAAGCACAAACTTTGCACACACAGCAATATATTATTTTTGTGTGTTCCTTGAAAAGTGTTATGAAGTTGAATTTGAAAATGCCATTTCATCTGCTCATTTAAATTAGTCACAAGGAAGAGTTGCCACTTCACTTAGTAAAACAACGCAGCAAGAATGCGACAGTAGCCTGCAAAGCAACAGGTTACTTGCCCATCCGCCAAGCTGGGCAGTCAATCGCTTCTTCCTTTGGCAGGCGGCGCTACCTGTTTTACCTGCTACTCAGCGAGCCTGTTCAAAAACTGTGCTTGCCGCTTACTTCAATTTCTTATCAACTACTGCCAATCCAGGCAAGAGCTGCTGTTAAATTACTTCTGAAAGAACACAGACCATAATATGCTGCTTTGTGTGCAACATTTGCTCCCGAAAATGCCAGTAGTTTACGGGAAAGAATATCTAAATTTTTGGCTACCATTTACACAAGTCTGTATAATTTTTTTCACATTGGGTTCATGGGAAAAATTCAATTTTTTTTTTTTTTTTTTTTTAGTTAATTCATTCACTGTAGCTCCAGCGCTTCATTGTCGCTAACCAAAAATTTATAACTTAATTTTTTAGGCATGCTTGATTGTTCACATATTCTTGTGGCACTGCCACATGCTACTCTGGGTCATTTTTAACTTTTTTTTAACTCCTTTAATTTCAGGAGCCGAAATTTTAGACATGTCTAAACAAATTGCCTCATTTGCATGTTTCACAGCACCGCTGCTAGTAGCGGAGTCACCGTTATCTGTGTGCAGGGGAAATTCATTAATGTGAACTTCAAAGAAGTTCAGAAAAATTTTAATTAGCGTAGAGTTCGAAATGGAATATATGTGGTGGCGTTGGTATCTACTGTGTATGCAAGATCGCAGGCTTATATCATTGTTGAACATCCTCTGCAACGGAAACTTCAAGAGCAGTTGTGATTCGTGGCACTCCTCTATGCCAAGTCGTTTCTCCCCAAATACACAATGCGTTAGCAGCAAAGAACATGGAAGACATACTTCCGTGCAGAGACTGTGAACGTAAATAAACTGCAGTACTCTTCAATGCAAGGATCCCGTACCTGCAACAAAACATGTCACAGCATGTTCATCATGATACCAACTGCTAGTGTTTCCCCTCTTATTATATGTGAGCCATCACAGTGTGTAAAATTAACATATCATGTTTCAAGGTCAGTTTTCAGCTTCTTAAGTGGGGATGCTGGGTTAAAGGCTCAAGTTTTAAACTGTTGGACCAATTTTGATAAAATTTTCAGAGGTGGTATATCTTCCTCTTATTAAATTTTTTTCTTTGTTTCATCGCCTTAGAACAAGTAGAAAAAAAGTTGTAGCTGTCATAATGAGTAATTAAGAGCGTCAGCTTAGAAAAATTATCATTTCAAAAATCTTGAAGATGTACTATCCAATTGTGCTTGGATAACTTCTAGGTAGTTCATTATGCAGGAAAAGGCAAATTTCGGGTTCTTTATGACATTTTTGTAAAGGTCTGAGCACTTTAAGAATAATTTTCTTTTTTTTTTTTTTTTTTTTTTTTTTTTTTGTTGTCAATCTATGTCACATATCTTTTTTTATTGAATAATTAGAAATCCAAAAAGTACCTTACCTTGTTCCCAACAAAATTCTAGATAAGAGATTACTTTGAAAGCAGCCTTTGGCAGAAGAGTTTTAAAATCCTAATTTTCTAACAGTAGTGCTCTTGCAAAAAGTGCAAACTAAGAAAAATGAGTTAAAAGTTTTCAGAACAGGCTATTCAAGTTTAGGGCCAAAATTAATAAATCAAAGAGGCCTGGTGCATTCTTTGGGCCGTCCTTTACACTGTGACATAGTGCAACGATGAATGTCCCTTCAGGTCGAAGCTGTCTCCAGTTTCTTATGCACTGCAGTACACACTTTTTCGTCCACAACACTTCTTTGTGGCGATTGCTTCAAGTTATCTTTTTTTTTTTTTTTTCAGCTTTATAGCTGTCCAGCCTCCTTGTCTGGGCTCGTGAAATGCTTTTCTTGGTTGTTTGTAGGGTGTGCCTCTTTGTCTAGGCTCTATATTCTACCTCCAGCTTGTCGAGCACTTTGGTTAGCAGGGGTGCGAAAGTAGTGTTTGCACGTTACGTGCTGTGTTTTAGTCAATCCAAGCTTCTATTTCTACTTACCAGCCGAGCTGCTGTTTCCACAGGCCAAAATTGGCCTTTTGCTTTCCTTTTTCTTTTTAGCTGTCTGCTGTACTCTCAATAGCAGGTTCTTTTGGCTAGAAAGCGCAAAAAATGAGCATTCTAACTTGGGGATACACTGCGCTTTCAGCTTCTTGCCCGCTATGCGGTTGCGTATTCATCAGCATTCAGCATTCATAGGCGCTTTCAGTGGTGAGTGAACACTAACAACAGATGACACTCTTGAGCCACGTCTACAACCTCCTTGCATCAGACCGTCAGTAAACGCGGTGGCTTTCATGTTTGTACGAAAGCATGTTTAAAGACGCAAATGCAGTTTTATTTTCTGTTGCGTTTCTGATAGAAGATGGTAAGTATCATTTAAAATTTCCGCCTTAATCATCCACTGCAGCGGGGATGGAGGACCGCTGCGGTTGTTTTGAGATTAGCTGACGTCATATAGGCGATTGTTTGGGCCCACTCCGCAGCGATTTTACTTAGAGATTTTAAGGTGTTGGAGGGAGTACATTCAGTTAAAGCAACGGTACCTGCGGCACTCAAAACTGGATGCTACATGGCAACCTTGCACCCTGTCGCCAAGCTTTCCTTGCATATGAGTTTGTCACCCAAAACAACATCACGCTTCTGCTCTCATCTTACTGATGGGATTTAGCTACCCTATGGACTTTGCCGTCCTCCCAAATCAAGTCCATATGAGGATCGAGTTGGTTTAACACTGCTGCAAAGATCCAGCACGAACCGCAGGAAGTGCGTGATGTGCTTTGAAAAGACGACTTCGAGATTATTTTTCAGGAATTATAGAAATACTGGGATGGGAGGGCTGTATTGCTGTTCGAGGGGGGTTATTTGGAAGAGGACAATGTGTAAATGTAGGTGAATAAAGTACTTCCTTGTAGGTAGAACTAGTCTCAAACCGTTTTGTTATTGCCTCATAAGGAGAGTAGCTGGTATGACCGGCTACTTTTCTGAGTGTATTTAGTAAGCCCGCCACCAGTGGTGCGTCAATCACTTTATAGATAGAATAAAAGACAACAGAAGAATGAGGGTAGTCGATAGAAATAGAGATTGTTTACTTATCATATACAGGAAAGCACATGTGCACAGTAAAAAGCAAAAATCGGTGACGTGCAAATACGTCCTAACACTGAGTCACTCTGTTGTGTAGGTTTGGTTTGGTTTGTGGGGTTTAATGTCCCAAAGCAACTCAGGCTATGAGAGACGCCGTAGTGGAGGACTCCGGAAATTTCGACCACCTGGGTTTCTTTAACGTGCACTGACACCGTACAGCACACGGACGCCTTGCTTTTCGCCTCCATCGAAAAGCTGCCGCCGAGGCCGAGATTCAATCCCGCGTCCTTGGGAACAATAGTCGAGCGTCGTAACCACTGCGCCACCCCGGCGGGGTTGTTGTGTAGGTAAGGCTTCCTTTGTTAAAAAAAGTATTCCCCAGATTTTCTTTTCCATCGGAAGGGAACTGCCACCTGTCCCATATGACGTGCCATCATAACTTCACTGCTCTCTTGTTCAGTAAATGTCTACCCTTTTTTTTTTTTTTTTTTTCAGACTACCATTGACAATGCAACAGACATTGATATCAGAACTTCAGAAAGCAGCAGGTTGCTTCGAATTGAACGAGGAGGAGCGGCTGAGCAACCCAGACGCGGCCTTTGCCTGCATGATCAAGGCCCTCTGGGTGGTGCACACACTGATGCGGTCCTCGGTGCCTGTTAAAAGCTCCAAAGGAATTGCTGTTCAGCTGTAAGTTTAGCTGCAATAGGGCTAAGCAGCGACAATATGCAGGCAGTATTTACACACAGTACAGTGTTGAAAAAAAAAAAAGAAAATTGATGTCCGTGTTTTTTATGCTGCATTCTCATTTTGCTTGAATGCAGACATCCAAAGTGATCATAATGTTCCCTTTATTTCAGTAGTGATGCATGACGGATGTATGGCCCCTTATGTGAATTAAGCCCTTTTTATTGACTGGTGATGCAGCTCTTCTGCCTACTAAGTTCATTTTAGAAAACCGCTTGAAAGTTTGTAAGCTTCTGCGATAATAAGGTTTGTTTATTTCAGTTTGTTCCTTGACTGACTGAGCTTAGACCTTATGACCATAAGTCCTGTTCGCTTTTTTTTTTTTTTTTAAATGCTGCATGATGCACTGTGAAAGGCATCATCCTAGCCTGCCCTTGCTGAAAAGAAGGTTGTTCTTTTCTTTTCTTTTAGGCCTGGACAGGTAGATCCAACAGTGGTGACTCCAGAAATGGCTGATGCAATAACAAAAAAGGTGGGAATCTTTTTGTTTGCTGCTGTTTTGATAAGTGATTCGCATAATACTTTGGCGGAGTTGATTGAGACAGTAAACGTATCGTAGCTAGAAAGGCTCAGCACCACAAGGGTAGGAAGGGTAATTTTGGAAAAAGGGGCTGAATCCAGTTAGGGGAAGGGGCATGCAGGCCACCATAGGGTGGAAGGCACGAGAGTGTATTTGAGTCCCCCCGTTGCAAAGAAACGTGCACCCAGAATACAATAAAGAGAGAAGGCAGAAAAGGCTCTGGAACGCATATATTCAAGGAAGCCGAGGGAGCAGGTGGCATTTGTAGATGCGGCAGGCGGAAAAAGGGGGCAAGGCACCTTAGCGGTAGTGGCTAACGGGGGAGGGGGCTCGATCTCGGCACTATCGATTAAGAGTGATGATATTGATGTAGCAGAGGAGGTTGCAATAGCTCTTGCTTTCGTTGGCACAAAGGCCATGTATGTGTTGTGAGTGCCATTGGGAGGATATCTCCAATGGCACTCAAAATTCTAAGACAAAAAGAATTGGATAGGACAATTAATCTGATTTGGACCCCAGCGCACGAATCTGTTAGTGGCAACAAGGCTGCTCACAACCTGGCTGGAGATCTCTACTGCCGAGCTGGTCGGAATGAGCAAGCTGAGGAAGGAAGGCTACAACAGAGAAGGGTGTCTGCTGTCGTATTGTGATGTGACGCAGCATTATAGAAGGCAGCGTTTAGTTTTCCACATTTTGTAGCGAAGCGTGCAATTTTGATGCACCTCCATGACTTTAGGCTTATATTTGGGCTTTTCAGGAGTCGGCGTAGGCGCAGTGTTTTGAGCATAATGTTGCTTTTTCGTCGTTTTACTTCACTAAAATGTTAAAACCAGCCTGCCTCCAGAACAGTAATCAAGAGTGAGTAAGCAGTGATTAAATTGCGGCTTCTTCGTGCCTTACATGACCTAGACTTCATTTTTGACGTCGTAGCCATTGCTTAGCTGCTAAAACCAAGAAAGGTGAGAATGAAAATTTTATGGTGAAAGCCTTTAAGGGCTCATGCTGTCGTGGACAAAATGTGTCCCTCTTTTGCGGCAGCTCTGATTGGCCGAGGCGGGATGACGTCATAGAGGCCTCGACTAATCACAAAGCACCACCACAGTATGCGTGAATGCGTGCGTTATATGGGCCATATGCCAATCAATGATCAATCACTAATGAATGGATAATATAAATGATTAAATAATTACTAATCAATGACAAATTAAGCAATTAATTAATGACTAATCAATGAAGCAATTAAACAATGACCTACTTGATGTCTAATTAAGTAATTGCTAATTCGTGCCACTTGCGTAGCAGAATGCGGCATTCAGGCTTTCGCCTTTCACTACTTTAGTCGGTGAAAACCACTTGGCGGTCCATGTACAGTAACGTCTTTTGTATCATTAACAAGGAGAAAAATGCAACAAAACTTGGTGTCTATTTTCTTTCCAGTGGCTGATGACCGTCTGCGAGTGGGTGTACAGTCGTATGCTAGCAGACAGAATTTTACGATAAAGGTGCCTCACTGTCATCAGTGTTGGAGTTTGTGGGCCACTGCCTCAAAGGGCACAACCACAGTACTTATTCCAGTGGTTCCATTGTCTCACCTTGCCCCTGCTTTCTCAAGTGTAATTCCCTACTGTGGCTGAGTGTAACTCCTGCTCCACACAGCTGTGGCATGACTTTCGAGGGTATGGCCCCTTTAGCTTAATGCTGTATTTAAAGGAATGATTGTATAGGTCAGTTGTAATAGAAAACTCCAACCTCTAATATAGCTTTGCCAGTGCGCACAGGATGAGTGAAACGTCCGCAAATATATTGAATGCGTGATTTTGCACCATTGTTTGAAACCGAACGATTTGAATAGGTGTAGCTAGGAGAGAGCTTGGGTGTTTGTTAGCAGTGTGATGAACCAGGGTGTGGATGATGCTTTCCTTGCATGCTTGCAGTGTGAGGAGGAAGCAGAAGAAGCAGTAAAGTTCTTGGAAAGGCTTCTCTCTCAGCGAGCAACAGGTGGATTGAGTGTGCGAGTTCCGAAATCCCAGAGCTTTACTGTTGTCAAAGCGGAGCTTTTGGAGCCAGAACATGATTGGGAGAAAGGTGTAATGGCGACGGCGGATGATGTGTGCTGTCAGGTGAGTAAAGTGTCTTCTTTTGATGGTTAATTGTACCGGGTGTTTCAGCTAAAGTGAACCTGAATTTTTAAATATAGGCGTTTTGAGTTATCAAGGTGGCTTCAGCACTGTAGTTGAAGCATTTGGGGACGTCAGAAAGGTGAATTATGCTAACGAGTAAGCTGGTTAACAAATTTCTGATAGTTAATGTTTTGCCTATTGCAGTTTGGTGCCAGGTTGAAATGGAAAGTTTGTTGCCAATCATCATAATTAAGAGGCGCGTTACTTTTTAGAATTTAAAAAATGCGGTTACCCTTGGTGTTGTGGCACAACAATTTTTCGCTGCCTCACACCTTTTTCAGAATAGGTGTCTTAGAGCACTGCAGTGCGGAAGGGACAGGGCAGGTCACGTGGCACGTATACGCCATGGAGTGACATGCAGGGATTGATGTCGTTTAGCTGCGTGCCTTCTTCAAAGAGGGCATGCGGGGGACTATATGTTTTGAGGCACAGCTTCGAGGGAAGCCTTGTTTTGATATTTCAAAGAGTAATTAATATAGCTTTTACTAACAGCCGGCTGCAAACCTCCAATTATAATAAAACCTCGTTGATATGTTCCCGGTTCATACGATTTCCTATTTCATACGTTCAAAATCGTGAGTGGTAAAACGTCTTCCGTAGAGTTACACTATTTTTCTCGCAGGGATCAATCGCAGGGATCAAATCGTGAAAATATTGCGAAGCATCAAATTTTTGAACAGATCAGATTCGGAATCTACAAGGTCTGTTCAATCACATTGCAAAAAAATTCCGCTGGAAATGGCCTCAAAGGGAGCCTAAAAATTATTTTTGTGATTGCTGGTAGCTAAAAACTGAAATGTCCGCGAAAATGGTCGATTTCCGAGCGCAATAACTCTGCGCCCGTAACGCTGATCGCGAAAATTTTGCTGCCACTGGAAAGCTTGTTTCACCGCAGTACTCCCATCGGAGCCACGTGTCTGCAATAAAAAATAAACGCACAAATGTCAAAAATATGAAGGCTTCACAGAGCCACTTCTGGGAGCTGATTGGTCGCGCCAGTCACGTGGCATTCAGCGCGCTCTCTGAGTGGCTGCTGGAAGACGCGCCATCGCTCGCAGCGTCTGCTCCCGCCTCATTAGCACACGCGTTTGTCCACTGCACGGTAGTTTGTGAATCCGCGGCTACCGTTCTGCATTTTTCGTCACCCCCACTGTTGCGCGAGGCTTCATCTGTGTTTGAAAAAATGCATGGCACTAAAAAAGACTACGACGAAACACTTAAAGAACGGGACAAGCGCAGACTCACAACTAAGTTTGTTCGAACAAACAGACAAGGTATATATACAAAGAAACAAACCAATGCACCTGCGCGGAACTGCCAGATTGTCAAAAAAAAAAAAAAGACATTATGTTTCAAGTTTTATCAAGGTATAAAAATTCACACTCTGCAAGGGAGACAGAAGGCTGATTGATGCACCTATCACCTTGTTTCATGATACAGTAGGCGTCCTTAACTTCTCACGTTAGTTTATCTCTATGATGGAAAAGAATTCTAGCTTATGAGAACAGCGGGTAGCAGCTTTGTCTGTCTTTATTACCTTTTTGATTTTTTCTTTCGTTGCATTTCCTGCAATGCTCAGTCACTTGTAGCGCAGTGCATTTTTTCAATCATGTCTAATTACCAACTCGCCCAACTTTCTACCTTGCTTAGTCTGTGTGCCAGCGATGCAGCGGTGCACGGTGCAGAAGTATAGGACGAAGTATGCGTGTGGGAAACACGAACTCAAGCCTTCTGTCCAGGAAGAGAAGCGGTCGGCAGCAAATAATCGGACGAAACAAGGATCGGGTCAGAATCAACGCTTCTCAAAAAGTATCAGTGCACTGTGTGGTCCGTCTGAAAGGCAAAGAAACGGAAGCGGCAGTGAAAGTGACAAGGATATCGCACATTCGTTTCGACGCAGTACAGTTCCAACTAACAGAAGTCTCCAGGCGTGTGGAAAGCTCGACTGATGCAATCGCGCAGCTGTACGGATATGCCGATGCACTCAGTGAAGATCATGGAGATATGTGGCAGAAGGTCGACCCGCCCTTGCAGTCAATGCTAGGAAGTGAATCCGAAGACTCGGTGCCGTCAACCAACGTTGCGGTGCAGTGCCGACGCGGGTGAAGTTCTGTTTTCACGACGGCGATTGGCGCTGATGCAGCACGAGGTCTCGAGAACGACGGCGAACCTTTGTGTAACCAGAATAGCACCATTCCATAGCACCTGTTTCCGATATCGATTCCCAGCAGTGAATCCGAAGTCCTGGCTCCATCAACTAACCGTGACATTGCGATGCACGATGCAGTTTCGATAAAAAGAAACTTTCGTTTTCACTATGGCGAGTGATGCGCTGCCAGGTTTACGGCAAATGTTTGCCCTGCCTGATTCGCACCATTCAGGTGCCTGGAACCGCATTCTGTGGCTTCCAAAACAACCCAGAAGGAAGCATGCAATGTAGCGATACAGTATTTCAATCCAGAGGTGTTTTGAGGGGAAAAAGTGGCTGTGCAACTTTAATGTCAGTTTTTTCAAAAGTGCTTTTTGACCCTACTGGTCTGCTTGCAGAAAGCGTAGCACGGCAATGGCTTGATGGATTTTCATGAGGTTTGTTGCATTATATTCCTTTCTTTATGCAGTGACATTCCCATATTTTAAAATGTGCCATCATTTTTTTTTACTTTTTAGCTATTTTGAAACGGTGAAAAGGAGTGCGTTATGCAAGCATGGATGTAACGTTCTATGTAAAAAAAAAATCAGGTTGATAAAAATATTTGGAGAATGTCACTGCATGAACCATTCATATGGCTAAAATATAAGACCAACTATGGGCTTCTACTATGTTTATTTTGTCACGCCAGGCTTTCTACAAGTTTGGTAAACAATGACGCAAATAGAAATTTCTAATGTCAAAACTACTGGAAATATCTTAATGAAACTTTGTAGTTAGCCATTCAGCACACTTTCCAATAAGCATGTTAAGTTTCATTGCTCTACTACAAAAATTGAAGAATTTCACGTCGATCCCCATGTGCCTCCTTAATAAGTTCTCAGATAACATGATTTCCCGGTTACTATGATTGAAATTTCGACAAACTGTGGTCGTATAATATGTTCTGCGATCAACCGGACGTATGCTAACGAGCACTCGCGACGTGAATAACTGATCAGTGGCGATCACCCGCTGCAGTTGCTTTCCTGCAGTGCCTAAGTGCAACGGGACAAAGCATCAGAAAAAAGGCAACGAGCCAGCATACGAGGCGGAAATATGACTTCATAAAGAGAAAGGCGGTAGCTTCTTTTGCGGTGCTTTAACGGTATAGGGATGAACCATTTGATAACTACAACTACACTGAAAGCTCGTTGATGCAAAATGCCGCCATGACCGGCGCGGCGGCGGCTGCCTGCTCTTCTCTTCTCTTCCGCGCAACCCCTGAAGCTTGCAACTAAATATTCGTTAATTCGACCCCTCCTCTCTCTCTCCTTTTTTTAATTCAAAAGCATTACTTTGCCATGTTCACAGATTTCTGTCCGCAGAATGTGTCTGCAAAATAGTATCCCCAGCAGTCGTGAGTAATTGAGAAGTGGTAGAGGTTAATGAGTGGTGTATCGCTAGAGGGTGACCTAATGTTGTGTCCGAAAAAATAATTAGGCCAATAAGTTAATTAGTTCATTAGAATAACTGGTTCACAGGAGAGGAAAGGCTCAGTATCTGTCACACTTGTTCTGTGGTGTGGGGTTGTAATAGGGCGACAAATGCGTTTTTGCCCGCTTAATCGCGGCTGACAGTCAAACCGCCGACCCCCACTGCGGGTCATGCTCTTGGGAACAAAGGAGCAACACGAGCTGACAGCGAACAGGCATTTATTACTGCAATAACAACGCCAGCTAGCAATAAAACACACTAATAAATACAGGTCGTCTGACTCGCCAGCAGGGCTACGGGCGAATGTTCACCCACGCTAGGGCGGGGGATAAACTCTGAGGCCGGACAAGACGGGCAAGCGGGACCTCACCTCGCCGGTGACTGCGGAGTGCCGCAAAGAGACGTCCGCTCGCGTCCAGGTCCCGATGCCGAAGAGAGCTGGCTTTGTCCGCGTGCGCGGTGACAAGATCAGGGGTGGCGCTTGTGCTGGCGCCATCTCTCGATAGTTAATGTTGGTGCCATTCCGCGATAGCTAGAGTTAACTACCGCGGGGGGGAAAGCTGACTTTAAAGGGGACGATGAGAGATCGTTCCCCACAGTGGACGCCTGAACTGCACCGTAAGGGAAGGGAGGAAGGGGAGAGTGAAAGCGGAAAGAGCGAAAGGTGTGCCGTAGTGAATGTAACGTCATGCAACTGGAAGTAGAGCCAAAAAAGCTCATAGGAAGGGATTGGCGCGCAATTTGAAAGCACCAAAGACTAAAATGGGGAAACGAAGTGAATTAAGCAACCAGAAGCAATCAATAGCACCATCCGTGCTTTTGCATTACTCCAACGCATGCAGCGCTCTTGTTTTTTTTTTTTTTTTTTTTTTTTTTTGCGATAGTCGTCCATACTTTCACACACAAGTCATCAACGGTCAGTCGCGGTCATGACGCTGGTGTTAAGCACTGTTCGCTTCAAAAGACGTGGGCACTATCACACATTCCAATGATTGTGCTATCGCAGTAGACGGCGCCAGCCCCACACGTGATTTGATGAAGTGAAAACAAGGCCTGCACAACTCGACGGGCGTTAACACTCTGCCAATTTGGCACTCCCCTCCCTCCCTCCCCCCCCCCCCCCCCCCCCCGGCTTTCTTTTTCCCAATAGAGCTAACCTCTGAAAAAGTGGTCACACCGTGATGTTATCGCTGCGCAGCATCTTGGCGCCCTGCCAAGAAATGCGCAGTGGAATGCCACTGTGGCAGCGCGAAATGGAGGGACGCATGAACTAACTTTTTTTTTTTTTTAAGTTTTCAGTGCCAAAAGTGTGTGGGGGGGAGGGGGGTTATTATGCGAGGGGGTCGTTACACGAGTAAAATACGGCAAATTTCCTGTTCAGTGCGTTCAGTGACCTGCCCACCTTCGAAAGAAAGATGTCACTGAGGATTGGAGCAATTTGGGATCCGATGCTTGTCCCAGGTAACGACAGTGGATGATAGGTAAATTGAAAGAAGCTCAAGGGAGCAGTCCGCTGTAATACCACAGGCATTCCTTAAAGTGACTTCAAGAATGCCTCCTATCCTCAGTGACATCTTTCTTTCGAAGGTGGATAGGTCACTGAACGTCGATTTGGAAGATATCACCGCAGCTTTCAGGTATATCGATGATTACCTTGTGTTCATCACAGAGCCAAGCAGCATTAGGACAGCACCCGATGTAGTTAAGACGTTTAAAGAAAGGGGCCAAGTTCTTAACTTCACATTTGAGTTGCCAATAAATGGTGGCATACGACTTTTAGACCTTGAGTTGAGACTGGATACAGACCAGGTCTGCTGGATGTATGCACCCAAGGCTGGGAAGCCCCTTCTCTCCTTCAATTCGCAACGTTCAAGGCTTGTGAAGAACGGGATAGCGATAAGTTGGCTGTCAACATCCCTCGATTTGTCCATCGGATGGAGGAGGGTCTGCACGGCCAGTTGGCCAGACTGCATGGAACAGGATTTCCTGAGAACATCCTTGCAAGGCTAGCAGAAAGACTCTTGGCCAAGTTGAAGGCAGCACTGGGTCCTCGGGAGCAACAGGATGAGCCCAGAAAAAAAATTCACATGCATACCGTATCTGTACACCGTCTCGCATCGTCTAAAGAAGATCGCAGCGTGGCACAACATGCAGATTGTGTTCTCCTCTGACTGTAAGGTTGGAAAAGTGTTTTCTGCAGTGCATAAGAAACTGGAGACAGCTTCGTCCAGAAGGGACATTCATCGTTGCACTATGTCACATGCAGGTATGTTGACGGACTGCAAAAAAGCCGTCGTGTACAGGGTTCCCTTGGCAGCGGAAAGTTATATGGTCAAACCGGCAGGTGCATCAATATCAAACTGAAAGAGCACAAAAATTCCCTTGCTGCGAAAAAAATCCTCCTCTTCTAACCTCGTGCTGCACTGCCATGATTGCAATGATCTTAAAGATGAACATTGCCTGCTGTTAGATGTGGCTCGTGGCCCCATCGGTAGTGTTGGCCTGGCGGCTCCGTGGCTCAGCGGAAGGCATCAGCTGTCCCGACAAAGACAAGGCGTCGACTAACAAAACAATGTTTAGTACATCATCACGTAGGAACAGGCAGAGAAGCAGGCCCGGAGAGAAAACAGACACACTCGCAAAGCCTGGCGTCGACTCTGCGAAGTCTCTCTGAAGGCTCTGCGAAGTCTCTCTCGCAGTTGAATCAGCCGCTGCTTTTTATGCACTCGTCAGTTCAGAGGGGAAAGGAAAATAATTCATGTCAGAGTAAGCTCTGATGGCTCAATCACGGTGGCTCGACAAAAGCTCCTCCACCTCCTGTTGACGGACGAGGGCGACGCTCTCTACCTCGAGCACCGGTCTTGGCTAGCGTGCACACACACATTACGGCACGTGTAGTTCTAACACGTTGGAGCACGTTCGCGGGAAGGAGCGTTGGGCGGCTGATTGCACGGTGCTTAAATGGCCGAAATGTTCGCTGCTTTGACTGATGCTACGCTGCGGCCGCGTCGGCTGTCGCACATAACGGAGGTGAATCGTAACCGACTGCCTCGCCGGGGGGAGGGAGATCCCGAAGGGCAGGGGACTGCATCCGCTGTTCAGAGGGATTGTTGCGATGATGCTGCTACCCGGGGTCGTCAGACTCTGCTTCTCTTCAGCCCAGTCAGTCAGAAGGCTTCTTTTGAACGTTCTGGTTCCCAAAGCACTCTGCAAAATGGCTTCCAGAGAGCTTTCCGTCGTACCCACATGCATCACAACTACGCTGAAAACTCAGCCGTTCAGCCAGCAAGCATGACACAAATTATACACCCATCTACTTAAAGCGTAGCTCAGCAGCACTTGGAACGCGGCCACAAATTCGAAAATTGCACTTCAAATCTACATCACTTTGAAACAAAGATAATACAATGCACTATGTTTGAAATCCTATATTAGAAAGGAAAACACGAACAAGTGACAACTTTGAGGCTTGTATTCTCACGTTAGGGGCTCCGACTTAAACCATCGACGTTACCATTGAGACTTCCCTTTTTATTGAAGCTTTGGCTGTCCGTTTCGTGGCACAAACTTACCCCCCTGTTTCTGTGTGAAGAAACACACCAGCACAAGTCACTCGCTTTTCTATCCCTCTCCTTGCACTTTGCCCACCGGTCACACATTTTCTCTGCACGGGCGCATTTGTGCCGCTGGGATCATCGCTTCTTTTCCGTTCTCAATTGTTTGAGTTTCCTCTCCTTTCGATGCTTGCATTCTCCCTTGCGCCTGCCTTTCCTCTGTTTTCGGCGGCAGCACTTGCTTTTCTGCTTTCTTTTGGCGCCAGCTCTGGCAAGCAGGTGGGAACCGGAGTGAGTATGGCACCGGCGTCGTCTGAGTGGTCAAAGTGCGGCGCCGCGTCTGCATCTCAGCCAGCAACGCATGACTCAGTTTCAGTAAAGTCCGAACATCAAACATTTACGCCAGCCCCCATGCTAGGCATTTCCTCTGACGGCTCGCCACTCAGGCTAGCCTGGTCCTCTGGTATGCCTCATCGCTTGGCGCTAACCGGCGCACGATCAAGCTCCTTCTACAGCTGGGGCGCTTAGGATTGCGGGAGGGCCATGCATGCCACGTACGCGTTCGCACTGTAGTTATGTCTTTCGGGAATACAACCTGGCGTGGTGTCAGAGCACGAACGATGCTGACTCCGCTCTGGTCGCTTGCTGTCGCCTTCGCAAGTGTACCTCTCTACAGCGGACGCGCACTCATAGTGGGTCTGCCGTGGCTAATCACAATGTGCGCTGCGCAGTTTCCCTGATTGGCACTTCGTTTTTCTGCTTGCCCTGCTCTATCACACTGCTGATTTCGGAAACCGTAATTCTGTCATTTGCTAGCTCATTTCCATCTCCGCCACGCTCTATACAATCTTCTGCTTTTGACTCAAGAGGCGGTTCAATTACTGCCAGTTCCCCAATCTCATTTGATGGAACCAGATTACTTGCAGCTAAGGGGGGTGGCGTGCAGTTCACCTCGCTTGACGGCGTCACTGCGGATTTCTCGCCGTTGGAGCCGATGCTAACTGTCTCAGCTGCCAGCGGCTCAACCAAGGTAACCCGATACTCTTCTGTTCGAGGTTCGGTCGGCTCGCTGCTGCGATCGCGTTGCTCGGCCGCTTCCTTAAGCTGTAGTTCACTCTCTGGTACCTTTGACTTTTCAGGCTCACTTGTGTCTACAGCATACGTGGCCTCAATCTCAGCGGGCTGTGCCTCCAACCCTTTCTCATTGCTTGACAACATCTCCGGAACTACCGTCTTTGGCTCAAGATCTGGTTAAGGCTAGTATGCTACCTTCTCCAAACACAAGCCCCTTTTCACGCAGGAGGTGATCGGACTTGTTTGAAAAGAGGTACGGACGGGTACTGATGAGGAAACAGATTGCACCGCAGCTTCTGTCTCAAGTGCACCGAAAGGCCCCTCAATAAGCACTTTGGCTGTGGGCACACACGCTGTGAGCTTCCACGGCTTGTTTGATCCACGCACACTCACCCATGAACATCTCTGGTTCTATGTAAGAGGGGTGAACCACATCCATGGTGGTCGCAGAATCACAAAGCACTCGACACTCTTTCCCATTCACGAGTTCACGAGGAGGTCTCGAGGGTATGGTTCGAGAAGCTTCATGTTCTCGTCAGTGCTGCATAGTGACAAAAGCATTACCTTTGTTTTTGTTTCTGGACACTGCACCGAAAAGTGACTCCGCTTCTGGCACGTATAACAGAAGGACGATTGCCTTGCCTGGAAACTCTTTTTGCGTTCGGCTTCGGCTACCACTATCTTTTATGTTCGGCCGGACTGCTTTCACTCGCGTTCGCACCATGTTTATTCTCCTTGGCTCTAAAGGGCGTGAACTTCGGCCTCTCGAACTTCGAGCCGAATTCCCCCTTTTGACCGTCCTTAGCTCCACGAGTCCGATGCGTCACAAACTCTTCAGCTAGCTCGGTGGCTCTATCCACCATACTAACGTCTGGCCTATCCAAGACCCAGTACCGCACGTTCTCGGGTAACCTGCTGTAATACTGTTCCAGCCCGAAACTGCACAAGTCTTATCGTGGTCAGTTCAGTCGTTCAGACGTGTCCGACTCTTCGTGACCCTATGGACCATATCACGCCACGCTTTCCGGTCTCTCACTATCTTCTGTTGTGCCTGGCCAAAGCCGCCCAGAAATTCAGCCGGACGCCAGACTTCTTCGGCCAACGCCTCTTCACAAACTCTGTATACTTCTCTGCAAAGCATCAGCGCACTGGAGGCGAGCCGTACCAAAGGGAGAGAAGCGACGTGTTTCAACATGAGCTGAACGTCCAGACAGCAAGGCGCGCCGTGGCCCTGACGGTGAACCCCTTCTCGCCCCGCGGCATATTTGAAGCGAGAGCGCAGCAAGCTCTCCCATTGGCCCTGCGAAAGTGCTGCCGTCGGATTGGACCATTTTGAGCGTCAACGGTTCTCGGCGACGGAGTCTCAAGTGCTTCCGTTCGAGACTCCGAGTGTGAGTTCGTCACGAGCGTCCATCGGGAGCAGTTCGCCCCTGACAGTGCGGACGCGGCGGAATCTCCCCGGCCGTCGCTGCGCGAGAACAGTCGTGTATGGCTATGTTAGCTTTCGGCCCCAGGGCCGATCTTGTGTAAATACCTGTAAATAGTGTATAAAGCCTTTTCTTCATCTCACCAACGCCGACTCGGATTCATCGCTACCGCCCAGGGAGCTGACAGCCCTCGTTCACGAAACGGGTGACGAGCGCTGCGTTACCAACTCCTTGGCACAACCCTGTTGACGGTGGGCTACTGTGTGATAACCCCACCGGCACAACACTTCCTAACATCACATAACTTCATCTGCAGCGCCTCGAGGATGCCATCTAACCATCGCATTCGCTGTCTACCCCTTCTCCGGCGACCCTCAACCTTTCCCAACATCAAATCTTTCTCCAGCGACTCCTCTCTTCTCATCAGATGACCAAAGTAGCTGAGCTTTAACTTTAGAATTTGACCCTCCAATGAGCAGTCAGGGTTTATGGTCGACAATATCGACTTATTTGATCTTCTGGCAGTCCAAGGAACTCTCAAGATTCTCCGCCAGCACCACAATTCAAACGCATCAATTCTTCGGCGCTCAGCCTTCTTCACAGTCCAACTCTCGCATCCGTACATCACAACTGGAAATACCATAGCACGAGTTATACGGATCTTGGTTGGCAGACTAATGTCTGTGCTCTTTACTAGGCGGTCAAGGCTAACCATTGCTCTCTTTCCCAGAAGCAGGCGTCTCCTAATTTCATGGCTGCAGTCTCCTTCCGAGGTAATCTTGCAGCCCAAGAAGAGAAAATCTGTCACAGCTTCCACTTCTTGTCCCTTGATGCTCCAGGACTTGATGGGGCAAGACGCCATGATCTTTGTCTTTTTAATGTTCAGTTTAAGCCCAAACTTCTCACTCTCTTCTTGTACGTGCATCAGAAGTCTCTTGAGTTCCACTTCACTTTCTGCCATTAATGTGGTATCATCCGCATATCTAAGGTTGTTTATACGTTTCCCAGCAATCTTCACTCCAGCTGAAGACTCGTCCAGACCGGCCTTCCTCATGATGCACTCAGCATATATAGGTTAAATAAGCAGGGCGACAGTATGCAGCCTTGTCACACTCCTTTCTCAATCTGAAACCAATCAATAAGACCATGCCCAGTTCTGACTGCGGCCTCTTGCCCTTCATACAGGTTCCTGAGGAGATAGATGAGGTGATTTGGAACTCCCATCTCTTGGAGAGCTTGCCGCAATCTGCTGTGATCTACGTAGTCAAACGCTTTCGCATAATCAATAAAGCAGAAGTAGATGGGTTTTTGGAACTCGCTTGCTTTTTCCATGATCCAGCGAAGGTTGGCAATCTGGTCTCTAGTTCCTCTGCCCTTGCGAAACCCAGCTTGCACGTCCGGAAGCTCCCGATCCACATACTGCTGCAGCCTACCTAGGAGGATTTTCAACATCACCTTGCTAGCATGCGAAATAAGCGCGATCGTGCGGTAGTTGGAACAATCTTTGGCACTGCCTTTCTTTGGAATAGCGATGTAAACTGACCTCCTCCAATCCTGTGGCCACTGCAGGGTTGTCCAAATTTGCTGACATAATGTATACAGAACGTTGACAGCGTTGTCATGGTTGAGGTTTTGAAGCAACTCAGCTGGAATGCCATCAATTCCGCTAGCTTTGTTCTTAGCAAGGCTGGCTAAGGCCCATTCAACTTCTCCCTTCAGGATGCCCGGCTCGAGATCAGTAATCACAGCTGTCTTATGTTGGGTTTGCACATCCGGGTCTTTCTTGTACAGTTCTGTGTATTCCTGCCACCTTTTCTTTATCTCTGAGGCTTCCGTGAGGTCCCTGCCTCGTTTGTCCTTTATCACGCCCAGCTTAGCACAGAAGCTTCTTTTGATATCTTTGATTGTCTTATACAGAGCTCTCGTGTTTCTCAATTGGCTGTTGCCCTCAACTGCTTGGCACTGTATGTTCAGGAAGGCATTCTTATCTCGTCTTGCGATTTTCTGAAAATCCGCATTGAGAGCCTTGTATCTTTCTTTTTCCCCCATAACTTTTGCCATCCTCCTTTCCTCAGCTATTTGCAAAGCCTCTTCAGATAACCAGTTTGCTTTCTTGCATTTCTTTTGCTTTGGAACTACCTTAGTAGCAACTGCTTATCATGGTCACCATATGCTTTTCCTTCTTTGAGCCACTCATACATGCTTGACATAAGCTTGTAGTTAAACTCTGTATACAACTCACTTCTGCTTTTCTCACACCCCTGAAACTTCCGACGGAATGCTTCTGCTGGCAGCCTGTACTTTTGTAGCAGACTCTATTTCACTTTGTCGTAATGCTCTGCTTCCTCTTTTTTCAAGCGGGCGATTACGTCTGCCGCCTCACCGGGTAACAAAACAAGTGCTGTGGCCACATTTCCCGAGAAAACCCTTGTTTTTCGCACGTTCGCTCGAAGTTACCCTGGAACAAACCAATGTCCTCTTCAAGCTTAAACGGCCGCATCAGGTCACTCATTCTGAACGATTCCCATTCTCCTGCACCGTGAGCCCAACTTGCGATACGAGCACGTTCAGTCTCCAATTTGAGACTGTTCGTTTCCAGAACAAATTTAAGCTCCTCTCTCTCTCGTTGTTCATTACATTCAAGTTCCTCTTTCTCTTGATGTTCCCTACATTCACGTTCCTCTTTCTTTTGAAGTTCCCTATGTTCACGTTCCTCTTTCTCTTGACGTTGTCGTTCCTCAGTGATCTGAAGGCATTCCGAAAGCTCGTCATCTTCAGCTTCCAATGCAAGAATAGCCTTCAGACCCAACTCCACAAGCTCCAGCAATTTGTTTGCGCAACAACTTCAAATCCATGGCTGTTAAGAGTGCTGCCTTCTCTACTGCCCACTATTGCCTTGCTGCCAATTAACCCAGCAGCAACAAAACACAATTACCAGCTCTGTTTTCTACACTAACAAAAGCCTGGCAAAACTCAGTAGAAGAAAGTCCCGCACTCACGAAACCTCGCAGCCAAGAATCCAGTGCAGTCGTTCTGCTGCAGGCAACCAGTCATCACACAGGGCTCGTTGCATTACTCCCAGCTTGCCGTTGAGCTGCTTGTTGCACGGGTCACGCCTAGGACATCTCGCGCTGCCTACCAGTTGCACCACAGTCAGGCCTGGCTCATCTCACCGACCACGGTCACGGCTTGGTCGTCTCACCGCTGATCACTAGTTGTTACACGTGGCTTGCGGCCCCATCGGTAGCATTGCCCTGGCTGCTTTGTGGCTCAGCGGAAGGCACCAGCTGTCCCGGCAAAGACGAGGCGAAAACATTTAATACAGCATCACGTTGGAGCGGGCAGAGAAGCAGGTCTGGAGAGAAAACTGACACGCTCGCAAAGCAGGTGTCTGGTGTCGACTCTGCGAAGGCTCTCTGAAGGCTGTCCGAAGTCTCTCTCGCAGCGGAATCAGCCGCTGCTTTTTATACACTCATCAGTTCTGAGGGAAAGGGAGAGGAATTCAAGTCAGAGCAAGCTCTGATGATTCAGTCACGGTGGCGCGACAAAAACCCCTCCACCTCCTGTTGACGGGCAAGAGTGACAGTATATCCCTCGAACGCTGGGCTCGGCTAGCATTTGCATATGCACATACGCACATTACGGCACATGTAGTTCTTACCAAGACCGACTGAAATAGAGATTTGTACAAAAAACAGGGTCTTATGGGACCGCATGCGCCAACTTTCGTTACCTTTGTTGCCATAGAGGGTGCTCGGTTGACCTGTTCGTCTGCCATTATCATCATCATTAAATTATAAAATTTTTAAACAAACCGTAACTAAATTCTAAAAAAAAAAGAAAAGAATCTTTGTCCAAGCTATACTTCAAAAATTTTGCCTTTTTGTATTTTAACGGAGAGTTTGTTTATTGAGAGAATGTTTTTTTTTTCTCGCCAGAGGACATAGTACCACAATTCCACTTTGTGCGACGCCTTCCTCCATGGTGCGACGGCACTGCAGTTACCCAGTGCGCATGCGCAGAACAGGTGCTTGAGCATTACAGCGTGGACAGATAATTAAACTATAATGACGAAGAGAAATGACAGAACTAATAGACCCTTCTTATCAACAGGTTTACAGTAGCACCAAGCTGCCCGTAGTGTTCTTTCCCTAGCGGCGAAGGCTATGAACTAGAAAGTGCGCGATGGAGCAGTGCTATTTGTGCAGGTGTTTATTTCAGTCGGTCTTGGTTCTAACGCGTCGGAGCACGCTCGCAGGAGGAAGCGATGGGCGGCCGATTGCATGGCGCTGAAATGGCCGAAATGCTCGCTGCTTTGACTGATGCTACGCTGCGGCCGCGTCGGCTGTCGCACACGACGGAGGCGAATCGTAACACTGCCTCACTTGCATAACAAAACAATCCAATATTACAGCAACAATTAGATAGGCAGGGAGATTTATGAAGCTTGCTGTGTAGCTAACAACCCGGACACGTGTGTGATGAAACCATCCATTACTCTACATGATAATGAGGTAGCCTTCATTAATAAGTGCCTTTCTTTGCAGCGTAATCCTTTGATGTTATTGTTTTTTAGGTTTGTGCAGTTTCTCTTCAAATAAACCTTCAGTTGTTAGAAAGTGCCCGTGTTGTCTCGTTCGAGCTATTCCACAAAATGAACTACTTCCAACTTGCACAATACAGCGTACTGTTAAGTTTTTCTTGTTTGTTTTCATCAACGTAAAATTATAATTGTAATGACTTGATTGCCTACAACTACAACAGCATATGAATAGCATGATAGCAATTTTTTTTTTTTATCTTGTGTGGCAGCTTTAATTGTTGACTGCACTTAATTAACAGTAAATTTTCCCAGCAGCAGTGTTTCCACATTAGTTGCTGCAGCTAAATTGTGCAGTACATTGTTGTATTTGTTATCAAAATCTGGTTGGTGGTTGGCTGTGAAACTGCTGCTAGGTTTTTTTCCTTTTTTCTTTCGGACATTCAAAGGTAAAGGCATACTATGTATAGGTTGGTTGTTCGTACTAGGTTGGTCATCACTTTTTGTGTCATATTCTCATGTGCTGTAGTTTCCATACAACTATTACCAACCTTAATCCAGTTGCCGTTGAACTTTTAATGGGATATCTGCCACGTCATCCATCTCAACTTTGTGACACTGAAATGGAACTGAGAAGCACATATGATGGGTGTTAAAGTGTATGACATAGGTGCGGTACTGTGTATTCAAATTGTCTAAGAAGGTGAGCTCATATGAGCGGTGTTTGTAGGCTGGATTGTTGGAGTGGGGTAGCAAGTTCTTCACAAAATGGAGGAAAACAGTTTCGGGGTGAATTTTCCACGTATGGAGGGGCATAGGTATAGTGCTTGAAAGCCTCTGCCTCCTGTGAGACTCTGAATGCTTCCTTTCCATAAATTTTTGTCCAGTCTTCTCAAGTATGATTTGGCCAGCTCTTCAAGTAAACCTTGTGTGAGATATTTCTCGAAGTGTCTTCCTAATTATTTAGCATAAAACTTGGATTTGAAGACCTGTCGGGTGCAGTGGGAACTCCATTCATCCCACTCTTCCAGCATTGCTTGCCAACCCAATAAATTTGAAACTAAAAGCCACATGTGTTTCAGAGTGCTTCATATCAATGCTCTCTCTCCTCAGGATGCTCCAGATTAGAAATTTTAATGCACCAGAAATTGCTCCAAATTGCATTTTCCCTTTAACACTATTAATGTATTTACTTTTACTCCCTTAGGTGTCTTATGAACTGGGTGCTTTTCATTTCTACAAGGAGAACTACAGGCGGGCTGCAGAGCTTTTCGAAACTGCTCTCTCTCTCCACTCCAAGGTATGTTACTGTATGCTTGTTTATTTATTTTGCCCTCAAAGTACATAGTACATTACAGAAAGGAAGGACAATTTACAGTATTTAAAAATATGCCATTAAAATGCACATGAGTGGTACGCAAAGCTTTTTTCACAAAACTCTGTGGCACCAGTGTGTGTCAATAGCCTGTCAGCCGACTTAGTTGCAAAAAAGGCAGCCGAGCTGGGAAAGCAGTAACTACATCATCCATCAAGTAACTTCAGTATCCTAACCTAGTTTTCTAGGTTCAGGGAGGTCTATTTTGGTGATCACTGGCTTCCCAGGTCGCAGTTCAATGCGATCCCCTGTCCGAGTTAAGCGAAGCAAGCCCTGCCATTGTTCAAACTACCATATTGACTTGCATAATGCTCGCAGTTTTTTTTCGCAGAAAATTGGTGCTAAGTTGGGGGGTGCGATAATTATGCGGGAAAAATTTTCGAGCAAATGTTTTGGAGCACTAAAAGCAAATTTAAATAGGTGCGAATCGGGATTCTTAGGTCAGCTAATGTAAATATAACCAAAACATTACTTTCAAGCAGAACTTTCCCTTGTTATAAAAGTACATGGTTGCCAAAAGCACTTTATTTACCGCACGAAGCCTCATCATCACTCCCCGCGTTCCGTGGTATAATGCTCACAGCAGATCATACAGATCTACTCTTGATCAGAGACTTTGTCCGAGTCTGTGTCGACACTGCAATCGCTGTCTCCAGTAGCGTACTACGCAGAACTCGTTGACGCCGAAGTGCCTGCTGGCAGCGCGGTTGCCATGCTCTAGCCCATACTCGAAAGCTATCAGCAAGCAGCTGTATAACTTGCGTACTGCCCCACCGCGATGCGGCACCAAGAACGCTGTAGACGGTGGAACAAAGCAAGCAAAACGGTCGGAACGAAGGAATAATGACAGTAAGACGCGGAGACACATCGCAAAATGGCGACGACTACGAGCATCACGGAGGTAAAAAAAAAAGACTAACATAACAGATTATGATGACCTACCCGAGCACGCTATTGCCGCCTGGTAGCGCGTGCACACGAGGCCAGCTAGGTTCAGTAGCGCTCCAAAGATGGTGCTTGTTACTACTAGCAGACATTTCTCGCAGCGGTAAAATTGGTGGTGCGATGATTATGCGAGGAAAAAAAAAAATTGCAATATTTGATGCCCAATATTGGGGATGCGAGCACTACGCGAGTGCGAGCATTATGCGAGTAAATACGGTAACAAACGTTTGACGCCATAGACTTACATGAGCGTCGGCCGGGATTGCTCTCGTATTTAGAACGATCCGAATTTTTTAATTGCCAAGATTTTACCATACTCGGTGGCCAGGTACATGGCGGCCAACAGCACAGCAACGCACCAAGGTTTGTGCAGTAAGAACAGCATTAACAAGAAGAGCGTTACTTTGTGTGTGTTTTAGCACTATCATCACATACACCCTTGATGCATGCGAGCAGTTTTCCAAGTCACTTGTTGCCAGGCTCTCTCTTGGCTCAGAAATTAAAAATAAAAAGTGGTTTCTCATGTGTTGCTTGCAAGGAAGCCAATGGTTCCATGCATTTTGGCTATTCGTCTTTGGTGTGGAGTGTGTATGCACTGAATATGTCCAGCAAGAAAAAAGTGCATTCCGATGACACCAACAGTGACATATAATTGTTAGTCTGTAAGGCATGCAGCATACTTGGTATTACTTTTTCTTCTGATATTATAGGTGCAGTTGCAGAATTTTTTTTTTCTTTCAAAGTAACTAATTTTATTTAGGTTGTAAAGAAGGGTACCTTGTGCCAGTGCGCCGGCACGAGGCATGAGCACCATCTGTTCGAGTTCGGACCTGCAAGCACCTACCTCGACCTAGCCCTAGCAAATGAGCTCACCCTACAATGAAGCTCGTTATAATTTTGGTGGAGTGTGCGAGGACTTATCCTGGAGCTACGCAGTTGCAATCTTGATACTACGATGCCATCTGACGCCATCCAACCAACAGCTTCTTTACCGCAACCTGCCCCTGTGCGCTTTGTCAACAGGATCCTGCCATTTTCAATGGCACGGGCGACCTTGATATGGAAGACTGGCTGTCCTCCTACGATCGGGTGAGCGCTCACAATCGATGGGACGGCAGCATGAAGCTGACAAATGTCGTTTGCTACTTGACGGATGTTGTGGACCTTTGGTTCAAAAACTGCGAATCTGACTTCGCCACCTGGTCCGCTTTCAAGACCGCCTTTATGACATCTTCGGGCGTCCAGCCGTGCACAAACTTCGCGCTGAGCAGCGTCTTTGCTCTCGCTCCCAGCAGGTCGGTGAAAGCTTCACCAGTTATATCGAAGACGTCCTCGACCTATGCAAGCACGTTTGTGCATCAATGACAGAGACTGAGCACATCAAGCATGTGCCGAAGGGCATTGAGGAAGACGCCTTTCACATGCTTGCAGCCAAAAGCCCCACCTCTGTCAGCGAGATCATCAACCTCTGCCAGAGTTATAACGGACTGCACCGAGGGCGAGTCTTCACTCGGTTGCCCTCAACACAGGCCGCGACTCTTAATAATATCGACGTAACGAGAGAAGTCAGCAGCTGTTTAATGCTCTAGATTCAGCAGTTTGTCCATGAGTAGGTCGCCTGGCAGCTGTCGCCACTTCCTTCTGTTCCGAACCCACTATCAAAACTGGCACTTACACTTCAAAATCTGATCCGGGAGCAAGCGTCCGAGGCCATGCCGTCAGTTTTTCACCCGCTTTTCGTTTCAGGGCCTCCCGTTGCAGTGTCTTCTGTTGCAGTTTCTTCCGTTGCAGTTTCTTTCGTTGCAGTGTCTCCCGTTGCAGTGCCTCCTGTTGCTGCTCATCCTGTTGCAGTGCCGCTACTTATGCTGAAATAGCCCGACAGCCACCGCCAGTGTTTCCTCCTTTTCGATCTCCCCTTCGAGTCATTCCCGCTCCTGCTGTTTGGCCGCGCCCTCAATGTTTCCAACTATGATGAGCACCAGACAACTTTGCTGCGCCTGTGGCATCGCTGGACATTTGATGCGTCACTGCCGCCGCCGCGTCATGACCTCTTTTGACGAAGCTGACCACCGAGCATACGCTTATGACCCTCCTAGGCATTTTACCAGAACCCCGACTTCCAAGCCCATTGACCCCGAATACCATCCATCTGTTTGTCGCCGCTCTCCATCTCAGCTTCACCACTCAATGTCTCCCATGCACCGTCATTCAAAACCTGCTGCAGGAAAAGCTAGTAATCGCAGTTCCGGAGGCAAGAACTGCGTTTTCGACGGAAGATCTAAGCCCTCGTTTTTCGCCGCCGAATTTGATAAACGTTTCCATGGAGGGCATCGACGTTCTTGCCCTTGTTGACGCCGGTGCTGCTGTGTCCGTATTAAGCGAGAAATTGTGTCGTATTCCCCCATCGGACTACAGTTCCTTGTCTTTGACCAACATGGCAGTCGAGCAGCCTAGAGATCCATGGATCGCCTCTCTTCTCGCTTTCCTTTCGGACCCTTCGCCCACTTCGACACCTCGTACAATTCGCTGCCAAGCTGCTCATTTTACAATTCGCGATGGCCTCTTATATCGCCGAAATTATCTTTCTTCCGGCTGCAAATGACTGCTTGTCATTCCTCAACATTTGCATTCAGAAATCTGCGCTTCATTTCACACTGACCCGCAAGCTGCTCACGGTGGCGCATTCAAGACTTATACTCGGCTTCGCTTGCGTTTCTACTAGCGCAGAATGTACACCTACGTCTGCAAGCTCGTTTGCTTATGCCTTGATTGTCAACGCCGCAAGGTCGGCCATTGCCATTCCACCGTCCCCATGCAGCCTCTCCCTTGCCTATCAAGACCTTTTGACCGAGTAGGCATTGACCTCTATGGCCTGCTTCCCTACACTGCAACCAGAAACCGCTGGGTCATTGTAGCGGTAGATCATCTCACCTGCTACGCCGAAACCGCCGCTCTACCTGCTGCTACGGCACGCAATGTTGCTACCTTCATCTTACATCACTTCATCCTTCGTCACAGAGCACCAAGGGAACTGCTGTGAAACCGTGGTCGTGTATTTTTTATCTAAAGTGGTTTCATCCCTCCTGCAGCAATGTAGCATCACTCATTGCAATACTACAGCCTACCACCCCCAGACTAATGGTCTGACTGAAAGATTCATCCGAACTCTAGGCGACATGTTGTCAATGTACGTGGCTGCCGACTATTCCAACTGGGACACATTGCTACCCCCCATCACATATGCATACAACGCCGCTACGCAGACCACTACGGGATTCTCGCCATACTTCCTTACCAGCCCGATTTTTCTGAAGCCACCACCATGTCTGAAGCCTCTAGATACGCTGAGGAGTGCAGGAAGCTCGGCCGTTCGCTCACGTCTTCCGACCAGGGCTGACAGAAAAATCGTTTCGACGGCCACTCACGCCGCCGACAGCTTTCTTCCGCAAGCCCGTGTCTGGCTATATGTGCCTTGTACATCACCTGGCCTCTCCTGCAAGCTACTGCCGAAATACCAATGACCCTACCGCGTCCTTGAGCACACCTCACCTATCAACTACATAGTTGAGCCCGTCACACTCTGGTCAGACCTTTGACGACGTGGGCGTGAGACTATCCATGTTTCTCGGTTAAACCCTACTACAACCCAGACGTATTGTTGTCCCTTTGTCGCCAGCTCCCTCTTCACCTGGGGGGGGGGGGGGTGATTGTAAAGAAGATGACCTGGTGCCAGCACGAGACGCGAGCACCAGCTGTTCGAGCCAGGACCTGCAAGCACCTACCTTAACCCAGCCCTAGCAAATGAGCTCGCCCTACAATAAAGCTCGTTATAAGGTAAAGGAATAAAAATGTACATTTTCTTTTTGCCAGTAGAGTATCACTCAGCCGTTGCATGCTAAGCTTTTACTGAACATAACTTTCTGAATTCCGGTTACAAATGACTTGCACTCATGGAAGCGTTTTGTAATTTATGCAACTTCCTACTTATCATTGTGACCTAGCAAGGTCTGAGTGAACTCTTTAGCGGCAAGAGAACTGGAAAGCTAGTGAAAAGTCGGTCGAGACGGGGCCTCTGCTGTATTATCAACGTATGACTGACTGTACACGTGTGTTCACCAGGATTCTCCCTTTGGTGGGGGGCAGTGGTTTTGCCCCCAATCACTCGCCCACCATCGACAACTTTCTGTGATTGTGACGCGGCCTGTCATGCAGTTTCAGACTCGGCAGTGCGTCACTGGCCTTTTAGATTTATTTCAAGATGGCTTCATGCCATTCATGTGCCTACTCATATTTTTCTCTCTTGCATCCATGTGCTTCCTCAGCTCATAGAGTATGCTGTGATGCAAACGGTGTTCGGTAATTTTAGGGCTGTTCAATAAGTCGAACTTTCGGATGATTCGAACATTTTTCCTGGAAGCCAAAGTAACAAGATTTTACTCTGTTGGCAGTGTGGCCGCCGCTTTCTCCTTTTACTTGCTCCCATTATAGCTTACGTTTCTAGAAAACTGCACTTTCCTTTTCGTGCGACATTACCACTAGTACGGCAGCCCCTCGCCTAGCACATTACACTTTCAAAAATTTGCGTTTTTCACCATGGTGCGGTGCTACTTAGCATCCCACATTTGGGCAACGCTAACGTCAACCTCGTGCGCTCTATTGCTAGCGGGGCGGGGCGTTGATGCATAGACAAAGCTAACAAACGTTTGATTTGGAGCCTTGCTATGAGCTGCAAAATGGGTTCAGAAAGAAAAGCTCAGTAGCTACTATAGCCCCCAGTAGCCCCCCCCCCCCCCCCCCCCCCCCCCCCTTTCTTTCTTTTTTTTTTTTTTTTTGCTCAAGACATTCACTGTGTTGTCAGTGTGTCATTATTTGGTTTATACAGCTGCTTCCCAATCCCCGGTCCGCCCACCTCTCAGAATTTTCTGGGGGAGGAACCCTGGTGTCCATCTTCATATAAGTGGTGGAACTGCTGCGCCAATATTCTGCTACAAAATCGATTTTTTTGCCTACTTCTGCGCCACGCCTGCGCCAGAAGTCGCGAATAACTCTGCTGACAGCAAAAGCGAACTGTCGCGAAACCAAAACTGACATCTGTTCTCAACACTGTGCAAGGTGGAAGAATATTTTTGCAGGTCCTGGGCGGACGATCACGTGACACAAAACTGACATTTGTCTAAGTCACTTCTGCGTCTCCTGCCGGTGGGTTGTTTTTTTTTCCCCCGATCTACTGGGAGGGAGTGAGAGGAAACTGCAAGGTATCAAGTCCAATGCGTGGGAAGGGTGAAAGGAGGGTCTGGCAGGCTGTCCGTCGAAGGGTCGAAGCACGTTAAAATGCTTGACGGCTTTGAGCTGCCCTGGGTGCTCACTTGATTTGTGTGTGTGTGTGTGCGCGCGCACACGCAAAGGATGTGTGAGCAGGCTGGCCAACGGTGACGGTGCAGTTTCAAACGAGTAGTGGTTTGTAAGTGCCCTCGGTAAAGCATAGCTGGGGCAGTATGCACGCTTGCTTCCTTTTTTTCGTACGAGTGAGGTATAGCCTGTGATGAACTGAGTAGCAGCGGCAGGAGAGCTAAGGATTTTACTGTTTATGTGCGCGCGCACTGGACAGTCCGTTAGCCGCTTTTTTACGTTCAACACCTTATATGGAACATCTTGTGTAATTTCATAGTTTAATTCCAAACGTCGACGTTTACGCGCCATTTAGAAGATTATCTGTCTTGACAGTTATTTCTTTTCCTCCAATACAAAACTGCATGTGTGTGGGCACCCGTGTGAAAATAACTCATGCTCAGGTACTCAATATATTTGCAGCCACGCATACGGTCAGTAAGTACCCTTGGATGTCTTCATTACAATGAGGAAAGCATACGCACAATCCCTGCGGTGCGCTGCGAAGAAGCAGACTCACGACTCAAGAATCCCTGCGTCACTTTGATTAACCAACCACCCCGCCAAATTACGGGAAGAAAAAGAACGAAAGCAAAGATTGTGAACGCACGGAATCGGCGCTCCCCACGCATCGCGCCGTTTGACTGAGCAGCACCAGCAGCGCGCCTCTCTCGAGGGGGGAAAATAACTCATGCTCAGGTACTCAATATATTTGCAGCCACGCATACGGTCAGTAAGTACCCTTGGATGTCTTCATTACAATGAGGAAAGCATACGCACAATCCCTGCGGTGCGCTGCGAAGAAGCAGACTCACGACTCAAGAATCCCTGCGTCACTTTGATTAACCAACCACCCCGCCAAATTACGGGAAGAAAAAGAACGAAAGCAAAGATTGTGAACGCACGGAATCGGCGCTCCCCACGCATCGCGCCGTTTGACTGAGCAGCACCAGCAGCGCGCCTCTCTCGAGGGGGGAAAAAAAAAAAAAATCTCTCCACCCAGGATCGGCAAAAATATTCTTCCCCTTTTTCCTCCAATCAGCACGGGTCTTGAAGGATAAAGGCGCCTCGACGTTACCCTGTTGTACAGGATAAGGACACCCAGTAAAGAGGTCAGAATCAGGAAAAGGTGCAGGAAGATATCAGGCTGGCCAGGAATATGAGTGCCAATGCTGAGCTGCTTTTCTCAAAAGGTGTCAAGTCTAAAAATTTTGCAGACATTGAGAGTGGACAAGCCCTTCTGAAAAATAGTTAGTTAGTTATATGGAGTTTTATGGCGCATAAGCAACTGCGGCTATCATGCGCCAACCGCAAGGTTAGACGATCAAGTGGCTACAGTAATGATGCTCAGATTTGGTTTAAAACATTGGCTTCCTTTAAAAATCCGTAAACAAGTGAAAAATCAACAAGTGCTTCTTGGCCTAAAAGCAATGCGGGATGAAATGGGATGTGTTCTTTGTAAAATACAGTAAAATATTTTTTCCCGTGCTCCTCAAGTTGTGAGCATGAGATTAAAATATGATTTACTGTTAGCTCATGTCCACACATTTCACATACAGGTTTGCCTTTTTTCGTTAGTAGGAAGCTATGTGTTATGTGTGTATGGCCTATGCGCAGACGACATAAAATTACCTCAATGAAACGTTTCTGATGTTCACATGATTGCCATTCTCCTAATATGGGCTTTATGGAGTGAAGCTTGTTCTCTGCTTCGCTTTCCCAATCAGCCTGCCATTTAGCTCGTAATTTCGTACGTACTAAGTTCATTCCGTCTCTGTGTGGCATGTTTATTTGCTTTATTTGTAAATTTTTCGCACTTGCTGCGCATATATCTGCTCGTTCATTACCCTTTATCCCAACATGACTGGGTACCCAGCAGAATTTGATAGTATGTTTTCTTCTTGTGATATTTACTATGTTGTGTATAATGTTTCCTATGAGTGGTTGAACAGCATTTTTGGAGTTTATTGCACTGATGACGCTTAATGAATCTGTGTAGATGATGCTGTTTTTGATGTTCTTATCCAATATTTTCTTCACAGCAACACAGACAGCGTAGCATTCGGCTGTAAAAACTGATGCACACTGGGGTAGTCGTGTTATTTTCTCTGTGTTATTTTGTACTATTGCACTGCCAACATAGTCTTTAGTTTTTGAGCCGTCTGTAAAAAATGCAATGCAATTTTTATATTTTTCTTTTAATGCAAGGTATTCTTGTGATATATGCTCATGTGGTGTGCGTGTTTTTTGAAACTGCGTTAGTGTGAGGTCGAAAACTGCTGGGAGGGTGTACCATGGTGGGAGTGGTTTATTTCTTGGGGCAATACTTGGCAATTCACTGAAAAATAGACAGGAAAGGCTCGCAGCAGCACTGTCCAAGCTGGAGTCATCAAGGCAGGAGAAGAAACAGTGCCTTAATGTTGCAGTTTTAAGAAGCAGTAGTTCTGAATTTCTACAGTTTTTATATTACGACAGCTAGCAACCTTCTTTCCAAGGCTGCGGTGTTTATAGCGTAGTTGTATATCTCATTATGCCTTTTCTCTGAATAAAAACTGCCTTTAGCAAAGCCCCCTGTTTGCTTAATTTGGGACTTTTTAAGGAAAGAACAGCACTTTGCCATGCAAAAACAAGCTTGAAGCTTGTTTTTGCATGGCTATTGTCGTTATAAACACCTGAGCAATTATTTCCAGAAATAAAACAAGCCTACCTTAAGCGTCTGGAGATTTGAAATTTTGCTACACTGTTTTTTTTTTTTTTTGCTACAAAAGCTCAAATATTTGCAACAAAATGCCATTTTTCCTGCTACAAAACTTGAAATTTCTGCTGCAAACTGTGATTTCTTCTGCTACAAAAGCTTCTACAAGAAGCCAGTTGCCAGATCCACCACTGTCATATACGCTTCAGTTGCTAGTCAGCACCAGGTTTTTGTATCACCACTGTACTGTTTCTGCACTGTTCCTTTTTTTGTTTTGTTTAGAGGGTCGCAGTCTCAAGCCCTTACCATGAGATCCTTTACATGCTGCTGATTTTAAATGTATGAGGTGCTTGACACATAATTTATAATCCAAATTTACATGGCACTGAGTCTCGCTTATTCCACAGAGTTGAAATGGCTGAAATTTCCCTGTTTGCATCACATACGGTCGCATGACCACACCGCGCGATTGTGCTTTCGTACTGCTGCCAGAGAGGAGGATTTGGCCTGAGTGGTCTGTTTGTTACCTTAAAGTCTAAAGATTTCAGTGAGCGCACCGTGTGCGCTCCAGAAGTGGCATGCAGCCCACATCACATAGAGGAATATGAATCGGAGGACATCGTCCCTCTGATTTCTGGCATGGGGGTCCTTACGTAGGCAGACCTCGAGACATTGCACTTAGCGCTGCTCCATTTGGAGGTGCGCATTATTATGGGCCACTGCGATGGCCGAGGAGATGTGAGCATGCCCTCTCACACTGTCAGATGTGCTGCGGCAGAAAAGTGCGGTGGGCACCTGACTTGGTTTATGTGGTGGTGTTCTGAGGCAGACTTCTGTCTGAACACTAGAAAAGGTAGCACAGGATTGCTAGGAAGGTGTGTCCCCTATGCTGATGTATTGAAAGCGAGAAAATGTTGGTCTTCTTTGCAGTGGGGACTGTGAAACCACTCCCCTATGCTGAAGTATTGAACGCGAGAAAATGTTGGTCTTCTTTGCAGTGGGGACTGTGAAACCACACCGAAGCGCTTTGCAGTGCTGGTTAGTAGAAGAAAAGGCAACCTCATGTCACCGGATCCCACTGGCAACATGTGGTTATTTTTTGCCAACTTTCCAGTCATTGGGTACACAGCCAGTATCAAACGACTGCTCAGAAGGCTTAACATTTGGTTGTTTTCTCTTTTACAGTCTTCCGGTTATAATGAAATCGGATCAGTGGGAAACGGAAATGACTTCGCCTATATCCACTATTTCGCTATATCTGGACTTTGAAAAAAAAAAAACAAATAGTCGCCAACCAAAAATTCCTCCCCGTGATTTTCAGACATGCTCCATAGAACGTATATGAGCACCTGAAAGAAATGCTCTAAAATTGTGAATGTCTTCACAGTCCTTGTGTTAAAACTCTTATTTCATGAAAACCCCAAATTTTTGTGCACATGGCTATCGGAGAGCTGACCTCTCAACTGCCTGAGGCATTTGCGAGTATCTCGATGTCATTCAGAACACCGTTCAGGCTGCAAGCCATTTGTATGGCTTGTAATTTGTGTGATGTTATTTGTAAACTTACACCAGGGGTTCTTTATTGTTCCTGTTTGGCAGGTAAAGAAGAAGGTGGTCTGCCATCTAGACATGGACCGGCTGAAGGGTTTCAGCATGGCATGCAGGCTGACTGGAACCAAAAAAAGTGGTTCCCTGGTGGACAAGCTCAAGGCTACCCTGCATGGCACCTGCAAGGTTTGGCTTTGCACAGTGTTGGTCGTGGTGTGCATTGAGCCTGAATAAGCAGTACAAAATATTGAAATTGCTAGTGTCTGGCCATCCTCATTTCAACTTCAAAGCAAGTGAGTGAAGTTCGGTGATAGTCTGGTTCTTCAATGCTCGGTAAGGGGTTGCAATGTTTAAGCAGGATTTAACCAGTTTCAACTTCCTTGGCTCTCTCGGTTTCCACAGTCGTGAAAGAAACTTTTCACAGAATTAACATTCGTGGCTAGCTTTATTCAATCAGTGCCTTGGAGGAAATGCACAGAATTGATTGTTTTTGTTTACAACTATTGCATCCCATTGAGTGAAAGTTTGGTAAAAATGTGGGTTTGACCACATCTTTACATCGTGCACAAGAACGAAGTCCTGTTAAAAGCATCGCTTTATTTACCGAACATATTGAAAATCTGATCAGTCTGTTTCAGCAGGGAAACCGCACAATGGTCTGGTGGGAAAAATATGTGACTTCAGTCAGCATGATGGCACATATGTAACACGTACAAGGGTGGCTTTATTTGGGAGAAGATAGGTGGCAAGATAGCATTCAGCGCATAAGAAACTGGTTCAGAGGTGAAAGTAGACAATATGCCATTTTGCTGTCAGGTTACAACTGGGTTATTGGGCTCACATAGATTGCAACTTGTTGTTACTTTGTTCTGCTGAAACCATCCATGTACATTCCTATTGGAGTACAGTAATACCTTGCTGATACATATATTAAAAATGGGAGAAAAGCATTATTGAAGAAAACATATACAGTTGAATCCCGCTATAACGAAATTCACGGTGCACGAAAAAAAATTCGTTCTCGCGGAACTTCGTTATCGCAAAAATTTGACTTGAAACGCAGAAAGAATTGCCCAAGCAGCAGCAAAGGCGTTTAATGCCAAAAATCTGTAAGCTTGGTTTGCTTACGCTTCACGGCGAGCAACGCCGTCACGCGATTTTCGCACTCGGTCAGCAAACCCATTGCAACATCGTCGTCTCGGACAGCAACGAAATTCCTGATGACATCAAAAGCGTCCATCACCTGTACGGCGGTTGCCGCAGCCGGCGCTTCCTGTACGTCGTCGTCTTCTTCATCGGAAGAGTCCTTATCATTCCGGGCAGCTTTTATGATCTGCTCATCACTCACATCTTCGTGAACAACAACACAAGCGTCAGCGCCGATGTATTCGTCGAGCTCGAGATTAGGCGGCACGGTTCCTATTCCTCCCAGCGTTTTCCAGGCGGCCGCGATCCCCGGAGCCGGTGACGCCTCTTCGTCGTCGTCTGTAACGCCTGGTGTTAGGCCAGCAGAGTGTACGGGTCGACCTTCGGCAAATCCGGCGTGCCTGAAACAGTTCACAATTACTGAGCGCCCCAGTGTGCTCCAGGCAGCAGACATAATCTGCAGTGCCACGTACAAGTCCACCTTCGTGTCTCGGCCGGTTTCAGTGTTAAAAAGCAGCCGCTGAATTAACCTCCCGCGGTAAGCGCGCTTCAGGCTAAGAATCACGCCCTGATCGAGAGGCTGTAAGACAGACGTGCAATTGGGAGGGAAAAACCTCAGCTCCATGTTAGTGAGCTTGACTTCGTCGGAGTGATGCGCTGAACAATTGTCCAAAAGCAAGCAAACTTTACGGCCCTGCCGCTTCATGTCGCGGTCGAATGCCATCATCCACTCGGTGAAAATAGCGCGGGTCATCCATGACTTGTTGTTCGCCTTGTACTGCACAGGTAGGCTACGAGTTCCCTTAAAACAGCGCGGCTTGGCACTTTTGCCTATGACTAACGGCGGACGCTTGTCCGAGCCATCCATGTTTGTGCAAAGCAGCACTGTGATGCGTTTTTTGCTGTGTTTGCCGCCGTGACAGCGCTGCCCCTTGAAGTCGAGCGTCCTAGCCGGCAACATCTCGTAGAATAGCCCGGTCTCGTCGGCGTTGTAAATGTCTGCAGGCGCGAAGTTGCTTAAAATTCCGGCCATGTTACTCGCCTTCCAAGCAGCTGCTCCGTCCACGTCTGCTGACATTGACTCGCCGCACAACACTTTTCCAACGGTGTTATGGCGGGCCTTGAAACGGTTTAGCCAGCCAATGCTGGCTTTAAAATCATCAATGCCAAGTAGGCATGCATAGTTCAAGGCTTTCTGCTGGACGATGCTTCCGGACAGGGGGACGTTGCTGGCTCGTGCTTCCACAAACCACGCATGCACTGCTTTGTCCAACTCTTCATGGAGGGGCCGCGTCACCTTTTTGTGCTTCGAGGATGTGCCTGAAGCAAGTGCCATTCTCACGCTGTCCTTATTGCCTAGAATCGTTGACAGCGAACTTGCAGGAATTCCGAAGTCTTCAGCAATTGCCGCTTTCTTCCTTCCGCTTTCTGCTTGGGCGATTATTTGAGCTTTTTGCTCAAGGGAAAGAGTTCTGCGTTTTTTCACTTGCGTTGCCATCGTGTCCTGCGGATGAAAACTCGTCGTTGTCGAAGAGAAAGGCAGCGAGTGAACAACGCGACCACGACACAAAGCCAAAATGGCGGAACTGCAATCACGTGATTTCATGCTTAATGTGGCTTTGGATTTGACTTGGACTTCTCGCCAATAAAACTAGTTTCGGTTTCGAACGCGAAAATTTCGTTGAAGCGGAAACGCTCTGCAAAAATGGTTCGTTGTGCAGAGAAATTTAGGCCATTAATTCTTATAGGATACTCGCGGGGAATAAAAAATTATTCGTTGTCGCGGAAATTTCGTTGTGGCGGTATTCGTTGTGGCGGGATTCAACTGTAATCTGAACTTCCTGATTTAGAAAAATGTAACTGTTAAATGAGGTACAAAGGTATTTTGAGTTGAGGCTTTCACTGCATAAAAGTGTAGAGTAGCATGTAGACACCAAGTGTGAACAGTTCCTTTAAGTTTCGCAGAATTCAGTCTGTATTTGCTTTGTCCTAAGAACGGAAGAGATTTAGTAACAAATCTGTTTCGTAGAAAGGCAATGGCGAGCTGCTTCCTTTGTTGCTTCCATTTAGTAACAAATCTGTTTCGTAGAAAGGCAATGGCGAGCTGCTTCCTTTGTTGCTTCCGGATGCTTTTTCCCTTGACTTCAGGGACGTGGAGAAGCCATCGCGATGGCTTACAGTCACCGCATTTTTGCTCATGCTGCATCCCCCAGACCCGGCCCGCTCATATACGGATGAAGAGTGGTTGTTATCAAATGGTTCACCCCTGTGACCCTAAGGCACTGCAAAGGAGCCTCCCCCCCACCCCCTCACCACAACCACCACCGCTGTAAATTAATTTTCGCAGAAAATATGCAAGGGAGTTTCGCCGACTGTGTCTGGCAAACATACTTTATGTGGCTGTCGCAAGAGGGCTGCACTACTGAAAGAAAGGTCCATTATGACAAGCCTTGCATGTTGATGCAGTGGCTGTCAGGGAGCGGGTATTTTCGCTGGATACGAAACAAAGCAGCATTATGAAAGTCCACCTGTGGCATTGAGCGATGCTGCGACCCATCACGGGCTCACAGGCTGATGAGAACCTTAACCCTATACCAACCCGATGGCAACCCTAAAAACTTATCCATATGTCTTGAGGTTTTTTTGTCTTTTCAAGAGTTTAGTGTTTTTGTGTGGGCGGTGGGGGATCTGCAGATTGAGAGGATATAGAATTGTTACGTGAAGCGGCCTAGTGGCAGATGTAAAAGCAATCCCTCCTTTTTTTATAACGGAAAAGATTTAAAGAATTGCTAATTATTGCTACTTTCTATCCTTGCTTTTAAAAAGCTGCTTTGATGTTCTGCTATGCCGAGAGAGGGTGACAGTTCTGCAGCATGAGGTTATCAGCTGTGAACTGAGAGGGAAAAAATGACACCATGACTTTGTGAGAATTTTAGAGGGCCATGTATATGACCTTTACTGCTGTGAGTAACTGCTGCTGTGCAAAAAAAGTACAATTTTGACTTGCTGTGCTTGAAACAGTGTGCTAAGTTTATGCTCACCACACATTTTCACCTTGAAAAGTGACTGGGTATCATGGAAACGTCTGGAACAGGAGACTTCAAGATAAGCCAAGTGGAAAGAAAGTGAAAGCATCGAAAGTATTTGGCCAAGTGGGAAGCTGATCTGAGGTATAAAAATTGGCTATCAGCCAGTAAATAAAGCTTGTTTTTCTTCTGCAAAGCATGCAAAAGTGAATGCAGAGGTGGAAAATTAGAAACCAACTGTTACCTGACAGGCGCTAAGCACAAGAAAAGCGTTGCAAGCTTGCAGTCGACCTGCATTCTTGACATCTGTGCCTTTGGTAAGTGGGCAAGGTCAACTAGACAACTTTGTAAAATAGGCCGACATCAGACTTGCGACAATCAATGTGAAGCACAACTTGCCTTTAGATGCCATAGGGCATTTAATTGATGTTATCAAGACTGCAATGGGATGTCTAGCTGACTGAAAAAAGTTAGGTTGCAGCCAGACATCGTGCACTGTTATTGTAAGGAATATCCTTGGAGTTCAGAGTTGCGAAGACATTTCTGAATCTTTGCAAAGTCAGAAGTTCTTTGTTGTGTACGGATCCATTGAAAGAGGAATGGTGAAACGTCTGTCCTTTGCCTGTTAAACAATTAAACAGAGTCAACGAAATGGTTTGCTTAGGAGTTCATTTGGTGACCATTTAGGCGTACTGCAGTAAAACCTCGTCTATCCGGATCTTATAAACTCGGAAATTTGGTTAACTCAGACTCCCTGCGCAGTCCCAGCAAGACTATGTATAGTTGAATAGCGGCAAGTACTCATTATCAGGCATTTACTCGCATATCGGTTATTGGTGAACTTCGATGAGGGCTACCGACCTTCCTGCGTTAGCTTGCAATACTGCACGAATGTGCATCCACAGCGGGCGGGCCACGGGAAACCAACATGAGGCGAGTCGGTCTGCACGCTGCTTGGCAAAAACGAAAAACAGTGACAAAAAAAAAGAAAAAAAAAGAAAGAAAAAGCTGAAGGGTAAGAAATGTGATGATGATCATAGTGGATCATGTGAGCAGTGGCTAGGTAGCGCCGGTGACCGCGCATTTCAAAGGGAGAACCACATCATCATCATCATTGTCAGGGTGGCGAGACTGTTTGTATTGTTGTCACATGACTGTCACTGCTGTCCCGTGGCTGCGCTGGTTGCACGCCTGATTTCTTTGTCGCGATTGTTTGTGGTGTGATGGTGACAGCGCGTGAATCATGCAAATAAGTACTCGTTGCTCTGTTCGACTGTGTTTGGAGCCTGCTGCCGCTACCGTTCCACTCCACAACAATGGTGACCGCCACTCCAGTGAAGCAATGACGATGTTGTCGTCGCTGGCATGCTGACAGGTGACAACATATTATCAGAAGTTCTCAACGAAGATGGAAATTGTTCCTACGATGAAAGTAATGAGCAGCCGCTGCCGCAGTGTCGCACTATGCAGGAGGCTGCCGAGACTCGCTGTACTTGAGGAATTTTGCGTCCGATCACACGACAGTGAGCGTGCGCACTACCACTTGACGGGACTGAAAAAAATTGTTATCGCGTAAATTCTGGCGAAAAAACAAACAAAAATAATGCAGTCTTTTATGAAATAAAGGTGTGTATGCCCAGTACCTTTTTTTTGTTGTTTTCATGGTAAATTCGATAATCGGTTAACCCGGACATTTTTGCCGGGCCCTTTCGATCCGGATTAACAAGGTTTTACTGTATATGCTGTGGCATTTAGGTGCGTATGCTGTGCAGTAATGGAACTATACCTAAATCTCTCTTATGCAGGCAACGGTGCCCGTACTTCTGGAGGACAATATCAAGAGGGAGATCCCCCTGTGGGAAAGGGAGATGGCTGAACTTTATGTTCAGCAGAACCATGCTGGGTAACATTTTCTCCTCTCTTCTGCCTGTAACTGCAAGGGGAGCAGATAAAGTTGTTCTTGATTTTATATACCATGAAAATGCACATATAATACGAGGTGTAGTTTTGGGATAGCAAAAACAACAAAAAAGAAAAGCTTTTATCCACGTGTAATGCATGTAAGGAAAGCAAGCCAAAAGCATTTATTTGCACTACATTTCATAGTCGCCGTACGAGGTATACGCCCTCTGCGCTTGCGCGTCCAATGCAACCTTGCACCAGGTGTTGTATACCGTATTTACTCGCATAATGCTAGCACTTTTTTTCTTGGAAGATTGACGCTAAGTTGGGGGGTGCAATAATTATGTGGGGAAAATTTTCAAGCAAATGTTTTGGAGCGCTAAAAGCAATTTTAAGCAGGTGCGAATCGAGATTCTTAGGTCAGCTATTGCAAATATTGTTACGGGGATAGTTCAGCTTGAGGTTGCAGAGAGCGGAGATGGGAGACGAAGCTTTCGCACAATAGACCTTTCCTGCAGGCACCAGCCGACACTGCTCGAACGTCGTCGTCGTCTTCGCCAAAACTCCCGAGATTCTTCATTTTCCTTCTTATGCGCATATCAGTGCATGCAGTGCCTAACATAACACTACCCCGCCGGCTGAAAAGCACCGTCCCGGTGCGTACTAGCGTCCAAACCAGGGTCCGTGTAGTACGGCTTTAGGCGTGCAACATGGATCGTCTCGGTGCGTGGTGTAGAGGTATGGCGTGCGAGATGCAAGGGCGCAATTTCATATGTCACTGGAGTCACTTGTCGTAAAATATGGTAGGGTCCTGTATAACGGGGCAAAAGTTTTTGTGAGAGGCCAACGCGGCGAGCTGGGGTCCAAAGCAGCACTAGAGACCTGCAAGAATACTGGGTGTTCCGATAACAGAAATCATAGCGACATTTCTGGGAGGCTGCGAGCCGGTTGCGAGCAACAATGCGAGCAGCATTAGCTCGGGCTATGGCGTCACAAGCATATGAGCTGGCAGTGGCAACAGAAGGAAGCAGGCTGTCAAAAGGAAGCAGAGGCTCACGGTCGTATAGAAGATAGAAGGGGGAGTAGCCGGTACTGTTGTGATGTGACGAATTTTATGCAAATGTCACAAACTGCAGCGTTGTGTCCCAGTCGCAGTGGTTATCAGAAACATACTTAAACAGCATGTCAGTCAGTGTCTGGTTAAGGCGTTCGGTAAGCCCGTTCGTCTGTGGGTGGTGGGCAGTCGTGAAAGAATGACGAACGTTGCACAACCGTAAGATCTCGTTGACAATACGCGCAAGAATGCAACGGCCACAGTCGGTGAGCAGTTGGCGGGGAGCTCCATAGACGAGTATAACGTCGTTAAGGAGGAAAGCAGCGACATCAGTTGCACAACTGGTTGGTATTTCTCGTGTGACCGCGTAGCGTGTGGTGTAATCAGTGGCCACCGCAATCCATTTGTTCCCCGATGCGGACAGTGGAAAAGGCCCTAAAAGATCCAGACCCACTCGAGAAAATGGGTCTATGGGGATGTCAATCGGCTGCAGAAGTCCAGCTGGTAAAACTGATGGCTTTTTCTGACGTTGACAGCGGTCACAAGCAGCCATGTAGCAGCGGACTGCGCGGTATAGTCCTGGCCAAAAGAACAGACGACGCACACTGTCATATGTGCGAGAGACGCCTAGATGACCCGCTGTGGGAACGTCGTGAAACTGTTCAAGGACGGCTGTGCGTAGGTGCTGAGGGACTACTAGTAGAAGGTGGGGCCATCAGGTCGCATATTGTGCCGGTATAAGGTGCCATCATGGAGCACAGACAAACGAAGGGAAAGGTCATGGTGATCGGCGCTGAGGCGATTGATAATTTCGTGAAGCTGAAGGTTTTGGCGTTGCTCACGGCGAATGTTGGAAAAGTCAGAAATAGAGAGCACGGAAGCGTCATTGTCACATTCAGGTTGACTTGGCGGGTCGACTGGATGACGGTACAGGCAATCGGCGTCTCGATGCAACTGGCCAGACTTATAGACCACTGAAAAATTGTACTCCTGAAGGCGCAAGGCCCAACGTCCAAGGCGACCAGCAGGGTCTTTGAGTGTAGAAAGCCAACGCAATGCGTGGTGGTCAGTGACCACTGTGAATGGCCGCCCATACAAGTAAGGGCGGAACTTCGTAATGGCCCAAACTAGGGCTAAGCACTCACGTTCAGTTATGGAATAATTCTGTTTGGCCGCAGAGAGGAGTCGGCTGGCATAGGTGATGACGCGAGGGGGACCGAGCTGACGTTGTGCGAGAACGGCACCAATTCCATGGCCACTTGCTTCGGTGCGTACTTCTGTGGGCGCTGACGGATTGAAGTGAGCCAACACTGGCGGACCGGTCGGGTGGCCAATAAGAGTGGCGAAGGCGGCCGATTGTTCGGGGCCCCAGGAAAAGGAGACCTCGTTTTTCAGAAACTGCGTAAGTGGACGGGCGATTTCCGCGAAGTTTGGTACAAATCGCCAGTAATATGAGCAAAGTCTGAGGAAGCTACGCATGTCGCTGTGAGATTTCGGTATAGGAAAACCACTTACAGCGCGAATTTTGTCGGGGTCCGGCTGGATGCCATGGGTGTTAGGACCTTGAGTTCCTGGCGACCAAAGCTACACTTCTTGTAGTTCAACTGAAGGCCAGCTTGTCGGAAGACGCCAAGAATAGCCGAAACACGATGGAGGTGGCCCTGAAAAGTTGATGAAAATACGATGACGTCATCGAGGTAGCACACACAGGTGGTCCATTTGAACCCGCGTAGTAAGGAGTCCATCATGCGCTCGAAGGTCGCAGGGGCATCACATAAGCCGAAAGGCATCACCTTGGATTGGTAGAGGCCATCTGAGCTGACAAAAGCAGTCTTTTTTTATGATCGCTTTCGTCAACAGAGATCTGCCAATATCCAGAACGGAGATCGATGAAGGAGAAGTATTTGGCACCATGCAGGCAGTCGAGGGCGTCATCGATCCTTGGAAGAGGGTACACGTCTTTATCTTGTTTAAGTGTCGATAATTTATGCAACACATCCAGCTGTTGTCTTTCTTTTTGACGAGTACTACCGGAGATGCCCAGGGGCTGCTCGATGGCACAATAATGTTGCTGGCCAACATTTTCTCCACTTCTTCCTGAATGATCCGGCGTTCGGAAAGAGCAACTCTGTACGGCCATCGGTGAATAGGGCGGGCATCTCCAGTGTCGATGCGATGTGTGAGGACGGACGTTTGGCCTAGAGATCCGTGACCGAAATCAAAAATGTCGCTGTATGACCGCAAAAGGCCGGCAAGGGCACTGGCATATTCGGGACGCAGGTCAGAAGCAACCATGGCTGAGATGCGGACTATGTGATGGGACAGGTTGTGCGGGTACCTCGGCGTGACTGTCGGACAGCACTGCAGAAATAGTAAAGCTGGACAAAGGCGACAGCTCGGCAAGGAAAATGCCCTCCGGGAGAACTTGCGAAGACATGCTGAAGTTGAGTACGGGAATGTAGGTGAGGTTATTTTCGACATGTACAATTTTATGAGGTAGGACGATGTTGCGCTGTAGAGTGACGTCAGTGATGGGGTTGACAACGTAGTCGCCATCGGGAAGGGAAGGAAAAGGTGACATGGGTACGTATACTGCCGCCTAGGAGGTAGGCGAGTAAATGTACTGGAGCGGTGGTGAGGCTGGGAATGGTCGGCACTAGTGTCGTGAACACAATGGTGCAGGGCTCGGCGCAGAAGTCCGGAGGAACAGTCAATGAGCGCGGAATGGGCTGTTTAAAAGTCTAGGCCTAAAATGACGTAATGGGCTCCAGTGTTAATGAGAGCGGGCACAGGGGCTCTATCTACGAGGACATTGATCAGGTTGCAGCGTGGTGCGATGGTCGAAACACAGTTGGCTGTCCGGGTTAGTAACGCAGCGTCACGTCCGGGTGCTGCGTTGCCTAGTTTCCAGAGTAGGGGCCTTGGTACGTTGGGGACAAGCTGTGGCGAGGAGTAGGTGATCGGGAATGGTGGGCTTGAGGCGATGGCGAACGGCTAGGACGACGGGCTTGCTCAGTGTTCTTGGTACGAAGCTGTGTTGGGGTGACAGAAGCGCGCCGTAGTGCATAGTAGTCATGGCGGACAGGGCTGTAAGGGCGAGAGGGGGGAACCAGGCGGCTGCGGCAATAGCGGGACGTATGGCCAGCCCGACAGCAGACGAAGCAAATAGGCCTATCGTCAGATATGCGCCACTCCGCAGGATTGCGGGTCGGGTAGCGCGGTGTGTAGGACGGGCTTGTGGCAGCAGCAGCAACCACTGGTATTGGCTATGGTGCAGGGGGTGGCGTGGTAGGATTGGAGACGAGGCCCACATTCGCAAATTCTTTGCGGACGACAGCCTGTATCATAGCTATTGTTGCCTCTGGAGGAGGTGATGTGAGTGCAACAGGAGTCATGGCCTCGATTTCCCTGTAGACGATGGTAGTGAGGTTATTCTGACTTGAAGACTGCTGCAAAGTGGGCAGATCGTCACATGATGATGTAGTCACCGTGTTGGGAAGGCGCTCAAACCAATGGACGATGCGGCACTGCTTCGGCTGTTCGAAACGGCGACAGACTTACAGGACTGAGTCTACCGTAGAACAGTCTTTGCAGAGAAGTAAGTTGAATGCGTCATCAGCGATACCCTTAAGTATATGGCCCACTTTATCATCTTCAGTCATGGAGGTGTTCACCTTTCGACACAGGGTGAGGACGTCCTGTATGTAGGCGAGGTATGATTCGGTTGACGATTGAGCACGAGTAGCCAGGTCTTTTTTGGCTGCTAGAGCTCGCCCAATCTGCTTGCGGGAACAAGTCCTGAAGTTTTTGTTTGCAGATTTCCCAAGTAGGCATCTCCTGTTCGTGGTTGGTAAACCAGGTCTTCGCCGTTCCCGCTAGATAAAAGATGATGTTGGCAAGCATTATGCTAGCATCCCACTGGTTGTTCTTGCTGCACCTTTCGTATTCATCGAGCCGATCTTCAACATCCATCTTGTCTTCGCTGTTAAAAATGGGCGAATGGCGGATTTTGGTTAAGGCCATGGGGGCAGGTGGAGTTTGCGTAGCGGTTGATGCGTCCTGGGATGCCATGCTTATTGTGGCAGTCGGTGGGGTGAGCTCGGGGAGATGGCGTCCACTGCGCAAATCCAGGTTTCTGGCGCGAAAATACGAGGAGCTGTGGCAAGGGGATCGAAAGCGCCTCCACCAAGATGTTACGGGGTAGTTCAGCTTGAGGTTGCAGAAAACGGAGACGGGAGACGAGGCTTTCACACAACAGACCTCTCCTGCAGGCACCAGCCGACACTGCTCGAGTGTCGTCGTCGTCTTCGCCAAAACTCCCGAGATTCTTCGTTTTCCTTCTTATGCGCATATCAGTGCATGCAGTGCCTAACATAACACTACCCCGCCGGCTGAAAAGCACCGTCCCGGTGCGTACTAGCGTCCAAACCAGGGTCCGTGTAGTACGGCTTTAGGTGTGCAACATGGATCGTCTCGGTGCGTGGTGTAGAGGTATGGCGTGCGAGATGCAAGGGCGCAATTTCGTATGTCACTGAAGTCACTTGTCGTAAAATATGGTAGGGTCCTGTATAACAGGGCAAAAGTTTTTCTGAGAGGCCAACGCGGCGAGCTGGGGTCCAAAGCATGCACCGCTAGTGCATGCACCGCCTAACGTAACAATATAACCAAAACTTTACTTTCAAGCAGAACTTACCTTGTTATAAAAGTACAGGGTCGCCGAAACACAAATTGCTAAAACACTTTATTTGCGACACACCACCTCATCATCACTCCCCGTGTTTCGGGGTATAATGCGCACAGTAGACCACACAGTTCTACTTTTGATCAGAGACTTGATCCGAGTCTGTGTCGACACTGCAATCGCTGTCTTTAGTAGCATACTACGCAGAACTCGACGCTGAAGTGCCTGCTGGCAGCGCAGTTGCTATGCTGTAGTGCATACTCTAAGGCTTTCAGCTTAAAAGCAGCTGTATAACTTGCGTGCCCGTTATACCCAGTGGCACGGGCAGAGGCACATTATTTTGTTTTTGTTTTTTTTTTTTTTTGGGGGGGGTATCATCATAATCATCAGCCTGACTATACCCACTGCAGGGCGAAGGCCTCTCCCATATTTCTCCACTTAACCCGGTTCTGTGCTAGCTGCATCCACTTGACCCCCGCGAACTTCTTGACCTCATCCACCCACCTAACTTTCTGCCGCCCCCTGCTACGCTTTCCTTTTCTTGGAATCCAGTTTGTTACCCTAAGCTCCCATCGGTTATCCTCTCTTCGCACTACATGTCCTGCCCATGCCCATTTCTATTTCCCCTAGAATGTCGGTAACTTGAGTTATTTCTCTGACCCACTCTGCACGCTTCCTATCTCTTAATGTTACCCCTACCATTTTTCGTTCCATAGCCCTCTGGGTTGTCCTCAACTTAGGTATGGTGTGTGTGTGTGTGTAGTAGGCGGTGGGTGGCGTCCTTTGCAGAGCGCCTATCACCGTCGGCGGGATTGTCGTCCTGGTTGGCCCGAGCCCCCAAAGGCCTGGTCCAGGACCCGAGCCCGGCTGCCCTTCACATAGACTGCTAGCTCGCGTACGCAATGCGGACTGCTTGAGGACTGCGTTGCGTTGCTTTCATTGTGGCTACGCCTGGGTCACGTGGTGAGGATAGTGGATGGTATGGATATGATCGATAGTAGAGTACCGTTTCCGAAAACCTGCTTGATCCTTTGCTTGATTGCAGTCTAAGGTTGCCCTGATTGTATTAGCGATTACCTTAGTAAATACCTTATACGTAACAGACAGTAAGCTGATTTGTCTGTAATTTTTAAGGTCCTTAGAGTCCCCTTTCTTATGAATGAGGATAATGTTTGCATCCTCGGTTAGAGCTGAATATCTATTCTGTAGCGAGATTCTGAATTCTTCTGCCCTCCCCCTCACCGCTAATTCGTTGATGGGTTTCTTTCTTACTAATCTGTTGCGTTCCTTCCTCAGATTTAGGCTAATTCGGTACCTCACCACCCTGTGGTCACTGCATCGCACTTTCCCTATTATCTCTACATCTTGAATAATGGCGGCGGTTGAACACGGTATGAAGTCAATTTCATTTTTAGTCTCCCCGTTAGGACTTTTCCATGTCGATTTCCGGTTCTTCCGTTTGCTGAAGAAGGTATTCATGATTCATAAGTTATTGCACTCAGCAAACTCAACTAGCAACTCCCCCCTGCTATTCCTAGAACCAATGCCATAGTCACCTGCTGCCTGGTCTCCTGCCTGATTTTTCCCTACCTTGGCATTGAAGTCGCCCATTAGTACAGTATACTGCGTCTTTACTTTTCGCATTGCTGATTCTACATCTTCGTAGAAGCTTTCAACTGCCTAGTCATCATAACTACATGTAGGTGCATAGGCCTGTACAACCTTCAGTTTATACCGCTTGTTAAGCCTAATTACGATGCCTGCCACCCTCTCGTTAATACTATAGAATTCATCTATATTACCCGCTATGTACTTATTGACAAGGAAACCTACTCCTAGTTGTCGCCTCTCCGGTAAGCCTTGATAACACAGTACATGCCCCTCCTTCAGTACAGTATACGCCTCATTTGGCCTCCTAGCCTCACTAAGCCCTATGACATCCTATTTCATACCCTCTAGTTCCTCTAACAGCACTGCTAAACTGACTTCACTAGCTAGGGTTCTAGCATTAACCGTTGCCAGGGTCGGTTTCCAATGGCGGCCTGTCCAGCGGAGCCAGGAATTCTTAGCACCCGCTGCTGCGTCACAGGTCTGACCGCCGCCGCTGGTGACTGAGGGCCGGGGATTTATGGAACTAATCATGAGAGGTTGCAGCCAATTACTGCACCAGGGTGGCCAACTCCTGTCCTGGTGAGGGAGTGCGTTGCCGGAGGTGTTCACTAGCATCAGGTCGCACCCCAAACCTGCTTATGAAATTCCATTGACACGCGTTTTTTTTTTTTTTTTTTTTTTTGTTTTTTTTTTTTTTTATCCGCTGGAGTTGCGTGGCATCGGGATTTGAACCCCGGTCCTATTGCATGCGAGGCGGATGTTCTACCACTACGCCACCGCTGCACCTGCTCTCTACACAACGCTAATTCCATTCATATATTGAGCCGCGAGTACTTTAATTGACCCCCAATATCCCACGCGATTCCCATGAGTATACGCACACCTGCTCCTGCCGACTTACTTTCCAGACAATGGTGCAAAATACTTACTTTCCAGACAATACTATAGAATTCATCTATATTACCTGCTATATACTTATTGACAAGGGAACCTACTCCTAGTTGTCGCCTCTCTGGTAAGCCTCGATAACACAGTACATGCCCATCCTTCAGTACAGTATATGCCTCCTTCGGCCTCCTAACCTCACTAAGCCCTATGACATCCCATTTCATACCTTCTAGTTCCTCACAGCACTGCTAAGCTAGCTTCGCTAGCTAGGGTTCTAACGTTAAACGTTGCCAGGGTCAGTTTCCACAGTTTTTTGGGGGGTAGCCTCACCATAATATATGTAAAACTTGCGTACCGCCCCACCACGATACGGCTCCCAGAACGCGGTAGACGGATAACAACGAGACGCGGAGACAACTTGTAAAATGGCGGCGACTACGAGCATCATGGAGGTAAAAAAAAAAAAAATTAATTAATTAATTAATAAAGAAAAAAAAAAGACGAGCATAACCTATGATAATGTTCTACCCGAGCACGCTATCGCCGCCTGGTAGCACGTGCACACAACGAGGCCAGCTGGGTTCAGTAGCACTCCAAAGATGGCGCTTGTTACTACTAGCAGACGACTCTCGCGGTGGTAATATTGGTAGTGCGATGATTATGTGAGGAAAAATAATTTCCAAATTTTGACGCCTAATGTTGGGGGGTGCAAGTATTATGCGAGTAAATACAGTAGTGCGAAGCACCTTCATATGCTGGTATGGTTCAATCAATAGAGCAGCTAACATTGGCCCCGGCAGTCGCAAAAGCTGCACACCCCTTCAGTTGGTGTAAACCAGTAAGCCACTTCCGTTCGGGCATGGGAAGGCTTAGCACAAGCTAGCGGGTAGCATGCTCTGCGCTCTGTTCGCGTCTGCTAGTCAAGCATACGTGACCGAGCTGTAGGGAGTGGCTAGCATGGCTGGAGAGAATGGTGCAAAATGCCGAGTGCTGCTTTGATGGTCCCGACATAGTGTGAAGTGCACTTGACCTGCTTCCGGTCGAGAGTACCGTAGTCGGGAGGCCCGCGATGCCAGTGTTATGAAACCAAAACCCTCAAAACCATCAACTGACATCACTGCTAAATAGCACCTCCTGTAGCTAGAAGCCTAATACTGATAGCTCTGTACAATAATGAGGTTGGAACTGCGAATTTAAGCTGAAAATTTTTCATTCTGCAAATAATACGAGACAGAAACCTGACACGCTTAAACGGGGAACATAAACCTTGTATTATATGCCAGTTTTTACAGTATAGGAGCCTGGCTCTGGAGTTTTGAATAGAGTGGCACTGCCTCGTTGCGGCCAAGGAAAACTTGACTGGGTAGTACAACGGCAGCTCTGGCTATGGTGCAGTACGTATCCCGCTGTCTTTCTACATCAACTCGCGCTTCTTTCTGCCCCTTCGTGAGCGGGAAAAGACTCGTCATGTATCATGGACATCATTGTGAACCATCAAAAGCCTAACATAAGGAAAAAAATGTGCTATGGCTGCCTTTCAGCAAAATGTTCAAAGCATGTGGCATAGATCTTACCGTGTACCCCTCCGTCTCGAACCATCGTCACCGCTGCTATATTGCTGCTTGCGTCGTAGGGTGCCATGGACGCATGATTCCGTTCTCAACGGTAGGGTCTTCTGAGCAGCGTCACCTGGCGATAGATAGCTGAAATATTGTAAAAATGAACAAGAGCGCATTTAAAGCCTGCCGAACTTGTTGCCTCAGTGGCGCAATGGATTAACACTATTTACCTGAGCACTTAAAAGGACAGAACACTGGAATTTAGGTCTCGATTTTTTTTCACAGCAGTGGAAAGATTGAATTCTAAATTGTTCGATTCCATAACGGTTTTGTTAGAAACGCCATAGAAAATTTTTACCAGGAATTTTTAGATCAATGCGTGCGCCCGCTTTTATGTAGTCCGACGCTGGAAACCATGAGCAGCGACCGCGATGAAGACCGATAGTCGACAAAATAGATGTACCGAAAACAAATACAACTTTCACTCGCCAGGCAATAATCAGACATTTTTTGCGTAGAGTAACATACTTTTCAGTTTCACACTCAATGCTGTAATGGCACAATAACGCATGCCCTCGTCGACGAAAGTTTTAGTGGGCACTGTCATTACTTCATTCACGAAATTGCAAACACTGTAGCGCCATCTAGTGGCAAAACCTGAAAGCATACCTCTCGCGAGGCGAAAGCAGGGGTGGTTTTTATTTAAGGAAGCACTGGAGAGAGCGCAAAATATTAAAAATTATAGTAAGCACTCCTAGAAGAAAAAAAAGAACAGTGTGCAGTTACGAATATCAGGAACAGTGTGCAGTTACGAAAATCAGCGATATTTTGCTAACATGTAGTCACATGGGGGGCTACACTGAAAGTACTAGGGTTTCTCCGCTAGATAGCGCCTTGGTTGTTTTTATGCGATTTTCAATGGCAAATTAAAATTGTAAAGCCTCTTTTTTTTATATTATAGTGCTCGATCTGTACAATATGAGGCAAGATTTTTCATCTCCACCATAATCTCATGACATATTTTGGCCATGTTCTGTCCCTTTAACGAATAAAACATATGTTCAAATCCTGTATGTGCAACTTTTTTCTGATTTTTTTTTTTTTAATTTGCAACATTAAAATAAGCTACCAATATCTTTCCTGGATGTGCTTTTCACCTTTAGGTTGCATCATGCGACGTTTTCAATTCATAATAGCCAAACAACCAGCCGTGAATAGAGCCACGAGGTGACAGCATGACAACGGTAACACTAAATATTTTCACCACATTCATTTCCTGACTTTAGTAAGTATATGTTACCTTTAGGTGGCATTCAGAGACACCTCTCGGTAATATTTGCCGTTTAATCCGCTGAGAGGCAACCAGTGAGGAGAAAGAAGTTGTGGGACCCTACCTTTGAGGAGACGGAATTATGCGCCACGGACATGTTGGTAGGGACGATATAGAGTACAGCCAGCCATTCGTTATGCTACTGTTTTCAGCAGCTGCTCTTGTATAAAAACTACTCGTACGTCAAGCAATGAAAAATGAGGACGGCAAACTAGAGCTCACTTAAAACGTTTCCTATCTCAGTGAGAACAGCCATTCACTTTCAAGAGGAAAAAGCAATAGACTGCATTTGGCATGGATTTAAAATTACTAAGCAGTCGACAATGCCATTTCGATCATTATGCACCGCATGTTTCTGAGCTGAGAGCGCGCTTCTAATGTGCGATGTCGCCCCGCTGTTCCAAAAGGCAAAAGCTTTGGCTCGAGAACTGCAAGCAGACTGACAGTTGAGCAGTGGAACGAGGTCAGTGTGCCTTCACTGATATCTGTACCTAACCGTGAACACTGAAACTCTGCCGCGGCATAACTTGAACCTTCCGGCAGCCCCAGCTTCAGCTTTCTGTGTGACTTTCCAGTATGTGGACTCTGTATTTGCAAGCATTATGACTGTGATTTATCAGCTAAACGGGGTGCAAAAAGCGAAAACCAGTGCAGGATCAACTGAAAAGTTCAGGGACAAGCGTGCATTGAATGCAATCCCCAGCGGCCCATGCACAGCCCGCGCAATGTGCCTATCGGAAAGATTGTGTCTCAGAAGAGTTAATTATGCTGCCTAACCCCGTTGCGATTTCGTGTATTCAGATTCTTAAGCATGTAGTTGCGCGTAAAGCTTACGTAGAGCTCCACGAATTCGCACGACACCCGCCTGGCTGCATCGAGTGGCAGCGTGCCGAGATTTCGTCTCCGATTTCTGCACGCCGTATAATGCCTCACACTGCTTTATTTATTGCCTTTTTCACATCGTGACAACCCGGGAAGCATTTTCAGCGTGTACATGACATAAATTAGAGCGGTGGATCTATACCGATTGCATGTACTATTCAGATGCTGATGCCACGGATTTGTGCTACCCAGCAGATGCCTAGAGGGCGCTTTTTAGCACCTTTTTGTGGTGCCCTCTGGGCAGCGCAAGACGCCTATACAGAAATGTCCGCGGAATATGTTTCATGTACGTCCATGTCTGTCTTTAGTGCTGATAGTGTATCTCATATGATGCAACTTGAGTTTCTATGTATTGTTGTTTCGTTAGCTGATTTGGTGTTAGGAAATGCTTATTTGGAGAGTTAACCAGTATTTACTCTTACTGTTCACTCGAAACAGCACTTTTGATGCCCTTTGTTAGAGGCGGTTTTTACGTAGCCTACCAGTGCAATTCCATGCTTACTGGGTGTGTCCAGCCATTGGTCACACCCATCTTTTTGTGCTTATTCACACATGCTAATGGGTGGATCCTTTTTTCTTCGTACAGCACTGAGGTGGCTGCACAGGTGTTTCTGTGTAATGCTGTGCGCCGTGTAATCAGTGGGGAGCTGTTCATATGTGGATCACAGGTGAACTTTGCCGCACTTGACGAAGGCTGCGTCACATTTCTTAACGAGGTAAGAAAAATGCTCCTAGCTCACTCATTGCCATGTACCATTGCACTAAATGAGCCAATTGAAACCAGATTTATTGCTTATCAGCACCAGGTGTAATGCAGACATTTTTACTTTAATTCAAATACTCTGTTTAGGGAGAGGACTGCTATATGTTTTAAAGGCAAGCTCGTGTTTAAAATATTATTTCCACCATAGTGGAGGAGACATAGATGGCAAGCAATTTACCACTTTGCTCAGCTTAGAAGTTGTAATTGTTTGAAATTCAAACGTACCGTAGCACCAGATTCTTTTGTAGAGAAGTTGCCCATTACTGTTATGAGAACCTTCCTAGGCTCATGAGCTGCGGAAACGACCACAGGAAATGTTTGTACAAACTGGCAGTTAAGAAAAAAAAATATTTATCCACCATGAATCGAACCACTGTCCCTCCGATCCCCAGCTGAGCGTGCTAGCCACTAGGCCACGCCGGGCTCGTGAGGAACCGACTAGTTCTCCTTGTCTAGCGTTAGGATGATAGTACAAGGACAATGACGATGCCGTCAGTGAAATGATAATGATGGTAGTAGTGATGACAGTGACGATCCATTTTGTTGATAATGATAAAGAGGTTATAGTAGCGATAGTGATGATGATTATGATAGTAGCGATGACAGTGACAATGCAGTTAATCAAAACAGCTTTGTAAATTGGCTTTCACCATTTCCGCTTTTAAGCCGACTTAAACGCAGTCCTGTAATTTTTTTATTGATTGTAACCTCAAGGAAGATTTATGGAAACTTGCACACATTAGTGCTATCTTTACAGGCACAGCTAATTGATATCGCTGTTCACTTCTGGGCATTTATAAATGAAGTAGTGGTATTAGTTAACATTGTAAACTCTGCGAATTTGAGGTGGTCAAAATTATTCCGTAGCCCTCTACTACAGCACCTTTTTCTCTCTCTTCTTTCACTGCCGCCTTCTTCCCTTCCCTTGCAGCATGATTCAGGTGTCCACCGAGAAGTCTGACAGATATTGTACCTTTCCTTTCCTATAAACAAATTCATAATATTTTTTTCAGCGTAGCTGAAAGCTCATTTTAGCTGTATGAGTTACTCTCACAGGTTGACCATATTTGTAGCTGGTGTATGTAAGGTTTCTAAACTGCTAAACTGTAAGCACAGCAGTTTTTGCTGAGCCTAGTTGAACTTCTCGGTCATGTGATTGCACCATGTATTGTGCATTAATAAGTAAGGATGTCCTTGTATAGTCATCTGTTGTTCCTGGTCGTTTGATATTCTACTGGACTGTTTTGCGTGCACTCTTTACTTTGTGTTGGCCAGCGTCGAATAGTCGCACAACCAAAACCGTTTACTAGGGAGTATTTTTTCTTTAGCACTTGCATATAATTTTCTTATGCCACATAACACGTTGGCGAGTTTGTGTGCAAATGTTCCATGAAAGTTGTAGACTTGTGTTTATGCTTACAAGGCATGCAGTGAAAGCTCGTTAATTCGAACCACGGTTATTCAAATTTTCAGATAATTCGAACTACACTACTTGGTCTGCCCAAGCTCCATAGAGATTGTGTACAAAAAAGCCCGTTAATTCGAACACGAGTCTGTTCTGCTATTCTACGCACTGCCACGTCTGGGCGGCTTGGCGCACAGCACACGTGGCAAAACAAAAACTCTACTAAAGAGCGACATAGAGGCTGTGCACGTTCTAAGTGGGGACATATGAAACCAGGTAAAACTAGCAATAGTGGGTAAAACCTAAATAGCATCATGACCGGCGCGGCGGCCGGCGGTGCCGAAAAATCAGGGTTAGCGGCCTCGGTGGCGGCTTGCTCTCTCTTCCGCGCAACCTCTGAAACTCGAAACTAAATACTTGGTAATTCAAGCCCTCTTAATTTAGAAATATGGATAAGCACTGTCGGCGTGGTCCCAGCCAACGCCCATGAAATGGAACGCTGTTGGCGCATTCGGTTGGGGGGACGAGAGCAGAGGCGCCGAGCACTGCAGAGCAGTACAGGAGCACGACGAGCGAGGGTGTGACAGTCTTCCCACGGGAACGCTGTATGCATGTCGAGAGCAGCGCGCCTTGACCACGTGCCCGCTTTTCTCTTCCCAGCATTTTCCGCCTGCCCGCAGTGGCGGCAGTTGCAACGCGAAGAGAGGCCAACAGTCCGTGAAGAGCCGCTTGTTTTGTATGCCTTCATTCTCACAGCGCGGCTATTTGTCTCCTTTGGCCGTTTCCACGCCAGCAGCGACTCTCAAACATGCATACAGCACCTGAGCAATGCTTTCCGCTCCTGAATCAAATTCTCTTAATTCCGAAGAGCTCGTCGTACACCGACGCTTTGCAGCTGCCATTTTGAGCATGGCCGTATCAAGAGAAAGAAAAAAAAAAAGATGGCATAGATATGACGCTTTATGCCATGTGACTTTCTCTACACTCGCTTTAGACGAGAGAGCAGCTGGGAGTGCACTCGGCTGCTTTCAGCGGAGGAAAAGCCCTCCTCTACGATTGGAAGCCAGTGATTCTACTCCTCTCTCCCACTGGAGGGCGCCAGCTTGTCTTAGAGCACTTTCGAAGTGCTCTCGAATACACCTGCTCTCCCACTTGAATTCGCCATCACGCTATTTACTTCGGATGGGCGCTACGTGTTACACGGGAAAATTTTTTTTTGTGAGTTATTTATTCTTCCACCCATCAGTCGTCAACGAAAACATGCGGGTCGGCCGCGATCATAACGTCGGCTTTTAGCATCATTCACTTCAAAAAGCATCTGCTGCTATCGCGCGTGGCAGTAGACAGCGCCCGCCTGCCCCAATCACTCGTGGCATGATAAAGCGAATGTGCTGAAAATGGACAAGCGCTGGCACTCTGCCAAGTTCACTTCCCTCCCCTTGCTAGAGCTAATGTCAGAAGGTAAACGCATCGCGATGTTATCGCTGCACAGCATCTTGGCGCACTGCCAAGAAATGTGCGATAGACCGTGACGGTACAAAACGGAGGGGCGCACTAACTACCGATTCCATAATTATTTTTTTTTTTTTTTCAAATTCTTGGGCAAAAGTCGGAAGTGGGTGGGTTCATTATACGAGCGGGTGTATTATGCAAGTAAATACGGTAAATTTAATGAAATGCAAATGGTTCTTCTCAGTTTTTTCGAGGCCATTCAATAATTCGAACATCAGATAATTCAATCTTTTTTCCCAGTCCTGTGAAGTTCGAATTACCAGGCTTTTACTGTATTGGTATTTTGAAAAATTTACAAATAAATGTTATAGCAGGTAATGTCGCATCGGATATTGCTAAGCCTGCTGGTTGTCTTCTCAACTGACCCATCCAGCTTAGGCTGTCATTCTTAGTTTAATGAATAGCAGATAACATTGCTGTGTAATGCCCCTGTTTCAAAGGAGTATCAGCTGTTCTTTATGGCAGTCATTTTCAGCAGAGACCAGTTGTCCCTCTTCATTTAGGGCTCTACTATGAGTGCCACTACTACAAGTGTTGTGTAAATGCAGTGTGCTACAGTTAGAGCACTTTCGGTTGAAGCTGAGGATTGACACTTGTGCATAGCACAATCTAGCTCTGCCCTGCAGCTGTGCAAGAGCGGTGTTGTAAGATTGCTTTTACTTTCAAACAAGTACTTGCTGTCATCGAGTCCCGTTGCTTAATCTAGTCATTATAGCTTTTTTTTTTTTTTTTTACTTATTTGCTTTTCACGCCGGAATTTTTTACGATCTTCTTACTGGCTGTAGTCCTTGTAATGCCCTTATTGGCCCCCATTACGAAACGCAGAGTTTGGTATTGGGGCCATTTTTACTCTTAATATTCATCACTGACATCACATCTAATATTTCTTCCACTGTTAGACTGTATGCAAATGACTGCGTAATATACAGGGCAGTCAGTACAGATAGTGGCATGCAGTCACATCAAGAAGATCTTGATTGTGATAATCAACATCATGGTGTAGCACATGAGAACTAAGTATGAACGCAGACAAAAGTTACCACGCAACATTTAGCAAAATTTAGAAAACATTTAGCAAAATTTAGAAAAGTGTATACTGAACACAGGGTATACAGTAGGTGCTAATAAAGCTCTCCAAAGCTCCCTGAAGTGAATTATGCATACATCTATTGGAAGATCTTTTATTTGATACCATATTAGGAACACTAAAAAAAAGCTGCTAGCATGCCTAGCCTCATTATTAGGAATCTTTGTGGTGCCCCTCAAATACTGAAAATGGTGGCGTATGCGTCCAGCTTGTGGGACCCCCCATCAAAATTTTCTTGTCCATAAAGTTGAAGGTGTTCAGAATCGTGTGGTGCTGTTTATATTAACCCTTTGAGTGTTTTTGTAGTATGGGTATTATGGCCGAATTCCGTCCCATGGTATTTTTGCCGTACACGTACTGCACTGAAGTGCGTTTGAAATTTCACGGCCTTCTGGAGAGAGGCGCTTATTAGGAGATGCTGGCATATTGCTGAGGAAAAGAAAACGGATCATGACTGTCGTGTCGCGCTCTGTGCAGTGGCATGCCCTCATGGTTTTGAATTCTCTGCGTGATCGTAACAGAGGCATGAAATTTGATCTTTATCTTTGTTAGGACGCTAGCAGAGGCCTGTGAAGACCTTTCAGGACTTACAAGAAGCGTTGAAAGATTGTTTGCACTGCCATCTTGCAGCAAAAAGACAACAAAACTGATTGCGACCTTCGGTTCTACGCGTGGTTTGCGGTGATTCGCACTCATGATTTCGCTTCCTCTGCGTGATAGCAACAGAAACACAAAAGTTAATCTCTATCTTTGTTGGGACATCACCGAAGGCCCATGGTGCTCTGTCAGCATATCAACACTCACGAGGTGTCATTGCTCTCCCGTTTAGTTTCATTGATGGTATGACTGTAATACTCGCCCTATATATTTTTCACCTATCTATCCGGACTTTCATAGTTTTGTTTGTTTAAAATCAGCAATAAAAAAAAATGTGACACTAGAGGTAAATATTTTTCAAAAATATTCGACACTCTAAGGGTCACACAGTGTCACACAGATGAAAGCTAGCCTCGGAATCAAGCCTCCTAACATAAGGCAGAAGGAAAACCGGCTGAAACGAATGCATTCAATGTATAATAATTTGACTCGTGTAGAAAAATTTAAATATATTAAGCTTCCTCACTGCCTGTCAAGCAGGAGAGGTCACAGCTGTAAAATTAGAGAAATTATATGTTGTACACATGAAATTTTTTTTCTTCTTAAAAATATCTGAATTGAACGCATTACCAGCGGAGGTGGTCACAGCCACTTTGCTGAACTCATAGATCATTTTCAATTATACTTGCACTGAGTTGTTCTTGTGGCTTGTATAGCATGTTTTGACATTGCAAATGCCTCCCTCTAGTGATCATCTCTTCAAATGATACTTTGTATTCTTATTTCTACCAACTCATCTGCTGTAATGCTTCAGTGCTGCCGGGTAGTTGTAAATAATAATAATAGATTATTGGTTTGACTAGAGCACTGTAGAACTTGTGGCAATCTCAGGCCATAATCTGTTTTTTGTGCAGTTTTGACTCCATACCCTCTACACATATTTGATGGTATGTCGAAGTATGAATAGGCTAAAATTCCACACAACCCAGAAATGGTTCGGTTTGTGGGGTTTAACGTCCCAAACCAATCCATTTCTGGGTTGTGCGGAATTTTAGTCTATTCATAATTCGATGATATAGCACTGAACCAGTATTCCGATTAGAGCCATCTCTGTCTACATTCACATCTTTTCATAAAATGGAATGATTGCTGCTGGTGAAAATCACTTCATATTAGAAAGTCACCCAAGATGTGAATTTCTTCCTTTTCATAAACTGGCCCCGCCGGGGTGGCGCAGTGGTTAGGGCGCTCCGCTACTGTGCCCAAGGACGCGGGATCGAATCCCGGCCTCGGCGGCCGCTTTTCGTTGGAGGCGAAAAGTAAGGCGCCCGTGTGCTGTGCGATGTCAGTGCACGTTAAAGAACCCCAGGTGGTCGAAATTTCCGGAGTCCTCCACTACGGCGTCTCTCATAGCCTGAGTCGCTTTGGGACGTTAAACCCCACAAACCAAGCCAAACCATAAACTGGGTCAATTCATCCCTGAGCAGTTCCTCAGCATTACATAGTTTTAGGCATGTGAGACCTTTCGTGAAATAAACTCACGTTCCTGATGCAGTGAGTTCAGAGACTTGAAATCTCTAGAACCTGCTAGTAGCTTCGCACAATTTTCAACTCAACACTTAATTTTAAAAAGACATTTTCTGCCTTCAACATTATAATCTTCTAGAAATGACTTTTGCTTTTCAGATTTGTTCTTATCTCCTTTTGTCTTCTGTTACCAGATGCTAAATGCTGTCATACCAACTCTGGACGAACAAGAAATGGCCTTTCTGAGGAATTTCGTTGGGTATGTTGCCGTCATTATTTGTCCATCACAAATTCCTTCCTTTCTTTTACTAGTGTTATGCTAACGTTGAAACTTTGAATCCGAATCGAATGATAATCAGTTTAAAAATACTTTGTACCAGTACATTCAAGTAGGGATGTGCAGATATTAAAAACTCGAATAGTTTGTGATAATCGTGAATAGTATTTGCACTGCACACTTGCTGTTTGAGCTATTTAAGCCTACTAAATGTTCATAAATTATGAATGTCTAGTTGATCCGATTTGGTGGCGCAGCACTAGATGGCTGAATATTCAGCATTTGTCACACAAGTTAACATGTTCTTTCCGCATAGAAATGGCTGCCAGCATATGGAAACAGCTTGTGCGTGGTACTATTGTGCTGATGACCATTGAGACCCACTGCCACGTAGCGCGTCAGCGTGCTTGTCTAGCCTTGGTAGCAAGTGGCTGTGAGCCTGGCTGGCAATGGTGCTCTAATGCTAGGCCACCATGCATGCGTACACCGAAGCAGCCCGACTTGTGGAGTAAAATACTAGGAAGGGGCAAAGTTGTGGCCTGCATGGGTTGCTGCAGTTGTTTTCAAGCCATCACAGGGCTTGCAGTCCTGTGAACACAACCTGCATTTGTGGAGCGGGCTACATGTTGTAAACGCTTCATTTAGGGTGGCATTCCAGATCCGATGCATTATTTTCGGCTGTCATGAGGGAGTGTGAAAGGAATGCTCCCACTGGGGCTGCAGCTCAGGTTGCTACTCTCTTGTTCATCTCACGAGCTGTCTCGTTGCCTTTTGCCTGCAGTGCAGTACCATTAATTGGCTGCCGACGTCGCTCTTCCACTTATTCACCTTTAAAATGCTTCATGACCGCATTCATACTTTTTACCACTGAGCATTAGACTTCTTTCCACTGACAGCAGTTGTTATCTAGACAATAGTGAACAAGGTATTGGCCTTGCATAATTAAGTTTATTGCCATTACTACTGTATATGGTTCCCACTCCATTATTTTTAACGGTATTGCAAATTATGCTAATGATGGATGAAAACAAAATTTATTTGCAGTCTGTTTTCGTTCATAGCTGCGTTTTGTGGAAGGCAATCCTCTTTATTTTCAACTGCTTGTACTAATTGCAATTTATTTGACGATATTCATTATTCGCCACCAGTTTTTATGATTTCTCTTTGCTTAATGCCCAAAAATTTGATATTTGCGTATTCTTGCAGATGTGCTCTTTTCTGGTAATATATCACAGAACATTTCATCTGTAATTTAACTTGGCAGTATTTAAAGTATGTATTACTGATAAACAGTAAAGTAGAGGAATTCAGTATATCTCAGTGCAGAGCACATACAGTCTCCAACTGATTTTTTGGACCTTCGAGGTGCCAAAAAACGCATCTGAAAAACCAGCCAGTCTGAAAAAATGAATTCACAATGAGAGCATCACTTTACTGAGGGGCTTTAAAAACTAGTCGGTCTGTTTCTGTGTCACTCTCCTCATCCTTACAGCCGGTCTCCCCTCTGGCACGACGGCGGGGAAATCTGCGCAACAGTCGGAGTTGCACAATATTTAAACAGAAAGAGGCACGGGCAAACCGGCAGATGGAGCCTCGCTGCTCCCATATGACCCCACACCAGCGCTTTTTTTTTTTCTCTCTTTCTCTCTCCTGCGTGAAGACAGGAATTTTTTCCTTCATGCTCGCGCATTGCCGTCTGCAAGTGGACTCGTGCCGCTGGCTCTCTCGCTCACAGCTCCGCGCAAAGCGTGATGTATGGTCACGTGACAGAAGCGTGCTCACGCTTACTGGCCTGTCCTCCGTGGGGCGGAGCTTCATTGCTGCCGCAACTGTGCAGCAAGGACCCACAGCACAGGCCACCTGATTTCAGGGAGTAACAGGCCCATTGGCTCGTCACAGCTAGCGGTGCCTGCTATCGAGAGTATAGCAGCATGCAGGATGTATGCAACGCGGGTTTGAAGTTGCAGAAAAACAAAATGGCAGCGATGTTGTAGCAATGTTTTATGGCTTTTGACCTGCAATCAAGAAAAAAAGTTCAGAAAGTCGAACGAGAGAAGTTTCAGACATCCGAAATTTTGGTCGATGTTATGCATTGACTCTATGGAGCGCGTGACAGTGCCATGGCAGAGTCCTAATACATAATCACAAAATCAGCTGGTGACTGTATCTGGTTTTAACTGAAGAAGACGTTAGTATAGAAGCAATTATTTCGGAGTGTGCAGTAGAAGTAAGCGGCCGGCTAGTTAGGCAGGATACCGGTAAACTATCTTAGGAGACGAAATGTCTGATTAAGAAATGCCAAACCATAAAAGCTTTCAACCCAAACATCAGGATAGAACTAGCTGAGCTATCAAAGGAAATCAAGAAGAGAAGCACAAAGGGTCTAGCACAAAGAAGTGTAGTGTGGACAGAATTGAGCATGCTGCAAAGAATGGCAGTAGCCTAAATGTCTTCGAGGGGAAACTGGGCACAGTCGAAAATCAAATGTATGTAGAGACAAGTTGGGCGACGTCATTACTAATAGATTGTCCGCAGTGATCTAGAGTGCTTATTCACATGACTTCATTGTGGCTTTACTGGCAACTGTGACACGCAACATCAAAGAGAGAGAGAATCTACTGCGTTTCTTAATGCCAGCATCAGTGAAATTCAAGCTCTGCTGCACAGCTGGACGGGGTTCCAAGCATCTCGGGGGAGGGGGTGGTCCGAGGAGCAAGCGGCATGCAGCTGGGAGGAGTCGAAATATTCGAATCTTTCAGCAGCCGGCAACCTGCCATCAACGCGTCACCAGTCACTTCGTCCTCGACAGGCCGTGGCACATTTTACACACGTCCTTTACAGCCGTAACGTTAGGTCGACATTCGTGATGTTTTGAAAAAAATGCTTTATTCTGCTCTAAAACACAATATTGCTTACAGCTGCACCAAACTGGCTACCACAATGATTTGCAGTTGAACCCCTTTATAAGGAACATGCATTGGGGAGCAGTTTTTGTCTCTTATATGAGAGATCCCTTATGAACAGGGTACCACGTTTAAATTTTCTAACCAGACCTTATTTCAACGCAGGCATACTACGGCTAAAATACATAAAAAAGGATACATCATGTCGCAAAAACGTTATTAAATAGCTTTCATATACATATTGTATTTGCTTGGTGGACCACCACACTGACCACACCTCGCAACTTTCTTACATTTATTTACTGCTGAAATAGTTATAAACCTTGGTCTGCTTCATGGCTGCATTGATGCTGTTCAACTTCCCAGCTTGAAAATCAGACCAAGAGCCTCATGGCTGATGTGCAAAAGATGTATATGTTGGCAAACTATGTTTGCAGCGATTGTAAAGTGTGATCGCGATGTGGCATGGCACTGCAACTAGCGGTTCGCAACTAATTTATGTGTCTGGTAAGTCAAATAATTACAAGGGTTCAACGCTGCTGAACCGAATATTGAGCGAAAACATTAGCTGCGGGTGACCGAGCGTTCTTCTCTTTTTCTTCTTCCTCAGCCCACATATAAAGCCCCGCTTTAACCAACCCATATGAACGTGCCTTAGTGGCCTATAGGGGTAATGTGAATGCCAGGGTCCTAGCAGGTTGATTCTGACATAACCGTCCCATGTGAAACGAGAGACCCAAGTTGGCAGCTTCTGCCAGCCCGTGTGTCACGTGGGGTGTGACGTCTCAGCGTCACGTGGGTAAGACGTAACTGCGGCCGGGTCACGCGAAGGGCTTGAAAGTACGAGTAGTATTGCTTTCGCAATAAAAGTGCCATGAAATTGTAAAAGTAGCCAGCTTACCACCAAGGTGCTAGAAGTAGGTAAAACTATAAAACATCATAAGCAGAAATATCCCTTGAAATTTATAAATTTATGCTTGTTTAACAAAGGGTAACAGCGGCTGTGAGTAAACAAGTCTGTAATTGTCACTACTGAGATGAAAATTAAATGAAAAGCAAACGAGGTATTTTTGAGTAGAGCTGAAACTGGTTGAATAGCAAACAGAGCAGCTTATTTATCCCTGCGAGAGCAGAACCACTTCTGTTTTTATATCATTTGTTTTGTACTTTGTCTCACAAGATATCTGCAGCACTACAAAAGGCACAGGAGCCCTTTCAATTGTGCTCCTAAGTGCCTCTTGCCCCTGCGCACTATAATAGAGAATTGTGTTCCTACCGTCACCCTCGCCAATTTGGGGGACGAGAGGCGCTTAGGAGCACATTTGCTTATTATTGTAGTCTTATTATTGTAGTGCGCGTGATCTTGGGGGACGAGAGGTGCTTAGGAGCACAATTGCCTACTATTGTAGTGCGCGTGATCCTGATTGGACTGCCCCGCCGGGGTGGCGCAGTAGTTACGGCGCTCGACTACTGTTCCCAAGGATGCGGGATCGAATCCCGGCTTCGGCGGTTGCTTTTCGGTGGAGGCAAAAAGCAAGGCGCCCGTGTGCTGTGCGATGTCAGTGCACGTTAAAGAACCCCAGGGGGTTGAAATTTCCGCAGTCCTCCACTATGGCGTCTCTCATAGCCTAAGTCGCTTTGGGACGTTAAACCCCACAAACCAACCAGCCAACCAACCAACCTGATTGGACTGGGGTGCCTCTGCCTTTTGCAGTGCTGCAAACATCTTGTGAGACGAAGTATAGGCTTATTGACTTGTTAATGTCAGCACGAATAGATACATATTGCCAGGGGGCGCTCGGAGTGAAAAACGACGTTGAAGTGAATCGGCTCCGGACTCTCAGGACGTACCTAAACCTTGGACCGTGTAATTCCACCTGTACCGGCTCTGTTAACCTAGCCCCAGTCGCCAACACCGTGACAAATCTGGTGGAGGTGCGGGGTAAAGTACGGCTGGCATAGGCGATGACTCGTTCAACACCCTCTTGATGTTGCACGAGAACCGCTCCAAGGCCAATGTTACTGGCGTCGGTGTGTATTTCTGTCTCCCCCTGCTCATCAAAATGGGCTAGAACAGGCGGCGATTGGAGACGCAGACGCAGCTCGGCAAAAGGAGCTTCTTGTTCGTGAGTCCAAACAAAAGGGGTGTCTCCCCGGGTGAGCCGAGTCAGCGGTTCAGCGAGATCAGCGAAGTTATTGATAAAACGCCGGTAGTAACTGCACAAGCCGAGAAATCGGCGAACAGCTTTCTTGTCACGTGGAATCGGAAATTCCGCAACAGCAGCAATCTTGTCAGGGTCGGGCTTCACGCCGGCGGCGCTGACGACATGGCTGAGAAATTTAAGCTCTCGGTAGCCAAAGTGGCATTTCTGTGGCTTAAGTGTCAAGTTAGCGGATCGAAGGGCTTCGAGTACTGACTGCAGGCGCTTAAGATGTTGTGCAAATGATCCTGCGAAGACCACCACGTCATCTAGGTAGACTAGACGACACTGCCATTTAAGTCCAGCGAGGACAGTGTCCATCATCCGCTGAAATGTGGCCGGCGCGGAACACAGGCCGAAAGGTAGAACTTTAAACTCGTAAAGGCCGTCGGGTGTGACGAAGGCCGTCTTCTCACGATCTCACTCATCGACCTCAATCTGCCAGTAGCCACTTTTTAGATCGATGGACGAAAAATACTTTGCACACCGAAGGCGGTTGAGAGAGTCGTCAATCCGCGGCAAGGGGTAGACATCCTTCTTGGTTACGGCATTCAGTTTGCGGTAATCGACGCAAAAACGTAACGTGCTGTCTTTCTTTTTAACTAGAACGACCGGGGAGGACCACGTGCTATTGGAAGGCTGGATAATCTCATCTTCGAGCATTTCCTTAACTTGTGACCTAATAACTTCGCGCTCGGTCGAAGAGACGCGGTAGGGGTGCTGGCGGATTGGGCGCACATTATCGAACGTCACGATCTGGTGCTTGGCGATGGGAGTTTGATTCACTTTTGACGACGATGCAAAACACTCTTTGAATTCGATTAACAATAAAAACAGCTGGTCACGCTGGCTGACCGATAGCTCTGAGCTGACATCGAGATTGTCGAGGGATGTGGGCGGTGGCACGGTTTCTTTGGACAAGCACTTGGAGACATCAGAGATGCGTTCGGCAAAAGCTACGGAAGTGTCACGAAAAAGATGCCGATACTCGTGTGAAAAATTGGTACTCGTTTTTTTCGAGAACAATTAAGAGTGAAACTCACTGCCCCATGAAATACTAACAGCACATACTATAAATAAATTTGAATCCAGCCTGAATGATCTTTTTTCAGTGGCTCGAAATTTGTAGCTAACAATTCATTGAAGGTGTGTTTATTTTCAATATGTACATTTATTTCTAATTGTTATTATGTTTTAATTTTAGGCTGTAGAAAGATGACATCCTGATGAATTTTTCTTTTTTCTTGTTTTGTAGTTGTGCCATTTCTTGAATATTCATGTTGTATTACCTGCTTTAAGCATAGCAGTACTGCTATTTTGTATCTTTTTTTTTGTAACCACCCTGTAACGGCCTCTGGCCAACAGTATAAATAAATAATAATAATAATAATAATAATAAAATAATGTCAGTGGCACCAGCTGAGCACTTTCTTTGCATTTACCTGCTAGATTTGTCGCTTATACTGAAATGCAACATAATAAACAATTTTTGCTATATTCTTGAGACTATTAGACACAACACCTACAGTAATGCGCGATAGGAAGCTCCACTAATTGCAGAACCCAACGCGCGCTCCCAGTATGCTCGCTCAGATGCTCGCATATCCATTTGCACTTGTGCTCTTCATGGCAAGCCTGAAGAGCTTCTCTGCATTGCATTCCCACTGCAGGGGCTTCTTTTAGTAAATTCATAGCTGACTGACATGATCTTGGTTTGCTGAAGTTCTAATTAAGTCGAACCTCAATTGTATCGAACAGCGCAGTGATCACAAAATATTTGGATATAGCCAGAATTCAATATATAATAGCACGCAGAAAACGCGTGAAAAGCTAGTACTAGTCAATCGAGGAATCAATCAGGGCACTCACGTGAAGCTTAAAACAAAGTATTTATTTCTTTGGCTGAACTTACTGTAGCAGCGTAGCCTGCTTCGTATTGGCAACCACGTGCTGAAGCACAGCGTCCTCAACATAGTCTAAACGATCCACAGGCGGTAGTCCGGCGCCTTCTATATCACCGCAGTAGCGGCGTACAACGACCAAAGCAGTTGCAACCTCAGTTGCAGCCGGGAGCGGGACAACATCGCCGTTTGCGGGATCAACCTCGGCAGCATCTTTGTTTGGCTGCTCAGCTTCAAATGCGATCTCCACGTCGTCAACTCTGACACTATTCCGGTGCATCGTCACTGCAATGCACATACTCTACTTGGTATGTTGAAAGTTTCGCCGACTCTTCTTATCTCCCTTCTCATTGCTCTGGATTACTTTCAGTTTCGCGGCAAATGTCAGGGACGTCCGCTTACTTTACAACACCAACCACGCCACGACAGGCCTAAGGCGTAGAATAAAGAAGCACTTAAGCGATCACCAACCACACACGTGCACGCGATGTCAACTAGCGTAGCACAAGTGGCAGCGCCGAAGAGTCAGTGCGGTAAATGCAATGTGTCGTTGACATTGACCTATGACGTTATCAAACTAGCCAAGCTGCCGCTTGCGCACGCCGTTATGTTCAAATGGTGCCCTCGGCGTGGTAGATGTGTGCAGCTGTCGTGCGCAGCAGTCGGAAACATCCGTCGCGTTGCTACTATAGGCTTCCAAAGCATCGCTGGGCGGCGCTGCAGCTCCTGATGGGCAGCGCCATCTGTGACAGAAAAGCACACACTTGGACACCACCAGCTCAGCTCGCTGCCCTCGCGGCATGCGTCGCGGCGCGTGCTTTCTCTCGCACCTTTGCGCCCTGATACCGATCCCGTTCAAAATAAAACAATTAAAAATTCATGTGATTTTGCATGTGATGTAAAAGGTGTTCGATATGCACAATAATTCAATATATCCGTGTTTGATATGTTAAAGTTTGACTGTAATAATACAGTCGTGCCTCGTTAATATGGACACTTTGGTTTCCGAACAAAACTGTCCATAAAGCGAGTCATCCATAATAACGAGTCATGAATAAAAACGAAAAGGATTTTATTGAGAAAAAAGAATTGTAATTATTGGCTGCTTTTGTAGATAACGATGTCCACTGGACTCAAAATTTGACAGAACACCGGCAATTTTGAGTGCATTATCCTTATCATTGTTGTCTTCAAAAAATTGTAGTGCAGTCTGAAGCGACTCGCGTACCATGACACGCGTGATGGTGGGCTTTGTGTTGGTCGAACTTTCGAGCACGAACTCCTCATTGGCTGATGAATCAGCGCCCGATTCTCTACTCACCGCTACTTCTAAAATAGCGTCGTCACTGAGCAAATTAGCCGCTAAGTAGCTGCTTGAGATTTTTCTGAGGCGAGGAAACAGCCGAGCTGTCGATACTAGTCCCTCACGGCTTGGATTGACTGAGATGGCTTTTGCCGCTTGTATTCACAGATTGCTTGCTTCGCGCCTACGTTTTTGCGTTTAACTCCCACCGTGCCAAAATCCAAACTCAAGTTGATGTAACCATGGTTACAGGCTCCTGATGCTTTGCACTGTATAGTTAACCTTTCTGCCTTTCTGTTCTTCTGATACTCTCTTTTTTGCCTTGTACTGTTTCCTTAAGGAAACGAGGGAGTCAAGTTGGCAAGCTGCTATGCAGAAGGCTATCGAACATCCCATCTTCTTGGCGCCGTTCCTATGTGTTCCTATAAAACAAACACTGCAAGCTGAAGTACAGTTTAGAACGACGGCTAGCCGACTACGAAGAGCTCAGACTTTGTCAAGGCCGCATCGTTGACTCAAAGCGAAGCCGACATGCGGACCGCCTAGTGTGCAAAGTTTGGCAGTTCGGCAGTGCAACAGGGACGAAAACCAGGAGCATGAGAGGGAAGCGCGTCCAGGACGGGACGCCCGGTCCCGGTTGCGTGTTCGTACGTCGCCTTTCTTTTGTCGCTTTACTTTGTTAGTGTGTCTTAACTCTCACCGAAAAGCGTTAACGGCTTCATGGAACACATACTGTGCTTTGGGAAAGAAAACTTCAGTTCCCGCCGCCACTGTAGGCGTTTGTCTTTCTTCCTGTCATTTCTTTCTGATGCTTTTACCGGCCTCTCTGTTCACGTTCAGCAGAATTTATTGCAACCACACGTGGCTGTTTTAACGACTGCGGCGGCACTGCCGCTGCACCCAGAAATCTCCTGGTTCCCCCCTTTCGGGATCTTTCTTACGCCGACCCTCGTGTACGCTCCTCTTCGCTCTTGCGCTACCCCCCCCCCCCCCCCCCCCCCTTTTTTTAAAACGGCGACACGCCAGCTTTGGTTCTTTCCAACCCCACAGGACTCGTTCAGGTATCCGGCCGTATCGGCTGTCGCGTAGGTTCGCGGGCGGCGTGCCCTTCTTTAACTTGCGTTCGGACTCCTCTGCTTTTTTTCAAGCACTGTCCATATTACCGAGACAAAAATACATGGGCCCAAGTGGGCCGTGTGCATTCTTCCCCTGTCCATTGTCCAGACAGCGAGTTTCCATATTTTAGAGGCATAAATACACTGAAAAATTTTCGTCCCCAGTAAAACTGTCCATAATTTGGGTCGTCTATATTAACGGGGCACGACTAGCTGCACAGATGTCTCTTCTTTGTTTTTGCTGTAGCTGCTACTGAACTTGGCGATGGATGGTACCGCATCTAATGTTAAAATGTATGTTACAAGCAAGACTGGTATTAAACTTTAAGGCTAATTTGTCCTTTATAGCCACTTGTCTTCTACATCCAATGTCTGTTGAAAAAGAGGCCCACTTAATGAAAGTCATAGGGCGGCCAACCATTTGGGTAAGGGTGTCTCTTATACCCGATTATCATCCATGTCTCTTATAACAGGGTTCAGCTGTACTATCAAATTTAGCTGAACACAGGAACGATGGCACCGCACCGGTGGTAGAGGTATAATGCATCTTGCAATGGGCTTAGTGCAAACGCACTTTATGCAAGGTAGGGAAGCATGTATAGCATGATAAATATTCATAATATTCGTTCGCAAGTAAATTTAGTGCGAGACATAAGTGATTGGAGGGAATTAATTGCGGAAAAATGTGCTGTGCTTGTGACATAAGCATCTTCTCTCAGCCTTTTGAATCGTCAATGGAGAGTGAAATGAGAGCATCAAGCGAAGCGAACAGGGGCACAGACTCCCACGAGGCATTAGGAAACTTGTCCAACTGCAAAAACTGCATGAGTTGTTCTGAAGCTTTTGCTGTGAAAACAAGCAGGTACATCACCATCAAGCCTCTTTGTCAGTTACAAGCGTATCAGGCCTACATCAGACAAAACCAATCTTGAAGTGTTGGGGGGCACCCCGCCGGAGGTGCGAATAACCAGAAGCCTTGTAAGGGTATTGGAAAACCATGCAGGGCCCCAAGATGTTAAAACTGAAGCCCCAGCATCGCTGAAGCAAAAACATGAACTCCTAGCTGGAGGCAGTGAAGTAAAGATGCTGAAGGATAGAAAGGCTATCCTTCAGGGCCATCTATCTTCCTTCAAGGCACTACTGCCTAGTGTTTGTGTTTTCTCAGCACAGGCAAAGTATCAAAACGGATATGCACTAGATCGAGAGCGAAAATGTTGTGCCCAATTATATGAACTCCAAATTAGTGGTGCTGCTTGAGCACATCGTAGTGGTGACTCCAAATTTGAATCTATCAAGCCAAAATAGGCAAAAGCTTTAGGTCAGACCTGGTGTTCGCTTATGAAGTGCACAATCAAGCATTCTGTTGGCTGCTAGTCTGTTCAGAATTGTTGCTCAGGTCGGCCTGTGCTATTTTAAACATCTGTACATATTTTGGCCATTTTTCTTGTCTCGTACGAGATGCGTGCGAAGTCAGAAAATCATTCAACATTGCATAAAAAGGAATCATATTGTGGATTTTGTATGTCAGAAATGGAAAACTGCAATGATCAAAGCCATTTGACCTTAAAGATGTGCTCCAAAACTCTTGTTTTTTGCTCCAAAGCTGCTCCAAAATGGCCTTATTACTGCTGTCTAAGCTGCTCCAAAATGCTTGAGCCGGTTTCCACCCCTGATTAAATCTCAATTCCAACTGCATTGCGACAGCAGTCACTCAGTCCGGTGCGAAGCGCTTTTTAATATGCAACTTGGGTGTGAGTAGTACTTGCATAAGCATGGTAGTGGTGGCCATGCCAGTGCTGTAGGGTGCAATGTAAAGAGGCTTCTTAGAGCTTTCCGGACGCATTCATTTCGTGTTTGATGACACATCTACATTTGTACCTTTCACCCGCTGCAGCCGAATTACTAGTGTGTGTAATCTGCGACCTGTGCCATTAGTGAAGAGCTCGATGTGTCACTGTGAACAAGTGTTATTTCGTCATCGGTTTCACTGTTGTGCGCAGGAAAGTAAGCAGTTTCCTAAAGCATGTAAAGTGTCCCTGTGTTTTGATCACTTCGTGCTACACTCACTTGATGCTGCAACCTGTGCAGTGATCAGAATCGGCTTAGATGTTTACAGTAGCTAGTGACTGCTAGCCGAAATAGGCTATCTGGTAATAGCGAATGCTAGCGATCCCTGGCCAGACACGGCCAGTCTGACAACATTGAGTTACTGCCTTTTTAGCAGTAACTGTTATATTTTCTTGGGTGTAAAAAATATGAGCAAGGTCAATGAGATAGCAGCAGGCCACCCTGAAACATTAATTTAGGGAGCTTTTAGTTTGGACCCACGCAACTTAATAGCGCCTGTCGCATTAGAGGATTGCCACACCTGCTGCTCACTAAATCTGGCAGTGAATAGGGTCTATGCAGTAGCCAAAGTAATCGGGATGATAATGAAAGTTGCGGCAGCACAACCAAATCGGACAGTGCGCTGGTAATGGAGAGCATATTAAAGAAAGTGTTCAGAGCAATGAAAAGGACAAAGCAGCTAGGGCGGATGAGGTACCGTATTTACTCGCATAATGATCGCACTCGCGTAATGATCGCACCCCTGAATTTTGAGGTCAAAATACCATTTTTTAAATTCCCCGCGTAATGATCGCACCCCGAACATGGAGCCGCCTGGTGGTTGATCTGCAGTCATCCCGCAGCGAATGCATTCCGACGAGTTCCCAACCTAGTCTAGTAACGTTGGAGTTCCCATGATTCCATGCTTTGCGGCGTTCGCCATTTTGCAATTCGGCAGCGTCGTAGCGTGCTTTGTGTTTTTGTGCGAGTTTACGCCATTTCACCATGGGGCGGTATGCCAGTTACAGCGCCGCGTTCAAGCTCAAGGCTGTCGACTATGCACTGGAGCATGGCAACCGCGCTGCTGGTAGGCATTTCGGCGTGGACGAAATGAGGATACGCTATTGGAAGAAGCAGCGCGAGAAGCTGATGGCTACGAACAAGACACGGCGGGCTTTCCGTGGACCCAAAACGGGCAAGTTCCCTCGTGTTGAGGAGGTGGTCCTAGAATACGTGAGGGACCTGCGCAAGGATGGTTGTGCAGTGTCATTAGAAATGATACAGACGCAGGCGCGCACAACTGCCAGGAAGCTGGGAATCGCCGCAAAGGATTTCCGCGCTAGCTCCGGTTGGACGACTCGCTTTATGCGACGGAATGGACTTTCCCTGAGGCGGCGGACGTCGTTGTGCCAGCGGCTCCCAGCCGCGTATGAAAGCAAAGTGATAGACTTCCATCACTTCGTCACTAGGCTTCGCGAAAAATGCGGTTACCTCATGTCGCAAATTGGAAACGCCGATCAAACTCCACTGACGTTCGACATGCCCCGGAATACAACTGTGAACGAGAAGGGTGCTCGGAGCGTCCTCGTGAAGACGTCTGGCGCAGAAAAACAGCGATGCACAGTCATGCTTGCTGTGACGGCCGACTGGCGGAAGCTGCCACCATACGTGATCTTCAAACGGAAGACTATTCCGAAGGGAAACTTTCCCCGTGGCATCCATATACGTGCACAGATGAAAGGGTGGATGACTGCAGACCTGATGGTCGACTGGATCAAGACTGTTTGGGGAAGAAGACCAGGAGCATTTCTGCTTCCCTCGCTTCTGGTTTTGGACAGTTTTAGGGGTCACCTTGTGGACAGCGTGCGTGCCAAGCTGAAAGAGCTGCGCACGGACATTGCAGTCATTCCTGGCGGCCTGACTTCGCTGCTGCAGCCTCTCGACGTGTCTTTGAACAATCCGTTCAAGGACAACGTTCGACGACTTTATGCTGTGTGGATGGCGATGGGCCAGCATGATTTGGCGCCGAGCGGAAAGATTAGAAGGCCATCCGTGGAGATGCTGTGCTCGTGGATCACAGAAGCGTGGAGCAGTATCCCCGACGAGGTAGTAGCTAAGAGTTTTAAGAAGACAGGCATATCTAACGCTTTGGGTGGAACGGAAGATGACTTCCTGTGGGATTGTGAAGCATACATGGCAGTAATTGAATTACAGTAATGGCATTACTGTAATTTAATTACTTTTCTCGGTAATTTGTAACGTAATGAATTCCTTTTTCGGGTTGGTAATTTAGTAATGTAATGAATTACTTTTTGGCAGTAATTTCGCAGCAAAAGTAATTAATTCCATTCGAAATTACTTTTACTAAAATGCGCCACTACTCCTTCAATAGATGACGAAGTAGAGTGCCGCGAAAGCAGGAACGGCGTGCGGCAAACGAAGTCAGCGTAACGGATCGGCAAAGGGGGACAGAGTTGAGCAGAACAGTGCGTCTGAGACCTCAACCATTCTCCAAGCAGCAGGATACAAGGCGTCAAGGGAATGCTGAAGGGAGAGATGGTGCAAGAAGGCTGGAGCTGAAAACTAGTTTGGAGCGCGGCGTAGCTCCACTCCCTGTTGCGTCGGCTAGGGCACAGTGGTGCCTGGTTACACTCAACACCACGGGGCGAAGGAGGATTGGGGTTGGGGGAGATAGGCAGAAGGGTCCATGACGTGAGGCACCGGGGCTTGAGCATTACTGAGCAATGAGCACAAATGTGCCGACATCGATTCTTGGTACTGCGGAAGCAATAAATAAGCTAGCTTCTTCGGGCCCTTCAAATGGCGGAGACAGCTCCGGGCCAGCAAGACGCTGGGTTTGCCGGTCATTTCAGGACTGTTCGACTGTGTGTGTGTGTGTGTGTGTGTTTTTTTTTTTTTTTTTTTTTTTTTTTTTTTTTTTTTTTGCGGTAGACTTGTTTTTGTAATGGCACGTATTGTAGGAGAGAGAGAAGGAATAGCTCTCTGGGACGGAATTTGGCGGGAAGACGAAAGATCGTGTGTACTTCACGTCTGGAGAACAAGTTGTTGTTTTGTTTACTAGCTTTGCTTAGTTTTTGCATGGATGGAAACTAGAAAGTAATTTAAAAGTAATTTGATTACTCAGTAGAAGTAATTGTAATGTAATTTTATTACTTTTTGAGAGCAGTAATGAGTAATGTAATTTAATTACTTTTCTGCGATTTTCAGCAAAGTAATTAGTAATGTAATTTAATTCCTTTTCAAAAGTAATTTTGCCATGTATGTTGTGAAGATGCTCCCAGCGACGACACTGACGTTTCCGATGAGTCGTGCAGCAGTGAAAGCGAGGATGGCGAGGATTCAGACTTTGATTAGAGTACTGACGAAAAAAAAAAATAAATGGGCATTGTGCACTTCATGTGATGCTTAATGTGCGTGTTTATTGCGAAGGTAAGCCTTACTCAGCTTTTATTTTTGGTTGTAATCGAGATATATGTTCTAAGACGTCTGACCTGCAACTTGTTTGCGTTTTCGGTGCTCAAAAATTTTTTGTAGAAAATTTACCCCGCGTAATGATCGCACCCCGAAATTTGCGTCAGTATTTTAAAAAAAAAAGTGCGATCATTATGCGAGTAAATACGGTAACTGCAGATTTGTTGAAGGACGATGGTGATACCATGCTGGAAAAGCTGGCCACTCTGTATATGCAATGCCTCATGACTTTGACAGTAGTGGAATCTTGGAAGAACACCAGCACTTTACTTCATAAGAAAATGGATCAACAGACCGATCAGTCTACTGTTGTTTACATACGGTGTATTTACGAAGGTAATCGCCAATTAGCTGAAATACCAGAAGTGCGATTCATGATATACACAGATTATGTCACGATTTGGTCTGTTCATAAACAACTTGGGAGACAGAATCGGTATCTGCAAGAGGCTTTAAATACCATAGCTGAGTACGTCCAATATGCAGGTCTAGAATTGTCACCTAAAAAGTCCAGTTACATTCATGTTGCAAACAAGAATGGAAGAAAACAATTGGCAACGCAAAGAGTCACCCTAAAGATTGGAAATCAGGCATTGGAAAAGGTGGACGAGTTGAGAGTTCTTGGCCTAGAAATTCACAAATCCGGCAAAGGAACACAATGGCCTCATAAGGTGAAAAAAGTAGCTGCGACTTCCTTAAACTTGATAAAACGCATTTCGTCGAGGGGAGGAGGAGCTCAAGCAGACATAGCAAGACGTCTTGTACAATCGGTGTTACAGCCAAGGATACTATGCCAGGCCCAATTCCAAAGACCCAAAGACTCACGAGGCGGCAGTGGACGAATTTGGAAACAATAAGTAGAAACACAATGCACACTATCACGGCCTTACCAAAACTTAACCCTATCCCTATTCTCCAAGAGTTTGCACAGATAAATACGTTGACAGAATTAATTGAATGAGAGGCAACAAGGGATATGAAGCGAAAGTGTGTTATGCCCATAACATCCTTGTACAACGAAGTGGCAGTGCAAACACCACCAATGGCTGACCCCCCTCCGTGGGAATTCACGACTATTATGACAAACAAGACCACTCGGCTTCGTTGCAAAGAAAAACTGGCATCTCGACCTTCGGTTGATGCACTTCCAGGTACCTGCGTTGCATATACGGACGCATCAATTATAGAAAATGGCGGTTGTACAGCATGTACTAGTCCAACACACAGTTAACTAAAGGTACATAAAGCATATGTTTCAGGATACCCGGACCCGCTTGTGATGGAACTCTATGCAATCCGTGATGCTATGGAGGCCATAAATAAATTAGATTCCATAACACAAGCCCACATCTATACAGACTCCTTAGCCGCCATAAAACAACTGAAGAAAGTGACAAAGACGCTATGTGTAACCTAGGAAACCCACGCACTCAATAAAGAAACATACGCATCCGGATACATTGGACACAAGACAATGCTGAGAACGCTGGGCAGAGAAAAGTTGACCACCTCACACACGAAGTTCCAAACACTAATGCGCCCCCCACCAGGCTCCCTTTTGATGCCCGCTCCGCTGTTCCCATCTTAACATCCTCTTTAAGGAAAAGTACACGTGCCGTCATTCCCCCGTGTACATTCCCCCTCCCTCCTAACTTAACGAGATTGGAGGAGGTTTCCCTTATGGCGATTTCCACTGGTCGATCGGAGCTAAGCGCCCGAGCCGACCTAAAGCGCTACAGAGCAAATCAGCCTTGGTCGACCAGCGGAACGTGTAGAGCGCGCGGCAGAAGTAAAGCTGAGCCAGTTTCGAAAGTTGTAGCCGCATCCCAACGCCAAAATGTTTGCGGTTGATAAATAGGCAGGAGTGCGGCCCTCAACAACTTGCTTTCTCATTTTTTAACGCTGTAGACGTTTTTCGATAGACACACTTCGACATATTCGTGCAAAAAACGATGATGCCCAGTGTCCTCTGCCGATGTCGCTGAAATGGTCAAAAACAGCCGAAAGAATCCAGCAGCATCCGGAAGTGACCGCGTCAGCGACTAGGACTTCCGGCGAGATCCGACTTCGGTTGGCGGATCGAGCTGGAGCGTCCTGAGCTGCCCCAAACGACCAGCGGAATACGCGCAACCTATCTTGGTCGACCAGTGGAATTCGAAATCGTCGTCCCGGAGCAAGAAAACGTGCTCCGTAGCGACCAGTGGAAATCGCCATTAGACGGATAAGAGCTGAGGTGGCCCTTACCCCGTCGGTAACATGCCGATGAAAATCTCAAACAGACATCGGACCAACCACATGCCCGAAGTGTTCCACACCAGCTGCAGAAGTGGATGTTCGCCACCTGCTGTGGACTTGTGCAGGGACAAGTGCATCAAAGACACAGATTCTGCGCGAAGTGGGACTAATCACAACAAGGGAAGATGACTTCTCTAAATGGCTCCCCGACAATGACAAGAGTGGGAGCCTGCTCCGGTTCCTTACCGAAAATAATTTACATGAGATTCTATAATATGCCTTATGGCAAGCTTGCGTTAAAAAAAAAAAAAAAGAAAAAAAAAAGTCAAAACAAACCTCAGTTCAGTTCAGTCGTGTCCGACTATTCGTGACCCTATGGACCATGTCACGCCACGCTTTCCGGTCTCTCATTATCTTCCTAACATCACATAACTTCATCTGCAGTGCCTCGAGGATGCCATCTAACCATCGCGTTCGCTGCCTACCCCTTCTCCGGCAACCCTCAACCTTTCCCAACATCAAATCTTTCTCCAGCGACTCCTCTCTTCTCATCAGATAACCAAAGTAGCTGAGCTTTAACTTTAGAATTTGACCCTCCAATGAGCAGTCAGGGTTTATGGTCGACAATATCGACTGATTTCATCTTCTGGCAGTCCAAGGAACTCTCAAGAGTCTTTGCCAGCACCACAATTCAAACTCGTCAATTCTTCGGCGGTCAGCCTTCTTCACAGTCCAACTCTCGCATCCATACATCACAACTGGAAAGACCATAGCACGAGTTATACGGATCTTGGTTGACAGACTAATGTCTCGGCTCTTTACTAGGCGGTCAAGGCTAACCATTGCTCTCTTTTCCAGAAGCAGGCGTCTCCTAATTTCATGGCTGCAGTCTCCTTCCGAGGTAATCTTGCAGCCCAAGAAGAGAAAATCTGTCACAGCTTCCACTTCTTGTCCATTAATGCTCCAGGACTTGATAGGGCAAGACGCCATGATCTTTGTCTTTTTAATGTTCAGTTTAAGCCCAAACTTCTCACTCTCTTCTTGTACGTGCATCAGAAGTCTCTTGAGTTCCACTTCACTTTCTGCCATTACAGTGGTATCATCCGCATATCTAAGGTTGTTGATACGTTTTCCAGCAATCTTCACTCCAGCTGAAGACTCGTCCAGACTGGCCTTCCTCATGATGCACTCTGCATATAGGTTAAATATGCAGCCTTGCCTCACTCCTTTCTCAATCGGAAACCAATCAGTAAGACCATGCCCAGTTCTGACTGTGGCCTCTTGTCCTTCATACAGGTTCCTGGGGAGACAGATGAGGTGAATTGGAACTCCCATCTCTTGGAGAGCTTGCCACAATCCACTGTGATCTACGCAGTCAAACGCTTTCGCATAATCAATAAAGCAGAAGTAGATGGGTTTCTAGAACTCTCTTGCTTTTTCCATGATCCAGCGAAGGTTGGCAATTTGGTCTCTAGTTCCTCTGCCCTTGCGAAACCCAGCTTGCACGTCCTACCTAGACTCCTAGACAAACCTAGACTCCAATCAACCGAAGGACTAGGCAGGTTTTCATACAGGCTACTCGACAATTGATCCTATTCTTTCTGTCAACTAGGTCATAAAAAAATGCTGGGAATATAGCCAGTCCCTACATATAGCCTTCATAGGTCACGAGAAAAAATTTAGGTCAGAACCTCGGCAGTCATGCAGACAGTACAAAACCACAGTATCCATTCATATGGTAAAGTATTGGAAATATCTATGGTTGGTGCACAGCGACCATAGTCCTTCATAAAGAAAGTAATAAAATCCCAATAGAGAAGGGTGTCTGGCGAAGAGGCATCTCTCCAATCATATTCACTGCTTGCTTGCAGGAAGTATTCAAAGACCAGGATTGGGAACGGTTGGGAATAAGAGTTACTAAAGAATATCTGAGCACTCAGCGATTTGAGTAACTAAGGGAACAAATCACAAGGGATGATCAGTGACCTAGACTAGGAGTTCTCAAACTTTTAGCCTCAAGGAATCCCTACAGCCATCAATAGGGGCCAAGGACCACCCCCCTTTCCCTTTCCGATTGTACCGTTTAGTTGACTTTTGCGAACATTTGTTTGTTTTCTTGCCTTTGGCAGTCAGGTTTTTTTTTTATTATTATTATTATTATTATTATTATTAAATTTTCACCTCTCGCTGATAATCAGACCTCTAACTCAAAGAGGAAAATGCAGAAAACTTTCGTCACAGGTCTGTATTCCATCTCATTTATGCACTCGATCAGCTGGACCACGCACAGAACCATGGGATGGGTTGTCCAGATATCTTTTACTAATCACCAAGATATCACCACAGCCCAGCCAACGCCATCAAACCGCTTGAAAAAACGCCGATGAGATGCGCACGCTTTTTTTATCTTGGCTTGACTCTGCTAATTCAGTCGCATCGCCGCACATGCGCCTCAACATGCATTGTCCCTGTGCACCATGTCCCTTTTGCATGGTTCCGCCGGCGTTCTAAACATACATATAGTGACGGAGCAGTGTGCTTCCACGCTGCCAATTTTCAGGGCGAGTCACTGCCGGCATTGCTCTTGCCTAATGTGAAGAATCCGCACTGTTACGGATGCACAGCAACTTGGTGCACCACCAAGGTCTGTGCTATAGCCGGCACCGATGGCGATGACACGAAACTGAGGAACTAGGCCAAGAAGAGTCAGCGCTATATATAACTAAGTTTAAAAAATGGGTACTGTGCTTGGACCGCACGCATAGCAAGATGGAGACAGGGAAAGGCTTGTGAAGAAAAGAGAGCAGTAGGCCTAAAAATTAATGTGCTGAAAATGAAGGTAGATGTTCAAAACCCTCATAAGGAAACAGCAGTTTACGATAGGTATAGCCAGGTGCTGGAAGTGGTAAGTGGTCGTGACCGTAGATTGGACTGCAAGGGTGAAATAACTAGAGTAGGATTTGGGTAGAGCTCATTCGACACATGTTCTCAGATCACGAATGACAATTTCCTGGTATCCCTCAAGAGGAAGGCATATAACAACTGTTTCATGCAGATACTCGCCTTTCAGGCAGAAAGTGGAAGCTAACAAGAACAGTTTGACCTATGTTAAGGATGATGCAGAGAGCTGTTGAAAGGGTAATGATGCGTGTAGCTTTAAGAGACAGGAAGCGTGTAGTGTGGGCCAAATAATGAACACGAGGTACTGGCATGCTGATCGAAATCAAGAAGAAATGGGCATGTAAAGTGAACGCATAATCACTGATGGCCTCAAAGGATAGCGTCCTGGAGTTGGGTGGAAAGATTAGGAAGCCTGGGGGGGATTAGTTTGGGGCAGCTGGCACAGGACCCAGTTAATTTAAGGGTTATTTGAGAGGCCTTTGCCCCGCAGTGTATGTTGATCAGGCTGACAGTGATGGTGATTAAAAGTATTTTAAAAAATATTCTATTCGACTCGCATTAAGTTTTTAATATTCAAATTTGCTTCGCACCGAAATTTTGCTCTTCTCACACTTGACCTTTTATGTATTTTATATTTGAATTCTGAAATATGAGCCATGCATACACTGACTCCTAGATCGATGTTCCTCATTTCAGATCTTTTGGTGCCATATTGCCACTCCAGTATTAATCTACTTCAAATGGTACCATTTATTGATGTTTCTCTTACTTTCTATGTGCAAAATATTATCGTGCTCATATCATGGCACAGGTTCCTCTGCACAATTCTCCCAGTATGTCTACCTGGTGTGTTACAGTAAAAGCTCGTTGGTACGTTCTTTAAAAACAAAAACGTCGAAAAACATATTATCTGGGGAAACGGATGATCCGAACTGCCTAATATTAATGCTGAATGAGGTACAAAGGCATTTAGAATTGAGACTTTCATTGCATACATGGTTGCCTTCACAGACGCCGCTTTTGACGACGGGAACCCCGTCTCAGTGGTAGTCGACGGGTCCGCAATAGAGCAAGGCAAGATTTATACAAGCGGAGTAGACGCCACAGTAGCGGTGGAAGCGGTGATCGCCCTAGTGTGCGTTAGTACGGACGCGAAGGTGATCATCAATGACAGCAAATCGCCAATAAGGAATTTCTGCAAAGGCAAAATATCACACTATGCGTTGAACATATTATCGAAAAGCAACATGGAGGGATCACCCTAGCCTGGGCCCCCGCTTACTTCAACATACCAGGAAACGAAGCGGCCAGCGCCCTTGCCCGAGCGCTCATTATTCCATTATTCAGGGGGGGGATGCCGACCTCAACTTAACTTTATGGTCGAGATGCTCGCGACCTACAACGAGGTCATCAAGCACTACAAGTTGGGACGGCGGAAATATCCACCCCCAGATAGGTCCCTCACGTCACGGCCACAGGGACAGTCACATGGCGCCGCCTGCAAGCCAAGAACCACATGTCTCCCACATGGAGATACCTCACGTAAACTGAAAATCCGGAGGACCAATTCTGCAAATTCTGTAACGATAGAGGAACTCTAAAACATATCCTCTGGGAGTGCAACCGCTCCCCGGGCTACAATTTATTCAATGACACAGAAGCATGGGAGACCGCGCTTCATAGTGAAGACCCAGCAACACAGGCCAACATTGTGTATCTGGCAACCGAAGCGGCAAACCGCTTTGTCTACTAACCCCTGCCCCTTAGGGTGACATCGGGCTCGCTGGACGCCTGCGAGTGGTACCAGAACTCTGGTGTCACCTCTTCTGGACAATAAAAGTTTTCACCACCACCACCACCACCAAAAGTGTAGATTAGCATTTACGGACATGAAGCATGCACAGCTCCCGTTTTAGCTCTCACAAAATTCAGTCCATATTTGTGTTGCCCTAAGGAAAAGATTTAACAACAAATCTGGTTCGTAGGAGGAATGACGAGCCGGGATCGCCTCCTTGTTTCAGGATGCTTCTCCCCCTTACACTAGCGACATGTGGGGAAACCATCGCGATGGCTCGCACTCGCCGCGCTTTTGCTCATGCTGCTTCTTCTAGACCCAGAACGCTCGTATGCAAGTGATAGAGTAAAAGTTGGGTAATTTGAGCTTCACGGGACGGGAAAAAAATGTTCGAATTATAAAAGTTGGGTAATTTGAGCTTCACGGGACGGGAAAAAAACGTTCGAATTATCAAATGGCCTCGAAAAAAAAAAAACTGACAGGAACCATTTGCATTACAGTAAATGTACCATATTTACTCGCGTAACGACCCCCTCGAATAAAGAATGCTCCCCATCTTTGCCACTGAGAATATGAAAAAAAGAAAAAGCTTTCGTTAGCACGTCTCAGTTTTGCGCCGTCACCATCCCATTCCACCGCGCATTTCTTGGCAATGCACCAAGACGCTGCGCTGGGGGGGGTCGATTTGATAGAGTGCTACTACTCGTCTGGTTGTAGGCTTTGTTTTCACTTTATCGTGTGGCGTTAGGGCAACACTTAAGGCGGGTGCCACCCACTGCCACACAATCATTAGAACACGTGATAGTGCCAACGCACCTTTTGAAGCGTGCGGTGCTTAAAGCCGGCGTCACAATCGCGAATGACCGCATGCTTTCGTTGATGACTTGTGGGTGGAAGGACAGACAACTGCGGCCAAAAAAGGGGGGGTTCCCACATAACTTTTTTTTTTTTTTTTTTTTTTGAAACTCGTAGGGCCCGTCTGACGTCATAGCCTTTCATAGCCGTTGGCTGGGACCACGCGGACATAAGTACTTATCCGTATTTCCGAATTTTCGAGCATCTAATTGCCCGGAAGAGAAAAGCAGGCAGCCGCCAACCCCTACCCTCCAGCGCCGCAGTTTTCACTGTAGTTGTAGTTATGAAATGGTTCTTTTTATGCCCGTAAGACACCGACCGCAAAAGAAGCAACCACATTTCTCATCATAAGTCATGTTTCCTTGGGAACGGGTGCCTCGTATGTTAGCTGGTTAATTGAATTTTTTTTATGCTTCACCCCATTGCACCTAGCACTGCAGGAAAGCAACTGTGGCGAGTGACCACCGCCGATCAGTTTTTCACGTCGCAAGCACTCGTTCGCATATACCCAGTTGATTGATCGCAAATCGTTAGCATATGCCTGGTTGATTAATCACAAAACATTTGTCGTTTTGCGATCACACAGTTTGTTGAAATTTCAAATGTAGTAACAGTGAAATCGTGTTATCCGGGAAAGAAATATTAACCTGGAGAAAAATTGTCTAACTCTATGGGAGATGTCTTACTGCCCACGAATTTGAACGTATGAAATGGGAAATTGTATGAATCGGGAACGTATCAATGAGGTTCTACTGTACGTATATGTCTTGCGATTGGCATGGCAGTTGCCGTGGCATTTGGTGTTGCATTTGGCACAAAGAAAATGTGCTTATTGCTGTGGCCTCCACAGGTTGTTGCTGAGCAAAGAATCATGCCTTGAGAAAAACTACATGCTGTAGGCATTACCACTACAACTGGGGTGTGTTACATTTCAAAGCATTTGCTAAAAACATATATGGCAGCAATAAGCTTGAAAGGCAATGCAAGCTCCTGGCAGTGGTACACATCGCATTCTTCAAAAGGCCTTGTGCGTGTTACTTCATTTGTTAGCCTTTTGGTTTCAACAGACAGAATGCGTGCATGGCCTCCTTTTTTTTCACACTCCCACACTAAATGCAGGCCACGTACAGATACCAATATCAATAAGAAAATTTTGCTGAGCAAATGCTGATGCGAAATTTTTGTTTTGTTTAAGGTAGGACCATGTGGGTGGTCAGTGTGTTGTTTAGCAACTTATGCATTGATGGTGTCTTGCAGTAGTTGGGCACCTTATGGCTGCATGTCATAGGGCTTTACTTTTGCTTAAATGCTATATTGGTTGTTCACCAAGAAAACGATGAGACAGGCTCTGCTGTGTCATTCGCATTTCACTTTCCAGGTATGTGAGCAATGCCTCAGCAGATGTTGGCAAGGCGTTGTCCTGCTCAGGTGTGCTGCGAAAATGCTTCCCCTCTGAGCAAGTGATTCCGCCTGCTGAAGTCCCACCCAAGATCCCACTGGAAAAAGTCTCTTTTGCCGGTCAGTCCGTGTGCTTTCTGTGGCTTTCTACACTGGCTTTCTACGCAGAAAACAATGAGAAATGATGTAAATCCTCTCCAATGGATACAAATACATGATTACCTCAAAAACCACTCAGGGCCCCAGAAAACTTATTTGGTATTATCCGACAGTCATATCAGGTAGCAATGACCTCCCCACTCTAACCAGATTTTGAGTGTATTTTGTTGTCTTTCATTCTGTGGTTTGTGAAAGCGGTAAGCCATGCGAACTGACATGCTGTCACATCGAGGAAGCACAAAGCAAATGTAAGCCTGGATCAGCCGGCTGCATCACTAGAATCTAGGCTTGGTATCATTTGTCAGGGTTGCGAGTAGTTTCTGTACATCGAACTGCAGTCAAACCCACTTATAACAATATTGAAGTGGCATGGAAATATCATTGTTATAGTAGCCGATAATTGTTATAACCGGGTTAGGGCAAAAAAACAAAGAAAATGTTGTAAACTACACATTTAATGAGAACAAGGTAGTTTACACTTTTTATTTTATAGTAGGAAGAAACCCATGAGCCATAAGCGTTCTCTGTTTCATGGCAATCTGGCAGACATCATTCTTCAGGGCATACAACTGCTGAACATAGTGCAGTGGAAGGTCCTTAGCAAAAACAAAGTCCCGCAGGGAGTCTACCATTCTCAAAGCCTCCTGGTGAGACGCAGCCTGCACAGGTTCCGGTTCATCGTCATCATCGCTACTGTCACCGTCCTCTGTGCCAGTGACTGCTGTGACGATAGCCTCTTCTCTCAGCTCTTCATCTGTCGCAACTGTATCGTCGGCATGTAAAAATTCCTCTCAAGTCCCGACGCGTCGCCGTCACTACCGCTCACTGTAGACCTAAGTTTGATCATCGCTGTATTTGCAGGAGCTTCGTGGCATTCTGCGTCACCAGCATCCCCAGCGAAGCTCGCCTCCTGAAGCTGTTCATTATGATGAAGGAGCCTACTTCTGCCCATGGTCCAAAAATGAACTGCACTGCCATCAGGAGAGAGATCTTCAATTCCACCGCCGGTCGGCGTTCTCGCACAATCTTTCATTGCTGTTCACGGAAAATCCAGGGCCAGCAAGATCGTGGCAACGATGATGACACACTGGGAGAACCACAGTAGAAAGACACGTGCACGAACACTGCTGCACGCCTGCCACAAAATGTGCATCCACGAAGCGGGGTCCGGGCAAAGCAAATAGGGGAGGATAGTGCAGCGCACCATGGTCAGTGCACCCTCAGAATGGACTGCTCCACCATGCAGAGACAGAGAGGACGCGAGTTTCCTAGCCCACGGGCGGTCTCGAGGGGGAGCACTCAAAGCTCTTCCTCAGAACGGCCGTGCCTAGCAGCGCCTTAAGCCTTACCTCCTCTTCCGTGTGAGGAAGCACTCTGTCCTCCCCTGCGTCTCCGCGGCATGCAAGCTTCCCCGGCACACTCGGCCAACGCATTGGCTCCGTGCACTCCCCCCCTACACACACACACACATTTTTTTTTTTTTTTTCTACGATGTCTTCGCGTTTGCGCACACTTTTGTGGTCGCCATGTTTCCGTGTTTTTGCTGACTTTCAGTGACCATATTTGGCTTATTATAACCAACAATATAATTGAAACCATTGTAAAAGCTTTTTTTTTTTTATTTTTAACCATAGAACATATGGCAGACCTGACGGTGCAGCGACTGCCCACGGTTTTATCTGATATGTTATCAAAACCGGTATTTTATAAGTGGGTTTGACTGTATTTGCAATCCTTTTTGAGTTGGATATATCCGGGTTAGACTGTTTTTGCTTTCCATAGTTGGTACGTGTGTAGCGTATGAGCTTCCCTAAATGCAAGCGTGACGGATTTATGAGTTTATTCATATCCCACCATATTCCTTTTCTCGTGAAACTGATGCTCACTATGGAACTACAAGTAAAATCAGTCTTTGTTTCTTTGCCTGGACAGAAAACCAAGCCACAAACATAGGAAGGATGGAGCGAGCACTCGTGGCTTCACATGACCCTGAGGAGATTATCTCTCTCATCAAATTACTTCAGGGTGTTTCACCTTCTGTCCGATTAATGTCATTGAGCTCACACGTAAGTTCAAACTTTTTTTTTTCTAGTTTTTTGTCTGCTGCTAGTTCTTAAATACAGCCATACTTCAATAATCCAGTTTTTAAATTCTCTAATTCAGATAATTTTGGTTTGTGATTATGTCCTAAAGCGACTCAGGCTAAGAGAGATACTATTGTGGAAGAGCTTCGAAAATTTCGACCATCTGGGATTCTTTATTATGCACTTACATCGCATAGTAGACAGGCACCTTGCTTTTCACCTGGTAGCTTAATGGCTATGGCCCTTAACTGACAAAGCCAAGATTACAGGTCCAAGCGCAGCTGCGGCAGCCATTTTTTGATGGAGGTGAAAAGCAAGACGCCTGTCTACTGTGCAATGTCAGCGCACGTTAAGGAAACCCAGGAGGTCAAAATTTTCGGAGCGTTTCACTATGGCATCCCTCATAGTCTGAATAGCTTTGGGACGTTAAACCATATGGACCAAATCATTCTTTTTGAGCCAACATGAACCAAGCAGCACAGATGTTTTTTTTTTCTTTCTCAGATTTCAATATGTTGATTAAACAGGTTGGTTAAACCTCCTTGCACTATACTGAGGCTTTAGTATGTTGCTTTTGAAAACAGTGTACGTACTTGAACTGAGTCCTTGGGTCCTTATTAGTATAAATAGCACACTTCATTCATGTGCACATTGAAGTTATTTTGGATTTCTTTTTCAATGCAAGCAGTAAACAATTATGGGCTTCAGTAAGAATCCATGGGCCAAGCAGATGAAAGCAGTGCGATCGAAAGAAATGTTTTCTCTTTGCAGTGGCAGCTGACAACCAATCTGCGAGAGTTTCACCGGGGCTTGCCACAGCCATGGCAAGAGCGCATGTTTGTTCTCTTGGCCAAAGCACTTGAGCTGCGTTCGCTGAAGGTAGTTCTCACTGGCATTTTTGGAGCCTTGGTTGTTTTAGCAGTTCCTCAAGATTGTAAAGGGATGCCAACAGTTTCAGAAATGTATCAAATGTAATATATATATATATATATATATATATATATATATATATATATATATATATATATATGTGTGTGTGTGATGCAAAATTTTAAGATTTATTTTAGCCCTGGTACTTTATTTGGGGCTACGGCGAACACCAGGTAAGAGTAGTGTGGTTCAGTTAGTCGACTAATTCACTAAATATGTTAACTTTCTTTAATTTTTAATTTAGGGGGTATATTGTATTTGTAAGATTAGAGCTCGTCCTCCAATAGTGCAATCAAATTTTCACTTATAAAGTTTTAAAGTTGTAACGCACTTTACAAGGCCCACAAATGTCACCCTGATAGGCAGCTTCACACACTAAAACTGCCTGTGACATAGATCGCTTCACCCAGAGATTTTGTCACATTGCTGGCATCGCCCAGGAGCCACAGGGGTGTGCAGCGGTCTGTTGTCAACGTTCCTTCGACCGCGGCCTCTCTGTTAGCCGCCGCATCGGTACCCAATGTGCGCAGTCATTGCTTTTGCAGTCCTGCTAAAAGCATTCATTGACTGAGTGATCTATGCTAGATCTGCCTGCTGGCAGTGTGTTACCCTGTGAAGCTGCCTGTCAGGGTGACATTAGAGGGCCTTATAATGTGTACTACTTTATTTTTTAAATCTTTTTTCACAGCTATATTAGTTGGAGGACGACCTCCAATTCTGCAACTAGAATTATCCCCTAAAGGTGTAAAAAAGTTGATAAACATAGTAGAACCCCGCTATAGTAAACTCTGATATAGTAAAGTGAAACTGAAGTCCCAGTTCATCTTCCATAGACAACTGTACATTTTTCCCCCTTTATAGTAAAGACATTCCTGGTAATAATCGGTTATAGTAAACTGCACCTGGCCGTGGCCACGGCTCCCACGATATGACATCGCCACCCGCCCACTGCCTAGAATCGCAAGGAAAATATTTTTTTCTATTTAAAAACAGAAAAATAACATCGAGCGTTCTTTTAAATGGCTTTACCGCCAGGTTTAGCAGCATTCAAGAGAAGCCTACTTTACGGAGGCTTTGGAGTCGTGAGAAAAAGCTTGAAGCGCGTAAGAAAAGAAAGTAAACCTGTCTACAAACATGGAAAGGAGGCGCCGCAGTCCGTTCAAAAAGTAAGGGAGAGTAAAAGTGCATCAAGAAATGGGGAAGAGGAGGAAACTGGCAAATATTTTACTGTGCAGCACAAAAGCATGAGACAGTGGAGGCAAGAAGTGGAGGTGCAGCATGTGCGGTCTTGCAGTACTTGACTGCCATGCGTATTTATCATTTATTGCCTTTTAAAAGACAGAAACAGCAAAAAGTGACACCATGCTCATGCAAAGCTTTGATTTTTACATGAAATCAAATTCGGCTGTATTCGTAGCTACGTTGTCCTCATGCTTAAGAGGTACTTCCACTAGATTTTTACAACTGAAAAATATTGCAGGAAGAGATGATAGAAAGAGATGGAAGCTATATCAGAGTGATTTTTTTCATTAAGCAACAAGACGTGTTCAGCAAGGGGCCATTTAACTACCAGACAGCATCTTCAGGACCATGTCATCAGTAAAAACTGATATAGTAAAGATTTTTGCTCGTCTCAGTGACTTTACTATAAAGGGGTTCTACTACTACTACTTAGTTAATCAGCAAACTCATTAAAGTCTCCTGCCTCTTACCTAGTAGCATCTGCCATAGCCCCCAGTATAGCCCGAAAGCTAAAATTAATTTCAAGTTAGTTACCTTTTCTTTTAAAGCTTTGAACCTACTAAAAAAAAGCACCTGGCATATATATATAGGATGCGAGAGCATTTAACATACTACTAGGCCGCTTTAGCTGGCCTGATGAAGGCCAGCTTCTGGTCGAAACGTCGAGTCCAATAAATGTTTCTTTAAAAGTGTACACTTCGCTCTATATATATATGTGTGAAGGAAAGAAGCCAACAGTCGGCGAGGCCAAGGAAAGCATTGAGGATGGATTTTTTTTTTTTTTTTTTAATTTTTTTAATTAAAAATTAAAAAAAAAAAAAAAAAAAAACAAGACAGAGTACCATCCCCAATGCTTTCCTTGGCCTCGCCGACTGTTGGCTTCTTTCCTTCATGTATTATAACGACCACCCTCATTTCCCCTTAGTTTATCTGCCTACATACATACATGCATACATACATACATACATACATACATACATACATACATACATACATACATGGTGTCCCAACTAACTGTACAAACCCACATATAATGTGAGGTTCTTTTTTTCCCCCGATTTTATTATGTCAGATTTCCACCTCGTATTATATACGGATCCATAAAAATTTCAGCCTAAATTTGCTGTTCAGGCCTCGTTATTAATCAACACTATCAACATTAAGCTTTCATCGAGTGGAGGCGCTACCTAGCAATGGCGCCGGCCGACTGTTTCGATGGTTTCGGTCCATGCTGACGCCGCGATCATCGCGACCACGGAGCCCGCGAAGTGCACGCGGCCGGAAGCTGGTGTTGCACACCTCGTACTATCTCTCACATCTCGCACTGGTGTTTCACAGACCTCTCCAGCCATGCTGCCTTGCCCTATAGCCAAATTCCGGACGCTTGACCAGTACTCCCAAGGAGCGCGTCGGTCGCACTTTTGAGAAGTGCGGGATATTGTGAAAAAAGTTTTACAGAAAGCTGTCTCTAGCAAAGGACACTCAGCAGAAGATACACGTACCGGACGATGACGATCGCGAAAACTCGGAATCTGAAAACACTTCCGGGGCACACACGCCGCGCACATGCACGTGGTGCTGGACGCGATGGACGCGAGCGCAGCACATGGTGACCGGCTGCTCTTGCGCTGCCGTCTCGCGTCTAAGTTAGAAGCGACCTACTGGTTTTAGAACAGCAGGACGACCGATTAGCAGGATGAGTGTGAGGTGGATTCTCATCACGATGCGTGAAATTCTCTAGTCACGCGTGTCGGCGCGAGAAGGGGAGCGATACAGCAACAGTACATAAAGGTCCGTTCGTGGCACTATTAGAGACTTCTAGTTTAGCGCTGCTGCTTACCGCGGCCGTCTACCACTACCGCCCACCGTCAGCACAGCACGCACTCATTGGTCCCCGCGTGCGTTGTCCGCCGAAATTTGACAGGAATGTGGCGCCATCTGTCACCTTTGGGGTGATCTGCGCATGCGTACTGACGCTCGCGTGGTAGCGGTAGGCAGTAGCGGTAAGCGGTAGCGCTAAACTAGTTTTATTGTCACCTAGTGCAGGATAATGTTGAACACGAAGGCACGGAAGCGCATACGATTCACGTGACAGTCGTGAAACGTAGCACAGATATATACCATATTTACTCGCGTAATGGGCCCACTCGCATAACGAACCCGCTTCTCACTTTTGCCACTGAGAACTTGAAAAAAAAAAAAAAGCCAGCCGTTAGCACGTCCTTCCTTTTCATGCCGTCGCCGTCTAGTGTATTTCTTTTCAGCCCGCCAGATTTCCCACAGCGACATTAAGTGGCTAGAATAGGGGAAGTGTGCATACCGCGCTGCCAACTCTGAAGCCCTTCCGCGATGCTCCAGAAAGGTCCAGGTGGCGCTGACGCCTGCTTACATGTCCGCTCACTGCATGTCGTCTGCTCGCCGCGCGGTTAATCAGCCGCGTTTAAGATCTCTTCAAGATCCAATGCATACTTTCTGCTCTTACTGCGACCTTCAGTTTTACATGGCCTTTTTATTTATTTGCCATCTAAGTCATGCCAATGTAAATTTATTATTCTGTACATAGGTCTTTTTTAAGCAGAATTACAACCCGCATTCCAAGCGGGATTTCGCCGAGGTGGCTTTGAAGCTTCCTTCCAGTAATCACTCAAAAAAAAAAAAAAAACTTGCCACCATTAAGTTGCGGGCACAGACCGAGGTAAAAAGTTTAGCTTTGCTGGCCACGGCGCTAGACCGGTGCGCAATTTCAGTACCCAGTTGTGTGTTGTTTTTTTTTTTTCTCTCTCTCTCTTGTGCTAAGCTGCCAGTCTTTCAAGCTGCGCTTTGAAGGTCGTAGCTTCACATTATGTGACACAGTGGCACTGAAGACGTTAATTAGGCCTCCTGAATCCTAATGAAAACCCAAGGAACGATTTAAGTACTTAGCTAAACATCACAAGGCTTGGTAGAACCACGACCGGCTTTATTACTTGGCGACCTGTTCATCCTGCCGCCTCCTACGGCAGCGCGTGTCCGCGAAAATATCACGTGATTCCTCAGTAGGGACGGCGCGCCGCGCCAGGTGGCGCCACAACTTCCCCTCATTTCGGCGCGCGCCGTCGCTGCCGCTATAGTATGGATAACTACAGTCCGGCTGTGTTTCGCTTGATAGCTGCTGCTGAGCAAAATTTCTTGGTATTATAGGCATATATTAGCTTTCTGTGGTCATGCATAAATGCTTCGAGCGCGTGCCGCCAGCTTAGAGGCCTGTCCTGGGCTCGCTGGCACCCGAGAACATCCGTTTGCGAAAGCCGGCATCTCGCGCTCGTAGTTTTTTTTTTTTTTTACGCGAGCTTGCCATAAGGCATATTATAGAAACTCATGTAAATTATTTTCCGTGAGGAACCGGAGCAGGCTCCCGCTCTTAGCGTTGTCGGTGAGCTCGGAGCTAGCTGTTCCCATAAACCATTTATGATATTGATGTTTTCCAGAGCTGCAGTTATTTTATTCTTGAACTAGCTGAGAAAGGGCTGCAGTGCTATTTGCTTAGCCATTTTTTTCCTGCACAGCCGCAAACCTGAATTCTGCTCGTGCTATGCAACATCGCAGCTGCGGTGACGCCACGCCGTTTTCCGCCTATTTAAAACAAAATGCGCACCATGCATACACCTCCTATTTTGTAATCAGGAGGGTTCACTGGACTGTTAGTCGTTAACGAAATTTACAAAAAAAAATATAATAAGCGATAGCCAAACTGGAATTTGTGCGCTAAACATGTGATTTTTTTATGCCAGCGCGGGAACGTTCCTGCACTTCAAAATACTTTCCGTGATTTTGGCTTGATGACGGCTTAGCATTGATGACGTTCCGTTGTGCATGCTGTTCTGCAAGGTCGGAGGTGAAATTCCCCCAAAAAATGGCCTCATGATTTTCTGGATATGCAGCCTGAAGCACCATTCTGTGAGGCTCAGTTGTGTCCTTGGTGCATTGGTGCCCCACGAAAATTAAATGCTGTTTGCCGTAATTAAATTTCCGACTCGTAATCTGGCACCACGCAAAAAAAAAAAAAAAAATCTGAGCACTGCAGAATCTACCGAGGAGAAATGCGAAAGCCTGAGTTTGCTGCTGCAGCACACATGCAGTACATCGCGCGCCCCTTGTCGAACACAACCAGCGTTCCATTGAACGCATCAAATTTCGCCGGCGGTCTATAATTGCTTTACAGGAAGGAAGTTGCTTTACAGGGAAGTTCTATAATTGCCTTATAATTGCTTGTCCCCGTTCTATCCCTGCACTATTTTTTTTTTTCTTTAGTCTTGTTACTAACAAGCCCAAACTGCCACCTTAATAGGAAGGGAAAGGCGCAGTATCTGTCGTACGGGGAATCGCGCTGACGCATTTTGCGGACAGCACAGGCTTACGCAATTCTCCAGTGCAGATTCTACAGTGCTCTCGGAAAGCATGGAAACAGGAATTTTATTTTTCTGATAATATCTTCAGGATGATCGACAAGTGACACATCAGCGCACATGCATACACGAGGGATAAACACAACAGTAACAGCAGCACAACACGCTACCGGCGATAGCGTGGAGTGGGGTGCCTCAATGAGGGCGCTCACCCGCGCGCGCGTCGAGGCAGCCTAGGTGGGGGTAAGTTGTGGCGCCACGGAGGGCAGCGGCGCTCGGGTGAACTAAACAAGCCACAACAAATCCGGGGCTATGGAGGCGGCGGCGATGAGCAGGTCGCCAAGTAATAAAGCCGGTCGTAGGTAGAACAAAGCTATAGGAAGCAGTACTTTTCTAAACGTGGGCTATAAACATTGCATGTATATCAGTGCTTAGCCAAAGCAAACCGCCGCTGAATTTTTCTTTTTCACGTGAATTTTGTTGTTTTCCGAATAGCTAGGTTAGCAGCTAAGAATTAAAACTTGGGGATAGTTGTAATTTTGTTTTCGGAATTACTGTCTTGCTTCGCTACTGATTTTGCTTGGGCTGTTCAGGAAAAAAGACCTCTACTGCAAAAGACAATTTTATTCCATAATTTATTAAGCATGCGCTGAAGCATTGAACAAGTTTCTAAATTATCGCCTTTTATTTTTTTTTATTTTGTTTCAGTTCTTCAGCAGCATTATTTAATAAATAAGGAAAGCCTCGGGAATCGAGATGCTTGCAGGTTATGCTTAAATGAAAATCTATAACTGCGCTCATTTCGTGTTCACGTTCGATGCTGTCAAGCTAGATATCATGTGAACACTTCAACAAAACGTCTGCCTCTGAATGCAGGTGCATATATATTAACTACTTCAGAATGCAAGGCCGTCGCCAGGGTTCTTCAGTGGTTCTAGACTGCCCAAAATATTTGACGTGTCGAGCTGTTACATAGCGAACAACAAGTTCCTCGATCGTCGCCCACACTGTACGCTACGTTCAGTGACATCACTGACCTCGCGAACCTTTATGACGTGACAGAAAAGTCTATGCGTGCATGCATGTGATTAAAAGCAAGTCTATTGCAGAGAAATTTCCAGAGTCCTCCACTACGGCGCCTTTCATAGCCTGAGTCTCTTTGGGGCGTTAAACCCCACAAATCAAACCAACCAAAAGCAAGTCTATGCTCAGAACTGGCCGTCGCGTCATCGGGCTCCTCACATGGTAGTGGCCGCAGCCCCTTGATTGTTATACGTCGTCACTTTTTGGCAGTGCTGGAATGATGGGCACAGCCTCACCTTATGATTATTTTCGTTGAAATAGTTTTTGACACATGTATTGCAAGGCAAAATCAGAAAAATGGTCCGGAACAACTCTTCCTATTACGATTTGCACCCGCTTTTCTAACGAGGTACAAAACAAGGACTTTGTTGCTGGCTCGTCATACACCGTCAGGCAGAATTTGCACCAAAAACCAACGCAAGGCGCATGTCTCTGGTGGTGGTGATGGGGGTGGGGAACTTTGCAGAGTGTCAGTGGCCTTCGCGGGAGTGCCAGCGGTGGCTTGCTTGGCACGTCTGGTTGCTCAATTGGGGTGGGCGCATCCACTGCCACAAAATGATTGGAACGTATGGAGCAGCAAAGGCTTTTGAAGCGAACGATGCTAAAAGCCCACATCCCGCGTCGTCATGATCGCGGCTGACTACGTTGCCTTCTTTGACTTCTAATGGGGGGGAAGAAGACTATTTGTTCCCACGTGTTGAACCCTCCCCTCAAACTGACGTCGATGTTTCTGAAAAAAAAAAAAGTGGGTCCATTACGCGAGTGTACTTTTGCTGATCTTTCCTCGCTCGCATTATACGTGGATGAAACTTTTTTTTCTGTGTTTGCTATTCCAAAATTACACCTCGTATTATATGCGGGCCCGTATTATACGCTGGATTTTACTGTAATAAATATGTGAAATAGCCCGAGGAGATCAGTTGTATACAGCTGATAGCCGTCTTGTGCACTACAGGAAATTTTTTGTTTTGGAAATAATTCATTGGTTAATTAGGTTAATTTTAATAATTTACTCAATATTGCCTTTAGACAATAAATGTGATTTATATATATGTATGTATATGTGTGTGTGTGTGTGTGTGTGCGCGCGCGCACGCGTGCATATTTGAACGAATCCATGAGTAGCTAAAACCAAGGAAGGCATAGGAAATTAACTTCCTCCAAGGTGAGTTTTAAACTGCACAGCTTTCTTTGACATCAGTTCTCTGCAAATGGGCTTTTCCTAATTCAGGTGACTCAAAATCAGTATTTATGCAATTATATTTCAAATGTGCACTTCATGGAATTGGCTTCGACTGAATTCCATAGGCCTTCTTTCAGTTCCTTTCAATTGTACTTGCAGTCTAGACTTGCCATTTATACTTGCATCATTTGAATTAGCATTAGTCTGCACTACAACTTCGTTTATACAGCTTTTCCTTTCTTCTTTCTTTCTCTTTTGAGCATAAATGTTCATTGTAGCTTTAGCTCATTGTATTATATTATCTTCCTAAGTGAGCATGTTTATGGCAACCTGTAGGCAGCTGATCAAGGTCTGATACCACATCAGTTTTATTTATTTTTGTTAATTTTACCTCAAAAGTCCTGGGCATTACACTCTTAGTTTTCACGTCATTCTTACACATGCAATAATAGATGCAGTCTTGGCCCGTGACATCGCTTGCGAAAATTTATGTGGGCTAAACCTGTTCAAGGGTGTATTGCTGTGAGGTATCATTTGTCTAGTGGCATCTGCAGTATTGGTCACCCTTACCTTTGTCATTCTGCTCCAGTTGTACGCACCTTCTCTGCTACTGTTCCATGCTGTGGAGGCAGAACTTCGTATGCCTCAATGGCGTCGCCTAGCAGCCCTATTGGTTGCGGAGATGCGCTATACAGAAATCCTGCAGGCAGTCGACACTCTGCCCCTGCCACAAGGTGCTCGCCAGCTCACAGACCTTATTCAGCTGGCCCAGAAAACTCTGCTTGCATACTACGCTGAAGCTGACAAAGGTAACTGCTCCATAGAGTGAATTCCTCGACAATATGAAGTTTCGCAGTGTCCCAAAATCTCCCCCATTGAAGCATGTGTACTTGAAAACCCTGATAATAGAATCTGAGTGATATGACTTTCGATATGATAAGAGTTCATAAAACTTCCTGGCTCGGCACATTGCATACAGTGTGCAGAATTTGGGATGTGTTGAACACTCTTCTGTGCCACTACGGATAATATGAACACGCGAATCACAACCGCAACCTTGAGCACTACCCACGGCCCACATATCGTTGGCTCCATGATCCTCAGCCGCGCTGTACGCAACCCACACATTGGCAACGATGCAATCTCCTGTCATGCTCTACGTGCTGTGGGAAGTTTGCAGAGGTGCATTGTTCTCGCATCACTGACATTGCGATCGTGTGTCGCGCTGTATGTGCTGCGAGTGGTGAGTTGTGGCCCTGTGGCTGTAAATAAATCTCCTTGGCCTTAAATGGATCTGCTTACCCACACTTCGTTGTTCATTTTGATGACACAAATTTTCGGATCGAATTTTTTTGCGACCCTGTGAAATTCGTATCACCGAGGTTCTACTATATATCGAAAGCATTGCAGCAATTGACCTCGACGTAACAAACTTGGTACGTCAACTATTTGTTTGCTAGTTCTGAATTGCCAGAAATTTGGCAGAATCGTACAGAAGTTTCAGTGATAAAAATGTCTATGATTGTAACAAGCAAACAAGTTGACCCATTGGCATATCTACGGGGCAAGCACTGTAGTTTTCAGGCACCTTCACATTTGGTATGTCGCAGCACATGGCACTTAACTGTTTATGCTGAAAGGAGGCAAAAGTAATAGAACACAGAAGAAAAGACTCGGGGAAAGCTATGTGCTCGTATTGCGGCCGCGCAGAGGCGATTAGCACGATTACAAAATGTTCCTCTATGTTTATGACATGATTATTTCACTACATGTATTCCTTATTTCGGTTTCCATTCTATATTGTCCTCTCGAGGTTTCAAGCGGAAACTCCTTTAAAAAAAAAAAGTGTCAGAAAATTGCACTTTTTTTTTTTTTTTGTTATAACTAGGTTCAATTATATTCTTCAGTAGGTATAATCTGCTTCCCTTTTCTATATTATGCCTTGCTGCTGTGACTCGGATGGCTGAGCCCAAGGGCGTGGGTTCAATCCCAGCCACAGCAGCCACTAACCGTGGAATAATGCAGAATCTTTTCGCTTAATTTCAAATATTCTGCCATCCAAAATTAGAAGCCTTAGGCATGGATTGTTAAGCTGTGCCTGTGTATTGTGCAGAATTAATAAGGGCAAAGTTAGTGATTTCAGCCAGTGCAGTTAGGAATTTGCACTGTTGACAACTGAAAACACTGAACGGATCAAGCAGAGATGCTTGAAAAAAGGAAATGCTACATGTGTCCAAGAGTTTGTAATGTGTTATGAGCCTTGACAGTGAGAGTTGTGTCTCATGAGGATCTACATCTATACGTCTTCTTTTTTTAGGGGTATGCAAATATTCAGAATTTGAACTGAATATTCAGAATTATAGGTTCTTTATTTATTCATGCTCAAGGCCTCTGGATACCACCTTGAAAATGCTGTGTAAAAGTATAGGAAAGTCTCTTGCTGTAATGAACCTTAATCTTGGCAGTCATTCGAAATATCAAACTGCTCGCCTCATTCTAGCAAGATGCGCTTCTCTTAGCATCATCCTTCCGTCACTTTTTGCGCGGAAGCAGGTCAGCTGTGTGGCCTTGGGCTCACAGAGCTAGCGCTGGAAATCTGTAATGTGCTGGAGGGGGGCCTTCAGAGTGCATGCATGCAACAAAACCAGCCTAACAAACTAAACCTTGACGCTTTGTTGCTGAAGGTGTTCTGCAAAACATATGCAGCTTAAGATATGAGAACGCAAAGTTTTGCTCCCATCACTTACCAGCCAGTCAGTCTATGTTACTACCTAGGTGTCTATTTTCCCTAGAGGTGGGAAGGTTACAAACCACAAAAAAAGAAGGCTTAACAGCACCTTAGGTTGCATATGGGTGCGAATGGGGGGTAATTGAGGACTTCATTTGCAAGTCTATCGGCAAAGCAATCATCTTCTTCTTCTTCTTCTTCTTCTTTTTTTTTTTTTTTTTTTTTTGTTTTTGTTTGTTCAGAAAAAAAAAAGAAGAAAAAAACAAAGAATAAACACTGGAAGTGCTCCTGAACAGCAGCATGTCAGCCTATGGTTGCTTCTTGTTTCTGTTAACATTTTCTTTTGGTTAAACAGCTACCACTCGCTAGATTTATGCAATGAGTTTTTCAAGTCTACTAAAGAGGAATTATGCAGGGGTGCCCACAAACTTATATCTCTTGGCCCTGCTTTCATTGTGCCTTTCTAAGATTAATCCTTTGTGCCTGCTTTTCTGCTTGATGTCATCTCTGGCACTCAGATTATCGACCATTCCAAGAGATGGCGGAGTTGTGCTGCACCCTGCTTCTGAACTTGTCCGAGTGGGACATCTTTTCCAATGTTGAAAACAAACAGCAACGAGCATCTGTAGGAGTGTTTGAGGTAAGTTCATCCAACAATTTGGTAAGCACTTCCAGTGCTTGTTGTAGTCGGCAAGGATGTGCAGAAGTGAAAGTTCATCATGTCATGCAGGCAACTGTTATGCCTGTTTCTGAACACTGAGACATTCATACAGCAAAGAAGTGTCTGTACTCATATCAAAGTGCACTTATCAAACCTCTTTCCCACAAAGGCATCTCATATCACCAAAGGAGCAGCACTTGAAAGGAGTAGCAATGCAGCCACATGGCTGTTAAGCTGTTGTAGTAGTGCCCCCCCCTCCCCCTTTCTTCCCACTGCTCACACTAAAATCACTTTTATGAGCGCTCAAATTCTAGGACGTTAAAATGTAGACTATGTTGTAAATGAGCTAGCATGGACTGCCACCATTTTGAAAACTTTTTCTTTGCGTGAACTACATTATAACTCTCAAAAAAAAAAAAAAACTAGTATTGAATGACTGACCACAGTTGATGAGCAAGAACCAGGGGATTGAAACAGGCCGTGCACGAACTTCCTTAACTCAAGTGTATATTGTTCGCGCATATACTTCTTTGAACTAAGGCTTTTTTTTTTTTTTTAATATATGTCATATCAAATTAAGGCCCTGTTTTATTTCATTGCCCAAGTTTCGTTCGCTGGCTTGAAAATTGACAGATTGCAAGAATAGGGCACCCATGAGCCAACAACCCAATTTCTTCTCGCAAAGAATCTGAAGGCAAGTTGTTAGGACCCTTAAACAACCTTTTGTTGGCTCCCTAAAGTTGTGTATTTTCTTAAACCAGCTTTTCGATTGCTTGAACTTGGATCATGTTGGCAATTTTGAGTGAGTATAGTAACGAGTATTTTGAAAGTATGAAGTGCAGTAGTGTTTTAGAAGGCTGTATTTGCGAACAATTCATGGCCTCGGTCTTCTTTAGAGGTAAAACATGTTTTCAAATCGCGTAAAACTAAATTTACAAAGTGTAAATTTGGGGCTAAATTTAATTAAAATTAAGATAAAATAATAAAACAAAATTAAAATAAAAAATAAAATCAAAATTACCAGAAAAATAACAATTATGACCTAACAAAATCCCCCCCCCCCCCCCCCTCCCCCAACTGAAAAAAAAGTTCCGGAGTCCCTGACTATCGAGTATCTGTATCGAAACTCAATTTCGGTCTTGTATCTTGTATCGGCATCGGAAATGCAATTATCAGGGTATGGAGTATCGGCATTGAAGATACTTTTTCGAACTATCTTGCCCAGCCCTGCTAAGACATTACTGTACATGGATCACCGCGTGATACTCGCCTACGACTGCTGAATAATTTATAATCGAATTTCTATTCTCACCAGTTTCGGTTTCAGCAGCCGAGCGATGGCTGTGACTTCACAGTCAAGTGTAGGCCACGTGAGGGATGAAAATATAGCGATATAATCATTGCTCTGTTATTCGAATTCACTAAAATGATAAAGCCAGCCTGCCTCAAGAACAGGAACCACTACAAGTGAAGAATCGGCGTTTTCATGCCGCACATCAAGACATGATTTTGACGTCACAGCCGAAGCGGAAACTGGTGAAAAAAGAAAATTCAATTATATATTATTTAGTGGTCGTAGCCGAAAACTGTGTGCGGATTGATATGCAGGAATGACTTAGGATCATTAGCAAGAAGAAAAATGCTGCCAAAATTTGGTGTCTATAGTCCTTTAACTGAAAATTCACTGAACTGAATATTGACTAGACAACAAAGACATGGCATACAGAGTCAAAAGTGTGAAGTGCATAGGAATGGCATACATAGTGTCAGAAGTGTGAAATTGGAATTTATGCATATCAACATATACGAAGTGAATAAAAGTTACATTGCTGCCTTTCTCACTTTGGAAAAAATAATCTGTAATCTTCTTCTGCACTGGTATTTTTAATGTGTAGGAAGTAACAGAGTTCTCCAGAGAGTGAATGTTTTCGTACACTTCTTCTAGCACAGCTTGTTGTTGGAGACACAAAGTCTTGCTACTTTCGAAGGCACCTTACAACCTCAGCTAGGGTTGTGAGGTTTGAAACTGGCTGTGCCGTTGCCTCTTCTTCGTCGCACTTTTCTTCTTCAGGACGAACACTGGAAACAATCTCTTGATCCATCTGTCCAGCACAAGTAATGAGTGCACTGTCACACTGTGCAAGTCTTCAAATGAAGCTATCAACCTCCAGCTGGTGATTTGTCCACATCACGGAGTCTGTCGTCTCGTCGCGCTGTTCCTGAGGCTCACTTTCACCACACAAGTGGGAAAGGCCAGATTTTTTCTATCAGTTTCTGATGGTAGCTGGAGTTACTGACCAACAGGAGCCTGTCACCATCTCGGCCGCCTGCCTAACGTTGATGGGGGCATTGCTGCCAACCTTTAGGTTGATCAAAATCTGCTGAACCAGCCGCCGTTAGTACTCTACCTTCAAGTTTCGAGTGATGCCCAGGTCAAGCGGTTGAAGCACAGCAGTGCTTCAGTGGGAGGTATTCGACAACGCACATTGCTCAAATGGATATCAACAAAGTGGGTCGAGTAATTGTCTATTCTTGTTTCTTTTCGCCTTCCTCATTTCTTCGTTCATGCTCAGGAGCCATTCGCTGAAAATATTCCTGGCCATCCATGCTTTTTGGTTGCTCTTATACACCTTTTCAATAAGTGGTCTCTGGGCGCCGCCATAGTACTCGCTGGACTGCATTTTGCACAGAAAAACCGGTTCCGCTGCAGCTTCCACCGTGCTAGCAACAAGCGCAAAATGCAATCCAGTGAGCAATATGGAGGCGCCCAGCGACCACTTATTGAAAAGATGTATAGGTGCATGGCAGTGCAGGGAGTCCTTTAAAACATCATGGTTTTGCATATTTACCTGTCACTAGTGGCTTAAGCTTATGGGTGCCACTGGCATTGCAGCACAAGAGCACAGTAACGCCTACTTTTGACTGCTTCCCACCTTTGCAGCTGTCGTTCTTTAATGCCATCAGCTTGTTTGGAAGAGTCTGACAAAAAATACCAGCCTCATCTGCATTGTAAACGTCGTCAGATGGATATCCGATAATGATATCACATAGTTTTTCATCCCTCCAGGTTCTCGCTTCTCCTTGGTTGGCATCCTTGCTTTCGCTGCAAATCGTTCTCCACGTGATCCCATGCCTATCCCGAAATCGGGTAATCCATCCACTGCCTGCTTCGAAGCCACGAACGTCCAGAAGCAGAGCAAATTCCTTCACTTTGCCTTGTACCATCGGGCCGGACACTGGAATGTTTTGGAATTGTAGATTGTGAAGCCATACCACAACAGCATCGTCCACTGCCTTGAAATACCCCGTGCAGAGTTGTTTTCTGGTGGGATTCATCGAAGTTTCTCCTTCTTTGATTTTTGCTTCACTATCGTTGACAACATCGATGGTTCAATTCCATAGCTCTCTGCAACATCCTTTTGCCTTTGACCGTTGCCCAGGTGCTGAAGGATCTCAAGCTTGTATAATAGGAACAATAGCTTCCGTTTCCATCACACTCTTCACGAAAGTGTGCACACGGACTGTTGTTGTGACTCAAAACTGGATGGCTGAACGGAACCGATGAGAAACACACACACCTCATGGTTCGTTTTTGTAGGCACGCAGAACTGATGTGAAGGGAAAGAAAAAAACCGGACGCCACGGGGTTTGGGTTATGACACACTGCCGCTTTTCTTCAGTGGCTCTGTAAGCTCCAGTGGTGTTACCTAATCGTCATTCGTCTTCAGAAACGCCGCTTTGCTCCAGGGGCGCCAGCGAAGTTGTACTGCCGCTGGAGGGGCGGTTTGATGAGTGCAGGCAACGGCTACGCCTGCACTGTAGGGTACAGAACTTCATTGAACTGATCAAAAAAATGAGTCTGGGTTGTCTGAGTGGGTTCGTTAAACTGAAATATTCACTGTTCTAAAATTCATTTAATTGAAGCATTCTTGCATAGAATCTATAGGAAAACTGCCGGGGATTTTCAAAAAGTTTGTTATTCTGAAATATTCGATAAACAGACGGGCGTACAACTGTGTGTTTACTGTACTACGATTAGCAGCCACAAATATGTATTGTTTTGGCCATCATAGGCACTCGCTGATGCATTCTTAGTCTTACAGTTTGAGCAAAAAATAAATAAATAAAAACCTGTCTGACAGAAGGACTGAGCAAGCTTTCTTGTCTATATTTCCTTTTACTTGCTATTAGGTTTCCATGTTAGATGCTACTACGATCACTGCTTCCCAGATGTTGCTTGTTTGGGCCTCAAAGGCCAAGTACTTGTTCTATGTAGCCTAGGCATCATGCGCTCTTGGACAGACAGGCCCTATTCTCGGTATCTGAAGTGCTATGTGTTTGGTGTTAGCAATGTAAACACAATTTATTTTTATTGGGGGGGACGACTTTTTTGATGCACTTATATATGCTAACGATGCTGGTTATGTGCATCACTTGCAGTTTGTGTGAACTATATAGACTTGCAGTAGAGCATGATGCATTTTATATTCATTGAATTGCATTTAGGTACATTTTAGTTAACAAAAGGAGAAAAGAAAATGTATAGGACGTTGTATGTGGTGCTTAAATGACATTGTTTTACGCATTATGTATTCGTCAAGCAGAACTAGGCTGTACATGTTCAGCATATTTGGCTGCATAACTGGTCAGTGAACTGTATTGGTTCTGTTCAAAATGGAAGTTGGGATGTAACTTTTACATTATGCTGTAAAGTCAATAGCAGTGTAATATTTAAGGGAATCTATTTTATTTGGTTTGATTTAATTTGTGGGGTTTAATGTCCCAAAGCGACTCAGGCTATGAGAGACGCCATAGTGGAGGACTCCAGAACTTTCGACCACCTGGGGTTCTTTAACGTGCACCAACATCGCACAGCACACAGGCGCCTGTCTTTTCGACCCCATCGACAAGCGGCCACCGAGGCCGGGTTCGACCCCGCATCCTTGGAAACAGTAGTAGAGTGCCATAACCACTGCGCCACCCCGGGCGGGGTTCATTTTATTTGAAATAAGTAAGCAGCTATCAGTAACAAAAGCTGTATAGCCTTTTTTTTTTGTAGTAGTATGTCTACACTTTGCTGAATGTTAATAAATAATTATTTCCCTGCAATGGTCTCCTTACATGTTATACAAGGTTCTGTTTACATTGCATTCATTTCATTTAATAAGTGGAGATTCCAAATTTTCTGTGTTCTTTGAAATGATGCACAACACATTAGAAAACATGGGCAGTTGTGTGTAAATAATTTATAAATCATTTTTTTCTTTTGTGATGTTTCAGTTTCAATAGCCGAACAGTAGCTTCGACGTAACAAACTATTCGAGGTCTCACGAGGCATGGAAAAACCACAGTATGGTTGTCTCTTACTTCATTTTATAGATTCACACCAACTCTTTTGCAATCCCGCCCATCATTTGAAGTCACAAAAAGATTAACAAGCAGCGATTATGCATTATTATAGTCTTTGCGTGACTAACATGGCCTCAAGTCGTCCCTTACGTCACAGCCGTGATTCGGTTTTTGAAACCAAAGCACCACAGGAGCAAGAAAATTCAATTATAGTTTATTAATCATTCAATTGGTGTAGGTGGATTCCACTTCAGAATTTATGTTAAATGTTGTCGTGCAGCTTTCCAAAAAAAGCGTATGCAAAACTTTGACACCTCAGCTCCTTTAACTTAAAGGCCCACTGTCCACCCTCCGGTCGAAAATATTTTTTTCCCCGGTGACTGTGAGACTTCGCCCCTAGAACGCAAGGCCGCAAAATGTTTTTGAAAAGAGTAACTAATAACGCAGTTACAGCCACCGCAATCACCTGATTCAGTCATGCCTCTCTCCTTCCGTTCCCACGCAAAGGTTTTTCACTCTCCTGCCCGAGGTCGTCTAGCCTCCGCAATACAAATTCCCCTTCCTCCTCCGCGTTTGGCGGGAGGTGGGGCGTGGCTCTCCGCGAGCGCGAAAAAAAAAAAAAACGGTCGAGAGGGAGCGCGCGCCGCTGGATTCAGTCTGGCCGTGGCGAGGGAAAAGCGCGCTACGAGCAGTAGACACCCATCCTTCTCCCGTCAGTCAGCGAGACGGGCCAATGGATATCGTTCGCGGTACGTACGTCATTGCTGGGGCCCGTCGGGCCAGCGCAGGAAACGGGGAAGCTGGCTTCCCGGAGGAGAGCATGAGAGAGCTTTGAATTGTATTTTCGATGCTTTGCGGCGCGCGTGTCACTGCAGCATTTTGCACAGACTATCTCCGGTACCTGATCGAAACACTGGGCTCCTTTGCTCAAAAGGGCCTTCCCTGGACAGTGGCCCTTTAAGTGCATCATACATTTAAGGGGATTGCATAAACCTAACTTACACTCCATATTGCTTTACAGTTGTCCCGGGCTTTGGCAGCAGTCTGCAAGGACATCAGCATGAACAAGTTTACTCGTTCAGTCGCTCAGGAGCTTTGGGATTTGCGTAAGTGCCTTTGATATTATGTGTTTTTTATCACCTGTGCTGGCCCTAACCAGATATAATGGGCTCAAGTGCTCATAAGGAAAGAGTATGGTATTTGAGGTATACTGCTTCAGGAAATAGATATTTACAGCCACTGACAGATGGTCGGTCGGTCGGCGGGTCGGTCGGTCGGCGGTTCGGTCGGTCGGCGGGTCGGTCGGTCGGCTTGGTCGGCGGGTCGGTCGGTCGGTTTGGTCGGCGGGTCGGTCGGTCGGTTTGGTCGGTTGGTTGGTTTTTGTCCTTAGTGGCACCCGGAAAATCATCTGAACGCATGGACTGAGGCGCCATGTTCTTCCCTGCTTCCTGGTGCCATTTTGGGGCAGCAGAGGTCATGCCTTGTGACCATCGTGATCTCATGAGTCATTGTGGTCTGTCGCACTTTTTCGAGGTCTGTCTGTTTAATTCTCTCTCATTTTTTTTTTTTTTTTTTTTATCTTACTTGTAGCATTAATAGTGCATTCAAAACCATAAAAGCGAGTGAAACAAAGTAATTGTGAGAAATTCAGGTATTTATTGTATAATTTCTTTAATTTCTGCACTGCCGCAGTTGTTCAGTGGTTAGAGTGCTCAACTGCTTAACCCTAGGACACAGGTTGGCATAATTGAAGCAGGTGCTTTTTGTCGCTACCTGTGATGAATGATCAAGCAAAATTACCACGATCTGATAAGGGAAGGAAAACAATCCACCAATGCCAGTCAAAAGTTGAAATATGCTATATGCAGATACGAGGAACTGAAGAGATGTAGTTTGGGAAGGTATGGGGAAAAGGGAAAGGTGGTGACCGGGACCAACCAAGCTGATCCTGTGCGGATTGTGGCCACACTTCTGGGAGCAGGTCCTGAGACTGCGAATGAGCCAAGACAAGGCTGGCTTCCAAAAAAGCCCTTTTTTTTTTTTCTTTCTTTCTTTCTGTGGGTGTGGGTTTGCAGACTCCCAAAAATAGCTTTCACGGACCCCCATTAGAGAACTGCTGGTCTGAAGCAAGAACATTGGCTGTCGCTCTGAGTCACAACCAAAAGTGCAGTGGTGCGGCCATTTTTTTGTGTTAAAGCTGAACACACTAAAAAAACATTATGCGTGCGTTTATAAGATCATCTGCGTGCCTGTAACATTCATTTGAAAATATGCCCCTCTGTTTAGGGTGCTCAGCTGCTAATCCTAAGGACGCAGGTTTGACCTCTGCTACGGCAGCAGCCACATTTTGGTGGAGGCGAAATACAAGGCTCCCGCGAACTGTGCGATATGAGCGCACATTAAAAGACCGCAAATGGTTGAAATTTCTGCAGCCTTCCGCTACGACATCCCTCCACGAACCAGCATTGGGGAATATGGTTTGCCCATTAAGGACCAAATTTATGGTTGCTGCTTTTGAGCACAGCTGCAGTACAACTGCATGAACATCCTTGTTTCTCTGGCACCATGGGTGATTGTTACAGGGGACACTTTCGCTTCTTTACCAGATTGGTAAGTAATACAGTAAACCCTCGTTAACACGAACTCGCATATTTCGAAAATTCGGTTAAGTCGAAAATTTTTCACGCCGTGCCTTCACCTCCCATGGGTGCTATGTATTAGCTCCCGTTTATCTTGAAGCATTTTGCGGGCATAATGTGGATATCTCGAAATTTTGACCGGAAGGACCGAAGGCAAAGGTCATTACCGAAAGGTGACAGGGGCTCCGAGCTAGCACTTTGTTTCTATACTAAGTGCTAAATGCGGTCACGTTCGAAGAGCGAATACAAAATTTCCACGGACACAGCCTTTCGCCTTGAAAGCAGTCACATGAACGCCGCTCGCGCGCGCAGGCTGATGCGTCTTATCTGGCAGTCAGTTCAGCATGGTTCGGTCAGCTGCCCTCCGCATATGCATACCGGCAAGAGCGACTTTTAGAGCGCAGCTCTTTGGCGCCTGTTCCTGGGTTTCGCGTCCTCGTCACTTCCGCCCCCCTTTCATTCCCCCAGTTCGAGCCGACGCTTCGGCAACCAGAGCCTCGCAGAAAAAAGGGGGGGGGGGGGGGGGTACACTCAGCGGGGAACGAACGATGAGCAATTGCTGCTGCCGCCTCTAGCGAGCCAAGACAATGTGACTGCGTAGAACACCGTCGCCGCCATGCAAAAAGAGGAGGAGGGGGTCCCCCACAGTTCCTTCGTGGCAGCAAGGGTGCTCTCCGGTCGCTGAAACGCCGGCTCGCTATCAGCGGATCAGGGTACGTGCATCTCGTTCTCACTCGCTTCACTCGCTAGCGGCGTCAGCCATTTTGCATTTTGCATTTCAGCGATTTCATCGCGCTATGTGCACGAAGCGTTGACTTTAATTTTTGTTGTGTATGTGGTGTTCACAACGCTTGCTCCGCAACAAAGTTGAATGCAGCGGCGGCGACCAACGGCTTATGCGACGCGTTTAGCAGCTTCAGGATGCTTTGTCGGGCCGAATGCCAACACGGAGCAGGCAAGCATTACTCAGTCTTCCTTCAAAAATAATAAAATTCAGTTCTCCCTGAGAATTCTTTTGCGTTTAATACAAAGGCTCCCCTTGCGCAGAGGAGCGTCGGTGGGCACGACGGGCCGAGGGCCGCCAAAGTATTTTCACTCATTGCTGTCTCGCTCAGGTTCTGGGTTTTTGGTAAATTTCGCTTGTCACCCAAATGCAGCTCGTGAGGCAGCCAATCACAGAAGGCTTTAGGCTACTCAATTTTCATCCTGGCACTTCCCTTACCCCCCCCCCCCCCCCCCCCCCCCCCCCCCCCCGCGAGCGAAGTTTGTTTTCTTAATCCAGTTTGAGCGAAGAACTGCAGACACTTACTTCATCTGATCCCTTGGTAAGGTAGTAAAGGAGAATAAAAAGCCAAGTGGGTGGCTAGATATTGTTAATTTTCGAAAAGAGCAGGAAAAAGTCACTGCTTGCAATGCAAGTCTGCATCGCAGTGTAGCAGCACACCGCTGCGACCTTCATTCATCAAAATTCATCAGTGTTATTGTATTTCAAGCTGTGTAGTGTTAGGAACGGGATATAGCATAACTGTACTCCCCTTGACCTAACGACGACGGGGCGCTAACAAAGCAGCGCTGAAAGCGCGCCTCTCTGTCGCAGAGTCCCGTCACTCCGTGCGGTGTGCACCAGCGGCAACGACAGCCGCTGGTGGCGGCGGCGCGCGACGGACCGCCAGGGACTGTCACCAGAAATTTTTGGCATTTTGCTTAACTCGAAACTCCACTTATCTCGAAATTTTTCCTGGATTTTACAACTTCAAGTTAACGAAGGTTTACTGTAATCAAAAGTTAAAATATGGGTCCTGTCCCTTGTACTGTGTTGGTATTAGCTAAAGCACAGAGCAGAGGAGAAGCTGTACAGGAAGTGCAGTATAGCTTGAAAAGGCTCTTTGTGCAGTGCTGTCAATGCTGGTCGCACCAGGAGCCCCCCAGAATAAAAAGGCTACCACAGGGACAGCCAAAGATGGTGCCCAGCGAGAAGCAGCTGCCACGCCTACCCTCAGCAGGTGATGTGATGGTCCTATTTCAAGCCGCTAAATCCCCCCTCTCCTCTTTTTCTTCTTTCAATAAGCTGTATTCATCAATACTACATCCACGCTGCTGTACAACGAAAAAAACTTGCAAACCAACCTAAATGTCTTTTTTTTTTTTTTTCACATTTTATTGAAAACAGAAAACAGTGGTGTATCCAGCTGAAGTACATTGTCCTCTCTGCACCAGTGTACAGGAAGTGGGATCAAACACAGCACGGGTGTAGGACGCCCCCGTGTGCGTTAGCCGAACATTGTGAAACACTCTTAAGCGCTGTCGCTCTCTCTGCCTCCTATTATCCTTACCTCCGAGACGCTCGGAAGGTTTCGGAGGCCATCCTGCGTTAGTACAGGTAGTGCGTAATTACATAGTAGTACTGAAGAGAGATGCCCATGCATGCGCGCAAAATGTTGCAATTATGGCGGAGTAGGCTTGTCAGGCACCATGCCACGGTGTTTGCCGGTTTCTGTGCCTATATTGTACCATGCACACGTAAAGCTTCCGCTACACACGGGTTATCGGCCAGTGGCTGCATGAGTGCAGTGTGCATTGCAGTTGCTAACATATTTGATAACATATATGGTATGATAGGGCATGTAGTGTCTTGGATCGGGAACGGAAGAAAAACACTTGCAGAGGCTAGTTTGCCAGTAGTCCAAGGGAAAATATATAAGAAGGGTATGACTGAGACGAGCAAAATAAAGTTGCTGGATTTCAATTTCTGTAACTGTACTTTATTCGCACTGCGAAAAATCATTTTGAGAGCAAGATTATTGTGCCTGCTCCAGTACAACACTTTTAACCAGAGGAGAGCCACTGTCCATAGCAAAAAGTGACAATATTTTAATCTTGGCAAATGTTTTTCAGAAAAATGTGCGAGGTTTAAAAGGGGAGGCGGTATACTGAAGACATGCAGGATATTCATGCTAAGGTGGACCAAGGTTTAAAAAGTACCCAAGCGTTACTCCCAATGTAATCGCGGCACATATACCGCACTTACAGTGCTATCCTGTCTTTCGCCAGTCAGTGATTAACACTTAGTGGCATGGCAAGGAAAGAGTTAAAGCTTGGTTGTGTCTGAATGGGATGCAATGCACAGTGTATAATGTGGTTTTGCTGGAAAAGGAGTAAGCTGCCATTTTCATTGATACAGTTTGTGTGTATGGCAAAACTTACGTCACCGATGCATAAGTTTTAAGAGTAGCATTCTTAAATTGCTTTGTGTCACCTTTTCTTGCAGGCAAAGCTTTCATTCCTTTCTGAATCAACTGAAGGTGAGAAAGTTAATTCTTCACTTTGTACAGTCAGCAGTACAGCATTTCATAACCATTAGTGGTTGCTGTGTCATGGCTGATTGCTGTGGCATGGCTTACTGCTTTCATTTAATTATGTGTCAGTAACAAAGCACTGTCATATTGCACGCTTCAAGTTTGCTGCACATGCATCTACCACTTGTGCCTCCAGAGAGCTGCTGCTGTATTGAAGCTCACATTTTACTGGAAACTGGAACATTGCATGCTGTCTGGTAATTGTGCATAAAAAGGTTGCAAAGTAATGCATGGCTTCTCTCTTTCATTCTATATCTGCCTCTTCCGCTGAGACCCTGCTGTAGTGGTGCAGGGGTTAGGGCGCTCGACTGCTGTGCCCAAGAATGCGGGATTGAATCCCAGTCGTGGCGGTCACCTGTGTGCTGTGCGATGTCAGTGCACATTAAAAAACCCCGGGTGGTCGAAATTTCCGGAGCCCTCCACTACGGTGTTTCTCATAGACTGAGTCGCTTTGGGACGTTAAACCCCATAACCAAACCAAACCAATCTTCCACTTTGTTGAATCTTAGCTGCTTCGTCTTTGGTTTCAGGCACAAAGATAAAAACCAAGTGAAGTAATAGGCTTACCTTGATAGTGCACTACTATTGCTTGCAACATTTTTTAGGTTTAACCCTTTTGCTGTCGGGTGTTTCTGGCTGTGACGCACCCCCAATGTCGGCTTGGCTTCAGGGAATGAGCATAGCAATTTTTTTATTATTATGATTGCTATACAAATAACATTTACGAAAAATTTTACAGAAAGGGTGAAGCAGTACAGTACACAGCTGCCACTAGCCAGATGAACAATAAGCGAAGCGCGGTTGCCAAGCTCTGGGATGCATGCGAGGCATTGCGAAGCCATTGTGCTGGAGACCATGTCAAACACGCACAGAATGCTGCTGTGTCAAGGGACATTTAGCAGACGTAAAGAACCCTTCTCTTTTATCGTACGCTCACAATGAATTGACGGCTGACGTATGTTGAAAGCCAGCTTCAGCTCCACCGCACCCATACCTTCATGAGAAAACCATGTTCTGAAATGTGCTAATTCTTACAAGAGCCCTCATCGTTTTCATTTCTAATTTAATTTGCATCCCCAAACAAGACAGGGCTGCGTAAAATGACGAGGCAGTAACGGGTGCAAAATCGCAAGGCCATATATAAACAACTTCGATGATTGCTTTGCCGAAGGAAACCTCGCTCTGTGCGCTCCATACCTGACTGCGTTCATAAGCTCAGCAGTACACACTTTATCTTCTAATAACGCTCCCGTAGGGGTTCCACAAACGTATCAGGCATGCGGCGTGCTGGAAAGGATCTCGCAAGGGTGTCACAACTTAGCTGCGACATCTTCTTAATCATCTGCTCGTTCGCAAAGGATCATCAGCGTGTGCTGCTGATGAGTTGTCCGCAGCTTAGCGCGGAAGCCGTTGTGTGGAGCTTTGCGCAAAAAAAAAATAATAATAAAACGAGACACGCGAATTCAACTATGCGTCTATGCATTCTGCCAGTCCCATCGCGAGATTGCCCTCCGTGCACAGACCGAAATCAGCGCTAAACGCAGCAGTTTACATACAAATGCGACCTGAATAGTCACAAAGTAATTGAACCACGAAGTACAAGCCTTACCTACCATTTCTTCCAATAATAAACGCGGTTCTAGGAAATGGTGACTGGCACGACTCTTTTGTGCGAGGAAATGGAAGGAGCCGCGTCATGGTTCAGCTATGCCTTTAAGACAAAGCCCCATATAAATTGCATTAAAAACAAACTGTATGTACAGTCACGAAAATGCTTCGAGTGGAATGTTTTCTTTCGTCTGCTTGAATTTATCTCTGTTCTCAGCAGCGCCGCATTGCGCCGCGAGCTTTTAACACGATGGAAAACGGCATCGTCGCGTCCACAGCTGCTCGTGCATTCGAACGCAAGCAGAGCTGTGTTGTATCAGGTGTACAACACTACGTTGAAGTGTTTTGTATGCCCGCAAAGCACGCAAGACGAGGTACAGCGCACGCTGAAAGCTCTCTCTATTGGCTCTGAATGCCTCCGGCTCCTCAAAGTGACGTCACGGCGGATGGAGAAGCGAGGTTTCTCTCTCTGCTTTCCTCCTCTGTAGCAATCGCACGGGGCGCGGGAGATTTGAATTGCGCGCTTTTAGTCGCCGATTGCACAAGTGTTTTATGCACAATCGAAAAAATAACTTCACAGACATGATTAACAAATAATCTATTTCACAAATATATGGTATTGGCACATTTGAAAACCGCTGCAGTGTCCCTTTAACAAATAAGTGTAAAATATCTGACATAAGAAAGTATATAATATTATAGTATTGTGAATGACGAGAATTACGTTATTACTAAAGTGTCAATGGATAACCGTCCCCGCAAGACACAAGTCGTTCATGTGGCTCGCCTGAAATGCTGCCATTGTCGATCTGTCTCCCCCCGGGGAAGTTGTTACACCGCATAGTGGCTTACTGAGGAGTGGGAGGAAGAAGAGAGAGACGTGTGCAGGCTGATCTGGGCTTGGAGCTGCTTGCAACTCAAGCTTTCACCTGCATTAAAGGGGGACACGGGTCTTAATATTGGTTTTGTTATTTATTGCCCAAATTTTATGAAACTTCACAGAATCGTTCAGCTTTTTCTGCTAATTTCAAATATGCAAACATTTTCCTTCTAGGGCAATTACGAGGGTCATCCCAAAATTAAGATCTCCAGTTCTTTTATAAATCGAAAGAAATGTTTATTTTAAACAATTTACAAATCACCTAAAAGACAGACCATTCTTCTACTTTTCTACATAATCGCCGTTGCAGTCTATGCATTTTTGCGGATGCTGGGGCAGTTTTTGTATGCCCATGTCGTACCAGCTCGCCGCCATGCCATTGAGGAAGCGTTTGACCGCATCTTTCACTTCGTCATCATCGGTGAAGCGCCTTCCAGCGAGGTGTTCTTTTAGCTTTGGAAATAAGTGATAGTCACTTGGTGCCAAGTCCGGACTGTAGGGTAGGTGGCTGATGATGTCGCATCCAAACTGTTGCAGGAGAGCGACAGTTTGGCACAGGCAACGTGGGGGCAAGCATTGTCGTGGAGAAGACTCACGTCCTTGGTCAGCATTCCTCTTCTGCGATTTTGAATCGTTCGTCTGAGTTTCTTAAGGGTCTCACAACATCTGTACGAGTTTACAGTGGTGCCAGGAGCCATGAAGTCTACCGACAATACCCCTTTTCGATTCCAAAACACAGTTGCCATGACTTTGCCGGCAGACTGTGTTCGCTTGAGTTTTCGCGGCTTGGGCGAAGAGGAATGCCGCCACTCACGTGATTCTTGTTTGGTCTCAGGTGTGAAGTGGAATACCCAGGTTTCATCACCCGTAGCAATAGAATCCAAAAAGATCTCTATCTCCATAACGCTGAAATTCGCGGGAGGAGTCAATGCGTTGCCGTTGATGGTCGTCTGTGAGCATTTGCGGAACCTATCTTGCGCACACCTTTCGATATTTCAACTTTGCTGTCAAAGTCCTATGATTAGTGCTTTAGAAACGTCAGGAACCAAAATCCAGAGTTTGTCAAGTGTCATCCTTCGATCTTGCTGCACCATTTCTTCGACCTTCGCGACTGTCTCATCAGAAATTGACGGTCCTCCGCTTCCTTTCTTCGTTGTGAATTTCAGTGCAACCAGCTGCGAACTCTCTACACCACTTGCAGACGTTTTTAGCATCAATGCACGACTCTCCGTACACTTCTATCAACTGGCGATGAATTTCAATTGGTTGAATGCCTTTTGCATTCAAAAATCGAATAACTGTGCGAACTTCGCTTCAAGCGGTAGCGGCAAATGAATACTCCATTTTAAATGGCTGCAGTGCCAAGACTGACAGTTCCTTTCGTGCTGAGTCTTGCCTTGTTTGGAAGACTGGGAACAATGGACACAGCAGTATGGCGAGCAGCCACGCAAATAGTTTTTCTGCAGCCGCAGCCCTTTGGAGACCTTACTTTTGGGATTACCCTCGGTTCTAAAGGTATTAGAGAATTATTGCTATTGACTGCTCAAACGTTAAGAAAAAAATGCTCATCAGAAATTTATTTTTAATATACAGGTCGACACTACTAAAAAGTTTAAGGAATGCAATGTTGGAAGCAGTTTTAAAATTGAGCTAATAATAGAGATTTAGCAGCCCACTCACAGGCATGGCAACTGTGTAAGAATTTCAAGATAAAATACAAAAATTTTACAAGTGAAAATAAAAAATGTGCTTCCAACTTTGCATTCCTTACACTGTGTAGTATCTACCTGTATATGAGGGTTGGTGGAAATTACCCCAGTAATCTGCGATCCGATGACAGCATTGCCTTGCTAAGTCTGCAAAGAATGATTGGGGACATAGACACGAAAAGCAGAAAAGTAGGCTTTAAAATCAATATGCACAAGTCCCAGGTAATGTTCAACAGCCTCTGGAAGGAACAGCAGTTTAAAATAGGTAGCGAAGCACTGGAAGCAGTAGGCGAATATGTCTACTTAGGACAGATAGTAACCGCAGATCCAGACCACAAAAGGGAAATAACTAGGAGAATAAGAGGGGGTGGATCGCATTTGGCATGTACTCGCATATTATTACTAGCAGCTTACTGGTATCGATCAAGAGGAAAGTATACAACAGTCGCATCTTACCTATACTCACCTATGGGGCTGAAACATGGAGGCTAACGAAAAGGGTTCCATTTAAGTTGAGGGCAATGCAGAGAGCTACGGGATGGAAAAGGGTAGGTGTAACCTGAAGAGATAGGAAGCGGGCAGAGTGGGTCAGAGAAAGGCAAGTTAATGACATTCTAGTGGAAATCAAGGAGGAGAAATGAGCATAGGCAGGTATTGTGAAGAGAGGATAACCAGTGGGGAAGAAAAGTATAGTAGGGGGCAGCAGAAAGTTATGTAGTAGGTGGGAGGATGAGATTAAGAAGTTTGCAGGGGTCAAGTGGATGCAGCTAGCATAGAACCGAATTAGTTGGAATAATATGGGAGAGGCATTCGCCCTGCAGTGGGTATAGTAGTCGGGCTGATGATGGTGATATGTAGACTGAAAAGTAAATTTCACAAAAGGAATTAAAAGTCTCAAATTTTAAAAGTAAAGAATGTCGGCAACCTTCATTATCATGCCAGGCATGCAGAGCCAAGGCGGGTCACAAATAACCTCTTTTTTTAGAGTACATCTCAGTGGATTTTAACACTAAAACTCCGGGATAACATGGGAAATACTGCTTACAGGCAAATACTTTTTTTTTTTTTTCAAACCTCATTCCTCCTTGGGCGATTGTGCACTGGACATGAGGAATCCTGATCCAGTTATAAGTACTGACCTCGAGGGTGTTGCAAGAAAGTGCACTCGTTGTCAGCAGCTTTTTGCAGATTCTAAAGTCAGTATTTGCAAGACAGAAACCAAGCGTGCCATGTAGTTCTTTTATCTTTGGTAAAAGGATACTGGAGCTAAGTTGCGACTTGTTGTAAAGCTGCTGAAATTGCACTCAGAAGGCACTGTTATCTAAAGTTGCAGTCTTTATTGCACATATTTTTGTGCAGATGGTGCTATTCTAGGTTTCATAAGTTCCTTAAAGGCAGGTTGCATGCGTGGTGTTGCACATCTTGCGGCAACCTGTTTCCTTTGCACCGCGATGACGTTGGTTCAGCTGTCATGTCTGTGAGTTTAGCGATGATGGTATGGAAATGTGCAACAACGGTTACAACATAGAAAGTTTAGATGAGAGTGATGGTTATCATTGTGATAGTGAAACAGCAAAGGTCTTATGTTCATGTGGTTACGGCCCCCACCGCCTCATCAAGCGAGAGTGAATAAAATGAGCCAGGAACACCTTACATTGCTCCCCCCTTTTTATGCACACCTGGCAAAGTGTTTGCTGTGTATGTTATAATCCAAGTTGGTATGCTTCTAATTTAGTTTTCCTTGTAAGATTTTTTATTTATTTTATTTTTTAAGTAAAATCAAGGGACCGTCTAAAATTTAATGCAGTGTCCCTTAAATGGAGCAGAAGCAAGCCCTTTGATGAGCTTTGTTAAGAGATGTTGGCTAGTATCAGATGCAGCCATCAGCAGCAACACTTGTTTCTGCTACTGTTCTTGAGCCTTGACGATGTACTATATCTGAAAGTCAACAAAGTGAGCCCATCACAGAGCTTGGAACATTGGCAAGGTGTGTTCTTCTGGGCTGCGTTCCCAGGATAAGGAGCTCAGTTCATCAGAATATTAGCAATGGTATGGAAGTTGCTTCCATTGCTCATTTTTACAGTGTAGGTATATTTCACAGTCTTCTGTGGTTTTGTACCACACGTGCAGAACTGTGATAAAATGCTGCAAGATACTGCACTATTTATCACCCATTTCTTTTACACTGTTTCATGTGCACACACAAGTCATTTAGTCATTTAACTTTTTGCTTCTTCTCTTGATTGATCTGGTCTAGGAAAACATGGCTTTGACGATCCTTTTATCATGTCTTGCCAAGATATATAATATTCTGAGGGTGAGTATTTTCTCAATTCTTTGTCATAATGGCAGTCATCTGAATCAAAATATCATGCAGTTGACCCTCAAACTCGCTTAATTTGAACTTGAGCTTACTTAATTTGGGCTAGGCCCCCTTAACATCTGCTTTCCAGGCAGGCTGTCCTTAACTTGAGCTCAGAGTCATTCGATAAAAAAAAAAAAAAAAAAAAAAAAAAAAAAAAAAAAAAAAAAAAAAAAAGTTCAGTCTCCATAAATAATTGACAGGTGAGTTTATTTTGTGCTTGCTGCTTTCTGACATCTTGTCACAGTTTAGGTAATCTGAGATTCATATCTGTTTTGATTTTTTACCATACTGATAAATTCAGTTGTGTGCGTACATGCAAGAGAGAGCACTACTTGACATGATATGACATGCTATTTCTAGAAGCCAAAGCATACAGTCACGCACTGAAGAGTGTTCTTCGCTCTTTCCGCATGACTTGTACCCCTTCAGTTGCTGGCTGTACCTCCACAAAGCGAGGACATTCAGCTTTGGCTTCCATGTTCAGAAGGCCACTCAGAACACGTGTAGTGTATGGGTCTTGACATAGTATATCAACATCATGTTTCCAGGTTATCATTGTTACTTTTTCTGCTAACAACATGCAAGGTCTTAGGAACAACAGAACAGAAGGTACCATAAAACCACACGCAAAAAAAATATTTTAGTTAAGCCAGTCTTCAATTTAGGTGAGCACCATGGGGAGGGGGAGTGGGGAGTTTGTGGGAATGCACTGCCTTTACTGGACGAACTTTGTGGTTTCTTAATATAATTAGAAATGCTGTTAACCTAACCCCTAGTCACAATATGCCACACGCAGAAACTGTGCAGTGCAGCGTGGGTGCAGTCGACCTGTCACAGGCACAGGTTGACACACTGATACTGTTGGCTTAGGAGGGTCTTGCTGAAGTTTGGGATTTCAATTGCCCAGATTCGAACTATCAAAGTTTATGTATGCCAGAGCACGTTTTAGATGATTTATTGTAGCACTGCTTACCTCTTAGGATTTTAATTTCTATGGGCTCTGACCGCTCAGTTTCTTACTCAAGTCATCCACAGAGTGGTGGTGCTTTCACTGCTCCGTCATCTGCTCTGGTTGAACGTGACTCATGGCAGTTCTGTAATTCGCAGCAACCAGTGTCAAGCAGCAAATGTGTCTAGTCTGGTCGTTAACTACATGTGGCTTGTGTACTGAACTTTGCTGCACGGCATGCACGAACTGAAAGACAAACTCCAATAGAGAAATGGTGCTAATAAAGTATTTGAAGCACACATGATCATATATGTTCTCCCATACTTCTGAGACCCTGTGCGCTAATATTATCAAAAAACCGAATCTGAAAATTTGATATTTGTACTCTAAAACCCTTAGTGCCTTTGGGGCTCGTTATACTAGGTCTGGTTATAGACCAGACCTAGTATAACCAGCCCTATTATAACCAGCCCTTATACATAGCATTCATTGATTACGAAAAAGCATTTGACTCAGTTGAAACCTCGGCAGTGATGCAGGCATTGCGAAATCAGGGGGTAGACGAGCCGTACGTGAAAGTGCTGGAAGATATATATAGTGGCTGCACAGCAACCATAGTTCTGCATAAAGAAAGTAACAAAATTCCCATAAAGAAAGGTGTTAGGCAAGGAGACACAATCTCCCTAGTACTATTCACAGCTTGCTTAGAGGAAGTATTCAGAGACTTGGAATGGGAGCAGTTAGGGATAAGGGTAGATGGAGAATATCTCAGTAATCTGCGATTTGCTGATGACATTGCCTTGCTAAGCAACTCTGGGGATGAACTGCAAATAATGATTGGTGACCTAGACAGGAAAAGTAGAAAGTTAGGCTTGAAAATCAATATGCAGAAGACTAAGGTAATGTTCAACAACCTCGGAAAGGAGCAGCAGTTTACATCAGGTAGCGAAGTACTGGAAGTAGTAGGCGAATATGTCTACTTAGGACAGGTAGTAACCGCAGATCCGGACCATGAAAAGGAAATAACAAGAAGAATAAGATTGGGATGGAGCGCATTTGGGAAGCACTCACAGATTATGACTAGCAGCTTACCGGTATCGCTAAAGAGGAAAGTATATAACAGTTGCATCTTACCTGTACTCACCTATGGGGCTGAAACGTGGAGGCTAACCAAGAGAGTTCTACTTAAGTTAAGGACAACGCAGAGGGCTATGGAACGAAAAATGGTAGGGGTAACATTAAGAGATAGGAAGCGTGCAGAGTGGGTCAGAGAAATAACTCAGGTTACCGACATTCTAGTGGAAATTAAGAAGAAGAAATGGGCATGGGCAGGACATGTTGTGCGAAGAGAGGATAACCGATGGTCGCTTAGGGTAACAAACTGGATTTCAAGGGAAGGAAAGCATAGTAGGGGGTGGCAGAAAGTTAGGTGGGCGGATGAGGTTAAGAAGTTCGCAGGGGTCAAGTGGATGCAGCGAGCACAGAACCGGGTTAAGTGGAGAAATATGGGAGAGGCCTTCACCCTGCAGTGGGTATAGTCAGGCTGATGATGATGATACTAGGTCTAAGAAAAATTCAACATCAAAATGTATATACAGTAGAGCCTCGTTAATATGTTCCCGGTTCATACGGTTTCCCATTTCACAGGTTCAAAATCATGGGCAGTAAAATATCTCCCATGTGGGTACACTATTTTTCTCCCAGTTGGATGTTCCCGGATAACATAATTTCTCGGTTACTAAGTTCAAAATTTCGACAAATTGTGGTTGTATAATACACGTGGTGCGATCAAGCGAACATATGCTAATGAAAGCTCACGACATGAAAAACTGATCGGCGGCACTCACCCACCACAGTTGCTTTCCTCAGTGTCTAGATTCAGAGGGAGAAAGCATAAAAAAAAAGCCAGCGAGGCATCCTTTTCCGTGGAAACATGACTTCATGAGGAGAAATGCGATGGCTTCTTTGCGGTGCCTTGGGGGCATAGGGATGAACCATTTGATAATTACAACTATTCGCCTGCATACAAACGGGCCGGATCTGGGAGACGCTAAATAAGCAAGGATGCGGCAACTGTAAACCATCGTGATGAGTTCTCCACATGTCACCTGTGTAAGGGGGCGGTGTATCTGGAAACAAACAAGCAAGTGATCGTGCCTTGTCGTTGCCTTTTACGAACCAAATTTGTTACTAAATATTTTTGGCGGTTAGGACAATGCAAATATGGACTGAATTCTGCGGGAGCTAAAAAAGGAGCTGTGCATACTAGATCTTTAGCTACACTTTTATGCAGTGAAAGTATCAATTCTAAATGCCTTTGTACCTCATTCAGCAGTTAAATTTTTCAAAATCAGGAGGCTTGGATCATACGTTTTCAGGGACAATGCGTTTTTCTCCGCATTTTTTAAACTATGTGTCGATGGGGATTTACTATTCCAGAACTTCATTTAGGATGCCCTCTGTGTCCTGTTATTTTCTTGCTTGGAAAGCTTCAAATAGAACTTGTTGCTTTAAAGGAATGGACCAGTGCTCGTGTCTCCTGGCACTGGTAAAACTTAAGCTAAATTTAATGACATAAGTTTAGAATAGCAGGCATAAGAAACAACTGACAAGCCACAGGGATAAGTTTTTTTTTTTTTTTTTTTTTTTTTTGTATGCATTTACTTCCTGTCATTTTTTGGATGGCCAAATGATTGCATTGCCAGATTTCCTTCTTGCTTTAAACAGGGTGTCTAGCAACTGGGAAAACCGGTAATTGTTAGGGAAATTTTGATGCACCAGGAAAAGTCAGTGAAATGTCAGGGAAAATGGCACTATATATTCTGCAGTGGATTTTTCTTTTAAGCTGATGCACAGCAAGTATGTATGTCATGCATGCAGAATTTTTTTGCTGTCTCGCCAGCGCGCGGCCACGTCGCAAGGCGAGACGCAATAGATTATTTTGGCGCCAGCGCATGGCTGAGCTGCCACAATAGAACCGATACGTCTGCGAGTTGGTACTCAATAAAATATGCGGAAGCTCTGCGTGAGAGTATTGCGCAGCAAAAAAAAAAAAAAAAAAAAAACAGGAATAACTATGCTGGCCGATTGGCGGGCTGTGCTCCCATGCGTGTGCGCCACCATATTGGATTGGCTTGGATTGGCCTGGCTTTTGGTGTGGTGGGCGGCTCGCTTGCTTTAAGGCTGGCATCAATGCGGTTTTAATTTTCAGTAAACTTGTGACATTTTTAACGGCCATTAGCACTAATAACAGCCTTTCACTTCTGGAAATTGCAGAATATGATTAATATTAGCTTTTTGTTGTGAATTATTCATCTATGCTCATTATCATTAGCAGCCACATTTTTGAGCCTCTTCACTCGTCAGGGAATTTGAACTGAAATAATCAAGGAAAACCTCAAAGAGACAGGGATTTTGAAAATAGTGGTTTGCTAGACACCCTGTTAAAGTTAATTTTTGAGTATGCGTGTCTTTTTGTTTTGTTTTTTCCCCTTAGTGGCATAGTGTCCAAAGAATGGTAAAGAGTCCATCTATGGCATTTTTAATTTGCGAATGGCTGCTCTGAATGGGCATACCTTTGTTGTTAGCTTTGTTTGTGTTAGATTTCAGTTGAAAACATGGGAGATTTTTTTTCTTGTGCTAACGTGTAGAACAGCCTACAGTGCTTGTTGAAATCATCAGTTTAAGTAATGAATTTGTTTAAAAAAAATTCTTTGTCTCTACAAAACCGGCACTTGACACTGTTAGTTGACGCATTAGCACCTGCAGCAGTTGCTTAGTGCCTGTGGTGTTCGGCTGCTTCCCCTCTCCATCCCTTCCCTTGAGGCACAGTGATTGGAACAGTTATTTTGCCTTCCTTGACAACTATTCATGACAGCCCCAGAGCTTTAGTAGAGGAAAAATTGTTTTTCAGGATGACAGTGGATCTGAGGTATGCCTGGAGTACCCACAGTTGTGGCCATCAGCTATAAACAGGTAGGCTGTTTTTATGTTGTAGGCCAAAGTTTCTTGGGTGGCAATTGCCGGATGCCTGAATTTTGCTTGTATGTGTAGTATTGACAGAAGTAATTATAGTTATTTGCGCACTTCCTCTGCAAGAACACTCAATTGCCTTGCCGCGGTGGCACGGTTGTCAGGGTGCTCGACTGTACAGCAGTGGCCGTTTTTCGATGGAGACGAAAGGAAAAGTGCTCGTGTGCTGTGCGATGTCAGTGCACGTTAAAGAACCCAGGGTGGTCACTAATTTCCGGAGCCCTCCACTACGCCGTCTCCCGTAACCTGAGTCACTTTGGGACATCAAACCCCATAAGCTAAGCCAAATCTCTGCAAGAGATTTTGCCGTAGTTAATGCAAAGGCTCTTTTAAATGTTCTATGAGAAAAGACAGAGGATAGAGAAGAGAAATTATGTTTCTGTTTTGTTGTTGCCTCAAGTTTTTTCATGTTTTATTTGTCACGAGGAGCCTGGGACCTTATTACTTCTGTCATGTGAGGTGTGACTAGATTTGTCTATGACCACCATAAGAGCAGCCATCAGCTTCTGTGGTGTTCAAAATTTTTGCTTATACTTTAAGCGCCTTATCTCAAAAGTTAATTGCCTCCTTTAAATTGAGAACTGTCATCATTCTAAGCTTCACCAACTGCTGAGTGCTCTTGCTGCTATAGCCTCTGAATTCATTTCATTTGGGGGCAAAATTCACTCAGTAAAGAGCTTGAGTCTGCCTTTCTCTTGTCTGCGATGTCATTTGTGCCTGCCATCAGAGACATGCTGCAGTGCGTGCAGTCATGTTAGATTATTCGTAGCGCATGAAAACTTTTGTGGCGTCACTGTGCAAGCACTGCCAGGAAGGCTATGCAAAGTCCAAAGCTGATTTAGTTGCCCATAGCCAGGCACACCAGTCATTTCATGTTGCATTCTTTATACCTAAATTGATAAAAGCGACTCAAGAGCTGTTTTTGCACTTAAAATCAAAACGCATGAGAGTGGTGGACAAAAGCACTGTTTCAAAGCATGGGTGTCCTGCACGCTGTATCATCTAGTGAATACTACCATTCTCTTCTTGTGTTTAGTGATAATTCCAAAAGTGGAGAAGAGGGTACCAGTATTGCAGAACGCCATTTGTGTGAAATAGCCTTCAAACCAACAGTTGCCTCAATTAAAAATGTGTGTTTGATGCATTATAATTAGGCAAAATTTGTTTTGCTGATACATATGTGCCACTTTCATTTTTCTTTTCTGATATTCTCATATTCCCTCATAGCATAACACATTCCCTCGTATATATCCTGCTAGCATCTGCATTTCATTTTACATTTATAAAAAATTTTGTGAGTCCATTTTAGAAACACTCTGCATGGTGTTTCTTCAGCTTTCACGTCAACAGCAATGAGTTCAGGGCATGTCAGCTTGCCCGTTTGAGGGCAAACAGTTTGCTTCCCAAGTGTAGGCCACGTTGTTGATCTCTATGACTGTCATACTAGGGTTTTATGTGTTTCTGAGGAGAAAGGACGACGTGAAAGAATTCAGTGCTCACATTTGCTGCTTGTCATAACACTCATGGTGCATGCTTTCTCCTTTATGCACGCAGCCCATCAAACTGTTGTAGGGAGGCGGCCACAGATGTGTTCCATGCCACACTCCAGCACTGCCTCATGACCAACAACTCCCACGCTGGATGGGTCAAGGTTCAGGCAGACTTTTGCTATGGTACGTGAAGTGCCAAGCTAGTATTTGGGTGGCCGAGGGCAATGATGTTTTAAGGGGGGACAGGCCTCTTGGAATGTTTTTCTTTCTTTTTAAACTAAATGCAATGAAAATGCACACTCTTAATCAGTTTTTTTTTTTTTTTTTTTTTTAATTTTTTTCCCCTGATTTCAAATATGTAGTACTTACTATTTAGATATGTCAGTTCGTTTTCAATTTGGCATTTTCACTGCTTTGTTTGTAGAAACAAACCAATCAGAAAACTACTAGTATTAACATCTGTCTAGATAGTGTATAGTAAAGTCGAACCTCGCTATAACGAACACGAAGATAGCGAATTATCGGATAAAACGAACTAAGATCAAAGTTTGGTTTGTCTGTTGTTTATTTCTATGCGAGTTCTTTCTGCATAATAAAACAAACATTTTAAAACTTGATGCTAGATCGTTTATAACAAAGCAGTTCTTTTGCTTTAAAACAGCAGACAATGCTTAAAGGAGCCGCAAAAAAACATCAAGAAATGCAATTTTTCAATCAGTCGAATCGCCCGCCACTGAAGTGTGTTTAATTCGCCCGCGCGTTTGCGTGCCGTGTCATTTTGCGGCAACAACAAAAACTACCGTCTATGGAGATCACACCCCCGTGCGCAGTGATCTCGGAGGTCATGAACGGCCATGGCTGGACTCGATCAGCGCTGCTGAAGTGTGTTTAAATTGCCCTCGTGTTAGCGTGCCATGTCTTCTAGCGGCCAACAAAAACTAGCACCAACGGCCCATGGCCTCCGAGATCACACCTCCGTGCACGGTGATCTTGGAGGTCATGAACGGCCATGGCCAGACTCGAGCGTCACCGCAGCTGCTCGAGTCCGGCCATGCAATGGCTGCATGGGACTGTCTCCACTGTCTCGTCATGGTGTGAGCCCCTGCCGTGCCTCTGCCACTGCAACTGGCCTGTGCGCGCGCTATACTCCCCAAGTCCTCTGGCTCCGTCGGGCAAATTGTGCACGGAGGCAGCATCCCTTCTTAGTGTTGATTTTTGCTCTCCGACACAGAATGAAAAGAGAGATTTCATGTTTATACCAAGCTATTAATTGAAAAATTGTGCGTTTTCGCACCTTTGTGTTGTCCATATTAGTGCGCATTTTGGTATCGTTTTATTAGCAAACTTATTTACAGGAATTTGGGCGCGCACTTTTATAACGAATATCAGATATAGCGAACAAATTTTCGCACCCCCTACTATTTTGTTATAGCAAGGTTCGATTGCATAAACCCTTTACAAGGAGCAGTTCCGCTGCCTCCAACAGATGGCGCCACTATTAGGGTCGTCATTTCTGGCTTTCAGAACACATTGGTGGGCAGTGCGGACAGCTGCGCAGCTTGTGTAGGACAAATATTTAGGGGAATCCCCCAAGGTGGAGTAGGTTTCTAATAAAGGAGTAATTACTCAATGACATCCACCCAAGCGCAGCCATACGGCTACAAAGGAAAGCTATGCAGCTTTCTCAGAAACTTCGTAGTTAAAGAAAAACTTGTCCTTATCCAGGGGTAGAGCCCGGCACCACCGCCTTTCCGGGGCAGTCACTCTACTGACTGAGCTAACCAGAACAGCTAGCAGATCAGATAGTAGGGCGAGAGCGCATTGATCTATAACTCAAAGTGAGAGTCATCATCATCATCATCCGCCTGACTATACCCACTGCAGGGCGAAGGCCTCTCCCATATTTCTCCAATTAACCCAGTTCTGTGCTAGCTGCATCCACTTGACCCCTGTGAACTTCTTAACCTCATCCACCCACCTAACTTTCTGCCGCCCCCTGCTACGCTTTCCTTCCCTTGTAATCCAGTTTGTTACCCTAAGCGACCATTGGTTATCCTCTCTTCGCACTACATGTCCTGCCCATGTCCATTTCTTCTTCTTAATTTCCGCTAGAATGTCGGTAACTTGAGTTATTTCTCTGACCCACTCTGCACGCTTCCTATCTCTTAATGTTACCCCTACCATTTTTCATTCCATAGCCCTCTGGGTTGTCCTCAACTTAAGTAGAACTTTCTTGGTTAGCCTCCACATTTCAGCCCCATAGGTGAGTACAGGTAAGATGCAACTATTGTATACTTTCCTGTTTAGCGATACCGGTAAACTGCTAGTCATAATCTGCGAGTGCTTGCCAAATGCGCTCCATCCCAATCTTATTCTTGTTATTTCCTTTTCATGGTCCGGATCTGCGGTTACTACTTGTCCTAAGTAAACATATTCGCCTACTACTTCCAGTCCTTCCAGACCTCGCCTACTACTTCCAGTCCTTCGCTACCTAATGTAAACTGCTGTTCCTTCCCGAGGCTGTTGAACATTACCTTAGTCTTCTGCATATTGATTTTCAAGCCTACATTTCTATTTTTCCTGTCTAGGTCATCAATCATTATTTGCAGTTCATCTCCTGAGTTGCTTAACAAGGCAATGTCATCAGCAAATCGCAGATTGCTGAGGTATTCTTCATCTACCCTTATCCCTAACTGCTCCCATTCCAAGTCTCTGAATACTTCCTCTAAGCAAGCTGTGAATAGTACTGGAGAGATTGTGTCTCCTTGCCTAACTCCTTTCTTTATGGGAATTTTGTTACTTTCTTTATGCAGAACTAAGGTTGCTGTGCAGCCACTATATATATCTTCCAGCACTTTCACATACGGCTTGTCTACCCCCTGATTTCACAATGCCTGCATCACCGCCGAGGTTTCAACTGAGTCATATGCTTTTTCGTAATCAATGAATGCTATGTATAAGGGCTGGTTATATTCTGAGCATTTTTTTATCACCTGGTTGATGGTATGGATATGATCGAAAGTAAAGTACCGTTTCCGAAAACCTGCTTGATCCTTTGCTTGATTGCAGTCTAAGGTTGTCCTGAGTCTATTAGCGATTACCTTAGTAAATACCTTATACGTAACTGACAGTAAGCTGATTGGTCTGTAATTTTTAAGGTCCTTAGAGTCCCCTTTCTTATGAATGAGGATAACGTTTGCATTCTTCCATGGTTCCGGTACCGTCGATGACACCAGGCATTCGTATACGGGGTGGCCAGTTTTTCTAGCATGATATCCCCCCCGTCCTTCAACAAATCTGTAGTTATCTGATCTTCTCCAGCTGGTTTCCCCCTTTTCATAGTTTCTAATGCTTTCTTGACCTCGTCCTTCGTCACTGATAAAACGTCTAACTGTTTTTCCCTAAAGCCAATCTCATTACGGTCCTGACTACTTTGGCTACTGTAGAGATCTGTATAGAACTCCTCGGCTACTTTGACTATCTTCTCCATATTCGTGATGACGTTGCCCGTCTTCTCCCTTATGGCATACAGCTGGTTTTTGCCTGTGCCCAATTTCTTCTTTACCGCTTGAAGGCTTCCCCCGTTCTTTACAGCATGCTCAATTTTATCCATGTTATGCTTCCCTGTATCTGCCACCTTGCACTTATTGATCTCGGCAATTCTATCTGGTCTATTGGATTGGAAGCTTTCATACTCTGGCATTTCTTAATCAAATCTTTCGTCTCCTTTCGTCTAACTATCCTACCGCCTACTTCTACCCCGCACTCAGTAATGATATCTCTGAAATTATTGTTCATTGCTTCTAGGGTAATGTCCTCGTCCTCGGTTAGAGCTGAATATCTATTCTGTAGCGAGATCCTGAGCTCTTCTGCCCTCCCTCTCACCGCTAATTCGTTGATGGGTTTCTTTCTTACTAATCTGTTGCCTTCCTTCTTCAGATTTAGGCTAATTCGGTGCCTCACCACCCTGTGGTCACTGCATCGCACTTTCCCTATTACCTCTACATCTTGAATAATGGCGGAGGTTGAACACAGTATGAAGTGAATTTCATTTTTAGTCTCCCCGTTAGGACTTTTCCATGTCCATTTCCGGTTCTTCCGTTTGCTGAGGAAGGTATTCATGATTCTTAAGTTATTGCGCTCAGCAAACTCAACTATTAACTCCCCCCTGCTATTCCTAGAACCAATGCCATAGTCACCTACTGCCTGTTCTCCTGCCTGATTTTTCTCTATCTTGGCATTGAAGTCGCCCATTAGTACAGTATACTGCGTCTTTACTTTTCGCATTGCTGATTCTACATCTTCGTAGAAGCTTTCAACTGCCTGGTCATCATAACTACATGTAGGTGCATAGGCCTGTACAACCTTCAGTTTATACCGCTTATTAGGCCTAATTACGATGCCTGCCACCCTCTCGTTAATACTATAGAATTCATCTATATTACCCGCTATGTACTTATTGACAAGGAAACCTACTCCTAGTTGTCGCCTCTCCGGTAAGCCTTGATAACACAGTACATGCCCCTCCTTCAGTACAGTATACGCCTCATTTGGCCTCCTAGCCTCACTAAGCCCTATGACATCCTATTTCATACCCTCTAGTTCCTCTAACAGCACTGCTAAACTGACTTCACTAGCTAGGGTTCTAGCATTAACCGTTGCCAGGGTCGGTTTCCAATGGCGGCCTGTCCAGCGGAGCCAGGAATTCTTAGCACCCGCTGCTGCGTCACAGGTCTGACCGCCGCCGCTGGTGACTGAGGGCCGGGGATTTATGGAACTAATCATGAGAGGTTGCAGCCAATTACTGCACCAGGGTGGCCAACTCCTGTCCTGGTGAGGGAGTGCGTTGCCGGAGGTGTTCACTAGCATCAGGTCGCACCCCAAGCCTGCTTATGCAATTCCATCAACGCGCTTTTTTTTTTTTTTTTCTCTTTCTTTTTTTTGCTGGAGTTGCGTAGCACCGGGATTTGAGCCCCGGTCCTATTGCATGCGAGGCGGGTGTTCTACCACTACGCCACCGCTGCACCTGCTCTCTACACAACGCTAATTCCATTTATATATTGAGCCACGAGTACTTTAATTGACCCCCAATATCCCACGCGATTCCCATGAGTATTCGCACACCTGCTCCTGCCGACTTACTTTCCAGACAATGGTGCCCTGCATACTACGGGCAGTTACAGAGGTCATGCCAGTGATGCTGTAGCTAAAGACCCACTCGCCTTCTGACAACCCCGGCGGCTGTGCGTGTACGGCGTTGGAACGTACTCCTACGTTACGTCGGTGACATCTGACAAGGTCGATTCAAACGGAGCTGCCTGAGCACTACGATAGGTGCCTGTACAGTATTATCGATGCTCAGTGCGAAAGAGCTCGCCACGCACTGTCCGCATATACTGCAGAACAAGCAGCTCTCGCCGAGCCAGCGCGTTTTGAGAGGTTATATTCTGTGGCATCACTGCCGACGTCGTTGCACATATTTTTTTCTGTAGCTGGACTGCTTGCCTCATGACAAAGTAATCAAAGTATGGTGAATATTTAAATAGAAATTAGAAACTCCACATTGTGGGGTTACTTTTCAAAGGTGTGCTGTTAGATGAGTGGCAACTCAACCACATACCGCGGGTTCGGGCCAGAGCTAGCAGAGGGCACAGCTAGCATGCACTGAGTGCCTGCGCTTCCGCTCCGAGGGAAGCAAGACCACAAGTTATAAGCACAAATGTTTACTATATAAAATGCTGCATTACAAACACTGCATTTGTCCCCCAGACTGCAGTACAGTCCCCCAGACCGGACGATATGCGTACCTGCCACAGTGCAGGCACAGCTGGGTCTCTGCAGGGATGGATCACTGCAATGTATCACATTGTTCTAAAACTCTCAAACTGTATTCTTTTTCTCTTTTGCACTAGTTCAATTTTCATATCAAGTATAGTTACTGGGAACTGTAAAAGATGGCATGTGGTGGTGCATCATTTTTTGCTGTATATATATATACAAGTATGCACCTTTGCATTGGGCAAGGGAGTTAATAAAGCACCTCCTTTCTGAAATGTCAAAAGCAGATTCTGCTGCCACTTCCACTGCGCTAGCACTAGAAGCAATGTTGGCCCAATGGTTACACACAGGGAGCCCTTATTGCAAAGGTCTGAGGTCTGTATACTGACGAGAAAGAACTGCTTTTTGTTTTTACATCGGAAGATATAATATTGTCACGGACAAGTGGGCTAGATGTGTCGTTACCCAACACCTCCACCAAAATATGTCACGGACAAGTGGGCTAGATGTGACTAAGACGACGGGACGAAGCTCAACCAGCAGGCAAAGTTCCGCGCACAGCACGCGAGACAACTTCGGCGTCCTCTTCTACCAGGTGTCACCTAAAAACATCTGGGACACCAGGTGGCAATATGTATGTGCTGCATACACTGAATTTACGGCGCCAGTAGGCGCTTTTGGCTGCCCGGAATGAGCCTCCAAAGTAACTTTGGTCAGTCACATCACTGAAAATTCTACAACTCGTAAGCAGGATGAAAATTTTACCATTATTGTGTTCCTAGATGTCAAAGGAAACTAAACACATGCATTTCTGCCATTTGCCTAATGCATTTCTTTTTTCTGCCGCACCGTGCATTGTTATGCTAGCAGGTCTAAGGAGATTATTCAGGGCATTATGGGAGTTGGCCATTGCCATTGGGTGTGTAAAGTCCTTGAAGGGGCAAAAGCCACTTTCTTGAGTTGTATCCGACTACAAAAGTTGTGTATAGACAGGCAAAAAAAAATATTACAATTGTAACACATGCTACTAATAGATTAGGTGTTTTCTTACTCATTTTGTGTGGAAGCCATTATTTTTTATATTGATTCCTTCATCAAAATTAATTTTAAGAGGTTTTTTTTTTTTTAATGCCACAAAATTTCGCATGAAGGCCTAGGGGATGACGGCAAGTGACAAGTGGTGTGGTCGTGTAAAGTGTTCTACTCGCTCACCTTGTCGCTCGGTTCTTCGTGGACAGAACATTTGGATGCCCCTGCTGTTAGCCGGTCAGACCCTTGCTGGCAGTTTTCGGTTTGGTTCTTTGTCCCTCCCCATTTGCGTCAGTATGTATTTTCATGGTCATCACTGCTGCTGTAAAGGAAATATTTCTTTTGCTGGGGCTGCAAAGGTGGAGCTGGATAATTTAAATAGAGAGAATAATCTGCTTATCACTAACGGAGACCTGACAACATTTGTAGTGGGCTACGAGCAGGCTCGTGCCATGTAAAGCTCTCCGTCCTTAATACCGCTGTGCTTCAGCGCTGAGTGCAGAATCACTCACGGCGCATATCGCACATACAAGTGTCAAGGTCACTTCGCCCCTCTCGCAGTTTCTGAAGGCGAGCAGCCCTTACACAAGACTGGCTCTTTTCCATGAAATTTTTTCGACTGCACTTTTATGTGATGACACGTATTTTTATAATGAATTAGTGCAGTCCGGGTGAATCTTCTGAATATGTAATGCATTCAAAAGTGTAAATTATAGGATGTGCACCCGGCATTCAGTGCGAGTTAATCATTAAGAGTAATAGGGTGCTTTTGGTTGATTGATGTCACATGATCTTAAGTTGAGCTCTGGCGCTCGTGATGTCTTGGCCAACAGTAGCGCTCCATTCATGGGACCTGCAGTGGTCAGTGTGGAGTGGGTTTCAGCTGGGCTGCTTTTCCTCTTGCATTGCTGTCCAAGGCCTTGAGGAAATAGTGAAATAGTTGTTCATTTTAATGTGAGGTTATTGCGTAACTGTTAACTATGACTGGGTTCAAACATTGCCTCCTTTGCCTGCCGTGTGAGCCAAAAACCTCCTGCTAAACTGTTTTCTGTTCTGTCCTCCAAAGCGGACGGTAGCAGGTGCCACCACCTGACAAAACTTGCAAGCCTAAAGCTACGTTCCATGGCCTCTGAGGCAACTGTAATTGAAGTGAAGTGACTTCAGAGAAAATGAGTCTGCAAGTGTCGTCTTCTAGCAGTGATTGGTGACAGACACCTGTCCCGTGACTGCCAAAAGTACATTGCTTGCAATTAAAGCTATTGGACGAAAACAAATGCGCTAATATTCACATTACAGCATGTCATGTTGTAATGTGAATAAAACACCAAAAAGTGCAGCTTTATTTTTTGAAGTCATTTTATTCAGTTCAAAGGTTTTGCTGTTATAATTAGAGATGTACACGGTCTGTCGAAAGTTCCTGGCCCGCACAATCTGTTTTCGAGCAGTGTAATCGGGCATTTATAGCGTCTTTTAGAGTGCGAATGCCCTCAGAGGTGAGGTGAGGTTGTGTCTTCGCTTTAGATTTTTAGCAAATGCCTGCCCCTCTACATTGCCAAAACGCAGACCGCGTGGCCTGAGAACTTTTGACCAACCCTGTACATGCTGGTACATACTCTCTTTTGAGTGCCAGCACTGGATGTTTCCTAATGGCTGTTCCTTCAGCGCATGGTTACCTTTAGTTCATGCACTTGCTTTGCTCATGCATCTCTTCAACATACACTACTGCTGTGTGCCGTAATTGTAAGCCAACTCATTGAAGAAAATTACAGAGCATATCTTTAGCAGTTTACATGAATTGTGACTCAGAACAGCAAATGACAACTAGCTAACTATGACACTGTCGTGATTTGCCTTCACTGATTTGCTCCTCCCGTACTGATTGGTCCCAACACAGTGGGCATGCGCTAAGCTGACGGGCACGTAGCGCCATCTGGCAGCCTCAAATCAAGCTGCCACGTGTCGGGACCAGTGAAGCACGTGCGCACTGCTGGTGGGAGGGATCTCGCAACTCCAGTAACACAGATGGCAACACGCAATCCGAATTGCTAAAGGTGTTCAATGAGAATATGAATATAAGGCAGTGAGTGAAAACAACTCTGCGGCTTCAATGCGAAGTACGTTTTCCTAGCGGTACCAAGTAAACAATGTGCTACTATGACTTGGTATTCTGTCGGTGCTAGCATATCACCGCAAGGAGACACACCGCTCACATGGGTACATCTCATTTCAAGGCTTAGCATATCATTTTGTCCTCTCGTGTGAATGCCAAGTGCACAAGATTCATCAGCAGTATTGAAGCACCTTGTGTTCTCAGTTCCCAGGCGAGTTCTGCGCACATGATGACAGGTGTTTATACAGAGTGTGTAGTTATTGTGTCTGTACAGACTATGCGCACGTAAAACACTGGTTTCGTCGCTGTCTTTGACCTTATGGAGCCACTATTTAGGGTGGAATATTCACCAATGTGACAGTGTACATTACACATTGTCTAGCAGTAATTATTGCAGTATTTTCAGTGCATTTAGGTCAGTGCCAGGAACACATCACAGAGCTAAATGGCGGAAGAACAGCACGATACAAACGAAGACAAAACACAAACACACAGGACAGCACCCGTCCTGTGTGTTTGCGTGTTTCTTGGTTCTCGTATGTATCGCGCTGTTCTTTCTCCATTTAGCTATGAACCAACTAGGCTGAGCCAAAGTTTTGATTACATAACAGAGCTCTTGAATTGTGCAGCAGAGTTTTTCACAGATTACAGTTGGTTGTTGACATAGCTTTGGTGGCATGGGCTTCAAAATCACAACTTGTCTGTGTTTCTTCAAAGGTTGAATTTTGTTATTCGTGTGAATATTTCCTTAGTGAATCAGTGTGCCTGCACTCTGGCACACATTGCATTAAGTGTAATGCACTACGGCCATTAATTGTTGCCTTGGTTCTAATGACAGCTGGCGATGTCTCATTTTCGCCCTATTTCTCTCTTTCTCTGCCACAGCTCAGGGCCACCATTCAGCTGCACTGAAGCACTATTTGGGTGCGTTGCTCATGAGCACTGAATACTTTACTCAGCCACCCCCAAGGTCCCTTGCTGACGACCTCATGTACAAGAAGATGTCCCACTGCTGCAGCAAGTTGCAGTGTTACACTCAGGTATGCATTCACTGTTTTAACCTTTCTTTTTTTATTATTTTTCTTGCTTCTTTGTTCACAACACACAGCATTATGGGCTGGCTCATTCATGTCTGAGATTCTACCACAACAGCTAACATATTCATGTGAAATTTATCAGCACCCATGAAATGTGGGCATCCACCATTGGCTGTTATTATAGTCAGCACTAAACCGTTTGCAGAGTTCAAAGCTGTGCTGAAGTATGCTCAGTTGCGCAGTACAGTAAAAGCTGGTAATGCAACACACAATTGCCAGAAAAGGTGAAAAATTTTATTGAAAAAAAACAGCGCTGGCAGACGAAGGACGATCAGGAGGAGGACGCACAACTGCGCTGACTAACAACATTTATTCCGAAAACAACCGGTTGTTTTCGGAATAAAAGTTGTTAGTCAGCGCAGTTGTGTGTCTTCCTCCTTCTCGTCCTTCGTCTGCCAGCGCTTTTTTTTCCATGATGCTCAACCAATTCGCCTAGCAACAAACATTGCTCAAGTTTATGTGGAAAATTTAGGAGCATCTAGTTGATCCGCTTCTTTGCAAAACGAGCCACAGTCTGCAGACTTTCCACAAGCGGTCTGCATCTGTCCTTGATAACTTCACATTGTTTCTTTCATGCTCATGGGACCTATTTTTGTTGTACATATGCATTGCAACGAGATGCAGACAACAAGATGCAGAGAGCATCTGCCTTTCAGCGAGTGGGGTGGGGTTGGAGGTATTGCGAGGCAGCATGGCAGCCTGCACTGCACCTTGTTGCCATGACAATAGGGTCGGGACTGACAGGCTAGTTTCGGATTCTATCTGTCCATGTTTTCCGTCCTTGGAAGTGGCACCTCTTATTGGTCAGAGAGCTCTATAGCTCTACTGCAAAGGTATAATAGAAGTGGTGTTGTCGCTGGTCACTTTTTGTGGGCGCTTTGAATGTGGAAGAGTTTGGGGACATGCACGTGCGATTTTGTCGGCAACACAGCCACATTTTCTTGGAGGAAAAAACATTGGTAATGTTCCTTGGAAATTCCCGTAAAAGCCCACATACAATACATTTTTTTCCCAATTTTATTGTCAGGTTTCCGCTTCATATAATATGCGGATCTGAACAAATTTCAGCCTAAGTTCGCTGTGCCGGCCTCGTTATTAATCTGTACTGTGAGAATATGGCTTCCACGAGCTGCTCCTCTCACGGTGCATGAAATTCTCTGACCAAGTGCGTCGACGCAAGAAGGGGAGCAACCATGCAACTGCGAAATGTAGTGCAAATCAATACTTTGGCGACCTTTTCATGCTTGCGTTATGCGTGTGTGAACTTTATTTTTTATTTTTATTTTTCGTTTTTTCTACCCTGAAATCTCACCCCGTATAATATGCGGATTTTTACGGTAGTTGGATATTTCCCATTGGTGTCCCTTTAATACATGCTGAAAAGTGGGCAAGTTCACTCATTGAAATTTAAGAGGTTGCATGTTTTAACAAGTTGTCATAGTTGCAGCAGTCGTGAAGTGCCACTCACCACTTCTTGTGACATATACCATGCTTTTATGTAGTCATGTATTTTGTTTCATGTAAGTTGTAATTGTAAACCTAAACTTTTTAATTACAAAGATAAGGTTCATCCATTTTTATTGCGAAAGCAATACTACGACAGCCAAAACGAGACCTCGGGTGGCCGCAGCTACGCCATGAAGAGGCAGCTATGCCGTGAAGAAGCGTAGCTACGGTCTCCTCAAAAAACATCCACCTGCCATGACACTTGAATTCCCGTTACCCCTATGCCACAAGCAGGAGCTGCCAACTCAGGTCGCTCCTTTCATATGAGAGGGTGATATCAGAGCCAGCCTGCCAGAACCGTTTGCATTCTCGTTACCCCTACGACACGCAGGCATGTCTATACGGCTTGGTTAAAGCGTGACTTTATATGTGGGCTGGTAGCTTACGCTCTCACATCATACCCTTAAAGGATGAGCTTAAGTGTCCCCAATAATGTAGCCTTACACTGATAGGGCATGATAGGGGAATAATGTAGCAGGCAAAAGAAGCTTCCTTAGTTGCTTTCGCAATTCAACTAGGGTTAACCAGAGCTAAACCACAACTAATTTTTGTGAATACTTCTTTTCTGCCTCGCATTGGAGTGCCATTCAAACACACCCAGCTGTAAAAGCCGTAATGGGAAGCACACACTACTGTGGTAAGGCACTGCAGCAGATGCTATATAAAGCACAGAAATGGGGGAGTGCTGTCAAAATAGTACAGGGTCTCTTAGGATCTCTGAAGAGGTGAATGATGATATGGCCGGTAGACTGGGGCCTAGGACTTCACCGCAAGGCGTTGAGGAAGGCAGACGACAGCAGGAGTTGTTCTGGGGAAAAGTAAACCGCAGATTTATTTTGCATATTTACAACATATATGGAAACGTGCAAGCACGTTAAAGGGAGCGAGATAGCTCTTAACGAAGAGCACAGACAAGTCACACTAAAGCAACCTTCGTAGGCTGCTTAAATCCCCTTTTCAGTCCAAGATCCCTATGGCTGTGGAATCCACAGCTTCCCAGTCGTCCAATGGGCGCTGAGCCGCTTCTTTTGGCTCCGCCCAACTGTCCTATCAGTACATCACACACGCACCTCCTCGTACTTGACCGGGGAAGACTGTAGACCACTGCAGAATAGCCAGACCGTCCCCGTTGCTCTCCATGAAGCGGCGATGTCCTCGTTGGTTCCAGCCACAAGTCGTAAATGTTGCTTAACTGGCGCTGGCCATGTGGCGCTGGCGATGTGGCACACATTCAAAGCAGCGCCAACCCTAGTTCAAGCTAATAAATACATCTTAACGACCATCGAGCAACATGTGCAACAGCTTCTTTGAATCCACTGCCGCCTCCCTGAGAGCAATTAAGGAAGCAATCTTCCGCAGTGCTGTCACAATACGACAACGTGCAGCTACTCCATCTCGCCCCGCCGTCCTGGTCCATTGCTCGGAGAAATGGTGGGGAGGATCAAAGGACGCCCGTTCCATTTGCTGGCAAAAGCTCTACACTTTAACTTGTCGAAGACGCGTCTCTCTATGTCAAGAAGATAAGGATCCGTGCTTCTGTGTACCGATGTCTCCCAACACAAGCTGGTCCACTGTCGCATTCTCAAAGGAACCACAACCTGCTCTCCAACGGCCGCCTCCGAACACATGGACATGCGGGAATGATTTATGGCCCATTTGCTTGGGCATAACAACGGCGAAAGCCTAGTAGTAGTCATTAGTACCCATTCTAGTCACTACTACTCATTACTAAGAATTTTTAGTCATTTCTAATCCATTGTAGCTGTTAGAAATTTTGGTCATTGCAAGTCATTGGTAGTAATTTTATTCATTACTATCCATTACTAAGCATTTTTAGTCATTTCTAGTCAATTGGAGTCATCACAAGTCATCGTTAGACATATTGGTCATTACAACAGTAACAAGTCATTAATAGGTCATTTTATTAATCATTACTACTCAATTCACTAAGCGTTTTTAATCATTTCTAGTCAATTGTAGTTTTTACAAGTCATCATTAGACTTGATGGTCATTACAAATCATCATAACCTCTATCATTCTCTATTATAACCTCTGTTAATCACTATGAATAATTTTTCTTTTAATCTGTCTTCATAATGAGACATTTCCTGATGACGCATTTGACGACCACTTGTGCCAATGCACCATAAGTCTAGGAGGGCTTTCACCTTAAAACTATCATTCTAGGTGTATGGTTTTTTAGTATTGTTGTCTTGCACACTGCAGGCTGCCCTTTTTTGCCAGCTGATGGAGGAGCCAGACTACAGTGCGGCATTCAAAGCCTTAAACGAGCGCCAGTGCCAGGACAGCTGCGACTCTCTGTACGAGCACGTGTTTGACATAACGTTGCTTGAGTTCCTAGTCAACCTGCACACGCGGCGCGGCGAGCTGGAGTCCCGACAGAAAGCACTGCGTTGCATCGGCCTGCTTGAGCTCAATGCCAGCAACAATGAGGAGATCCAGCGAGAGGCAGCCAATGTGCGGCGTGGAGACTTTCTGCGAGTCATGGCTCGCCAGTACCTCTGAGGGCATCACCAGTGTGGCGTACACAGTTTGTGTGTTCTCGTGTGTTGTGTGCATGTGCAGGTTCGGGAAATTTTAGCCTGCATCAAATAGTGCCAAATAGTGTGAAACAAGCTGGGTTCAGATCAAATTTATGTCCAGCCGCCAACAGACTTTACACAAATGACTGAACGCGTGGCCTAGACTGCCGTCGGCGCCACGAAGCAGTAGTCATTGGGGTGCGAGATTATGCTTTGACTGGTTTTTCACTTGTCCCTTTTCACTTGTTACCGCATGGACAGCGAACTAGTCGCAGGGGCATTCCTGCGCTTTTTGCTCGCCAAAGCATCCTCCCACGCCGGGCAACACTCTTTGCAGTTTGCGGGAACCAGAAATTGCGCGCTAAGCTGCCGCAATTCGCGCCCCTTGTCACGCATTCAGTCATTCGTCGTAAGTCTGTGGGCAGGTGTACAAAAAGGTGAAAATTAATTTCTCAAAAACAGAAAATGTGTGCACTTCAAAAAGTGCCCACCCATTTTATTCCTTAGTTGAATGCACGGTGATGAGCAATAAAGCTATTGAGGCATAAAAAAAAAAAAAGGCTTGGACCAAAGATAAAATTTTAGAGATTAATACCCAGCATTTCATTTGTTCATTGTTCTCTTACATGTTTCTTTTTTCATGTGTTTGTGTGTGTGTTTGTTATTCATTGAGTATTCACGATACACTGCTGTGATGGGCCAAGAGCATGGTTCATGCTGAGGCTAGTTTAGAGCCATTCATTCTTTTTTTTTTTTTCCTATTTTTGGAGCAGCAGCTTTTAAGCTACAATTGCAGACTGCTGTCTTCATATTTCCTTGGCATGGTGCAAGCCTGTTGAATTTTACCACAGCCATATAAAGAGTAGTTGTGTTCCCAGAATTGAGTGTGGCTTCATGTTTTTCACGCACTGGAAGGAACTTTCTATCCTAGGAACCATTTTTTCCCAAAAGGCTGCACTTCGTGCAACGTCGGAGCAGCACCTCCTATCACACACCAACTTTATGTATCAGCTCTCCAATTCCACTCTCCACGTATGCAAAGTATCCAAGTAGCTGCTGCAGTCACATGGAACTATACTCGCAGACAAGTTTTTGTGGCTATACAGCCAAAGCTACAGAGCCAGAACGCATCGGCTCACTGCGCAGCAGAATATAGCAGAATATAGTCCCCTGATAAATTACACAGATCGTGGTCTGTAATATTATATCATTACAGAAATGCTTATGCTGTTATTATGTATCAAGATTGTGCTACAATATAGGCCAGTACAATGTTAATGTAATGCATTTTAAAATCAGTGCATGACACCGTGCAGACGGAATGGCTGCGCCATCTGGTGGGATTCTCCCGAAGCATACGTTGGCTGCTGCTGCTGCTGCGTCTACCCGTCTGTTTCCGTGCGCTTCCGTAATGCGCTTGTTTCGGCAACGTACGTAGCGCGGGATATTAATGACAAATATATATGTTCGCTTAAGCCTTCAGTAGTCTAAAGAAATATATTTCGGCATTGTTAAAAGCTTGGAAGCCATTATTTCAAGCAAAGGCGGAACTGAAACCGAAACCGTACCTGAGGCCAGATATGCCAGAACTACTTGACGAAAGCTCCGCCCCGATAGCCTTGTCTCCATAGCCAGAAAAACTTGTCCGCGAAAATACACAATTTTTTTCTTTTTCTTTTGTTCTTTTGTTGCTAGTAACGTTAGCATGCTGGCCTTGATGGTGGCGAGGAGAGAGGCTGGAACACCCGCAATGAGAGGAGCATGTTCTCAAATGTCATTAGTAGTGCTAATTAATGGTCTTAATTTCAACTATATGTAGCTGTAATGTAATGTATGGTTTATGGTTTATGGGGTTTAATGTCCCAAAGCAGTTCAGCTATGAGAGACGCTGGGAGGAAGGGGGGGGGGGCTCCGGAAATTTCGACCTCCTGGGGCCCTTAAACACGCGCTGACATCGCACAGCACACGGGCGCCTTACTTTACGCCTCCATCGAAAAGCTGCCACCACAGCCGGGCATCGATCCCGCGTCCTCGGGTACAGCAGTCGAGCGCCCTAACTGCTGCACCACCACGATGGTTTAATGTAATGTATGGTTGCTCTCTACTCTATGGTATATGGCAGCCGCATAAGCTTTCTAAGCTATCGCACACTACACCACTGAGGAAGCTATCACTCCTCTGTGGTGTATAGGTAGCATGCCTGGCTAGCAGCCAAAAAGGCAGCAGCTCGATGCCCACTGTATCGCTTTGTCATTTCTGCAGGAGTGTTTTTGTTTCTTTGGAAGCATTTCACGACAGTGGTTGAATGCCTTAACAACCTGTCACGTGACCACTACGTTGACCGATCGAGGAATATTTTTGTCCCAACCCTGGGGTTTTTGGCTAACACATGCTCTAACAGATAAGGAGACATCTCCATTTTCCATGGCACTAGGCCAAGGTGTCAAATAAAGGCGCCCTAAGGCTAGGTGATGCAACTCTACAACCCCTCTCCTGGCTTGACTGCGATAGGGTGCTTTGTCTTTGTTAAAAGCTTGGTTATCTTCAGCTGACACACTTTATTATTATTTTCTCTTTATAGTCATTTGACATTTGTCATCCCAAATCAAATAGCCATTCCTAGTCTACATAATGAAAAAAGAATTGTCCAAGCTTATGGTGGGCGTCCGGTACCAAGATGTAAAAAACATAGGGATAATGAAGGCACTGCAGAAGTTGCCATAAGAGATAACGCAGACCAGCTGAGAGAGAGGCTTTAAGAAAAACTGCATTGTCATTCCATCTCTCTGTGCCAGTGCCATCAAGGCAGCTGATGGGGAACCCTTTTTCATCTGCAGTAATGTCACTTGCCTCTTGCAATGCGTTACACTCCTGTTAAGCCGAATACTGCAGCAGCAGCAATTCCACGGAATTCTTGTCATTTTGTTTCCTTTCTGTTGCCCAGATATGATGAGACAGCTGGCACTAAACTGCTAAAGTAATAGTCTTACACACGTGCCTAGTGCTGGCTCTCATCACATCTTGACAGCAAAAACAAAAACGTAACAAGGGCTTCGGAATCACTGCTGCCATTTGGTCAAACAGGAGCACGATACTTTGAAGTGGTATGCCTGTTGATAAAAGGTATTCCTTATCTGTATCGATCCCAGACGCCACCAGAAGATAGTCTAGCAATGCAGTTTTGCTTGGCTTTGCTCATTGCCATGTGGTATATGTAATTTTTGCTCCTGATAGTGTATAGGCATATGTGCACGCACACGTAAGCACTAATTCCACACCCGCTACTGTGGCAGGTAAGTGGTTGGGGTGCTCAAGCAGGGCGACCTGGTGTCAATCACGGCTACAGCAGCACCATTTCAATGGAGGTGATGTATGTTAAAAGAACTCCAGGTGGTCAAAATTATCTGCAGTCGTCCCCCTATGGCATCCCACACAGCCTGAATCGCTTTGGGACGTTGGCCCCATAAACCAGCTAATTCCCACGAAGCTGCGCAATATGCAAGCACATTGCAAGGTGAGAAAGGGCCAAGAACTAATGCATTTGTATAAAAAAAATGAGGGTTGGACGAGATGTTTTTTTTTTAGCACCGAGCTAATTATGGGACTCAAGACGACTGTCTGCAGTAAATAGACGTCGCCACTGAGGGCACTGCTGGTTACTTCAAGGATGTGCCTCCTGTGACTGCAGTATACATGTTTGCAACTGCTGGCAGCAGCTCCTGTTATTTTCTCCATCTGATTCCACATTGTTTGCAAATCTTTTAAACTACAGAAACAGCGCTTTGTCCAAGCACGGTAGGTATAAACACTGCCATCTGAATGGACAAAACACTTTTGACAAAATTTGCCAGACGTCTTACTTATTCTGGAAATGCTCCCAAAGTGGGCATGTTCTCTTACTTTAATAAACAGCAAATGTTGCCACAGCCCTCTTGAATTGCATCAATAGTGTAAAATCTGTCACCATCCTTAAACACAGCCATCTGTTACTCCTTTTTAAACATTTAATATAAATTCTAAATACTCGGCTGGTGTCGTGCAACCATTGCATCTAAATTTTGGGCTCCAAACAACTGGTATGAACCGAATTGGACGTGTTCACTTAGTGAACACTTCAAGAACACTGGTCCAGGAAGCAATAGTTTACTTAGCAGTAGAATCAAGGTGTTCATTTCCCTTAACAAAAGGTTCCTAAACCCTTCTAGTTGTGTCGTTCGGAGTGGAAGAAGATCAGAAAGCGTTCTTGAAGATGATCACAGAACATAAAAACAGAGTAAAACTGGAAGCAGAAATTAATTTACAAAAAGAACAACTTTGCACTACTTCCCTAATTACCTAACAGTGTGGTTACAGCCTAAGTAGAAGTATGTTACACAACTACGCATGGACTTGACTCTCTTCAATCACATGCCTTTTTCACACAATTAAGAAATAGGGACGGTCATTTCTAGTAATACAAAGCTAGCAATACAAATGACATCAAACAAAAAATACAACACCCTCTCTTTGGTAAAGGCATTGAACCCTCTCCTGTCAAGAGGCTGTCTTCCCACTTGCCTCCTGCACACCACCGCCCCATCCACACTCTCATTGCTGGTCAAATCCTTTCCACTGAGGCGGTTCCACGCATCGTCCATGCTTGACTTTTGTTAACAATAGCGTGGAGAGGCAAAGGGCTACAAAGTCACTATACCGAAGGCAATTGGGGGCTCGAAGTGGGAGAACAGGGAAGGTTCTGGTTCCCACGCTTTGGGAACTATGCTGAGGTCCTAATTGCTTCCTTGGGTGCTCTTTGCTGCCTCTGCAGACAAGATACAGAGACATCTCCATTTCCCGCAGCACTAGGCCATGGTGTCAAATAAAGATGCCCAAAGTCTTCTTATGGGTGCTAGTTATCGTCATCCCTGAAAGGGGCCATAATTAGCCTGCGCGGTGGCACGGGTGGCTAAGCACCTCTTCAAAGACTCTCCGGCAGAGGGGATTCGCGATGGCGGTCAGAAGCCGTTTGTTTCCCCCGTGCATGATGCATGCGAGGAAGTGGGCTTTGCCACAATAGAGGCAGCTTAGCTGGAAATGAGCAGCAGCGAGAGGCAGCCTTAATAATTAGTGACTAATCAAGACTATTACTTAGCAACAAGCAATGGTATCAACTCTTAAGGAGAGTTAAGCATCCTTTAATTTTTCTTGTCGTTTATTAAACTTTATTTGTAATCACTTATTAGCAAACTTAACGTTCCAGCCAGCTGTTTCTCAAGGCTATTTACATCTGTATTGACGCTATTCCTAAAGTCTAAGTTAGCTAATTAGCCTTTACTAATTAATGTTGGATAAAAAACTACTGCAGAATAGGCCATGCAACTTTCAATGACCTTCAGTTCGTTTCACTGTGCTAGGATACTGGTCTTATTTGAAAGCTTAGCTACATTTATTTGAGTCAGTTGACAGATATTTAAGTATAAAGCCTGCAAAAAATTTTATAGTCGAGATGAGTTTATCTTCAGCCAAAATGTATGCTTCACGCATCGTCACTTTGGCCAAAGCCTGCACTTGACAGTCTGTTTTGTACAGGGTGTGGTGCCTGTCAGGGCCAATTCAACGCTCGATGACAGTTTTTCTTGGCATGGAAAAGAAGGCTACAGGGGTGGAGTATCCATAGCTGTCTCATCTCACTCCGCTAAATAGTTCGGCCGCAGGACGATGTGCCTAGCTGACTGCCTGGTGTGTTGCTCTCCTCATGGCAACTCTCTATGTTGCTGGAATGAAGCTTCTTGTAACTAGACGTCTGATACAGTTCAAGAAAAGCTGCAGATGCCCCTCAAACGAAGCCCTCCAGCCAATGGCATTGACCCATTCTCATTATGTCTCGGATGATCCTCCTAGACCTGCTAGCGTGACAATGCAGGGTATGGTGTGGCAGGTGAAAGAAGGTTCACCCCGATGACTTAATCGGATCAACCAATGCATCATGAGAATTTATCGACACCATTGGCTGACGAAGTTTGAGTTGTATTCGAATGTAGTAAATTTATTTTCATTGAGAAAACACATTTTTCCTTCAATTTCGACATTGAAAGCTGGCAGTTGTGTCAGAAATATGCCTTGTGTAACAAATACTGATAGTGTACTGTGTTTTAAAGCAAACAGCTGCAACTGGGAACTACATTCCACTGCATACGACGACGCCAGAACTAAGGGGGCAGAGTTTTCAAGTATTATGTGAAAGCTCAGCCCCTCCCCGCCCATCTCCCCCTCAAACCTGACTTCCTGCCTTGTAGCTTTTTTTTGTTTGTTTTTCTGTAACTTAACTTAGGACCTCTGCATTCTCATGAAATTGACTATTATCGCAACATTGTAGCAGGCAATTTTACATTGATGATACCCACAAAACACAAAAACAAGCATGGGTTAGAGATGCTAGGTACCTGCAATTTTAATAGTAAGAACAGAACTGTGCAGGTACCACGTCAACTCTTTCGCTGTATCGTCCTGTGCAGAAAAGCAGGAAGGGGGGATACAGTAAGCAAGCTTGCCTAGTGTGCGTAACACAGCCATGCAACAGAGAACTGAAGTTAATGGATGCACCTATTGACGCATGCTATTTCACTATAAGGCCCACACTGTAATGTGTATGCTTCATTGGATAGCATTCAAGCTTTTGCTGCTAATGAGTACATTAGTTATGCAATTAGCTAACTGCATTAGTAGTTCAGTTGGCATCTAGCTGTATAGATAGCATGGGATTGAAAGAAATGATTTTGCCAGATAAGGGACCGATTTCACGTTTTGTCGCAAGTCGGTCAAGGAGTTTTCAACTTGCTTCATTTCTCATTGTAAGTAATCAGGTTACCTACCTTTTGACAAGTTTTCCCTCGAGTAATGCGAGGAGGGAGCAAAGAACGTGCAAAATGTCATCACATCATATTATGCATCAGTCAATGCCTCCTCAACACTGTATAGAACTGAACTGACTTAACATGAGGTTAACCTTGTCAAAAGTTCTTGGTTCGCTCAGCCATCTCAAATTTGAAAATCTTCATGCTTTCTTGGTGCATTCAGAATAACAATTTGAAAAAATTTTTCTGGCAAAACTGATCTCTTCATATATAAAAGTTGTGAATGTATTTAACAGTGTAATGATTATTAACTTATTGATCCAACCACCTAGCACAAGTTCTTTCCAACTCTTCAGGCCAGTGCCTCAAGTAAGAAAAATTATGACATTTTAAAACTTCATGGAGAAGCGACAATTTGACAGTACAGAGACACGTATTAAAAACAAACTAGCTTTGCTTTATATATTATTCCACATTATTTTCAAACTTGTACACACAGAAATAAAAGCTGACCAAGGTGGTGCATAAACAACTGCTATATTTCTGCATGTTTTTTTATTACTGCCTATGTGCAAATTTTTGTCTAAAAATTTACAGGTAAAACATTCCTCCCTACGATACAAAACAGCATAAAAATTTTCAGACATTTGCAAATTATTCTATCTTGGAATGTGATAATTTTTCAATATGGCGACACAGAATTTCTACCCCGTGCAACATGGCTAGTGCCAGCTCCACTTTTCATGCACCAGTTCCACTCCGGAAGTTTAATTGTATAACCTTCTAGGGCTGTACTGTAGGTAGTAGGTATGGATTTATGAATCTCTAAACCCATATACTAGCATGATGATTGGGAGTTTTTCTAAAGCATTTTTTTCTTTGCTCTTTTTATACTCACATGTCTACACACCATTATTTCTGTGCTTTCTTTGGTTGTAGTACCTATTTTGTCCCATCTTGTATTGGCCTATTTTTACGCTAATGCCTTTGTTGTTTCCTTCTGCTTGTAATGCAAAGGCTTTTGGGGTACAACAGCCAATATTAGCGTTTTGGGATCTCGAATGTTTTTTAAGGAAAATTGCTAAGCATAAATCAAGATCAGATGATCTCTTCAAAAGTGAATTCATGAAAAGTCAGAATATATTCCAGCACATTTTTATTGCATACACGTTTACAAACATAGCACCTCGTACACGAGGATTTTATAATGGTTGGACCGCATACCAAATGCAGGTTCAACACCCTAAGATGTTAAACAGGCTTCTCATGCAAAAATTGATATTTCCAACATTAACAATACTAATGGCATTATTGTGGTGTAAATGATAACATAACTCTTAGGTTGCAGCAAGCTGAAGGCAATCAGGCTTGGCCATGCACTTTATTAAGCCATGCATAAAGTCAGCTGAATTTTAATGAGAAAAGGCAGGTACATATAGCAATTGTGTGATGCTATATGAACCTACAATTTGATACAAATTGGAAGCAACTCTTCAGCAAGGCTTCAGCTTCACCCCACTCCCAGTAGAGTTTAAAGAATGAGCATCATAATGTTGCCAGAGGAGTATGCTTCAAAGTGCGCAGTGAATCATGACAGCTTTCTGGGTCTTCTGTGCACAGAAGACCCCTTAGCCTCATCCTCCTCCAGGAATAGGGCAGTCCATTGTGCCTAACATTTGAGAGAAAAAGAAAAAGAATTTCAATGCCAGGCTCGGAATGCTAGTTTAAACGTCGTCCATTGTAATGAACAGTCATCAACAGAAAAAAAAAAGGCAAGTGCATACAATTAAATGAAAATATTGAAATTTCCATGCCAAATAATTGCACACATTTTCAAAAACCTGTTGCACAGGCACAAATAAAGCTTGAGAGAAGAACCACGTTTTATATGTGGAAGTATATTTTGTTTCTCTTTCGGATAAATATCTTTTAAAGCGTAATTTCGCTATTAGTATTACAAGATGAAGAGTGGCTCCGAGGTTTTTAGCAAGCAAGGTTGGGGTCATGTGAGGCACGATAAAACTTATTTAACAGCTGTTCGTTCATATGCTGTCATTTTTGCTCCTGAAGAAGGCTAGCATTAACAGTTGGAGTAAATTAAAATGCAAAAGTAGCAATTATGTTGCTATTTTGTATGCACTGCATGACCCTGACCATATTACGGTCACCATTATGCTCCTAAACCATAACTACATGGGGAAAGAAAATAAATTTATTTACCACTTATAGAAAAACTCCATGTGGTGATGCAGGTTTGCATTTTCTTGTGAAGCATAACCAGGCAAATGTGCATAAAAACAGGGTGTAACCAGCTCTTCATGCTCCGACTGTTATTAGTGCGAATTAACTTAAATGAGGGCCCTCGCAAAACTCTACACTCTTAACATGTTTTCATTAACTGTGTTGCCCAACATAATGCACAAATTTCATGAAGTCTATGGCAGGTTTATTAGTACTATGAGAGTAAAACCTTGAAGGCTAACACTACAGTATAATACATCATACTTCTGCCACAAGTAGAGGACCCATTTCTTTTCTTTTTCTGTTTGCCTAGACAGACTGTTTTTGATGATACCAACGCTTCCAAGGTCTTGAAAGAAATTTGTTACTCTGCAGCATTTAGAAATATTCTTCATTCACTATGCCACTTGCAATGCACGGTACAGTTTTAGAATTGCGGGAGAAAGGTTTCAGTTTCAACCTCGTCCCACAGTATCTGCAATACATTCGGGTAGTTTTACGACATTTATTTTGCATCATTTTTGCAAACCAGTCCCAATAACAGCAAGATATTTTTTTTCATGATTTAATGACACATCCTTTGCAATGTGTCTGCACTAGAAAATGTTCCGAAAATTGTAGGCAAACTGGGACTTTTGTCACAATACTTGGAGTTGTACTAGGTTCACAGGAACGTCTAGTGACTTGTTGTTAGATAACAAAAGCCAGCCTTGCATCGACCACATCTTCCACCGCTTATATTTCTGGCTTGGCAGAATGCCACAAGATCAAAAAGATCTTATGGATACCAGTAATAATGCCAAAGGACAAGCAACACATGCTATTCACAACTACATAGGATCAAACTGAGAACTACAGCAGAAACCTAAACATAAGCTCCATACCAGCAGGCACAGAAAGGAAACTGCCTGTGAACCTAACTTTTATGCCAGCAATAACTCAAATGCAACATTGTCAACATTCTCAGTGTACAAAGTACCATGTGTCTGTATCTTAAAGTGCACTCATATCTTTTTTATGAAAACGAAACTTCAAAATAGTGTATGTGTTAGTCCTTTACAGAACTGAAACTGCACTATGAAGAAACACGGGGTCTTTACCATCGCAAGATTGTGGTTCATCCCTTAAGCATTAGCAGTAAGGATTCTGTCGGAAATGTTAGGCACAACTACCTTACTATAATTCTCAATTTTTTCCCTAGCCACCATTCACTGCCAGTAGATTGTGCATTCTTGCCTTTTAAGAGCTAAAACAGATATGACATCTATGAAGGCTGGTCACTTTTGTTATGAGGGTGGCTTCAAGAAGAAAGTGAGCTTGCTCAATCAGAGCTTCCTCGCGTGCCTTTTGTATGTCAGATGTGTGTGCTCTCAAGATTATAGAAAGCAGATGTGTCGAAAGCTTCCATCAGGGTTTGCCACAAGTTCTGCCTTTACTATTTTCACTAATGCCTACAAGAACAAAATTGCAAATGAGTAATGAGCACTAATTCAGATGCAGAAATAGCCATAAGTTCAGAATGCTGCACTCTGTTTTTGCAAACATCAAATATAAGTGCACGCTATATCTGGTCAATTACAACACACATTGCTTCCCACAGCTATTTTATTAAAGAATAAGAAACAAAAATTGCTTTTTCTGCATATATGTACATCACACGCCTATACTCTTAGGTGCTTGGGGGAAGTTGGTCACTTTTTTTAAAAAACTATGGTTCTTGAGGTAAATGAAGCTTATTGCAGCATATCAATGCCAGTGTTGGTGGACATCAAAAATCAAGCAAGTCATGTTAACTAGTAAAGTGATTAACTAAATTCTAATAATCTTTTTGACTATCACCGGTAGGCACCTGGTTGCAATTCAAGGTTTGCAGATGGCTATTAGTAATAGCCATGTCCGCCTTTAGGATTCTGAAAACACAATACTCCATGTCTATAAGGAGCAACAAATTCTGGGTCGTCATGACGGGTGAAACCGAAACCACGCAGCCGGTGCAGTCATACAGCCACACTCGCAAGCGCACATCACCCATTGGGGTGTAGCTTTCTATGTCCCACCCTACTTCAAGCAACATTCTGCCTGGCTGTTTGTTTATCTGTCTATTTACGAGTTTTATCCTGTCCACTCCAATATATTGAGGCATGAACTCACATCGCCGACCTTTTCACTAGGAAAGCTCCGGCAGGTAGAGTTTCTGTCACTTGTGCAGACGGTAAATAAAGCTGCACACATAGTGTTCTCCCTTTCGTTTCTTCCATCCAGGTAATTCAGAGTCACAAAACTCACATTTAGGCAGTTCTGCATGTCTGTAGAGCTGCCATGCCCTATGGCATTCATCACAGTATGTAAAGACACGAACAGGAGTAACTGCGATTACATTGCAATGAACGAGGTAGGGACTTTTTTATAATGAACAAAACATGACTCGGTAAACACGGATAGAGACTTCTGTGCTGATGGCTTTTTTCAAGTAACTGCTTTTAAAATAAACAAAAAGAGGTCACAGGACCTAACAGCACGCAGACACGAGTTTAAGGTTTTTCTTTCCTAGCCATGCAGGTCACCCTTAGAAGGCTAAATGCAATAACATTTGTACAGTGCCATTTGGGCAGACGGTTATGACGCTCAAGTGGTCTAAATTCATTCTGAACGCTTAAAAACGGTGCCCAATGTCAGCCATGGAAATAAAAACCTATTGTTTATTAGACTGGCCAGAAATTTTGCACGAGAACGAAAAATAAATGTATCTCTCGACCAGCAGTTATGCTGTACGTAAAATATAACAAAAGGATTACATCACATTCTCAAAAAGCTGCCCTTCAATGCAGAGCAAAAAATTATATTTCGTTGCGTAGACAGAATGCACAATCATGACTTGCGGAATGCTTGCCATGGCCTCCTTAACTGTGTGCTTCAGGTCGTCAAGGCTGGAGGGCTGTGCTGTATATAAACCTTATTCTTTACACACCTCCAAAGGAAGAGACCAGGGGAGATAAATCTGGTGACCTCAGAGGTCAAGCAGCTGGTCAGCTGGGCCCTATCCCCTGCCTGGGAAAGTTCTTGTCCAAAAAATCTACAGTATGAGAGAATGAGTGTGGTGGGGCCCTGCAATGCTGAAACCATATTAACCTCAGCACGTTAAGCGGAAGTCCTGAAGTGAAGTCGATAACCATACTGTTTAGGATGCACTCTGTGTAGCTTCTGCCGGTGAAGTTCCCACCAATAAAGTATGGGCATACAATTTAGTCTTGAAATATCCTCCACCAAATACTGGCAGGCCGCTTAAGCTGGTGACTTCGCTCTCATACGCAGAGTAGGTTGGCGACCAGCCAATCATGAGTGTTATACAGATTTACTGTCGAATATTTTAAGAAGTGCACTTCATTGATCCATATCACATTGTCTAAAAATTCAGAAATTCCTTGCATTGAGTATGGCATGAGTTACAAAAATCAAGCCTGCGCTGAAAATTAGCCCACCTTGGTGCTTGGTGCAAGCACACCTTGTAAATAAATATACACATGTTTTTTAAGAACTCTCCAGACAGAGGAAAGACTGCCTCCTAACGACTGGCGATTTCTCTCACTTTGACCTCTAGGCCGATGTTCACAAAGACCATGATGGAAGTTTAAAATCCTTCCAACCCTGTTTTTGCAAATTGATTGAAGACTCTCGTAAATGTGCAGCAAGAGGAAACAGGATGACCAGGATGGGCATTTTCATACCATGATACAGCTAAAGTGGCATTCTTCTGTGCGCTCACATACACGGTAACAGAATCGACCGTTTCAGTGGTTGAAAAGTGGCCTCCAGCAGCCATGTCAGGGCTTAACTAACGCAAGACAGTACGCTAATTAGGTTGCCGCTTCAAGACACTGTCTCCGCTGATTTTATCTTTGCTTCATTTCTGAATACATTGCACAGCTCTGCGCTGCACGTAATGTCGGCATTTTTATATTGTCAGTCTCATTATGCATCAGCAAAGCATCTGCTTGCCTCCTGTCCGGCCAAAGCACCTTATCACTTTGCATTGGCGCAGCGCCAGCAGACGCAGAGCACCAGACAGAGTAACGAGATTTGACAGACATGCTGAACACACACACACACACAGCTTGCGTGCCAATTTCAAATTATGCAAAAAAGGCCAGATTTTGTGGAGTCATGATGGCACCAATGATAAGCACATATTCAAAATTCTCAAAGCTGATATGACTATTACTAATGGCCAGCTACAAATTTATAATCACAATGAGGTGCCTGTTCGTGACAATTAAAAGAATAACTTTGCTATCAGAATTTTGTTAATCACTTTAGTAATTATTATGATTTGCCTGCTCTTTATGTCTGCCAACACAAGTATTATTACGCTCCAAGAAGCTTCTCCTTACCTCAGAATCTTTATTTTCTAAAATTAATAATCAGCTTTCCTGAAATGTCTGGTATATTTAAGAGTGGAAACGTGTGCAGATAATATAAGGCCATCTTCGCAAGGCACCACACTGGCTACACAGTATAAACACTGTGCAAATATGCGTGATGCTACCGTGGAAAGTGTCTGCAGGCATAACTTCAATTCTCAATTAAACTTACCCGAACTGACGCTTCCAAAGCCACCAATCCCACGCCTACGTGGCGGCCCAGGCGGCCTACGGAGAGAACAAACGCGTATTGTTTTCTATTTAACTACTTGAACCAGCCGAATATTAGCAACAAAATCGAGCTCAATAGCTGGTGCCCAAAACAAGAAAACAACAGCCCTCAAATACAAATGTCTTAGAACAGTTCTAGGCCATAAGGTCAGCCTCATAGTGGTTTTACCACAATGAATGAAAGGTAGATTTTGCTTTATGTCCCTAGTACACATCACCTTCGTACCATCAACAGCAAGCACTACCAAAACACAGCATTTCTGTTCAATGGCATCCCTAGCTTTCAGCTCTGTGCTTTTGAACCCTGCTAAAGTTGCAAGACCCTCTATACGCGTGCCTATAGCAAAAAAAAAACTAAAGATGTAAACTATGTCAGAAGTAAATGAAACATTTTATTCTGTCATCAAAATTCACTTCTTGTGAAATTATGGGCATACTGTCCCTAGTCATGAGTGTTTCACATACCACCACCTTGAAATTCAAACACCTTACCACATCATCGTCATCATCATCAGGAGCAGCAGCCTGACTATACCCACTGCAGGGCGAAGGCCTCTCCCATATTTCTCCAATTAACCCGGTTCTGAGCTAGCTGCATCCACTTGACCCCTGCGAACTCCTTAACCTCATCCGCCCACCTAACTTTCTGCCGGCCCCTGCTACGCTTTCGTTCCCTTGGAATCCAGTTTGTTACCCTAAGCGACCATCGGTTATCCTCTCTTCGCACTACATGTCCTGCCCATGCCCATTTCTTTTTCTTAATTTCCACTAGAATGTCAATAACTTGAGTTATTTCTCTGACCCACTCTGCACGCTTCCTATCTCTTAATATTACCCCTACCATTTTTCGTTCCATAGCCCTCTGCGTTGTCCTCAACTTAAGTAGAACCCTCTTGGTTAGCCTCCACGTTTCAGCCCCATAGGTGAGTACAGGTAAGATGCAACTGTTGTATGCTTTCCTCTTGAGCGATACCTGTAAGCTGCTAGTCACAATCTGCGAGTGCTTACCAAATGCGCTCCATCCTAATTTTATTCTTCTTGTTATTTCCTTTTCATGGTCCGGATCTGCGGCTACTACCTGTCCTAAGTAGGCATATTCGCCTACTACTTTCAGTGCTTTGCTACCTAACATAAACTGCTGTTCCTTCCCGAGGCTGTTGAACATTACCTTAGTCTTCTGCATATTAATTTTTAAGCCTACCTTTCTACTTTTCCTGTCTAGGTCATCAATCATTATTTGCAGTTCATCCCCCGAGTTACTTAGCAAGGCAATGTCATCAGCAAATTTCAGATTACTGAGGTATTCTCCATCTACCCTTATCCCTAACTGCTCCCATTCCAAGTCTCTGAATACTTCCTTACGACGGCTGTGAATAGTAGTGAGGAGATTGTGTCTCCTTTACCTAACACCTTTCTTTATGGGAATTTTGTTACTTTCTTTATGCAGAACTGATTGCTGTGCAGCCACTATATATATCTTCCAGCACTTTCACGTACGACTCGTCTACCCCCTTATTTCGCAATGCCTGCATCACCGCCGAAGTTTCAACTGAGTCAAATGCTTTTTCGTAATCAATGAATGCTATGTATAAGGGCTGGTTATATTCCGAGCATTTTTCTATCACCTGATTGATGGTATGGATATGATCGATAGTAGAGTAGCGTTTCCGAAAACCTGCTTGATCCTTTGCTTGATTGCAGCCTAAGGTTGTCCTGATTACCTTAGTAAATACCTTATACGTAACAGACAGTAAGCTGATTGGTCTGTAATTTTTAAGGTCCTTAGAGTCCTCTTTCTTATTAATGAGGATAATGTTTGCATTCTTCCATGGTTCCGGTACCGTCGATGACACCAGGCACTGCGTATACAGGGTGGCCAGTTTTTCTAGCACGATATCCCCCTCGTCCTTTAACAAATCTGTAGTTATCTGATCCTCTCCAGCTGATTTCCCCCTTTTCATAGTTTCTAATGCTTTCTTGACCTCATCCTTCGTCACTGGTGAAACGTCTGACTGTCTTTCCCTACCACCAATCTCATTACGGTCCTGACTACTTAGGCTACTGTAGAGATCTGTATAGAACTCCTCGGCTACTTTGACTATCTTGTCCATATTCATGATGACGTTGCCCCTTATCCCTTATCGCATACATCTGGTTTTTGCCTATGCCCAATTTCTCCTTTACCACTTTAAGACTTGCCCCGTTCTTTACAGCATGCTCAATTTTCTCCATGTTATACTTCCTTATATCGGCCACCTTACCACAGCCTTTATTAAAGGTTCAAGGGCAAAAGGATTGGCTGTATTACTCATGCATAGCCAATGTCTTAAAGCCCTTGGGCTTTAAATATAAGCCTGGGCTTTATTTTGATAAATGCTGTGCATACCAGACACTGGCATCTTTAGAGATGAACAATGTTCCATTTATTTTTGGCACAAGCGGAACTGTTTTGTGGCACATAAGTCAACCATTTTGTGAAGCACCGATCTGCCACCAACACTTATTTCATTCAATGCATGTATACAACGTCCCAATCTACCATATTTGTGCAAGCATTTTTACATGATTCATACCAATGATTTCATATGTAGCCAGCACATAATCGCTTCCAAACATGTTTTGTATCTTTGTGCACACACCTTCTCGAATTCGTCCCACCAGATCTTGACACTGATGACCTGCTGGAACTACCGGAATCCATCTGTAAACCAGAATTATTGCAGTGAGCAAAGGCATTCTAATCAGTCATGTCTCACAATTTATGACATTACCAGTGTAAGTATCAAAGGCACTTACCATGAACAAGGTCTGGAAGCTGCAACGAAAAAAAATATTGTTGAAAAGCATGACACAGAAATACAGGCACCACACAGGGAAAAAAAAGCTTTGCATGCAACCCATGAATTCTTAAGTGCCCCACTTGGTCACAAAAAGCATGGAGGACATAGGCGACCACAATTAGAGACTGCCCTTGCTTTTTTTCATAACTACTGAACTACCATAATGCAGAGCCAAATAAGCTTGACTGCTTCAATAAGGCAAAAAAACCTGCATGCTCACCTTAACTGCATTAAAATTAATTGCAACTGACAATGAATCCTCAACCACGAGGCAACTCCAACTCAGTGATATGCAATAAGGGACTAATTGCTCATCAGTATACACCCTAGAGCAACCATATGGCTACAAACGAAAACTACACAGCTTTATCGCAAACTTCACAGTTGCAGAAAAATTAATCCTGATCCGGGCGCAAATTTTTCTTTTAACTATGAAATTTATGAGAAAGCTTTCCTTTATAGACAAGCGTCAGCTTGTAACGTCAGTGGAGATGCGGCGGCGCTGGCGACAGCAGTGACTTTCGTGGTGTAGGCAAAAGCCCGAACCGTCTGCATTGGATGCGCGGCGCTTGCTGCGTTTTCGGGCATAATTCCCGATATTTCTGCAAGCTGTGGTGCGGTTGATTGGGCCACGAGGCACAATAAACAAAATGGCACTTGTTTTAACATGTTTCTTGCGGTCAGATAAAGATGTGAGCGAAGGGCAGCGGCACTGAGCGCGACAAGTAGACTTCAGTGACGAATTACCTTCGCGTCTAACGTGCGTTGCACTTCTGCACTGCAACTAGATGAGTTCGTTTGCAACCCTTAATTGTCGCGATTACTTTTCGACGGCACGACGAAGAGCGCAATAACAATAAACGCCTGCAGCTCATGCCCGTTTTGTATACTATGAAGTCATAAGAAGTTTAGACACGATATTCCACGCGCGTATGATCCCACAGGGAAGCTGCACTAGTTCCATTCACCTGCAGTATTGCCTGTGCATATATTCACACAGAAAAATACACGAAAGCTGCTACGAAGGTAACTGCAATTACATTGAGCGGTCACTCCAGCGCGATATTTCCGATATAACAGGCCCGCGGACTTAATTGTAAAGTAGCTTTTCTTTGTTTTTACTTTCGCGAGTTTCGAGTGACTCTTTATCACCGGTTCTATAGTAACATCGTTATGATCCGGGCAGTCCCGCAGCGTTATTCTCATAGTATATATATATATATGGTACATGGAGTTTAATGTCCCAAAGTGGAATCGGCTATGAGGGGTGTAAAATAAGCATAATAGATGACGCGCATTCAAATGAAAAATTTCTAAGTATATTCAAGAACATCAGCAGACCGCGCAAATTTCACTGCAAGCGATCGTGCAGAACGTTATTTGCATCTGCACTCATGCGTCTCTTCTAAAGAGCAAAGAGAAGAAAATGAGAGCATTAATTCTCACAGGCCTTCATGTATATATTAACCTGTGAATGACATTGGCTACGTATATAATAAGAGCGAGTTGGCGGGCTAGTTGGTTTTGCATAATTAAGGAACAGCGCATAGGACGGGACACTGAGAATCAACTGTTTGAATTGTGATCCAAGCCTCCTGATTTCTCTAAGCCCTCTTGCTGCCTGCCGGTCCCGTACCCTCTCCTTCTGTATCCGCCACAAGTTCCTACCCCCTGTCCAGCGCCTTGTGTTTGTGCTTTCTTGTGTCTCCGTGTCCCGTCCTATGCACTGTTCCTTAATTACGTATATAAGATGAGACAGAAGTCAAACGTGTTTTTTATCGAGCAGGCGAGAACAAGTTGGCAGCGCACTATATATGCGAACATATTACAATTACTAAAAGATTGAGTTCTTATTAAATATGAAATTCTATGACTTAAGTTGGTGGTAAAGTGAGCTAGAAATGTAATTTCTAGTTCACTATATATAGTTGCCGACAATATTATTCCTTAAGTGAAAGTGCTAAGCAGCTAGAAAGACGCGCAGTCAGAAGAGTCGACATTTGAAAACACTTCTAGTCATTCACATCGTCGTCCTCCTTGCATGCGCTAGAAATAAGCTCGGGAGTTGAGCAATGTTCACTATTAGTCTTTCTTGTACATTGCGCTTTCTCGTTTTAATTTAACTTAATCACTCACTGCAGTCGCCTACACACCGTAGCCGCGCGCTGTTGAGGCCACGGATAAGGAAGCCAATGCAGCGCTCTTCGCCGTAATCGGCTGATAACGTGGTGACATACTCTCCAGGCATAAACCAAACTATTTCTACGCAGAAGCGAAGCTTACGCTTCAGAATATTCGCACGCGCGAACTGATTTTGAAGGCAGCGTCGCTTGGCGCAGTGTAGGCAGGCTGCGCTTTTGCCTACACCCCATGTCGCTGCCGATCGCAGCGCCACCTTTGTTTACAAACATGACGCTTGTCTATAGCAGTGTGATTGGTGGGTGAATGCTACTAGGTAATTATTCTGTCATTAGGAAATCAACTCCGCGTTGCCGGATTCTCCTAAATATTGGACCAGTGAAATTGGAGACAAATGTAAAAGAAAATAGAAAAACTAACTCCACGCTGCTAGTGAATGAAGGTGTCCTCAGATCGGCCTTTTGAAGGCTTCACTTTCTTACTTCGCTCTCTCAATGATGGAATTATGAGCAACCAATGGTCACAATGCACTGTACAGCCTTTGACAAAAGTGTAGAACATGAGTGTCTGCTTCCAAGCTGTGTAGTGACACTGATTTAGCATCAGTGGAGGTCCTTCCCATTGGACGACAGGACAAAAAATCTTACCATCAAGAGGTTCACAACACTGGAAATGCATTACAAGCCGCACGAAGTTGCTCAGATGAAGGCCCCCTAGAGTCTACACTTTTGACAAAGACTACATGCATGCAGGGAAAGATGCTGAAGCCTTAGTGGCTAAATCCGCTCAACCTTCTTCCGATTCCAGCCAAAAGTGGCACTGCCTCCTTTGCGGGAACCCTTAGCAAGTGCTGTCATTAACCAGCTAGTCTGCACAACACCACGGCAATGCTTTGCATATACTACACACATGCCACACAGTACCGCAAACTTAAACTTAAATTAACCTTGTGTCCGAAAAGTGGGCATGTTCATTAAAAAAAAATTATACTGATATGAATAAAGCACGCTGCAGCAAAGAATAACTGCAGCAAGTGGCACCCCAAGCAAAGCAGCAGCCAGCCACCGCTTATATTCTTTTTGCAGCATGTCTTTTGCTATATGTTCTGATAAAAACAGGCAAACCATAACAATACAATTTAACACATCTACATTGATAATGTTTTATTTTCAAGATGCCACTGCCCAGGTCTAAAACATAAACTTGCATTTGGCTACTAAAAGGAGATATCAATGTCATATAATAAATTAAATTGTGGGTTTTTACATCCAAAAGTGTCACGTGGGCTATAAAGGACATCACAATCAGGGGCTCCAGATCAAAGTAGACTACCTGAGGTTGTTTAACGTGGCCTGACATCACACCACAGGAGTGCTCGCAGCTGTTTGTGTAACATTAACACAAAAAAACAAAGCAATGTAAATCTGGCTTAAAACCAGTAGACTGCGCGGAAGTATTTCATTATTCGAAGTTTACCTTATCTTTCAAGGTTTTACTTAAAAGCTTCAAAACTCATGTGAGGAACACTCGTGTAAGCGCAGATGTGTAGTCCTCTTTGTGAGCCGATGAGCCATGGGTCAAAACAAGGGACGACAGACTAATTTGTTAAACGCCGAAATCCAAAGCGATGACGCCAAAGACCTTACTTTGGTTACTATTCTTAGTATTCTAAGAATACACCGCTGTCAATTTTCAAAGCTTGTCTGAATTGACTCACAACAAGGTGACCATCCTTGCCAATCCTTGGAAGAATTCAGTGATGGTCCCTATTCTCCACAGAGGTCGAGATTCCAAGATTTCGCCTCCTGTAAATGTAGAAACACCATCGTCACCGTGACGACACAGGAGTTTTCAATACCCAGAGTTTCAAGCTTACGTTCGTTGATGTACGGCATCTTTCAAGTCAGTAGAGTACTGCGAGCCTAGATGAAAACGCAGCACCTACTTTCCTTGAACAACTTCCGTCAAAATACCAGTCTCGAAAAAAATCGTCCCCATCAAGGTCCCGCACCCCGAAGGCAACGAAACGGACGTAACAACGAAACCTCCGCTACCTCCACAATTTTACGTGGCTTTGCTGCTTTGCCTAAAGCTTTGCTGGCTTGGTCGAGCTCGGCTTAACTTGGCTTTACGTCGTCCTGAGCTTCACTATTTTATGTTGTGGCTTACAATCACTCAAGTAAATTTATTTTGTCCTGAGTGAAAATAAACATGAGCTCTAAAATAGTGTGCAGTATAAGTTAATAACTTAATAGTTATTATTTTGTTCAGTTTCTTGTTCGATTCTAGGCCACTAGAGCACCCGCAGTGAAATTGGTGAGATCCCGTCAGGCATTGCAAGTTGTTAGGCCTCCTTTTTCTGTAATCCGGCGACCATGGTACGTGTCACATGTGCCTTCTCTCGTAATACTATGAGGACATTTATCTCGTTATTATGGTTAGAGTTCGGTGTTATGATGCATTATGACGTATAATGATGTTATAAATCTAAATACTGCTCTTTTCAGTTTTAAAAATGATGTTCACAAGTAGAGAACTAGCGCGGGTAGCAAGCTGCACGTGTTAACCCTTAATTCCTTGATCGCGTCACCAGAATTGTTTTAACATCGAAGTTTTCCCGCAGAGCTGGTTTACTTTAACCTTATATTTCTTCTTTTAATGGTTGTATTGTTACTTGAACGATTGAACACGTATGCGTCGTTGCATTTCGCTAGAGGCGCACGAGGCACCCGCGTGCTGCACGATGTCCGTCATGTTCATGCGTGGACGACTCCTTGCCCCGGCTTTTACTGTGCCGACACTGGAATTCGGTGGTCAGTCAATGCACAGCGCAGCGTTTCATGCCTTTAGCTGGAGTCTGGTAATTGCGTTCTAAGCGGTTGAGCAACGTGATGAACCCGCATACCTTGATAGGAATTGCCGTCAGATTCGTACTTGATGACGACTTCAGTTCTGAGTGTTGCTCCTTCGCAGTTTGATGTGGTATCGGTGTGCTTCTTTATATTAGTGGAAATGAGCTTTTTTATTTAAATGTGCTATAAAAAGCGATGTAATAATTTTAAACAGGCGATCGGGACTTGTGTGACGTTGTTGCATGGGCTTGGCGTGGTTGGCAATCTTGAGAGCGCTTGAAATGGTTGTCGTTTCCCGACAGACGCTGCGGACATACGTGGAGGTCGGCCGAGTGGCCTACCTGACCCACGGCAAGTACCGGGGACGTCTCTGCAGTATCGTCAATATCGTCGATCAGAACAGGGTGCGTGTCCAAGTGATTCATGCTGAGCAGACGTTGTAAGTAGGCTTGTTAAAGAGCGCTGGAGCACTGTGCATCGGGACAGCTGCAGTGAAGTGTGAATGAAGCGGCTGTTAAGGACAACTACTACAATTTTGCCTATGCGGTGGCTGTGGGTCTTTGTCTGCGAAATTCAATATGGTTGGTTGGCTAAATTGCACCAAAGACCTGCCTACTTCAGCAACTAGTTTGGATATTCACCTCTTGCAGGCATGACATGTGCCAGGTATCAAGTTTAAATGGATGCAGTACTCTGCCTTTATCGCTGAGTGAAGCAGAGTCTGGCCGCTGCTTCATTTCTGTAGTAAAGGTACGCGAGCTGCAAGCAGTCATTGTTCTGCTCTTGGTAATTGAAACATTTTAAGGAACTGTGTGTATTTGCTTAGGTTAACAAATTGGATTCCAAGGGAATGAAAGCTTAGCAAGGAGTGACAAAGTTATGCAAGCGAATGAGGTTAAGAAGTTCGCAGGGTTTGCTTGGATGCAGCTAGCACAAGACTGAGTTAATTTGAATATTGTAGGAGAGGCCTTTCAATCATGCCAGTGATGATCGCTTTGCCCAGACAAAGACAACTCACTTGTCGAAACGTTGGCTCGATCTACGAATTGAGACGTACCCCCTTTACGCTTGTTCAGTGCACATTCATGTCATACTTGTAACATACTATTTTCACCTTGCCTAAATAGCCAATGAACAACAAATGCCAGGAGGATTCTGGCCTGTTCTTCCAGTTGCCAGCAGAATAGATACTGCCTCAGTAGTTGCCATGACATCCAAATAAACACTTTTGCACGCACGCCCCCCCCCCCCCCCCCCCCCCCCCCCCCCTTTTTTTTTTTTTTTTTTTTTTTTTTTTTTTTTTTTTTTTTCTTTCTTGGTCAAACATGAAAGTGCGCAGGTATAGTGGAGGCTGATGTGATGAACCTGTATCCATGATAGGAATTGCCGTCTGATACGTACTTGAAGATGGCTTTGTTGGTTCTGATCGTCCTCCGCTTGCCTTTCATTGTGAGAGATACTTCTATGTAAAAGTTTAACTAGCAAGCATTGTAGTGCGACCTGCATTTCCCATTGGATATAGTGATTCCAGAGCACAGTCTTGCCTCGTAAATACTCAGTTATTATCAACTGCAGTAAAGTCAATTTGCTCTTCAAGGAGCCAAGGAAAGATTTTCGAATTAACTGAAAATTGAGTTATCAAATTAGATTATGCTTGTCTATAGATTTGACATGGAAACTAAGTGGCAAAGACTGTTCTTTACAGTTCATTAAGTGCTCTTTGTACACACAGTAAAAATGACAAAGAATTGATCCAAAAACATCTCAGTGGCCGTTTTCGCAATGCAAAAACGGCCCATCGCACTGTCATTCTCAAAACACAACAGTTTGGTGTGAAGATTGAAGAAAGCACTGGGATGCAGTATAATTGTCAAAATGGCATGTATATATAGGAGGTATGCACTGAGGTCGTACTACCAGATGGCGCGAACGTCTGCTGGCGTGGTTTTTACTGTTGCACGCAGAAATTCTGTAAAGGCGCGAAAAGCTTACCCCACAGATCAGAATGAGTTGAATACTGCGGCGCCCAGCCCACACACACGACCACGCGTATGGCGAATTCTGCGTTGGCTGCTAAGCGCCCCTAGCTGATGACGTCACGTGCATACCTCCTATACACTTGATGGCAGTGGCTGGATGTTTTGGATTTAAAGGAACGTGGATGAATGTTACATGAGACATAGCTGGATGGATTACACAATGTAGATTTCTGTTATGACTACTGAATGATTTATTGAACATTATTCTTCTCACCTGTTTGTTTCTTCAGCCGAGCTATGGGTATGGCATCAAAGCTGGGTGCATGTAGAGTGAAAGACTTCTGATTTCATTTCTTTCTAATTTGAATGCATTAATGTCCCACCATCGGCCAGCTCACTTGCATGAGAGGAAATGAGGGCATAAAATGCATTGTGGTAATCTTGTTGGTTGAGTGCATGTATAATGAACATGCTGCATTTTATAATTTGCACTGATATACATATGGCCTTGTAGCTTCCAATGTAGGTACAGGGTCGTCCACTTCTAGCTATAACACTGTCATTGCTTTCAAAACATTGCATCCGTCTGGCCAAGCAATAGAGCTAAGTGGCAGGCCATGCTAAGCACCACCTCTGGGTCCCTCTTTGCTTGTGTTGTTTTGCTTTGACATGCACCTGCATCGGATAGTAAAAAGTGGATGACCCTGTACATTTGAAGGAACCCACCTCTGTAGGTTGTTACATGCGGGACGAAATCCCAGTTGTGGCACCCACTTTTTAATGGTGGTGGAATGCAGAACGTCCTGTTTGTGTGCACTTTGTGATGTCAGTGCATGTTAAAGAATCTCAGTTAGGATCGCACTCTCCTGTGCCATCATCAGGAGTAGCACAGTCATGTGTGCACCAGCCTAATTGGTCCATGTTAGCCCTTTCGCAGCGCTGTAAGCAGCTTTTGAAACTGAGTATAGGGGACGTGTAACAAAAGGTATTGTTTACAGAGTATCAATGCACAGCTTTATTTCCAGAAGGTTGTGTGTATCGGGATGGAAGAAGCTTCAATCTGTGTAAAATTTTGGTTTCAGGCTGTGGTTGATGGCCCTGAGACAGGAGTGCCTCGCCAGGCAGTGGCATTTAAACACATGCGACTAACCAGACAGAAAATCAGGGTACCCATGGGCACCTCCACGAAGGTTGTGCGCAAGGCCTGGAAGAAGAACGATGTGTCCCAGAAGTGGAACGAGTCTGCACTTGCCAAGAAGCTGGCTGCTCGTCGCCTGGTACGTCCTGTTCTGTATAGGAGGTATTCACTGAGGTCGTACTACCAGATAGCTCGAGCATCGTCCGCCATGTCGGAGGTCGCCGGTGGCATCGGCGCACGTCGGCTCGTGCAGTTTCAGGTTCGCTCTCAGGTGCCCGCCGTATGTTTGAAGTGATCCATAAAGTTTTATCGAGCTGGTAAATATGTCCACATCCACTTTTCTTTGTTGAGCCCTTTATGCGCATGGAGTCTGCAGCAATATTTTGATGCTCCGGGTAATAACACGCTGTTCAATGTTGCACCTAGGCATCACCCATGCAACAGCTCGACAGCAATAGTGGCCGGTTACCCACTTCGAGAAAAATGACTTGCAGCTCGTTAAACACGTTGTTAGCTGCTACTGAGGCAGAACACATCTTGAGAAGACAACTGGCATGTCGACGAAACGTACACTTCTAGTGGCGGTAGTCGGCAAACTGCCGAAGCTTTCACAGGCGCTGTTCCAGCAGTAAAGCGAATCAATGCAGTTGCTTAATTTGGGTGACAGAAGGCCGAGAAGAAAAGTACTGTCACGCACTCGCAGGATAAACAGCTCACCCAGAGAGCATGTTTTACAAATTTAGTATCTGCTACATAGCTCTGCTTGAGATGCACATAACCCATGGAACCTAGGTTCGCAACAACGCGATGTGCAGCGATAACGCTTCATAAAGTTGTAACATGTCACTTGCAAGTCGGAGGAGGTGACAGCGTTAGCTAAGCGAACACACGTCGCAGTGTGCTCACCTCTAAAAACTGCACGCCGATCATCGACACCCTCACGCACGTGTGGCTCTTGGCCTCGCTTTCTTGCCAAAAATTAAAACACATTCATGGCTTAGTACGTTTTAATTTCTTCACCTGTTGCAAAACTTAATCCGCACTTTATATGGCAGGCAGCAATGTCAGGGAATTCAACGCGAAGCAGTGGTCTTGTAGTACACGACACACCTCGACGAAGTTACCGCGGTCGTACAAGCCGGTGTTTTCATAAAGTCAAACATTTTGGTCCAGACAGTCGGGTTTTTTTGTTCCACGAAGTCCACGGGTGTATCCACTCGCTCGCATGGTTTTCACTGACGCACGCAGAAATTCTGTAAAGGCGCGATAGGCTTACCCCACAGATCAGAACAAGTTGAATACTGCGGTTGGGTGCGGCGCCCACACACATGACCACGCGTATGGCGAATTCTGCGCTGACCGCTTGCGCCCCTAGCGGATGGCGTCACGTGCATGCCTCCTATAGCATCCTGGTCAAAGCGCGTTAATTCAAAACTCAATCATTTGAACTTTCTGATGATTCGAATTGCATTACTTGGTTCAGCTATGCATGAAAACCCATAAATTCAAATGTGAGTCAGTTTTGCAACTGATAATTGAACTGTGCATCGTTGTCTGGCACATGATCAAGCTTTCAGGTTGGCATAGCTTGAAGAATGTGGGCCTCCAAAACCATGGAAGAGTGAGTAAAGCTAAACATTGGTGCTAGAGGGTTGCGGTTAGCAGAAGTTACCGCCGAAACATGCAACTAGTTAATTCAACCTCTTTATTTTGAAAATTTGCTTGGGGCTTACTGTTAGCGCGATCCCAGCGTACAATGTGCAAGTCAGCTGTGCGTTGCAATGCAGGTCTCGTACCTTTTACTCCACGCCAAGGTACGATTGGTACTGCAAGCTATTGTCAAAGTAGTGCTGCTCCTCAAACCTGAACTGCATGTTGCAGAGTTGACTGTGGACCTCTAACATGCACACGATGGCAAGCAGGCCGAAATGGGGGCAGCGTCTCCTGCAGTAATAGGCAGGCTTGGTTTCGGCTTGGCTTTTATGAGCTTCGGGTTGTTCACGCCAGCCCGTGGTGATGGTAGCATTTTGGATAATCATTGGCAATACTTGGCGTTTTCCATGCTTCTGTATGTGTGGTATTTCACTGCTAGGAAATTGTGCTGTCGTCAAATGCCGTTAGCGCATTGTGTGGTGAAGCCTTGCACACTTCGCAGGCTGCTTTGTGCGATGGAACCGCCGCTGCCATGTTGCACCGTGAACCACACAATGTTTTGCCGAGTAAATTAAAGACAGGTTCTTATCAGTTACGGCCATTTAGTAATTTGAAATTCCGGTAATTCAAGCATTTACTGTTTTTATTATGCCTCTGCGTCTGCTGTGCTCTAGTCGCTAGTTAAGCATTCTTCGAGAATTTCAAATTGACATTGTAGTGCAATCCTTTTGGTTTGTGTGCTAATCTGTGGAATGTTTGTTGTCCAGGTCCAGCTTTATTATTCTTAGCAAATAATTTTTTATGACATTACGGAGCAAAGGCACGCGTATACTCCAACATAACGTGCACGTGCGGCATGACAGACTTCAACATATCCACGTTCGCCCACGTGCTTAGATACTGGGGTATAACTTTGCCTTTAACAGTGCCTGTGTAGTTTACATGATGAATGCATCCAGGAAGTGCCGTCTGATTCGTACTTGACGATATGTGGATGCTGATTAGCAACGTTGTAGCTTGCGGTATACAGTGTTGCTCTTTTGTGTCTTCAAAAGTTTTCGTTATTTTCCAACAGAAAACCAACATGAATGACTTCGACAGGTTCAAGCTTAGGCGGGCAAAGCAATCGGTACGTATTGCATACAAATTTGGGCATGTGGTCATGGGTTGCATGCACACTCATGGTTTTGTTCCTGATTGCATTGCTTTGAGCATTCTGAAGCTGCTGGTAACATTGGCATGATCAAATGACACATCTGATTTTGTACCAACATTGGTGAATTCCAGTTGTCCTTTAGTTTTCATAGGTGCTTGAAAATTGTTTACTCTGACATCCTTACTCATTATTTATGGTCATATCAAACATGCTATGTTTGCTTGTAGGCCAATTAATTTACAAAATGTTAATCAACTCATTTTTTTTTTAAGCTCCTCATTGTGAAATGGGTGAACAACAAATTTCATTGACTACATAGGTAGAAGACTACAGGATGAAATATTTGGAGCAGTTTTCTGAACTGTTATAATAGTAGTCATTTTGCAACCTTATGAATTCAGCATTTTCAAGAATTAGATTTAACTTCCAAAAAGAAAAAAATCTGCTTCCAGTGATTCACAAAGCATACATTAAGCTTACCATTGTGAAAAAAAAAAATCTTCTTTATGTGCTTTTAGTGCCAAGATTATCAGACCTCAAAATTGCAGTGTGTTGACAGTATGTACATGCTTTGAGAAAAGAGCAAAAAATAGGACAGTTTAGTGGATATTTACTGATTGCCACGTTATTGTAAGCTTATCATGCTCAGAAATTTTCACTGTAAAATGGTATTTAGAGCTCTTTGCTGGTTCCCAATGCTTACATTTAACGAGCAGCGAGCACATTTAGTATGAACACATTTACCTTCCGATTGGTGCACACAGTTAGCAAATTCGCCTTGCCAAGCTGGCTGTGCACTGCCATCATTACCAAAACGGTCAAATTTCCGCTTCATCACAGGAGCGGCCCAGAATTTTTGAGCTTGTCTTGTTGCACATTTGAGGGCTGTAGCATCACTGTCGCGTACGCTGGCAGTAGGTCTCCTGTGCTGTGAGAAGCACTAGGCCTATTTCAGGCTCATCCACTCTATCCCATCTTCCTCAGCGCACACAGCCAGAGCATGGCATCCCTTGAGACTGTTGATTGAGCTCTTTTTTCCCAAATATATGCTGTGAATGCACCTTGCGAATTGCAATCGTGCATCTCTTGCAATTCAGAACAGTCTCCCAATGGCTTAAAGGTACAGAACACTGAACATATGTCTCGAGATTATGGTGGAAATAAAAAGAGCGTGTCTCATATAGTACAAATTGAGCACGGCAATATCAGAGGCTTTAAATTTTAATTTGGTATGGAAAAATCTCTTAAAGACAACTGAGGTGTACAGTCTTGCTAAGAAACCTTGTTACTATTTCTGTAGTACCTCACGTGAAGTCTCCACAAAATATCAGATTTTCTTCAATGCCCCTTTTTTTTTCTTCTAGGAGTGCTTATCACTTTTTATATTTGGCACTCTCTCCAGTGCGTCCTTAAGTAAAAGCGTCCTTTCCTTTCGCATCGCGAGTGGCCTGCTTTCAGTTTTTGTGACTAGATGGGGCCACAATGTTTTGAATTGCGTGGATGAAATGGCGATAGTGCCCCATAAGTTTCTTCGGTGAGACGTAGTTTACTGTGCCATAAGAGCCTAGAGTCTGGAAACTGAAAAGGGCGCTGCTCTATGCTGAAAGAGCTGCCTATCTTCAATTTGCTAACAAATATAAATTTCACTTGCCAGGCAGTAATTAAGACATTCTCAGCGTAGAGTACTGTCTGGAAAGTGAAATTTATATTAGTTTATCCAATTGAATATAGGCGGCTCTTTCATCCGTGTATAAAACGGAAACTGTGTCGCGGAAATCCGGTTGTTTTGATGTCAATTTCGGCTCGAATTCAGGCGACATTGGATAAATTGGTATTAAGACTACAATACTGATCTGAGAGATGAGAAACTTTTTCTGAGAGTTTCAGGTTTCAATTATAACTTCATCATTTCTGAGATTCTTTTATGTGGTTGTTAAAATGACTGAGTTTGCTGCTGTTTCTTGTCCACAGCTCAACAAGGTTGTGCGGCTCCGATTCTTGAAGTTGAAGTCTCTCTCTAAGAAGGCTGGAAAGAAAGATCCAGAGAAGGCCAAGAAAGCGGCACCAAAAAAGTGAACGCCGCGTGCTAAAAAAAAATAAAATGAGACTTGTGGGCTCTATTGTCTTAATTCATTTCAATTTGTGTTTGAAGTTTAAACTTATACATATAATGTGTGTGTTTTCATCACTGTATTCTGAAGAACCATTGCGAGTAGACAAAGTAGAGCCCAGTAAGTCTTCGTGGTACATTGCAATTGCGAATACAGTCAGTCTGAAGTGTAAAGCCTAAGGGGCTTGCTTCAGGGTCCTGCAGAGTGTCCCTATTTGAGTGACCAGCAGTGGACTGCTTGATGTGTAAGGGAGCACCGCTAAGTGTCGAGAAGCTAACTTTTTCTTCCAGATAAAGAGGTCCCCGCCCTCTGCGCACGGGCCTAGGGGCCGGGACCTCCGCGATTAGAAGCTGGCAAAGAGGTCTTTGCTCGTTGCTTTGGGGAAGGGACCTCGCTCCGCAGCAGGGCTTCTCTACAGTTTATATTTGCTTTAGCCCATGAGCAGCTAGCGCATTCCCAGGTTATGTGGTCGTGGGTCCCCCTCGCCTGACAGTGCATGCATTTTTCTCTCTAGCGTCGGCCCGTGACGCAAGTGGTTTCGGCGGTGCTGGCGACAATGACAGTGTTTGCAAAAGTGCGGGCGGGCCGTCTGCATTGGATGCGCGGCGCTTGCTGTGTTTTCGAGCATAATTTCCTATATTCCTGCAAGCTATGGTAAAGTTGATTGCGCCGTGAGGCAGGAAGGAGAAAATGGCACCTGTCTTTACATGTCTGTTGCGGTCGGATAAAATGACCCAAGACCAGCGGCGTTGAGCGCGACAAGTTCCGTGACAGATTTTCTTCGCGGCTAACGTGCGTTGCACTTGTGCATTGAAAATTGATAAACTCAATTTTCGTAGTTTAACAACGCCTGCAGCTCGTGCACGTTTCGTTGTATATACTTTACCAAGTCATTGACTGTATTCCTTGTATGTGTGATCTTAATCGAAGGCAGGAAAGCCGCGTTAAGACATCGCATTCACATGCATTTCTGTACAGCCCGGGAGGTCAGCTTCTGAGCCACTTCGTGCTGCTTGGAATGCATTTCCTACGTTCTCGAATCTGTTTGTGTTTAGAATTTTTACCCGACCCTCTCCAATAGAAAAAACCTCCACTAATGGTAAATTAGCGCCCCCTACATGGCTCAGAAGCAGACCCCCTGGGCTCTACACTTTTGTCAAAGGCTGTATATGTTCGTACAGAAAAGGACGCAAAAACTGCTGCGAAGGTAACAGCGGTTCCCTTGAGTGGTCACTCCTGCGCGATATTGCCGAAACAGGGCCGGACTGTGAAGTATCTTTTTCTGTTATCACTTTCTGGAGTTCGAGTTTCATCACCGGTCCTAGAAAGAGAGTAAAAAATCATTAGGTTCCCGGCAAAGTCAGCAGCGTTATTTCTCAGATTATTAAATTTTATTTTGAGAACATGATGTAAAATTAAATATCCACGTACAACCTAGCTCTGATCGAGCTGTATAAGTATGGTATATGGAGATTAATGTCCAAAAGTGGATTCGGCTATGAGGGTTGCAAAATAGAATAAGATGACGCGAATTTGAATAAGAATGTTCCGAATATGTATTTAAAAAGATAAGCAGATCGCTTAAATATCGCTGCAAGCGATCGTGGAGGAACAAAAATGAAAACAAATATTTGAGATATCCCAGGGTAATCAGTTGCATACAGCTGTCAGCCGCCTTACGCACCACAGGCAATTTTTGTTTCGGAAATAATTTTAGTTAATTGGTCAATTTTTCAAATTTACTTGATATTCACTTTAGACAATAAATTGATTTGCAAAGTTGGAGAGCACCTTTTCAAACCTTCATTCCATTTATTTGCGATACAGTAAGTCGTATGTGTATATTTTTCCGAGCTCCAAAGAAAGCCCGCGAATTACAAAAGCAATCACGTGACGCGTATTTGCGCGCCGTGATTGCCTTGTTCACAACGGTAGCTTGAAAGAACAAAATCAGCTGCCAGGGTTGCCAGATTTGGCTACTTTACGCCAAATTGGCTACTTTCTGAGCCGCCTGGCGACAAAAATTTTAGGTTGGCTACTTGGCTACTTTCTGGCTACTTTGAAAAATTTTCGCCTATTCCAACGAGCCCGTTTGCGCGCTGTTCAGGATGCTCGTTTTTATAGATAGACAGATAGCAAATCTATCAACGGTAGCGCTGCAATACAACTAACTCTGCATGGTGACGACTGTCCCCACTGTGTTTCAAAGCGGACGCTCTTAAAGGGCAACTCCGGGGGTTTTTTGACATTCGAATATTGTAGTGAAACTTTTACCACAGGTTCTTCTCTCCGTCCTGACGCATTCTACAAAATTTGGGTGCCGTACGATAATCCGTTCACGCGCAATACGGCTTTAAAATATGCCGTTTTCGTGGCTTAAGTTGAGAGTATTTCTGCGGGCAACACTGAGTTTCTGACGTCACAAACAGTATACAGGCGTTAATGTCTACTTCCCGCGTGATTATGAAATTGTGAGGTTTATATTGAACTACCTCAGACATTTTATGTAGTGCGGCATGATTTCCATACTTTATTTTCACCATCCAACGCACGTACGAGTGTTTTTCTAATACTGAGTGTGACGTCACCATTTCGTCAAATGTGACGTCGTTTCTGGCCGTGAAATCAGTTTCGGTTTCGATCTGCTGTTTTTCTTTTTTAAAAATACTTCTAATTGGAATTTTGGAAAACGGTTTTTTGTGTTGGAGTCAGGACGTGCCGAAGAATGTAATTCAATTAAAAACACAAAATGATGAAAAAACCACCGGAGTTGCCCTTTAACATCCATCCGCTAAAACCCCTTGATAATTTGAAAGTAGCGACACTCTCCTCCGCGCCGCGCTTTCCTCTTCAATTCTCCTCGCGCGGCTAAGGGGCGCGGCGGCTACGAGCTCTGCGCACGACACGCTTTTTCTCCCTGGCGCCCGCCGTCCGGCGGCAGCAGTGAGTGATCCTCTGTCTGGCTGTGTTTGGGTTTTTTTATCTTTTTTTTTAGTGTGAACTCCGTCACCGCGGTAAAACTTCGCAAAACGAGAGAACGACCCAGGCTGGTGCTTTGAACTTTAAGATCAGAGAAAGTAAAAGCGGCCGCTTAGTTTATTTCGCTACTTTCAAGCTATCTTGGCTAAGCATAGTATATGTCACGTGATAAACCTTGAGTTTGGATCATTGGTTAATTATACACTTATTTTGACCAACTACGGGCGAAATTAAATGATATTTAGTAAATCGCACTTGAAACCCAAATTTCCGCTGCAGCATCGAGTCATATACCGCTGGAAAGCTTAGGCCAAGTGTAATGGCACTGTGCTAGTGATCCTCATTAATCTGCGTTAATCATTTAATTTTGTATAAAACCAAACTTTAAGCTAGACGATCAAGTCATATACCGTTGAAAAGCTTAGGATGTCATCCAAATGCTCTGAATTAGTTAGCAATCCATATTAGTTAGCGTTAGTGAGCTATATGCATCGTCATATACCTTTCGAAAGCTTAGGTTGAGTGCAAATGAGTTGTGGTAGTTATCGAACCAAATTAATTAGTGCTAATTATTTAACTGCACTTAAAGCCAAACTTTGCATTATAGATGGCAAACTAAGGGCAAATGTAAAAGGTTTATGCTAGCTAGCCAAACTTAGATAAAAATCACAACAGAGCTAACATACTAACTAGGCTTTCCACGAACTGCTTCGAAATGTTTTTCTTTGCCCGTGCATATTTGCTTGCAGTACGTCTTATTTAGCGTGCACCCGCTGACAATAAATTAGTCATGAGTGCATCTTCCGTCCATAGGTTTGTCTCATCAGTGTGAAAGTGGCTTTTGCACTTATACTTTGTTCGCAAAATAAAACAGTTGCGCACTTTCAATGCGATCAAGGAGCGCGGGCAACCATTCATTGACCGCAATTCGCCGAATATTATTAGGCACTAGTGTCAAGGAAGCTTACGAATATACTCGGTATACCTATGAAAGAATGATTTCTATATCTCTAGGCAAGGTAAACGCCTCTCGATAATGTAATATTCTTGAGAAACCGAAGGTTCCCGTCCAACGCCTAGTAGTCATGATCAAAAAGAAGTGTGTGTGATCATGTGAACACCCCCTGCACATTGGCCATATCCTTGATAAACCCAAACGATGATTGAGAAGGTCAACTCAACTATTTACGGCAGGCCTGAACATCGCACCTGAGTGGTTGCAGTTTCCTTTCATCGTGTTCTCCTTTTGTAGACATTGTTTGAGACATCCAACTCCACTAACATTTTATACTTACATTTTCGTGGACATAATTTTATGCATTTATATTGTTTCTAATCATCACAGACAAGTTTCTGATAACATGTGTGTTTATCTGGTCAGTTTAGTTTTATGTCTGTTTATATAATATCGCAGTCTTACGCAGCCAGTTTTTTTTTTTTTTTTTCAGAAATCTTTTCTACGTGATTTAGTTTCTATAAGACGCAAGTGGCATTTGTTTCTTCACGAGCGTTGGAATAAAATGACGATTAAACGAATGTTTTTGGTTGTCTTTTTGCAGTGAGCGCTCTATTTACTGCCCCATGCATGGCCTCATGATGGCTCCTTTTTGGCTACTTTTTATTGCTCTTCCTCTGGTTGGCTACTTTCTGGCTACTTTTCCCATTTTTGTGGCGACTTTTCGTTTTTTGGACCTGGCAACCCTGTCAGCTGCGACCATGGCTTGTAGCGACAGGTCGATATGTCTGCGGTGGTTCCTTTGCCTGCGTGAGCCAGCCGGCGCATATGACCGTACAATTTGCAGCGAGCGCGGCGAGCTGGCTGAGCGGCCGGCTACAGCCATCACCAACTTATCAGCCTGAAATAAGCCTTGGAGACATCAGGTCTGAAACAATTAAGCTAGGAGACAAGGGCACCCCTCAGGGCTCAGTTATTTCCCCTTTCTTTTTCAACCTAGCTTTAAAGAACCTCCCACCATTACTGAAAACTGTTAAAGGGGTGAAACATACGCTATATGCTGATGATGTCACGTTATGGACATGCACAGGCAACGATGGGGAAATAGAAGAAAATCTTCAAGCAATCGACATTGTTGAAGAATATGCGGAATGGGCAGGGCTGAAATGCTCACCAAGCAAATCGGAACTTCTGGTAATCCGAGGAACAAAAAAACGCAATATCAACGCTGAAGACATTTTGGTGGAATTAAATGGCACACCGATAACCAGAGTGGACAAAATCAGGGTCTTAGGACTGATAATACAAGAAAATGGAAAGAACACAGAAATAATAAATCGACTTAGCAATTAACATGACAACCAGGTTGATAAGGCGAATAGCCAACAAAAGACGCGGGGTCAAAGAGAAAGATTTGTGCCGAATTGTTCAGGCTTTTGTGATAAGCAGATTAGTGTACACCATCCCCTACCTCAAGCTAGGGGTGGCAGAAAAGAACAAAATTGAAACGACCATAAGGCAGGCATATAAAGCAGCACTGGGGCTACCCCACTGCACCCCTACGGAAAGACTTCTTAAACTGGGAGTCTACAATAACACCATGGAACTATGCGAGGCACATATAATAACACAGCTAAAGAGGCTCGCCACCACATCCACGGGATGGAAAATCCTGGGTAAATTAGGACTACAAGATAGAATCCCGGAAAGAAATGCACAAGTAAAACTGCCGACTGAAGTCAGGAACGCACTTACTATTAAACCGCTACCAAAAAACATGCACCCTGCTTTTCATGAAGGCAGGAGAAAAGCAAGAGCAAAGGCCCTTGAGGCTTTGAGGCCAAGTTAGAAGGCTCTAAATACACTAGCTGTTTATGTAGACGCGGCGGAATACAAAGGAGGAAACTCTTTTGCTATCGTGGGCGTGAACGACTCGGGTAAAACATTAATGGCAGGTTCAATAAAAACAAACTACTCGGGGACAGCGGAGGAGGCGGCCATGGCGATGATCAGCACCAAAGCGGTTATCATAATTAGCGACTCCAAATCTGCTATAAACAATTTTGCGAGGGGCATGATCTCTAAAGAGACAGAGCGAATTTTAAGATATAAAGACTGGAACCAAAAAGAGGTGAAATTAATATGGGTGCCGGCACACTTGGCACACTCGGGGAACAAAGGAAACGAGTTTTTTTTTTTTTTTTCGAAGAGTTTGCCACAAGGCATAAGTTGAGAAAGGGGGAATGGGATGCAGGAGATAGAAAGTTAAAAGAAGGAGTGCAGTCCAGTTGTGCTTATGAATTCGAGAAGGTTGGCAGTATAGCGATTGTCCATTGTCCATTTGTCATAATCACTATCGCGATTCCACCGCAGGCCCACCTTCATGATTATCCGTTGCCTGATGTGCGTTGTTGATGGACACGTCCACAACAAGTGGCGCACATCGCAGACGTCAGGTGGAGTGTCACAGTGAGGGCACCTGTCAGTCACTGGTAGGTCTTTTTCCCGCCATCGATGTCGAACAGATGGGGTCAGAGCCGCCCCTGCCCGGATCCGGCGCACTGTCACCTCCTCCTGCCGAGTAAGACTACGGGGGAGAGGGTGCGAACACGGAGGAATGAGAGCGCGTGTTCGGTGGCGCAGAACTTGCGAATCGGAAACGTGGGACAGGAACGGATCTGGGGGAAGAGGGGAAGGTGGTGGATCGGCTGATGTGTTTATATGCGTCATAGCATCTGCTTGTATGTTATGGGGATCGCGAGCATGGCCGCGAATCCAGTGTATGCGAATAGGACATGGGTACTTTGAACATAGCAAATGTATAGACTGTTATTTGGAATGTGCGTCGAACGGCCTTAAGCTGTTTAAGGGCAGTGAGAGAGTCTGTGTAAAGATGAACTGCATTGAATGTAGGAACTGGTGGGAGGGAATGTATAGCATTGTAAATTGCTTGGAGTTCCAGTGCCAGAGGGGTGCACGTATCCGCGGTATATGTCACGTGAGTGTTGAGATGCGGATGAGAGGGACTATACACGGCAGTAACTCCTCGCTCTGCAGTATGTGATGCATCGGTATATAATATGCACCCTTCAGGCAGATGTGCGGATGATACCGACGGGGAAGCAGTGGGGCGATTGTCCGTGAGCTGGCAGTACGACCATGGAGGTAGTGTCTTTAAATGATGTAATTGTAAAGACTGTTTGCGAGCTCTGTTTGCCGTCCGCTGATCAACGAGTTCAGTGAGCGTATTTAGCTGGGCATACTCCTGAAGTACTGGTATGGGTGTTAGGCGGGGGAGGTACGTTATTGCACGCATAGCCTCACGATTGATGGCCTCAAGGGAGTCCCACTGTCTGCGGGTGAGACGTTGAAACTGTGCCTGGTATATTATACGTGGCTGGAGTACAGAGCGAACAAGCTGGCGGGCCGTGTGAGCACGCGCGCCGCCAGAGCGCATAGCTATGCGACGAATGAGACCTAAAGTAGCGTGAGCGGTCTTACGGATGGCTGTCAGCCACGGTGTGCCAGTCCCAGAGGAATGTAGAAGAAGACCAAGAATGCGAACGGTTTGTACCTGAGGAATTGGGGTATTATCTATCATAAAATTTATATTGGGAGCTTTCCGTAAGCCAGCTTTATTTCCAATTCGAATGAAACAGGATTTTGTATGCGAAAGAGTTAGGCCCAAAGGAGGGAGGCGAAATGTCAATATATCCAGCGCATGCTGGAGGGCCGCCTGATGGACAGACGTATCTGGGTGACAGCACCATAAGGTTATATCATCGGCATACGCAAGCACCCGTATAGAAGGGATGGCCTCTAGGGCTCGAATAAGTGGAATGAAGGCCACATTAAATAAAGTAGGGGCGAGAACGGAGCCCTGGGGCACTCCTCTGTTTGAGGGGAAGTGACCAAAGGGCTTTCCATGGACACGCACACTGAATGTTCTATTTGTTAGAAAGGCGTGAATGGCGAGGAGAAACCTGTGAGGAAGACCAAGACTTTGTAGGGAGGCAAGAATGGCTGAGTGAAGGATGTTATCATATGCCTTTGTTATATCTGTAGCGATCACAGTTCTAACAAGATGACTGTGCGGAGAGTGGTGAAGCACGTCAGCAGCCAACGTAGCAAGACCGTCCTCCGTTCCTATTTGCGGGCGGAAGCCAATTTGGGATTCTGGATAACAATCATGGGATTCCAACCACCACGATAAGCGAGTGGCGAGAATGTTTTCGTAAAGCTTGCAGATTGTTGGCGTCAGGGAAATTGGACGAAGGGCCGAGAGAGAAACTGGAGGATGACCTGACTTCGGTATTGGAACAACAATAGAATGCTTCCACTCGTCCGGCATGACACCAGAATGCCACACGTCATTGAATGCATCAAGCAGAGCCTGCAAAGCAGTCCCTTCCAAGTTGCGGAATAAGGAGTTAGGTATGCCGTCGTGGCCGGGAGCAGAGTTAGATTTGAGGCGTTCAATGGAGGCCAGCAGCTCTGCCATGGTTAGGTCAGAAGTAATCTCATCGGGGGGTTCGGTAACCGGTAAGCAAGGTGGAGAAGTTGAGGTGGAATCATAGTGGGGAAAAAACCGTCTGGCCGCCTGTTTTGCAAATGTGTCCTCATCTACATTCATAGCAAGGCGAATGCTCTCTGTGTAATCAGAAACTTGAGAAGAGCGCTCCATGGCGTGAAACACTCTCCAAAGTTGTCGATTACTCTGCTTGGAGGACAGGCGCTCACACCATGAAGCCCAACGTTGCCTTGCTAGACGCTTTTCATACCGCCTCGCACGCGCGGTAGCCCGGTGAAGAGCGGGGATAGCCGATGGGTCATCGGGGTTACGAGCAGCATAATGATCTGCCTGGCGACGCAGAGCCCAAAGATTCAGGAGGTGGATGTCCGGGTTTGGCTCGTCTTCATTTACAGTGGTGGTAATCGTGTGGGACGCAAGAACAGCAGAGAGAGTAGACAATGCTGATGATGGGGTGAAATCAGATAAGCGATTGTCTGCGCGTACAGAGTCCCAAGATGTTATTCGTACGCTACGGCGTATTTTACGTATCCGCGAAGGAGTGAGAGAGATAAAGATAGGACTGTGATCACTACCCCAGGTATCTGGTTCAACAGCCCAACGAGGGCTACCAGGGCCTAACCACCAAGTCAAATCAGGTGAATAAGGCCCACCTCGTGGACGGGTAGATGTATGCGGGTGGTTTAAAAGGTGAAAAGAATTATCTGAAAAGCTTCCCTGGATGTGTGCACCCCTGGGAGAATCCGATGGGTAACCCCACGAGGTGTGTGCGCCATTGAAGTCTCCACCGACTAGAATAGAGATACCCGAGTAGGTAGAACGCAGAAAACGAACCCATCCAAGATTAGGAGATGCGGAACCAGGACGGCCATAAAAGGAAACTAGTATAAGTGGCGTGCGTACAGGCTTAACTAGGAGTGCTACCACCTCTTGGCGTGTGTTACACCAGCGTGAAAGGTCGATCGGTGTGTGGGGAACTGAAGTGTGAATATAAATTGCAGATTTACCTGGGCTGTGGGAAGAGGTGATGCAACGGCGATCAGGAATGGAAGGTGAATGGTAAGCGCAGAATCCTGAAAGGCGAGGAAGTGAGTTATGCTCTTGAAGTAAGAAGGCCCACGCCTTTAGCTTTTTGTCGCGAAGACGGATGTTCACTTCAGAGGCCTTATTCGCAAAGCCTCGACAATTCCACTGCACCACCAGAGACAGTGCATTATCCATTGCGAGGCCGAAGAGCTTCTACGATGAGGGAGGTCACCTGCTCCATAAGGGCTAATATTTTATCCACTGTCGGGGTATTCAGGGTTAACGTGTTGTCTGCACGTGATTGTGGATTGTTGCTTATTCGAGGTGAATCATTTGAAATCTTATCACGAGGTATTATAGTTCTTCGAGAGGGGTGAGAGCGACGCTGTTCTCGGATCTGGGTGAGTTCGTCTAGACGTTGGCGAGCCTCTGCAATGGCATTGTCTAAAACAGCGTCTTCATCTGCGGCATCCACATGTGATTGGTGCACTGGCCGTTTTGGTGTACCATTTGATCCACGAGGGTGGGTCGCTTGTGCGTATGAACCATGCTGAGAAGACGTATGATGAGCAGGTGGGTCAAGTAAAGGAAGTGCAGGGAAGTCGGTTTCTTCACATGTAAGAGCAGCGAAGCGATTACTTGTAGGAATATCTTCTTTTCCAGGCGGCTTGCGCGACGGCCTCGTTCTCTTCTTCTTTGGACAAGCGGGGGAGCGCATGTCATGGTCCGCCGATTTGCATAGGGCACAAAGCGCTATTGGTTCATTCATGTCGGCCACAGCTGCCGGATTAGGGCAGGTATTTTGCATGTGCCCTTCTTTATGGCAGTGATAACAAAATATACGACGAGGTCGGAAGGGCTGTGGTTTGATAATCGCACCATAATAGGTTAGGTACTCAGGCAAAGTCAGCGGGCCTTGTAGAGTGAGTAGGTATGAACCCCTGCGCCCCAGAGGCCGTGCTTGCAACACTGAGTGAGTTGAACAGCGAATGTTTGCTCGCACCTCCTCAGAAGGACTTCTGCTGTCAACATGGTAAACGACGCAGCGGAGGGTGTCAGGGCCAGAGGCAAAATATATTTGCACTGGGACATGCTCATTCGCATCCAGGGGAATTTGAGTAACTGCACACATTTTCTGGGCGTCCACCAAGGATGGCAAGTTCACCGTAATGGTGTTCGATGGGCGATGGACGACAAATCCACAGTAGTTAGTAGAACCTAGAACTTGGTCAATTGTGGCTTGGACACACCGGGGAGGGATAGTCGTTATATCAAAGCGCAATGTAGGCTTGATGGTGACGCGGAACGAGTTAGCAGCAAGTGGAAGCGAGGCTCGACTCACTGGCGGCATCTGTGGTGGTGTCAGGGGCTGACACGCTGTAGTTGGCCTTGGAAGGGAAGACTGAATCGGTGCGACGGGCACAGTTCCTTGAGGGAGGGTTACAGGCACCGAGGCGGCGGTGCAATCCATGGGACAAGCCGAAGTCGTTCCATCCGAAGACGAAGCAGACTGGGGGCATGTAAGCGTTGATGATTGCGTGGACGTGGATGTTGCGCCAGGTTGTAACACAGCGGAAATCCGCACACCTGTCGTCGGCGGAGCAGAATCCATGCAGGCGCGTAGCCCAGCCTCGCTCGGCAACGCCGAGCTAAGCCTAGCCTGCGCCTGAGGGATCCGGTTGGACTTTCTTACTTGAGAAAGGGCCCAACGAGTCGGAAATCGCTCCACAGGGGCGTCTTCGTCATTCGTTCTTACGGAGGGCACTGTCCTACCCACACAAAACGACAGTTAATAGGCGAAACAAGATAAAAACACAGAGCTCTAAGCGGACACGTATCAGCTCAGGCGCTTCTTCTTCCTCTGTCACGCTCACAGTATAGCTCGAGGTTATGTCAGCCGAGCAGTGAGCCAGGTTGATTCCCCCGATTTCTCGAGAGATGCACTAATCTCATTTCATGACTACACTAATCACTTTAAACTAGATAGGCGGATATATCCTCCACCAGACAAGAAACTAGCGCACACGTATCCAGCACAATACAATCCAAATTGTAAACACTGCGGCGAAATAGCAGGATATAATCACATATTATGGAGCTGCAAAAAAGCGCCGCTACCAGCGGACCTACTGTCCCTTCTTTTGAGCGGTGGGAGGCTATACTGGCCAGCTCAGACCCGTTAACGCAAGTTCGGGCTACTGAGTGGGCTCAAATTTGTCGCCGAGAGCAACGGTCTTGAGGCCATCTATAGCGCCCACAAATCGCTCATTGCTGACAATAAAGGTCTATTCACACTTGCGACTAGATGAGGCGCGCGACTGGTAGTCGCGCGACAGAGGAGAGGAGCTCGCCACTACCGATGTTCACACTTGCGACTGTCGCCTCCTCGTTCTGTTCCGGTTCCGAACGAGTTGGGAGTAGGAGAGCTGCTGGGCGATGACAGCGAACGTCGGTATACAGCCGCTTGCCAGACACTTCAGCTTTTTTAGGCGAGCCCGTGCGGATGCCGCGCTCTCGTGTTTCCAGGAGAACGCCGACGTGTCAATGTAAAATGTTGCGCCTGCGTGAAAAACCCATTTCTCAAACTCCTCCCAGGCCATATCCTGCTCCCTGCCTTTGAATTCCGGGTGCCGTTTGTTAAAAAGGTAAGGGTATTCTTTAATTGCATTGAGAAGGTGCTCGATCGAGTACTCCGGGACCTCGCTGATTGATGAAATGGTTTGCGACTAGTAGTCGCGCGACTGAAAATTCGGCCCGCGGCAGTCGCTTTTCGACCGATGCGACCATTTGCGACTGTCGCTTTTCGACCAAAACGGTCGCGCGACCGCTGCTAGTCGCAAGTGTGAACGGGAATGCAATTAAAGAATACCCCTACCTTTTCAACAAACGGCACCCAGAATTCAAAGGCAGGGAGAAGGTATATATGGCTTGGGCGGAGATTGGAAAGATATTCAGACTATCCGGTAAGTACCATGAACTTTTGAGAAATGGGTTTTTCACGCAGGTGCAACATTTTATATTGACACCGTCTATTCGTCGTCGGCGTTCTCCTGGAAACACGAGAGCGCGGCATGTGCACCGGCTCGCCTGAAAAAGCTGAAGTGTCTGGCAAGCGGCTGCTACCGACGTTCGCTGTCATCGCCCAGCAGCTCTCCTACTCCCAACTCGTTCAGAACGAGAACAGAACGAGAAGGCGACTGTCGCAAGTGTGAACATCGGTAGTGGCGAGCTCCTCTCCTCTGGTCGCGCGACTGGTAGTCGCGCGTCCTCATCTAGTCGCAAGTGTGAATAGACAATCCAAAATCAGCCTGGCCCGTTGCGACTAGCAGCGGTCGCGCGACCGTTTTGGTCGAAAAGCGAAAGTCGCAAATGGTCGCATCAGTCGAAAAGCGACTGCCGCGGGCCGATCGGGCACTGCCATAACCTCCATAGTGAATAGTCGCGCAACCAGAGGAGAGGAGCTCGCCACTACCGATGTTTACACTTGCGACTGTCGCCTTCTCGTTGTTCTACAGGGACTTGAATATTTGGGGGCTGGGATTTAAAAAATTCTTATGCAAAATCTACTGCTCCATTCGAGCTGAAATAACGTTCACAAAGTACCAAATTATCGTCTACGTTATCTGATAAGTGATTCAACATCGGTACTTGCCTAGATTTTCCGAAATCGAGAAAAAACTGCTCTCGACGGCGTGCAAAATTTTCGCAAAGAGAGTCGAAAAGCTATTTTGACATGATGCGTCATCTGTCGAGCAGGGATACAAGCTCCATCCCGGCCGTTGGTGCCCTTGCCTCGCTGCCCGACAGATGACGCATCATGTCAAAATAGCTTTTCGACTCTCTTGTGCGAAAATTTGCACGCCGTCGAGAGCAGTTTTTTCTCGATTTCGGAAAATCTAGGCAGGTACCGATGTTGAATCACTTATCAGATAACGTAGACGATATTTTGCTACTTTGTGAACGTTATTTCGGCTCGAATGGAGCAGTAGATTTTGAATAGGAATTTTTTAAATCCCAGCCCAGTTCCGAACAAGAACCAGCGGGAATGACGCCGTTCGCGCGCTTTTTCCATCTGCTTCGACGTGAAACGCTTGCGCCATCCTTGCACTCGTCCCACATACTTTTAATTTTGCCCGTAAAACATCCTGTTTGAAGATTCAAGTGGGGAGGAGGAGGACGTCGTCGCCGTTTTGACGTGCACTACGGCCGCGCGAGCAGTTGCAGCGCGCTCGGCGCAGAAACAACGACGGCGGCGTCGGTGGTGGGTCCGTATACGATCGCGAGAGGTGGCCGGGCACGCAAGCCGCCTTCTACCGGAGCTAAGGGCTCATGACGAGGAGTATTTCAGAGAGTAAGTTTTCATTTCAAGCTCAAGTTCTAATTTATTAAGTGAAACCTCTCTCCCTTTTTTTTTTATTTTTTTTTATTTTTATTTATTTTTTTTTTTTTGCACTTCGAAGATTCTTCCGTATGCCACCGCGGATCTTTCACACACTCCTGAACCTGGTACGAAGCGCAATCACTGTGCAGGATACCAGGTTCAGGAGTGCGATATCAGCACCAGACCACTTGGCAATGACCCTAAAAATGGAAAATTTTCACATCAGTCAAATATTTACTATTACATTCTGTAATAACAGCTGGTACTTTAGTTATGACCATCTCATAACTGAATGCTGGCTGAATTTTATTTCAACAGCTCATGCTGCATATAGCAACGAATGAACATGCTTTTCTGTATGGACAATCTAATGTAATTCTTGCGGTGAGGCTATATACGAGGATCATATCTTTTGTGTACAAGTGAACATCACAGTTATTATATATAGATGATTTTCAGCTCTTTTTTTTTTTTTTATTCCTTTTGCAGGTTCCTGGCCACAGGTCAGAGCCTGAGGGAATTGTCGTATAATTTCCTAATCGGAAGATCGACAGCGAGCTGCCTGGTGGCAACAGTCTGCCAAGCACTTTGGGATATTCTTAAACCGCTCTATGTCACCCATCCACAAATAGCAGACGGATGGCTAAAGGTAGGTAAACTTTATCTTTTAGCCAAATTTCTTGTTGCTCTGCTCTAATGGCACAGATTGTTAGTGCACATGGCTTTTCCGCAATGCTTCACAGGAATAATGTGTTAGTAGTGACCAATGTAATTCAGTTTGATTTATAGAAGTACGCCATTGAAACTTATTCTGCAGATTGCAGCAGACTCCGAAGAAAGGTGGCAAATGCCACATTGTGTCGGTGCCATCGATGGAAAGCACGTCTCCATCGAGTGCCCGCCGAACTCTGGCAGCGCAGATTATAATTACAAAGGCTTCTTCAGCAAACCCCTTCTTGCTGTCTGTGATGCCCATTATAGGTAAAACTGTCATCATCATCAGCCAGACTATACCCACTGCAGGGCGAAGGCCTTTCCCATATTCCTCCAATTAGCTCAGTCGTGTGTTAGCTGTATCCACTTGACCCCTGTAAAGTTCTTAACCTCGTCCACCCATCTGACTTTCTGCTGCCACCTGCTATGCTTTCTTTTGTATTCTATGACAATTTTGGCAGCATCAGCTAATTAACACTGGTTTAATAACCTGAAGAACCACCACAGGCTTTCATGGTTGCAAACCATCAAATAGTGTGAATATGAGGCACTTGGTCGATCTTGATACTGTGCAAAGGGCAACAGTTCATGCAAGCTTTTAAACTTCACTGCATGCTCAAAATTAAAGAACACTACACAAGCGCAACAACATAATATTATTGTAAAGTCCACTTACCGGTTGAAACTAAATCCACAGTAATCACAAACACATCCACTGCTACTCTATGTGTGCTAAATTTGAAACTATATATATTTTTTTGTGCAGGTTCCTGTATGTCAAAATGGGACACAGTGGAAGTGAATCAGACGGAGGAATTTTTTCCGCGTCTACATTAAAGAGCAAAGTTTCTCGGGGCGAGTGGGGCTTCCCAGCTGCAACACCTATTGGCACCGAGGGCCCACTGCCATACTTCTTTGTTGGGGACGAGGCATTCCCACTGAAAGAATTTATGATGAGGCCATATCCAAGACGAGGTAGAGGACTTCGATATTTGACTTCACTCTTTGTTCCTGCCAGTGATACAGCACTTTTTCTATAATTGTTTCCTGCATGTACCATAATCCTAATACTAATTTGTTTTCTCCAGGCATTGCCTCTCTGGTGTGAATGTTTGTCATATGTTACGACTACAAGAAAGCAGAACATGTGCCAGTGTAAAGCATAAAAGCTATTGTGCAATGCCGCAAATCTATCTTTGCACCATCTTTTCTTCACCTACTTAGACGGTTTTTGGTTTAGTGATATCGGCAAATGAACATGCTATTATAAAGCGGATAGAAATTGCATTACAGAAATGCCTTTCACATGCATGTAGTAGCACGAGTACCAACGCACTTGTAGTTTTAATTTTTATACGTTGAGCAATATGAGCCTGAGACAGTACTCTGCTTTAAACTTTCTAGCTTCACCAGAGGCTCAGGGCCATGCTTTCTGAGAGATTTAGTAGGATGCTAGGTTTTATAGTGGACTGCATGCAAATAAGAATTGCACAATGTTTTTCTGATTTATATGTCATGTTCTTGTCTTCAGCCTTGCACGAAACTGCATCCCAGTCTGGCTCATCTGGCTGTGAGCGGCGTGTGATTAATTATCGGCTGTGCCGGACATGCCGCATCATAGAAAACGCATTTGGCATCCTGGCACGGCAGTGGAGGATTCTGCGCCGACCCTTTAAGGCTCAGACTATTAACATCAACAGGTACGTTGGTGCTTGCATTGTGCTGCACAGCTACCTGCTTAAAGAGTCCGCAGAATCCTCCTCCATTTACTGTCCGCCAGGCTCTGCCGACGCTGAAGACTGGGAAGGGCGTCTCGTGCCTGGGAGCTGGAGAGATGATGCCACCAGCTCCGTGTTCGCTGCACAGCGACTCAGGCTCTAATGCCACGCGGTATGTGGTTTGTATTTCCTCAACTATTTGTACTGATCTGTGCAGTGGATACACCACCAAAACAGGAACATACTTGCCTGTGTGCTACATGAAGTAAATGGTGTGGATAATCACAATTATAGATCTACTAAAACTCTAATTGGCCCTAATGTATTTCAAAAAATGGAAAAGGAAAGGAGTAAGAACACAGTACACTGAGAGGTTGAGGAGAACCCAGTTTCAGAAATCTCTGTAACGGTGTAATGGTGTATAGTTCTCTGCAATCGTGTACAGTCCCAGAATATTAATACTTTGGCTTTATGTGACATGCAGTCAGGTGACTTATGTTGGTAATGGAATAAAACTTGACAGTGCAATTGCTTTGCAGGTATGCAAAGAAAGTGCGTGACCATCTCACGCACTACTTCGTCACAGCTGGTGAGGTGCCATGGCAGCATGCAATGATCACTGGCAATCGAGAGTAGAAAAAGGTGGGCTCAACACTGGTGAAGTTTATTTTATACAAAGAGAACTTACCAGATATGTTCTCTTGCATGTTCAGCAACGTAAATCATGAAGTCTTTTCAACAATACTTACACAAGTGCAGTGAAAGCATCTATAAGTACTAACAGGCTACTGTAGTAACATAAATGATGACAGGTCAGGGATTGCACAGAAGTTTGTATAAGTAGAATTCCCTCAAGGATAGGCGACATGCAACCGAAATACCTAAGAAAGTAAAAAAATGAACAGCGTTGCCATAAGTCAGTGGTAGAGAACTGGACGTGAGATTCGGAAGTTGTGGGTTTAGATCCCATGAACAGCATGTAGTTTTTTCTCTTATTTTAAAAACAATGACCTGTGCAATTCCTTTATTATTTCACTTGTCAAAAATAAATATCCCCTATGGTTTCCTTGGTGTCAAGTGGCTGTTGGCTTCCTTCATGTCTCATAATGAGCCACCTATTTTCCCTATATTTGTTTGCTATTTGCATATTTGAAAGTATTGCACAATGTCATCAAGTATAAAAATGAAATAGGACAATGTCTACCAGAACAATTTGATGCCCTAACGTGAACAGGGTATGCAGTATGAAATACCAGGTTAAATGCAATGGATAACCTATTATTGATGCAGTAATAAAGCAAGTTGTGACAAGAGAAGAAAATTTACACTCTATAGCAGTCATAAGCAATCAGAAATGCAATGAGATATTAAGTTAATAAAGAGTTAGTAGCACAGGTACTGACGATGTCATAGATTGCACAAAATTTGCATAAGTAATAAGCCATTTGTACACTAATATCACTTGCATATTTCAAAGTATCACATAATCTCTTCAAATATAAAAATGGAATAGGAACAATGTCTACCAGAAAAAAAAAGATGCCTTAAACATGAACAGGACATGCAGTATAAAATACCATGTTTTAAATGCAGTGGATAGCCTATTATTGATGAAATTAGTAACACAAGTTATGACGACTGAAGATAATTTGCACTTCATAGCAATCATAAGTAATTATAAATGCAATGAGATACTCTGTTAATAAGGAGGTAGTAACACAGGTACTGATGATCAGTCGTAGATTGCACACAGTTTGTATAAGGAAAAAGCTATTTGTACTCTCTATCACTTGCATATTTCAGGTAGAACGAGAGGAAGAAGATGGTTTACACGATATGAAGGAGCATTGAACAAGGGTAGGTAGGGTACGCCTCAGTTCACAGATCGAGCCAATATTTCGACAAGTGGACTTGTCTTCGTCTGGGCCCAGACGAAGACAAGTCCAATTGTCGAAACGTTGGCTCGACCTGCGAACTGAGGCGTACCCCATTTACCCTTGTTCAGTGCTCCTTCATATTGCCTACTTCAAAGTATCAAATGATCTCCTAGAATATAAAAATTGAATAGGAATAGCTCTTGGATATTCTTATCATATGCTACAAACAGTAGAAAACACAATATGGGACCAGCTTAGGCACTGCTTTCAATGCAAAACCAGTCTAAAATGGTTGCAATTCCCTGCTTCTTTTGGTCATCCTGACTGGCTGTCACGGCTCCGGAAGGGGTGCGAGACACCTTCTCGAACCGAGGCAAAGGTAGTTGGAACTTTGACACCCAGCGTTAGCCAGTTAGGTTCAGCGTTGTGAATGAGAACAGAGCCACGAAGTCAATGATGGAAAAACAACTATATATTCTCAGTATTATACACAGGATTATACGACGCAAGCATTTACAGACATTTAAAACAACACAGTTAAGGTAGCGTACATAAAAACACTAGCAATTACAAATACATCAGTCAAAATTCTCACTATCATGATACATGCAAATTGAACACAGACGTTTAAAACAAGATAAGACGAGTGTAGAAAAAGTTCGGAAGAAACTAGGAAACGGGCATATTGTCCGACGAGCGCGGCGGCACTCCACTCACAAAGACGACGCAGATGGGGAGCTCTCGAAGGCGATGGTCCTTCCGGAGCCCTGGGGCGAAGTCTTCGTGGTGCGATGCGGCGGCGGTTCGGGGAGCCCGGAGTGCTTGGAGGCAAGAGGCGCACTGCCGTTGGGTCCGAGTCGGCTTCTTTTCTAGCCTTCGGTTGACAATGCGTAAGACACGCCCACACAACAGTTCCCTCCCCAAGTCAGGGTCCGTAGAAACAAACACGCACAAGTGCACACGCAGGAAGGGGCACGTAGGCCCCGCAACTTCCACACTGCATGGCCGCCATGTTGCTGATGAAAAAACGTAAGTCACAACCAAAACAACCAAAAAAGGATGCACGTACGCCAACAACTTCGGCCCTGCTAGGGGTCACATTGCAAAACAAGCTGGGAGGACGCCCCCGCTCGCGCACTGCGAGGGGGTTTGTCTAACTCACGACCTACCCCACGAGAAGAACGCGCATGTATGCGTGCTCTTGACATTACCGACAAGGCAGAGGCACACAGAATACGCTGAAATATCTCAATAAACTCTTCTAGAATACTACATATGGTTAATTTCCATATTATAAAAATATAAATGCTGCCACGTTTGTGACACTGGCAGACAGGACCGACCAACTAAGTGGGGAATTGTGCATGATTTTAGACTGGTTTTGTATTGAGAGCGATACGTAACATGGCCCCTGGACTAAACAGCTTATTCAAAAATAAGCGTCTCGGGCTGCTACTTCAGCCTCATATACTGTAGTTTCAATCTGGTGCATGAGGTCTTAGCTTGTGTGCACAAGCAAATTGCGCAATCGGGATTCAAGGTGCAAGCAGAAAATGAAATAGAATTGTTTTTTTTTTCTTCATCCGTTGCTCTCCGATTTGTGCAAGGTGGTCCATGCATGCCTCAACAATCACCTCCTGGCTTCTGCCCTCTCCTGCATTTCTGCAGACCAGGCATTTCACATTAGTGCACACTGTTAGGCGGTTGGTTAAACACTCAAGGTAAATTTAGCACAAAGCTGACCAGGCAAGAAAGTCTGCACAGACAAAGCACAGGCATATAAGTGGTAAAACCAACTCGCTTTTACCCTTACTCTATATTTTGACATTACAGTAGTTCGAAAATGTGATGCAACAAACAAAGATTGGAAATACTCACTTAGAATTTCTTCCTCTCTTTTTTGTGGCACCCGTGCCCTGTAATGAATTGCACAGTTTGCAGCATCAAATAAATGCATTCATCTTCTGCCATCTGCTCAGCTAATTTGACTGGGTAGCCACACATATACTGTTTTGCAGGTGGTGCTTCAGGTGCTGCCACCGGTGGTGCTGCCATTTCAGCCTCTTCTGGCATGTATCTGCATGTCCATTACAACAAGGACACTTACGCTACATGCAACCTATATGAAAAACGAACCTAGCTTTGAAATAGTAGTAATATGCCAGAATATTTAAACTTTTCCTTACTGTTGTCTGCAGGCCTCTCCCCCTGCATTGCTGCCATTGGAGTGCGACGAAGCCTCACTGAATACCTGCAGTGCCATGGAACTGCAATGCCACAACGAAAACTGCATGAACCCTAACTCTTCCTCTGTTCTTCTCATGCAGTGCACCTCATAAAAATGTATGGTGACAGTAACTGTGTTGAGAGAACAAACCTCTGGAAAACTGTTTTTGTCAAACTCACTACAATGTTCACTGCACTTCATTGCTGCTCATTGTGGTTATTAGGGTGCGGATTGAGTGGTTCTTCATTCTATTTGTTCATCTCTTTCGGCCGGCATTGTGCTTTATGTTGTAGTATACCCTCTCTATTTACCGTGTTTGTTGTAAATTTTTGTACTGCAACACCTTGAAGATAGTTGCTGTCGAGACAGCTTTATGTATTCCTCCAATTGTACCCCTGCAATATGCCCTTGAGGCGTAGCAGGTACTTGTATATATGTAAAAAGAGTGCATATGAAGCTGGTGCCAGGCTGCAATATCTGCTTTGTTTTATCTGCGGTGGGAGGCGAGGTAGAGTGGGGGGGATGGTGTTGCCTGTGTGTATTGACAGCATTTTATTGTGATGGTATTCATAGTGGTGATATCCTCCTTCTATAACTAGAGACAGACTCAGTGGTTGGCAAATTCAATAGCTGCATGCCTTTTGTGCCATTTTCCTTGAGCAAGCGTGTATGGTGCCTTGTATTTGTTTGTGGCCGCTATACTCACAGTTTTAGATCTGTCTGGGTAGCTTTTAGCTTCTGTGTAAATGACATCTGGATTTTTGTCACAGTCTCATTTCAGTGATCCTTAACCCAGGCTTGCCTCTTTCCCGCATTCTGTTCAGAGTTCATGTTTCTTGGTGTTGGTGCTGCCTGATTTTTTCACTGAGGCCATAGGGCCTGGACCAATTATAGTGGTATGGGGGTGTTCGATGGTCGATAGCAGTTTGTGAAGTGCTCTGCCAGTGCACAAGTCTCCTAGTCTGACTCGGTGCATGAGGTTGTACCTTAAATATTCACTCACTTTTCACCGCCCTCTTCAACTCTATAGGTGACACTGAAAACAAGACAAAAGCACATGTATTACACGCACCTGCCCAAAGAAACTAGTCTCTCTCAACAGGATGGGACAGATTCATTTTTTAATCAATGAGTGTTGCTACTTGTAAAGTACACACTTGTGTAAAGCAGCAGGTTATTGTAGTGATGCATGGTTTCTTACCTCATGTCACCATCTGCACTGCAGAGGATGCTGAAAAAAAAAAAAAAAAAAAGTATGCATGTATGTTTAAGCTTATTGTACCCATGCATAAAGGTGCCCCTGGATAAAGCAGATTAATGATAAGAGAAAATAAAGATGTCTAACTGCACAAATTTTTGTGTAAATCTCCTTATTCGACCCCGGTAAGCAGTAAAATACGGTCTATCTCAGCGGAAACATTTTTACTGTGCAGGGCACAGTTATTAGCAGTACTAATATGCAGCAAGCATAGAACTAAAAGCACTGAATGCACAGTTTGATTGCACCTAACTAGCCTCCCCAAGATGATACTGGTACTATTACACTGTTATTGAATCCCTACAGGGCCTTCATGCTGTTCATTTAATAAACGTCTATATTGTTGAACTCGTTAAACACAATAGACTTTTTTTTTCCCCGCATACATTCATGAAACTGTATCCATTATTATGGTCAGGGCATAGCTTGCACAATGTTAACATGTTAAACTCACAGTTCAGGCTGCGGTGCGTCCTCCATGAGCTCAACCATGGCCTCAAAATGGGGCCAGTTGATGGTGGGTATATCGGCAGCCCCAGCGCCACTCTTCTGTTTTTCCTGAATTAATTGTTTTTTCCTCATGTATATGTCGTTCAGGTTTTAAATTTTTTTTCTACTTGGGTCCCTGTAGGAGGAGAAAAGCTTGTCCATGAAAGCTTGCACGAGGCAAAATAACCTTGCTGCAAAGAATGCTGTGTGTTCAGCTTGTTTTACCTGACAGCTATGTTTTGTGCAAATTTGTGAGATTTTCTCAAAACAAGAATTTTGTTAAAACATTAGACTAATTAGACTAATATGTGCGCATGCTTGCTTAAAACTCGGTTGCGCAATACATGCTGGCGCCACAAAAAGGGATCGGTTTATTGCCAAGGCATATATCCCGGCTTCTCTACACAAACACGAGCCTCAAGAGCTATATATATACAAAAGGAGCATCGCTTATTGTTTCACACGAGCTCGTGTGGGTAGATGCCTGCAAGAGCATTCATGCTGTTGCTGTTGTCCAAATAATTAACACATGTAGCAAAGTTTGAAAGAGCGCAAACACACACGACCACTAAAGACAAGAGACGAGACACAAGCGTTAAACACAATAGACTTGTGTCTCGTCTCTTGTCTTTAGTGGTCGTGTGTGTTTGCGCTCTTTCAAAGTTTTCCAAATATGTACCAACTCGCCCAAAAAGAGGTGTTAATGATGTAGCAAAGAAATTTTTTGAAGTACTTTCACGTAATAAAAAAAAATGTGATTGGAGGGATAGAGGAAAGGAAATAAAAAGGAAAATAAATGAAATATGAAATGAAAAGTTCTCTCAAATATTGACACCGTCCATTCGTCATCGTCGTTCTCTTGCAAATACGAGAACGCGGCATGCGCGCGGGCTCGCCTGAAAAAGTTTTGGTGTCTAGCAAGCGCTCCGCTTTTGGGCTGCTACCGACGTCCGCTAATAATGACATCTTATTGATAAAGCCCTGGAAAAACTCTTTTTGAGCGCTATTAGCGCCACCTGCCTCAGGTTCACCTGGTTCAGTACGCCAGGCACAGTTGGGAGTAGGAGAGCTGCTGGGCGACGACAGCGAACGTCGGTAGCAGCCGCTTGCCAGACACTTCAGCTTTTTCAGGCGAGCCCGCGCGCATACCGCGCTCTCGTGTTTCCAGGAGAACGCCGACGACGAATAGATGGTGTCAATATAAAGCTTAACGAGCAGTTGAATTCTTTCCGTTCTCCAGAATGTTGCGCCTGAGTGAAAAACCCATTTCTCAAAAGTTCATGGTACTTACCGGATAGCCCGAATATCTGTCCGATCTCCTCCCAGGCCACATCTTTCTTCTCCCTGCCTTTGAACTCCGGGTGCCGTTTGTTGATAATGTACGGGTATTCCTTAATTGCATTAAGAAGGTGCTCGGCCGAGTACTCCATTTTCTCGTCTTCCTGCCAATTTCCAATTTGCCGCCGGCGATGACAATCGCATGTGCGCAGGCATGACCTACTTCCGGGACCTCGCTGATTGGTGAAATGGTTTGCGATTAGTAGTTGCGCGACTGGAAATTCGAGCAGTGCCCGATCCATAGAGTTAGTGGAGTTAGCTCTATGGCCCGATCGGCCCACGGCAGTCGCTTTTCGACCAAAACGGTCGCGCGACCGCTGCTAGTCGCAAGTGTGAACGGGCCTTAACTGGGCCACCGAGACACCCACAGATACTCATTCATTCATAACTTTATTCATGAGGATTACCTGAGGCCTAGATGGGAACAGGGTGGATTAGGTGAGGTTGAGGGCGCTCAAGAAGGTTATATATTACCGATATTACCTCCTTGAGTGCGCCAGACTCCGACGTGAAGTCTAGCAGGGCACGGCCGCAGGTCACGGTCGGTCTCGAGGGAGAGCGCGCTTCTCTGCCTTGGCTTCTCCGCAGGTGAATGTGTTTCACTCAATTCACGGTTGAGAGCAGCATAATCGCGGCTGGGGAGGCTAGAGTGCCTCGATGCGCGCCCGGGTGCGCATCGAGGCACCCTAATCGCGGCTTGCGTGGGCGCCTCGATTGACTCGATCGACTCGATACGCGCGAATGCGCTTGTCACGTGATAGTTTTTGTATTTCGCGGGCTTTCTTTGGAGCTCGGAAAAAAAGATATAAAGGCAACTTTTTGTGTCGCAAATAAATGGAATGAAGGTTTGGAAAGGTGCTCTCCAACTTTGCAAATCACATTGTCTAAAGTCAATATCAAATAAATTAAAAAAATTAACCCAATTAACTATAATGACATTTCCGAAACAAAAAATTGCCTGTGGTGCGCAAGATGGCTGGCAGCTGTAAACACTTGGTTCCCCTGGGATATCTCAAATATTGAATTTTTTACCTCTTGGTCCAAGTTAGCTAGGACACCTGGTAATTCTTTATAGTGAAAGTGCTTGGCGCAGCAAAAGGCCATCAAAAGAATCGTCATATGAAAACACAGTTCCAGTGGCAGTCATTCATATTGTCCTTTCAGGCGCTAGTAGGCCCGGGAGTTGAACAGTGTTGACTATTAGTTTTTCTTGTACATTGCGCTTTCTCGTTTTCATTTATCAGTCGCTACTGCCGCCCACTGTAGCCGCGCGCGCTGTTGGCACAGAGAAGGAAGCCAATGCATGCTCTTCGCCGGATAATTCCAGCAGTACGTACTCGGCTCCAAAAGTGCTGAACTACTCTCCAGGCATAAACCAAACTATTTCTACGCACAAGCGAAGCTTATGCTTTAAAATATTCACACACGTGGACTGGTTTCGAAGACAGCGTCGCTTGGCGCTGCGTACGAGTATTTGCCTACACCCCATGTTTACCTTTGCTTGCAAACACGACGCTTGTGTATACTTTTGATTGACTTTACCTTGTATAAATGAGTGGTTTGTCTGAGCACGGCACCTAACCGGAATTTTTTTGGGTTCTGGTTCACGCCTTTCGGGTTTGGCTCCGGAAGCACATTCCGTTCCTGTTCGAACCGGTTGAAACAGGTACAAAAAAAAAAAAAAAAAAAAAAAAACATATCGGGTGTATTTTTAACTCCACTTTTTTAATAGTGAATTTTCTTTCCTGTTACAGTATATAATAAAAGCTGAAAATTTATATAGTAGTCCGTCTATTGTTTCACACAAGTTCTATTTTACTACTGCATGCATAACATATGTTTCGTTGCACACACCCCAAGACTAAAGATGTATATAGCATACCATATGGTGACTATACAGCACTCGAGGACGCGGGCGCCTCTGCATTTCGCGTTTCTATGGAGATGAAAGGCAAAGGCACCCGTGCATTGTGGCCCGAAGGGCACGGACAAAACTTCAACGCCAATACTTGGCGGAGCTGACTTTTGTCATCACCGCCACGTATTGGGTTGGATTCATCATATTTGCCGAAGAACCAGATTAATTAAATGTCTTGCTCCTGTGGCCGCGATGCGACCACTGTCTTGTTGCGGCTCACGACTTTGAGGCTAGACTCGTTGCATAATTTACTACAAGCATGGTATGACTCCATGGCTGCTCGCAAATATTTTGCGTGCTCAGCAAATGCTGTCAACTTTTTTTTTTTATTTTCCAGCATAGAAGGTTCGAAGGAAAAGGACATTGTCGAGGGTTGTTGAAGTCATCCGCGGGTTCGATGACAAGAGAGGATATATCGATATATATAGCGATACAGTACAGAAAATGCTCTCTCGACGCTGACTTGTGTAGATGGCACAGCAAGCGCTACTGTAGCTAGTGAATACAGTTCTGGGCGCCGCAACATGTCCTCCTCCCAGAATTGCAAAACACTCGAGTCTGCTTATTCTAGGCACCTTTTCAAATGGATCGAGCAGGCTCTGTATTCCTTCAATTTTGAGAGAACTGTCGCTGTCTCAGAGTCCTTGCATGTAGTCTTCTCATCAAGCAAGTTCGAGATTCTGCTGTCGCCTGTAGCGGTACTTGATCGACGCCAGCGATCCTACGAAATCGCTTTCATTTAGTGAGTGTGGTGACCAAATGCTGTTTTGCTCGACACCTTTCTCGCTTGTCAACGTAATGTGGTATCACGGCCGCTCGATGTAAGCGCATTGGCGTCGCTAGGGTCACACGCACCCGGTGCGAAGGCGCGGCGCCTTTGTCCCCGCGATTTAAGCACCGAATCGCAACTTCCTTTCTACCTCCTCTGTGCTCATGATTTGCGTTGAAGTTCGCCTTGCACCCAATCACGCAGTGCGAGTGGCAATTTTTTTTTTTTTTTTTAACACTTATACGCAGTGATCGTGCCCCGGCCACGACTGATAATTGAGTAAAACATCACATCAAAAGCATATATATCCGAAAAAGGCAGAAACATTAGCTCGTGTAAATTGCGAGAAAATTCACTGAGCAAGAGGCTTAAGACAGGTGATTGCCCAGTACCAGACCGTAATAATTCAAAGTAGCCTCTAAACTACGCATTGTGTAAACGTTAAGCGTGTGAATCACTGTAGTCGTATGCGCACAAATATAACAAGAATGTGAAATGGCAAATGCTACAATGACTATAACGGAATAGCAACGCAACTTCGCATACATATTTAGTGACTATCAAAAAGAATCGGCGAAGAAAACGTGATAACCCGTATAGAAGCGCCTTCCTGTGTCCTCCTTGGGTTAGTGCTTACTGCACTGGTTGCACGAATTCAGCGTGAGAATAAGTTTCCAACGTGCAATAAACAACTGCACATTTATGCCGGTAACGATGGCTCAGAGGTAAGGAATGATGAACACAAACATTGCCAGACTATGCACGTTATCACGCGCGCAGGAATATGCATAGGAATGACAAGTGAGAACTATAGCGGCAAATCTATAACTCAAGGACAACTGCTACGCACAGCAAATAACTAAAGTGATGAAACAGACAAGCCGTTAATCAGGACCTTTAATGGGCATGCCAAAAAACACGACACTTGCAAAAGTCACAAGGAGCAAATAATTATGTCTGCCGCATATACAAAATTTAAAAGGCTTACACGTATCCCTCGAACGCATTCGTTAAACAATCAAGAACTGACCGATATACAAAAAAAAAAAAAAAAAATTGAACGCTTAAGGCCAGCTTTCTTCATGTAAATTATAACAAAATTATCTCGGCTATTTTAAAAGCGGACCTTCACGCAAAGAGTGCAAGACGAAAGTACAATCAAGAACTGACCTATATAAGTAAAATTTTGGTGATACGAATCCGGTTGATACGAATTTTGGGATGATACGAATTCGCGAAATTCACCGGCCAGAATGCATTGTGTACAATGTGCAAAATTTCCGATGTTCCGGTCACTCTCCCGCGCCACTACTAACTCGAACGCGTGAACTGCGACCGCAACCTTTAGCACTTCGTGATCGCCAGCCGCGCTGTATGTACGCTAGAGCTCTGCACGGGCTCGGGCTTACCCGAAAGCCCGGGCCTGGTCCACTGGTCGGGTCGGGTAAAGTACTTTGTTGGCGAGCCTGGGCTGGACACGGGCTTTTGAGCATCGGGCCCGGGCCGGGCCGGGCTCGGGCCTGTAAAGAAATGGGCCTGGGAAGGGCTTGGGCCGTCGAATAAAGGGCTAGTTTAACCGAATGCCCACTGCATATGTTTCACGTGGTTAGCAGGTGAAGGCAGTACCAGGCAAATATAGTGCCAGTTCAGGACTATTTCCAGACTGCGAACTTTTTAATACACGGTAATTCTTATGACATGTTAGGGATGTAAAGAGAAAATTAAAACAATGTGAAAAACGAACGAATATACGCATAAAAAACAGTAAATACGTATGTGAAGTTCGCTGAGTTTTTCGGGATGCTATTCGATCCTCTCATGACACGAGCTGTCTGTTTTGAAATTTTAGTCCTATTGTCCCTGTTCGCGTCCATCACCGAGCTTGTGGAAGCACTTATCGGTAAGCGCTGCCCGACAGAGGGTCAGTGGTGCCGCCGCCAAAGGACCCGTTTCCGTTCCTTTTCCCCTTCCAGGCGTGGATGCCTTCTCTGCGCGAAGCTCTCTGCAGTAGCCGCATTGTTCGAAAGCGCACAGTTTTGCGCATGGTTTGAAGAGCCCGACTTGCGGCGGTGGGCGACGTGCGTGCGACACCGGAGGGTTGTCTGAGCTACAGATAATTACAGGCAGCTCAAGAAGATGCGCCCATATGGTACGCTGGTATGGAGGCGCCACTGCTCCAGAACAAGCGAACGTCACCGCACGCGCTTCGCGCGCGATAATCGGATGCGCTAGCTCTTCTCATGTGAATATTGTCAGATACTCGTTCGCGACTGGACGGGAGCGTGTTTCGTCCACCACCCCACCCTCCACGCACGAGCGCTTCGTTTTTACAGTGTAAGTCGGCGCAATAACATGTGCTCTGAATGGAAGATGGTAAAAAAGATACAAAGCGAAAAAAGTGTGGTCGGCTTTTCTTCCAGTGGCAGTGCACCCACAACAGCTAGCAAGAGCCCCCCTCCCCCCCCCCCCCCCCTTCCCCGTCGCATACACACCGGAATTACCGGAAGGCACACAGCAGGTGTCCGACTGAGGAACGGCTACGCAATCTGCTTTAATCGCATGATCGCATGACCTCTAGCAGCGAAGCGAATCTGAAGTCAGAAGTTGTTTTGCATATTCTTCAAAAAACAGTTTTACTTGAGATCATTAGCCCCGCCGGGGTGGTGCAGTGGTAAGACGCCCGACTACTGTGCCGGAGTTCCCGGGTTCGAACCCGACCTCGGCGGCTGCGTTTCGATGGAGGCGAAACGAAGTGGCGTCCGTGTGCTGTGCGATGTCAGCGCACGTTAAAGATCCCCAGGTGGTCGAAATTACTCCGTAGCCCTTCACTACGGCTCCTCTTTCTCTCTTTCCACTTTCATTCCCACCTTCCTCCCTTCCCTTACGGCGCGGTTCGGGTGTCCACAGAGCAAGTGTGACAGTTACTGCGCCTTTCCCTTCCTGTGAACCAATTTATTTAACTTGAGATCATTAATATCGGAAAATTCATATCCGTGGAATCCAGGCCACTATATGCTTTCATCGGACAGAGAAACAATAACCAACACAACCAGAACCAGGAATTAGAATTTCACGCTACTGTTTTAATGCAAATTGGAATTAACAACAATATCTGCATTAGGAAAGCGCGCTTAGCTATGAATTTTTTTTTTTTTTTTTTTCGAGCTTCGGCAGGGTCGGGCCGGGCCGGACCGGGTAAGGTCAGAGTTCCCACTGACTGTGGCGCCGGGTCCGGGGTTGTATCGGAAAAGCCAGGCCAGGCTTGGGCGGGTAACGCAAAAGGAAGCCGGGTCCGGGCCGGGCCCGTGCTGATAATTACGGCCCGAGCAGGGCTCTAATGTACGCATCACGAGCAGTTTGCGGTGATGCGTGGTCCGCTCATCATAGACTTCGCGACTAGCAGTCTGCGGCGCCGCTGGGCCGGCGCGTCACCATCTTTTGTCGTGCTAAGACTCTAGTCGTGCTGTACGCACCGCGAGAAGTCCGCGGAGGCACCTGGCGCGCACGACGCCGACGATTGCCTGTCGCGCTGTGTGCGCCGCGAGTGGCGGGCTGTGACCGCGCGACCATAATAACCCTTCTCGGACGTAAACAGCCCTGCGCAACTGTCTTTCCCATTATTCTGCAAACTTATTCTCTTTCGTTTTGTTGACACCAATGTTCGGGTGATAGAAATTCTTTCGTGACCCCGTGAGATTCGTATAACCGAGGTTCTACTTTTACAAAATGTTTAAGCACTTAAAAACCACTTTTATTCATGGAAGTTGTAACAAAAAAAAAAAGAAAAAAAAAATCACGGTTATATTAATAGCAGTTATTCACGGAGTCTAAAGAAAAATCGAAACTACTCAAATCAAAATTTTGCTTTCCTGGCTTCCAGGACTGCGAAGCTGCTGATCACTTCGCGGGCGGCGCGCCCTTCTTTACCTTCCGTAAGGACTCCTCTGCTCTTTTTCAAGCACTGTCCATATTAACGAGACAAAAATAATGGGCCCAAGTGGGCCGTGTGCATTCTTCCCCTGTCCATTGTCCAGACAGCGAGTTTCTATATTAACGAGGCATAAATATATTGAAAAAGTTTCGTCCCCAGAAAAACTGTCCATGATTCGGGTCGTCCATATTAATGGGGGTCATATTAACGGAGCACGACTATACTTTGTTAAGAGATAGTCCTTTTGTATGCAAATACAGTTGCGCAGCATTGACTTCGTCAAGTACTGAACACCACAGGTGCAAATAACACAGGCGCCCTCTTTCTCCTTTTTTTTTTTTCTTTTTTTGTTCTAGTCAGCACGTAGTGATCAGACTTGCCATCCCCTGAGCAACAGGCATTCCGTGCCTTTCGGCGTTTAGAAAGTGTGAGGGAGTGTGTGACTGGGACGAGGAGCGAGATAGGTACAGGAGGTAAATGAACAAGACAAAATACAAAAGACTGCTGGAGAGATGCTGCCAGCGGTGCTAGCACGTACATAGGCCCGGTCCAACGTTAAAATGGCCTGGAGTCTCTAGCAAAAACCACCGTGGCATAAACTAAGGAATGTGTTTTCAAGCGCTCCTCACAACAGAATAATTCGTTCAACGTAGAGCTCACACTTGTCATTCAGTGTCTCCACCAATGCGCGCCTTTAATGTATTTACACAAAATTTATTTCGCCCCCCTCCCCTTTCCCCATCTAACGCTGACCCCCCCCCACCTCTCCCCCCCCCCCCCCGAGCCTTGCACCAGGTGCGGAGCGCACCCCCCTCGCAACGCCACTGTCCTCAGTGAACACTGCGCTAAAGGCCCGAACGAGAAACGCAGAACAAGTTCGCTCGTCTGTCGTTCCTCTCGTGCCATTCGCTCAAAAATAATAACATCGCCATAAATGTTCTGAGAGAAGCGGTGTAATTCACACAAATAAATTTATTTAATAGTGTTAGAGAGGCTGCCTTCTTTCATTAGGCTCCGTTATCAGCAACGTATTTCTAGTTAAAAGAGATGCGCTTTTCATAACCACTCAGTTTTAAACTGAGTTCTTTAAAGCCCCAGAAGATACCATATGCGCTATCATGCTTGCAATGTCAACTTATTGGACAGCGCGAAAAAAAAAAAATATAACAACACAGACGAAGAAAACCTGGAGCACACAATGGCAGCGAAAAGACCCTTTCTTCTACGAGACAAATTAAAAAAAAAAAAAAAAACGACGATTAGTTTATATATATATATATATGCTTCACTAATTTGTACTCTACACAGTTATATTTCCGGCGCTTCGAAGTCACAATCACTTCTGATGGAATTGGTTAGAAGATGTTTTTTGTAAAACTGCTATGCGCCATAGGCCGCCTCCTGGAAATTAAATGCCTGAATGTATGGGTTATGTTTGGGGCGTGGGAGCCCCGTGAGCGATTCGGTTGCTAGGTGGAGACTACGTTTATTGTGCCTTCGGGAGAGAGTGAAAGACAGAAGAAGGCATTGCTGGTCGCGCACACGGTCGGCGAGGACGGTCCAGTTCCGAGGCAACGCACGGCTCGGGTTTCGTTGGCCCGCGCGTCGTCGTCGGCGCGGTAATCTCCCCGAAGCGGCTTGCTCGCAGGTGCAAGGAGGCATTGCAACCGGAGCGGCAGTGCGTCCGTTTGCTAGGAGGCGGCGTAGCTGTGCGTCGGTTCGCGTACACAACAATATGAATAACCCTTGTTTTTTCAATAAATTCGAGGAACATTAATGAACCTTACACACAGAAACACCAACTAGCCCAGTTAAGAGCATTGACAGAAAGTTGTTTGCTGGTGGCTCGATCTTGCCCAGGGTTTTCCTTGGTTATGAATTAACACGTTTAATGTGCCATATCACAACGTTAAGCAAGGAAAACACGGCAGGAAAGGGACTGAGATAAGCCCAGCTACCAACTTCATACCGGCAGTATTAACTAATCAATTAAGCTTTTGAACAAGACGGCGAATCGCAACGCGGGGAAATCAACGGAGGACGATTGTCAGCCGCGTGGCCAAGTGTCTGTTCTTTTTTTTTTTTTTTTTTTCGTTCGCCAAAGTTAAGCAATTAGTGAAGACTAATTTACTCAACATTTCGTTCCAGGAACAAAGTATCTATTCAGCAGATTGCCTTGAAAAACAGCTGGCTGAAACGTCTTCACCAGCTACGGTTGAAGCGGGGTTTTTATTTTTTATTTGTCCTTCAAAGATAACTTCCTAAATACAAATAACTGCGGATGTTTATCCCGTTATCCGAAGGTAAGCTCTGTTAAGCGCCGCTACACATCAGCCTGATGCCTGCGTCGAAGCGTTGACGCACTCGGACCGACACGCACCTCATTCACGGCGAGACTGAGCAACCAAGCGCAGATGCGATGGAGGCGAAAGCGTCCGTGTGCTGTGCGATATCAGCGCACGTTCAAGATCCCCAGGTGGTTGAAATTACTCCGTAGCCCTTCACTATACGGCTCTTCTTTCTGTCTTCCACTTTCACTCCCACCTTCCTCCCTTCTCTTACGGCGCGGTTCAGGCGTCCACAGACACAAGTTTCATAGATACTGCGCTTTTCCTTTCCTGTGAACCATTTATTATTATTAACTTCTCAAAGCAACTCGGGCTAACTATGAGGGACGCCGTAATGCATGGAGGGCGTCTTTCGGTTCAGCAGACGATCACTATATAACCACTGTGCCACCGCTGCGGCGTTTAGCATGGAAGAGACTCAAACAATTTCCTTCGGCCGCTACCCTTCAACTTAGCGTTGGTAAAGTGCACGTGGCGACGTCTCAAGAAACGACCCCGAATATTTTTGTGTGTGCGTGTTGCGTTTTTTTTTTTTTTTTTTTTTTTCAGCAGCTTGCACTTTCACGTAGCACATGATTTTGTGTAATTCTAAAGAAGTGATGGCATCTTTAACATATTTTGTCATTGCCGAAGCGCGCAGTGTCCGATCCTCCCCCCCCCCCCCCCCCCTTGCAACGGGGTGTGCACGAAAAAGAAAGTGTCGAAACCCAGGTCACTATTCTCATGCAGTATTGTAAATGCGTTATCTCCCCCGCCTTCGAGTCCGGGAGCTTTTAGAATCCCTTTCTCCTTCTCCCACTGCGGACAACCCCTCTTGACGACGCACCCCTCCTCACGCCTTGGAACATTGGAGAGGGTTGGGAGAGGACGGGCGGGGGGAGAAGAAGGGAGGGTAAGGAGGGCGTGCTACTCTTTTTTGCCTTTTGTTAGTGTTGGCGGGGAAGCGTAGTGTAGCACGCTTCCCCGCCACACGGGGAAGCGTGCTACACCCCTTGCAACACGTTCTGAAATGCCCCCTCTAATTTTTCAGTCTTTTAGCAAGCAGTATCAAGGCAACTCATTGTCGCTGAAGTCTTCAGAAGGTTCAGGCGTGGTAAAATACAAAGACATGAAAAATGGTCGAAATGTACATTTAGCGCATGCATACATAATACAAGGAAGATAAAAATGGATCCAGACAGCGTGCGTACTAGTAGATCGGTAAGCAATTCTGCGAGTTCGTTCTGAAGAGTGTCAAAATTAGAGCTTTGTAAGGCACCCTACGATGAGTTTACTGAAACATCTATCTATAAGCGGCCGACGGGTGCCTCAATGGCCACGGGAGCTAGCAATAAGACGGCCCAGAAGCAGACGCTAATCAGACCGTTTAGTTGGGAAGTTGGTAATTATACACCTTTGTAAAACCTCGGACAAAAACAAGAAGGACACGGGGCGAGCACTGTCCCGTGTCCTGTCACCATGATCTCAGCGATTCCAGTCTCAATGCCGGGTAATGTACCCAATGTTTATGGTAACAGAGGCCTGCTCTCGTTTGCTCAGGTGGGGGAAAGAGCAGGACACTCAGCAAACTCGTGACAACCGAGGGGAAAGAAGGAAAACAGTTGCTCTTCTTCCTTACCTGCATCGCATCATCCATGGGCCAAAAATAAATGTGGCAGGTAGATACGAAGTAAATGTAGCTATATCAGCTTGTATCAAACTAAAGCATATATGTCCGGCAATTCAAAGGGGGAGGGAACGGTCGGAAAAGTGAAAATTGTGTGGCGCCGCGGACAGGGACAAGTTCGTCGCCTGTCGAAAAGGGGTTGTTGACCGAATTCCACTCTCCAGTACGTCGGGCAGATGGGGTGTAAGGTTTGGTGCCATTAACTACTAGCCACCGAAACAGCCGCTACGCGCGGCGGAGGCGTCCGGGTCTTTTGTCCGGACGGCGCTCGTTGTTTCGCTAAAAGCTCGTTTCCGTGGGGTTTTTTTTTTTTTTTTTTTTTTTTTTTCTTCAAACAAAGGTGAACGAGAAGTCTCCGGACGGTCGCGTTTCCGCCCGGTCGCAGATTGCGGGAAGAAAGCATCCTCCGTGGCCGAGTGCGGATCACCCACACGTCCGAGGCGGGGAGAAGGGAAAGCAATGTTCGCGCTTGGCGGCTTTCTTTAAAGAGTTAAGCTTGTGAGGGGCACGCTTGCGGTTAGCGAAGGCGTCTTCGACAGGACCGCTGCCCCGCGGCGTGGCGCGGTACGTACAATGCCGGGTGTCGGCGCGCCCATTTGCTAGCCACATCTGGAAACGAGCAGCGGCACCTTGCCTGCCTCGAGGGGGGGTCGCGGTCCCTGTTGCGGGTGGGCGTTCGTCGCCGCGTTTACAAGCTGTGTACGGCGCCGAGGCCTGACTTTTAGGGAGAGTAAACACACATGTGAACCTGCCTGGTTTGACAAGACTCCTCCTGTTCGCGGCTTGGAAACAATTAAACTTTTTTGTTGTTGTCGTTTCGCGTGGGGAGAGAGCTCGGGACGCGCGATGCTCTAGCTGTCGCGACACAGAGATTTTGGTCTCGACTGGGCACGCAGCGGCTCGTGCTCTCGAGTAGCCGTGGCGTGGGTTCACGGGGTGACCGGTGAGGCATCATGCTGTCATGTATATAGTCATTGTAATTAGTCTTCTGTATATATAAAACCTATCTCCCCCCTAGTCACCTGTCTTTCCTTCAAGTCTCTTCCTACTGGCTCAGTACTTCGTTGGAAGAAGAACGGAGGAACAACCGCTCCGTACAGAGAAGAAGGAAAAGAACCACTCTTTAGTTGGGACATTGCTTAAATAAAAGGTTGCCGGAGCACAAAAACAATCTAAACAACAAGGAACTTTCATACCTGGTAGGTCACTGCAAAAAGTGCGAATTAATGGAAAAGAAGAAAATTTGCACAGCTTTGTGGCGTAGCACAGATGTTCTTTACTGTGTACGCACTGTGATCAGACCACGCGGGAATTAAATCATTCTATATCAGTCAAGAGTCAAAGTGTGTGAACAAACCATCTGCCACTTTCAATGCCAGATAGATATAGCTTTTCTTGTTGGCCTTTGAGCGTCGCGCGCTTATTTTGCCTCTTGTTTTATCGATTTTAGCGACGTAGGATACGCTTCGTATTTTTCCTTCTTAAGTGTCGGTATTAACCTTATTTGAGAACAGCGCTCGTCCAGTGTCCTTCTTTTTCTTGTCCGAAGTTGTTCACGCTGTTTTGCAAATATCCAGAAACAGACGCCATGTATGTTGCCGCTGTGTTCCTTTTGAGTTCGCGCTTTTTTTTTTTTTTTAATCCCATTGAGCGTTTGTCAGCACACAGTTCATCACTTGAGACCACGCTCGAGACGGCCCATCTCTCCCGCAACCGCGGCGACCCGAGAGGTCATGCTTACGCCAGGCGGAACCCCGCGAAGAGCACGAGTTCGCTCGGTCGGTCTGTACACTGTACCTCCGTTACGACCGCGCGGAGACTTCGCGCCCCGCGAACCCCGCCTGAGTGGGGTGTGCACGAAAAAGAAAGTGTCGAAACCCAGGTCACTATTCCCATGCAGTATTGTAAATGCGTTATCTCCCCCGCCTTCGAGTCCCCGCGCTTTTAGAATCCCTTTCTCCTTCTCCCACTGCGGACAACCCCTCTTGACGACTCACCCCTCCTCACTCCTTGGAACATTGGAGAGGGTTGGGAGAGGATGGGCGGGGGAGAAGGAGGGAGCGTAAGGAGGGCGTGCTACTCTTTTTTGCCTTTTGTTAGTGTTGGTTAGTTTGTTTTCGGCCATGCGGCCGTAGAGCGCTCGCGGAGGAGAGCCGGGAGCGCCCATTCGTGCGGCTGTAGTCACTCAAGAAAGCGGCAGCTACTTTTCAAAAAGCACTTTAATCCAATGTTCAAGGAATGTGAATCGTCAAATATGCGATTCGTATATAATTGTCATTTCCTAAGATTCACAGTTTTGTTCCCAAGCAAAAGTGTTCGCAAAGCGAGTTGTCTGTTAATTTTAAAGCGCGAAGAAAAGCAAGGAAAAAAATAGAAAGACCCTACTAAGAACGCATTTGTTTTTCCCGAAAAGAGCCAAATCTGGGCACCGAATTAGGTGAAGTTCAGCTGCAATTTTTAGTTTGCTCAAAGATCTTCAAAGCTGTCACTTATAGCCTTCCAATGTGTTGCTGTGGATAAAAAAATTAAACTGCATTTTGCTTTCTTTCCGCCAAGGTGCATTTGGCTCTTTTCGAAACAAAAAAGAAACCTCTTAATTGGTTTCAAGATAGCTTATATTCATTGCAGCGTACAGTGCCGCTAAGATTAGACAAAAACCTTGAGCTTTGCTATTTTGTTTTTTAACCAGTTGCACTCTCTCTAAAGAAAAAAAAAAAAGCATGTTGAACTTTGACACTCCTGGAGGCTTATTAGACACCTGTAGTAGCCGTATGACATGTTCACGTGTCTTCTGTTACAGTGTTCACACGCCATCGACCGCCACTACTTATATGCACTTAGTCGGTTAACAACCACCAGCTTCTGTTTTCGACATAGAAAAAAATATTGTCTTCTCTTCTCTTCTTGTTTGTGTTTCTCTTCTCTTGTGTTTGTGTTTGTTGCGCCACATATCTGAATACGATGCAGCAACTAGCCCCTCAAGCCGTTGTTTTGAAATCAAAGGCTTTGCTGTTTCTTAAGCATAGAAATTATTTGTTTTGATCGATTCACTGGTCACTGACCATGGTCAATTTTAAAACAAATGACGTTTCGGGAGCGCTACGGCTCCCTTGTTCACAATGAACAAGGGAGCCGTAGCGCTCCCGAAACGTCATTTGTTTTAAAATTGACCATGGTCAGTGACCAGTGAATCGATCAACAAACCATGATTCCTGACCAGACGGTATGCCGTCGAACCCTCGACTACAGAAATTATCTGTACAACGCTCGAAGAAAGAATGGGGAAGAAAAGGCCATTTTCCTCCTTTTCGCATAACCCAGTTGCGCCCTTCACAAAAAGAAAGAAGGAAACGCGCACAAGCTCGTCGCCAAGACGCCCGCTAAAAACCATTAACTTCTGTGGGGGGCGGTAGGACGCTGACCCCTGTTTTCCGGCTTTTTCGACTGCCGACAAGAAGGGTGGAGTGAGAGGGGATTGTGAGCAGGGGGAGCCGACACACGGGGAAACACACGCGTGGCACTTATTTCACGGGATTTCGGCACTGCGGGGAGATGGCCCATTGCCTCCGACACGCGGAAACCACCACACGGGGAAGCGTGCTACACCCGCCTGAGTTATGTCTCCCCTCGAACTTTGGTGAAGAAACGTGAGGACTCGATGCCTCGGGGAGAAAGCATTCGGAGCCGAGACAAGACGAAGGGCAGACGCGCACGAAGGTGAACCACATCCAGCCAGGCGACCCTCTGCAGATCAACCGAATCTCCTTTTAATTATTAATAAACAGTTTGATTTTAACTCATCATCTGGCCTCAATGCTATCATGTTATTCTCATTCTGTAGCTTCAGTGATCTCGAGCGATCCTCCGACTGCTACGGTTGTGAACAAGAATAGATATAAGCGCAGGGCCTGCGAGAAAGACTGCCACAATCGCTAAGGGGACTCAAGCGTACCTGAGGACACCCAGGGAATAAATGATGATAGAAGAGGATAGTGGCTGTGATGGAGTAAAAGTAACTGAAATTCTTTGCGTTATGGGGTCAGCGGCGTACAGACGCCAAGGGGAAGAAAAATGATTGCGGGTTGAGCGTAGAAAACGGTATAATCTTCTGACTCGGGCCGCGGCACGCTGTTTGCGGAGCACTCTCCGCAGTATGCGCTCCGCTCTGTAAAATTTGGCGTGTACTGATATACGCTATGTAGGATCGAGGGGCATTTTCGTTGTTTTAAAAGGACGGAGCGCACAGGAAAGCAACAAAGTTGCGCAGCCTCAGCATCGAATTCCAGACGCATTTTATCGGAGACGAAAAAAAAAAAAAAAAATGCCCGTGGGCTCTCCGAAGCGGACTTCTGGGAATTCGGTGTCTAATCGGCACCTTAAACCCAAAATACGCTCAAAACTTTGATGTACCGGTGTGGACAAGGGTAATGTATCTGTTAAGTAGTTATTAAGGTGCTCAACAAGTCGAACTGCAGTGTGTGGATGAAGACCATGTACGCGGAACAGGGACTTCGTTCTGTAGTTTTGCGCAACATTTCTTGCACCGACAGCTCAAGCTGCTCAAGCGTTTCTTTTCCCAGGCGATAGCGCGTTCCATCATTAGCGGCAACAGTAAAAAGTTATAACTCTACGACCTAACGTATCGAAGTTTTGTGGTTGAGCGCCTACAGCTTGCCCGTCGGCTATCCCCACACTTTAGGCATGGAGTTACAAAATGCATGCCCATTTTCGTTGATGACGCACGCTGCAACAGCACAGGGCTTGAAATCGCCAAGACATCCGTAGCGGGAACTGCACCTGCCTTCATCCTCTGCGGCCCTGTCGAAAACTTCGCACCACGAACAAACAACAAGAACACAAAAAAAAAAAAAAATGCGATCAATCTCTTCTCGGCTTCTTTCTGCACTTTCAGTGTTTGGGTCTCCATTTACTCATGCGAAATTCAACGTCACGCGCGCGATTGTTCCATGGGGAGCGGCGTGCACTTAGCGATGACGTCGACATTGTTCACGTTCTAAACCTTCTAAACATGACCGTTCTCAATGGGTCCTTCCTCCATGGCCTTGGAGCGGGGGAGCGGCGCAGCGCGGCTGTCTGTCTGCTGTGGCGAGCATGGGACCGCGCGGGTTCACCGGTGGTGCGCGCGCGGCGGGCCCCTTGGCAGGCCCCGCACGGAGCCGATTCGCGCATGCGCACGCGCGCGCAGCGGTAGTAGATATCACTGTACGCTATCACGTGGTCCAATAAAAATAAATAAGTGGAGTTCTTTTTTCTTTTTAATTCCTCTGTGATATGCTACTTTTTGCCTTTTCTGCTGCGGTTGTCAGACGAGTCCGGCATAGTGGTGCGGTAGTTATTTTATTTAATGTATTTTCCTCCATCGTTTCTCTTACCGAGCATTTTGCGATTAATGTGATCTGGTTTAGTGACGGACGTGTTTCGTATCAGACTAGATTTAATAGTTCTTTTTTTCTTTTGTTTTGTCTAGGTTTTACAATTCTTTCTCATCCTCTCTTGTCTTCTCTATTTTTTTTATTCTTCTGCTCCTTAATTTAGTTTTTTTTTTCTCTCTCTCTCTGTGGATTTGTGGACCAACGATTACAATGCCGTAGGAAACGGCAATTCTCTATTGTTCACACGATTTTTTATTTCTTTTGTTGAGGACTGTCCTGTTTACTATTTTACCTCAGTCTCCCTTTTTTCATATGTTTTGGGTTTTGTACGTCTGCCTCTTTCCGTACGTTCTTTGTCATTTTTGTATGCCTGTTGTTTTGCTGTTGTTCCTTTCTTTTCCGGTTTTGGTTCCTGTTTTTGTTTCTTTGCAGGTCTGGATGCTACCTTGTTTTTTTTTTTTCTTTTTATTCTTCAAGCCAGCGTGGACCACCTTGCGACACGGATCTCATTTTTTTTTTTCGTTTTCTTTTTCGTTTTTTTTTTATTACACCTTTTCGCTTTTTCAAAAGTGTCGTTTTTATCTCGAGCTTTTCCTCACTTTTATTTATTTTTAATTGCTTTTAAGCCTGGCTAAGCTTTTGCTGGTCCGGGCGGCTCCCTCTTCTTTTTTCTTTTTTTTTCAGTTCGAGATTCGAAGGTCTTAAAACCGCAGAAAATGAGAGCCGACCTGCTTCCCGCCATACAACGCGAATGCAATCGGACCGCGCCGGCCGCCTCAAATTGCTCTACTGGCTCTACGCCGCTCGGTGGCTCGGTTGGCCACTGCATGAGTCGGTGACTCGGTGGGCTGCCGCCTGCTCAAGGCCCATCGCCTGCTAGCCGCGGGCAGAGGTGGCTAGCTAGGCCAGAAGCGGACGGGACGATTGCGTCCAGAAAACTTCTCTCCTTCTCTTATTCTCGGCCAAGGTACAAAGCACGTATCTCGATCATGCCGGAGCGCGAGGCGTTCACAGTCATGTAAACACGACATAGGCTCGGCGCACGCATTTCCGAAGGATCGCATGACGGCTCGGCGCGCACAACACATATATCAAAAAGCGCTTCCTGCGTCGTAGCTGGCACTCTCAACTTACTCAGCAGCAAAAGCTTGGGAACCTCAGGTTGCACTGTTTACTGGGAGGTTCCTCGTTTGTTTGACGAGCATCACGGGGTTTTTATACCTTAAATTGTCGTCTGTAGCTGAAGGCCAGATCTGAACCCCCCCAAGCAGAACGAAAAAGCTTAAATAATTATGAAGTGCTGCGTTTCTCCTCTGCTGGGCCTGTCCTCCTGTCTCTTTTCTAGGCATCAATGATTTCGCAGCTTACTCAAAATATTATGGCGGTGTGCAGCCAAGCAAAATATCCGTCCTTGGGATGCATGAATTGCTCCCCCATCCATCTGCTGTCCCTGCCCAGGGTGCGTCCTAAGGCCTCGGCAACTTACCACCCAACCTCCCACCATGCGCCACACTTTCACGTATTATACGTTTTGGTGGCGGGAGGCAGTGCTGAAAGCTTTTTCACTGCATTTTATTAGTCTTTTTCGGAAGCTTGAAGAAATGTCTTACCAACTAATCGGGTACGCCAATTAGGTACACTACCGCGCCGGTCGCAAGCGGGTAGTCAGTTGGGCCTTGTACCGCTACCATGTGCGCAATCTCCGCGCCATTGCGGTGGTGAAAATACATTTTTTTTTCTTTTCGATAACGATAGTAGGGACAATTTCAGTTACCCTTTGTTTTGTAAGCGGTCTCGTCCAAACCAATTGTATCTTTCTTTTTTTTTTTTTTTTTTTTACTTCCTGTATAGCTTCTTGAAGCTATCTTCCCGACGCATAAACGGCTTTTCTTTCAGTTGCTCACGTCGCAGTTCACCGATTGCACAATTACTGCCATTCCCTACTCTCTCGTTTTTTTTTTTTTTTTCTTTTTTAAGGGCCTAGTAGCAGGTTCCTTCGGTGCGCTTGACCTCGTCCCCCTCCCTGCTTTTGAAGGTTTTTGTCCCGACCTCCCTCGTCACCGCCCAACTCGTAGACCAGATTACTCATTAGTTACGTTTTCTCTCAATAGTGCACTTCCAGCTTTCAGTGCCAGCGTTCTTAGGTATTCGCACCAATGATGGTGGGTGGATAAAGCGATGAAACGCATCCTATTTTTCGACACCGTAAATGTTTCGGTAGAAACGATAGCACACCAAATAGATCAGCTTGTGAATTAGTACTCCTACCGGTAATTCCACTCATTTCCTTGCTCCACCCATATTTTCACATTTGAACATGGGGGCTTCACTCGTGTGAAGCCCCGATGTTAGGATTCTAACATAATTTAACTTGCAAGGGGAAATAAAGCATGCGTACATCGCTATGGACAAAAGGAGGAGAAGACAAAAGGGGAATCGGTTGATGGAATTATCTTTGCGTCAAGTTCAGATACAGCTCAAGAACAGACCAGTAAATTTCTGCCCAATGCGGCCTTCCCACCACCAGCGTCTGTTCGAAAACAAAAAAAGAGGAAAACGGAAAAAGAAAACGGTTCGGAGCGGATAGAAGATGAAGGGTATAATGAAAAAAAAAAAAAAAAAAACCGGTCAGTAGGCCCATTCAAAACGAAAACATCACAAACAAAGGAAGGCAAACCCAGCCACCGCGGCGCCGACTCGCCAGTGGTGGGGTTGTCGGATTACATGCTGTGCGATGTAATCCAAGACGCACGTCCTGGACGTTCTACGTGTGGCTCAAGGTGCACGCGGCTGCCGCCCAGGCGGGAATTTCCGACGCAATAATTCAACCACTAACACCGTAACACGTGGGCTTATCATTCTGAAGTCTACGACTCTACTGTCGACCTATTAAATTGCATCTGTTGGCGTCGCATCGCACCTGCTATGCACGGCCCATGTGACTCACTGCGACGTCGTCGAACGATAGAAAAATAAAATCATTTTCGTGATATTTTTTTTTTAATCGATTCGCTTTTCAGTTGAACGTGTTTATATAGTTATTTGTCTAAATATGTTACTCAACGTACGAATTATATGCTATTATTTCACTGCCTATGCATATGAGGCAATTTCTCCATGAGCGGCGCCATTCCACCCGTGTTCAGGATGTAATGATGTAAAGGACACCAGAGATTGGTGCTGAGCATGTGGCAACATATTTTCCTTTGTTCTTGTCCTATTTCTACGAGGGACGATTTCTCAGTATGGGCATTGTTTGCGGTGTGCAGTGGCTCTTTGGAAATAATAAGCGAGAAGAGCGCTTTACAAGCAGTCATAAAAGAAAAAAAAAAAGAATGAAGGTAAGTTGCTAGCAAAAGTGGGTCGGAACCGTACTGCGAGCCGGTTCGGAGCGGTTCTTCTGATTTGTTCCGGTTCAAGTTCAAGTTCCAAGATGGCGGGAAAAAAACGAGTTCGGTTCGGTTCCGGTTCGACAACTTTGTTGTGACTTGGCGATAGAGAACAAGAAGTGAGGGAGCGGACCGCTCTGTCCGAGAATTATGACAGTTAAATGTTCACAGGGGACAAATGTACCATTACATGTAACACGTCACTTTTATTTATTATTTCGTAAAATCTTGTGAATTCGGACTGCAGCGTGGTTCAGCCCCGTCTAAGTATGGAGTCGGACGCTCGTCATTCCCGACATAACGGGCTTTCACCGGTTAAGTCGGTCGTGGGGGGCGGCGCCTCAAGGTATGACCGCGCACCTAGCGGTTATAATTGGAACCGTGGTGCATATATACTCGTGCGGGTTACATGGTAGGCGCACCACCGTTTGGACTCCCTCACTTTCAAAGCAAGCACAAAGACATAGTTTCGGTTCAACTTTGCGCCATCCCACGGTTGCGATCGCGCGTCACTAGCTTATTTTTATTGGCATATGGCGTGAAGCGTTTTAACCTTTCTGCATATTACCCTCGCTTGCATCTGTGCAGTGCCGGATTAAGAAAAATGGAGAGTCTGGGGTGACTGGCATGTAACGATCCCTCCCTCTCCTATTGGTAATGCCTTCCACGCTATACTACTGTGTAATATATCCAGTTTTAGCTGTACCGGATAACAGTTGTGATTAATGCAATGTGCAGCACAGCCACTCACGCTCAGACGAGGCGATCGCAATTGAGGGGTTAGTCCAGGATTCACTTTCTGTATTCCCCTCCCAAGCGGGAGAAATAGAGCGATGCAATTATCTTGGAGTTAGATGGATGGTTGATTGATTTTCACCGAAAACGAAGGACCTATAGAATAGTGTGCCAGCTTCACAAGTAAATTTTACAACCGAACTTGTTTCCCAGCTAAAATTTACTGAAAGGCCTCGTCCTCAGGCGGTGCACGCACGCTAGACAACCCGCTTTCTCTTTTATTTGCAAGTGTACATTTTTTTTCCTCGTGAGGATAAGTGACCGTGGTATTAAAAGTTGCAAGCCATCCTAAAGTGGCGTCCGTTCGATGCGCCGCTTGCTTACGAAGAATGGGAGAGTTTATGAACGGGACGCGCTTATATTTACATTTATTGTTTATTTTATTATTTTATGCTTCTACTGTAACTTTCTGGCTCCTGTCCTACGAGGTTTGATATTTTCTCAATGTGGTCCGCATAGCAGTTTGAGACCCCTGTCGTATATAAGTCAAACCCAGATATATCGAACTCTATGAAGGAGAAAAGAAAACTTAGTGATCACAAAATAGTTCGACAATTCGACACATAAGAAATGGCAATGGATTAACCCTACTTGTAACCTAGAAGCAATAATACAGCTTAAGCCAGCCTTCTTGCAGCGACGCGTGCTGCCCGCCGGCGTGGTAGCAGGGCACTGGTTGCTGCGTTCGCATCGAAGCCGCAGCGGATGGCGTTTACAAAATTTATCCACAGCTCATCATAACATGTCTAGTCCTGCTATGGAAGGGCACTATTAATAGAATAAATTATGGTACAGTTTGTTTTCACAATGTCTGCGGGAGCAAAACGCGCAAAGCACGCCAGGCACTGACGGCAGCGCCACATCGGCTTGACCGCATGCTAGCGATTAAATCGAAGAAAAAAAAAAAAAATAGAGGGCAAGATACCGGAGGTCATGTACATTCCGTGCACATCGACTGGGTCAAGTGATTTCAAACCTCGAAGTCCCAAAGCCACGCAGCCAACCGGACTCCACGCGCGGAAAGTGGATGAAGGGCGCCGTTATAGAAGCGCCACTTACAGAGTTGGGGCGCACAGTTAGATATGTGACTGACCGGTGACATTTCAGTTCGAAATACTGCAAGACTTCTCTATACTTTCACACGATATTTTATATATGGGCAACTTGAAATATCCGGGCTATACTTTATGCTGCTCGCGCGTATTTTATTTATCCCGAAATGCTCCAAACGCGATATGGAGGGTGTCGGTGAGAGACAAGCTCAAATGCAGGCCAGAATTTTATTTTTTTTTTATTTAAGAGTACGCACGGGAAGGGAGAGGGTGAATGTGGAGACGATGCGGGAAAGAGAGTTTCTTTGCTATCGACATACTAGGAATTTTGCGGTTCTGTTGAGACGCCAAGGGATGGACAGCGCTCGCTGAGTGGTCTGCAAGCACGAAGGCTGTGAGTTCTAAGTTTCGCTTGTATAAAGATCGGCGAGGTCGTGGTGATGGTGTCGATAGGCTACCCAGTCCGTCAAACAACCGACTCACTTAACGGCGTGATCTTTTGACCATGTCATTCAGGAGGGACAAGTGCGATTCGGACTAGTCAAAAGCCTATCACCTTGGGATTAGTCCCTTACAGGGTGTGCACAGCTAGCTGAAACTGTCTGCCCAAGGCAAATAGCAGACATACGAGGGTACTCTTGCAGTTGAGTGTGCAATATGAGGAATTATTTTTTCATGACTGCGCGCCTGTTCGCGGTTTTATAATTTGGAATGGCGTTTCAAAAGGCCCTGAAGTTCTTGGAAAACAGGGTTACCTGATAGCAAGACGGGAATATGGAGAGGGTGATCGTTTTACAACAGCTTCGGCACACCCTTCGAGGAAAATGGCGCAGATGGAGAAATCGAGAAGTCAGCCGCCCGTGCTAGCGCCTCTACGAACAGCCCACGCCCTCCTCTCTTCGCGTCCTTGAGACAAACACTCATTAAATTTAGGCTCCTGAGCATTCCAGATTCCAGCAATTTCCGGCTGGGTGCACCTGTCGCGGTGGTGCAGTGATTGAGACCGGTGTACCCGGGATCGATCCCGACCGCCGGCAGCTGCGTTTCGAAGGAGGCGAAAGGAAGAGGCGTCCGCGTGCTGTGCGATGTCAGAGCACGTTCAAGATCCCCAGGTGGTCGAAATTACTGTGCAGCCCTCCATTATGGTTCCTCTTTCTCTTTTCCAGTTTGTACTCCCACTTTCCTCCTTTGCGGTTCAGGTGTCCACAGAAAAAAGAGTAACAGATACGGAACCTTTCCTTTCCTATGAACTAATTTATTCCTGCCGGGGGAGGGCAGCACAGCTTCACGCGTGCTGCAGGGTTCCGTGCCCTCTCTAAACTCTTCTCTATTTTCGAATTTTTTAGCACGGTTATTTAAGAGAGCATTGCACCGCGATTATCGATTCTGGGGTATCTCTTTCAGCTTTCCCTCCCATCTTCCTCCCTTCTCTTAAGGCGGGTTACGATTGTCCACAGAAAAAGTGACAGATACAGTGCCTTCCCTTTCCTATAAGCAAATTGTTATTATTATTATTATTATTATTATTATTATTATTATTATTATTATTATTATTATTATTATTATTATTATTATTATTATTATCCGACAACGGAAGCAAGCAGGCCCCGGCTTTGGGGAAGTCGTGAAAGCTGTGAGCTCAAGCATAATGTATACAGTGCCAGCTCGTTGAGCTTCACTTAGTATTTCAAGCGGTCTTTGTCGCTAGTAGTGAAGTTGCCTCTATCTTTTGTAAATACGTTTCTATAATGTTTGCTGCTACTGTTATTAAAGTTTAGCCTGTTGCTCCGAGTGCATCGTCCTTCGTCTCCCCGTGTCAACTGCACGTAGAGTCGAGGTGCACAAGAGGAGAAAAAAAGAGACGGACATATCAAGCCTGATACTACTGGAGGGGTGAGGCGAATAAGTGGGGATAGGTGCGATGGCACATGGCGATTCGACCTTCGGCAGCAGAGGTCATAGGGAAATGCCTGTAAAGACTCCCGCAAGATCGTTGTGATCGCCACGTACCAACGCGTGTACTATACGGGGCTGTTCGCGGGGAGGCAGATCGATGACAGTTTCCCTTCATGCCCGCATGTCCGGGTGCCCAGCCGGAATTAAGGAGAAATTATGGATTTCTTTGGACGACATAAGGACCCCAGCATGTCCATCTAATATCTCAGACATTTCCGTACCACGTTGCCCAGTTACCGTTCGTAAGTTACCACCCAACATTGACATAAAATTCCGCTTTAGCCAACCCACGCGAACGCGCCCGTATGACATAGGCGTAGAGTACCTTACTTGGCATCCATGCAAGTGCCCTCGAAGGTTGATTCCTATTCCACCCTCCCACCTCTAATAATAATCCCAATTTTTCAGCTACTTCCAACTTTACAAAACCCATGAACGAAAAACTGCTCGGTCATGCCACATGCCAGAGCCATGCCGATAAAACAAGATTTTCTGCTGAATGGGACCTTAAACGGAACCTTAAATTGTTCTTGCTAATGATGCGTAAAATGTTCCTGTATGCGAACCGTCATGCCGTTTTCGCCAACGACCACTAAATAATATTTAATTGAATTTTCTTTTCTCGCCAGTTGTGGTTTCAGGAGCCGAAAGATGGCTGTGACGTCACAATCAAGTCCCAGGTCACGCATGGCATAAAAAAACAGCGATACAATAGCTTGCTCTTCACTTGTTGTGGTTCCTATTTTTGAGGCAAGCTGGCTTTAGCATTGCAATGAATTCAACCGACACAGGGACGCTTATATCGCCGCTTTTTTTCAACCGTCATGTGACCTAATCTTGATTTTCACATCACAGCAATGCCGCAGCCTTTGCTCGTTTGCTGAAACCGAAGCAGGTGAGAAAAGAAATTCGATTACAAATTATTCAGCGTTCGAAGCGTCCGAATATCATGTGGTGATCCGTGTAAAGTAATACCTTATACGTATCATTACAAATGATAGAAGATGAACCCAAAAATTAGGTGTCTATACTCTTTTAAGCTCCTTTAAGCTCCGCCTTTAAGGACATGACGCGATAGCGATACTGGCTCCCATCTGTAGGTTCTCTTACGTTTTATCGCTCCTGTGTACGACATCCACTTTGCTAACCACTTAACCTCAAATCTCTTAATTTGCATCCCCATTATCTCGCACATATTTATTAGCATGCAGTTGTAAGCTACTCGGTTATGTGAAAGACCACTAAACATTATTATTTGTAAAGCTCCAATTTAACCAAGCCGCACGAAGGAAGAAGAGGAGGAGGAGGTGAAAACATTTATTTACACAGAAATGATTTGGGACAGGGAGGTGCGTATGGTTGTGGAACATGGGTGGCAGACCCTATTCTGGGACGCCATTGTCCGCCGCCGCTGCCCGAGCTCTCTGGACCAGGGCACGCTGGGCCTCCAGGTCCGAGCTGGACAGGGCCGCCTCCCAGCCCTCCTTAGTTGGCTGTTTTATAACTTTTATATTTGTATTTTTTCTGGCAGGCCCCCACCATGTGGGGACCTGCACCTACCCGTGAATGTCTGGAAGGTTTGTTAACGTCTGCTATTGCTTTACACGGCCCACGGCCACGGCCCACGACTACTATTGCTTTACATCTCTCAAATAGTTTCATAGTGCCCTTCTCGTGCTTTCAAAAGGGCAAAGAGGGCAGTGCCTCCCGAAAAATTCAATTTATTTGTTGTCTCATTTGCTGAGTGTTAGTAGTTGCGTGTTTGTGTTCTGTAAAGCTAATGCTAATCATTACTGTCGCGTGAATCTAATTGATCGCATTTGGGTCCTTTTATTGCGAATGCACTATTTCACGAGGTCTAAACGGGCCTTCAGGATGTGCGCGACATGTACTGCGCCTTTCCTTTCCCGTAAACCAATTATTACTATCATTATATTTTTCAGGTGTCTCCAGAGAGCGTGTACTTTCCTTATGAATTGACTCACGCCACAATTCATCCCCACTTGTCAGCAGGAATAACCTTTCCCATAACATCGTTTGTATTTCAGATTATAACGCATTTTGCAAAGCTATTGTTTCTCTACGAATGTTTGTATGCTTGTAACTATGATAATATTTTCCTTTACTTCCTAAGCATGCGTTGTAATGTATCCCCACTGCATCTGAACGTATTTTCTTCTGCTATTTCTATATGATTGTATTTTTTTCTTGTTATTTCTGTATATATTGTACTCTTATGCATCCCCACTCCCCTCTGTAGTGCCCCCGGGCCCTGAAACAGAAAACACAACAGAAAATCAGTGGCAACAAAAATACCTCCGTGATTCCGGCGAAGCTTCGTCATATCTCCCGAACTCTCTGGTGTGGCTCTGGGTGCCCTCCACAACCCCTGGCCTTTCAAAGAAGTTTCTTGCTCGCTACCACGGGCCATATAGGGTCCTCCAGCAAACATCTGCAGTCAACTACGTAGTTGAGCCCGTCACGCCCTCTGCGGACTTGCGTCGCCGTGGTCGTGAAACAGTTCACGTGAACCGATTGAAGCCATTCTATGACCCCTCTGTGCTTTCCGCGCCATAAGTCGCCAGGATGGCTCCTTTTTTTTTTACCCGGGGGGGAAATGTACTGTGATAGTCAGCACTTCAGCCATCAACATGCACCAGTGCGTTGTGCGACGAAGACAAAGAAGAAGTACGCTGGGCTCGCCGTTGCAAGGTCCTCTCCTCACAGCTCTCCATCTGAGCGTCAATAAACGCCCTATTACAAAATAAATAAATTACTAATGAAAACATTAGTAGGGTGTGTAAAAGTGATAAATAGCGATGATGGTAATTAATGACAAATACTAATAAAATAATGATAATTCATTGTAATTACTGGGATAAAAGAATGAAATAAAAACTAAAAATAACAAGAAAATAAATAAAATAAAAATAAATTTAAAGATAGGGAAATAAAAAGGAAAAAAGCAAAACACTAAAAATTTAAACAGTAAAAATTACAAAAACGCGGTAGCGCTAATGCTTTCGCATTCTCCCGGTGCAACTTCTGCAGTGACCTCTAAATATTAGTGCTAACGCATTATTTCACGATGTCTAACCGGGCCTTCAGGAAGAGAAATCAAACTGCGCATGTCAGCCTATGCCACCTTTTCGATGTTGAGGCTTCCGGCTTGGCTACTATGGTGCTCACCGTCACTACTTAATTAAATCACCCATGTCTCACCAGCGTTCAAGTGCAGGAGATGACACGTAGTTGGTAAGGGAGACCCACGCTGGCAATTTCTTGAGGAAGTGTTCACGCAATCAGCGGCTAAGATGGGCAAACACAGGACACGGGTGTGGGGCACAGAATTCTTCCCGTTTTCGTACAGCGCAGCATCGCTTTTCGGCCTTCACGCAGGTGGCTGCATGTATTCCGGATTGTCTGAAAGAATTCTCTGGGTCGCACCCTCTAGTTTCCTAGCCTTGCATTCGTCCCTGTTTCAGCTTGATAAGATACGTTTGCTGCAGACGACTGAATGCCGTTATGTGGTATTTGGCATCCACTTTTCCAGAGATGACTTTCAAGCACTGAGGTTCACTGACATCGGGAATCTCGTGGAAGGAAGGGTTTCCTGCCCACTTTGCGTCGGGACGTAATGCCATAGCTTGTGAACTCCCACGTTTAATCATAAGAGCCGCCACAACATGCTACTCTTGTGAGGCGTTAGAGTCGCCTACAGCGGGTTACCAGTTTTGGTGAATTACAGGAAAGGACTGGGCGTTTGGAATGCAGTTGGGGTAACAATGTATCGATCATAAATTCGCGCAGCGTCCGCGACTAGCAGAAGTGTATGCAGCCGACGAATAGATATCAGGTTAGTCAGCTGCGCTGTTGATTCAAAACTAGGACATTTGATTCCCAGGCTTGGAGGTTGCTGTCAAAGATTGATATTGTATGCCTTGGGATGTGTCGGCCCTTGACAAATAGTTTAATTCTGTAGAGGCTGCAGCCCCTGCAGACGCCCCATTTGAAAAGCACGCCTGCACTACCCAAAACTAGCAGCGCCACTCTAAAAAAAAAAAAAAAAAACCTTAAAAAATATTTGATGATGATGATGCCCTTTGTAACGGGTGGATACGGCATTAACAAAAAAAAAACGACACCAAAGCAAAAAAAAAGGACAATCACAAGAAAAGAAAATAGAAAATAAGCATTGTCCAGAGTTGCGCGACAGTACATTCGTTTCAACCCATCACTGCTGATCACTACACCGATTACACCAATTACACCAATCACCGTCCGTGCTTTGTCAGTTGCCATAAGAACATTGGTCGCCACCTCTGGCGCAGCCGGTCTTTGGTTGTCCGCACCCTTACTTACTAAGGTTTCTCTATTTTTTTAAAGGTAGCGACAACTACACGAGCGCCCTCTCGAGGGGTCCAGGGGCAGCGCTAGCAGACGACGCGTGGCACTCTTTCGAGCGTATACCAAGCGTATACCTCGTACTCATGAAGCCGCGCTCGGTGCACACATAAACCGGTGAATTCAAGATTTTTATCCTCTGTTGCTCAGGAAACTTCAAAAGACAGGAATAATAACTTAAACATGCGTGTGCAGCATAAACGTAAAAAAAAAAAAAAAAAACGCGTGCGTTAAACGAGCCAGCTCATTCTTCTGAACCATTCTCGACTCAGTACAGCGGCTAGAAAACTGCTCATTAATTATAATTTGACATTAGTAGCGAACTTGAAGTAGAAACGATATTTCAGTAAACTTATTGGGCTCGTTTCCTTACTAAAAATAAAGTAGACTGCGAGTTTTCTGCAACTTTTGGGAACGTCGTTGCGCACAGAGCTCTGATGAAACAAGGGCGTCATTGCGTTTGTAACTGTTCGGGTATACTCCGTTATACACACTTTTTTTGGGCTCGAGTTTAATTCGTTTACAGTATTCCAATAGCTTTATTTTGGAGAAAAAGTCAGTTTCTTTGCAACTGTGCATTACCAACGCATGTATATCTTCCAACAAATACAAAAAAAAAAAAATCGGGTATGATGTGATACAAAGCTCACGGATAATGTTTCCTGACTTTTCTATTCTTTATTTGCTTTATATTGTTTTCCTTATAGCCTGCCGGTCAATAATGTCACCAGTAAGCTTGGATGCCGCCTTTTCAAAACTTGACGAGTCCCTGTGCGCGATCAGCGGAACTTGTTTGCATTCGATGTAACGGTGCGAGACTGCTCCGTTAAAACAATGGCCCAATAGCGTTTCACACACACGGTTTTTTTTTCTATGGTACAAAGTTTTGCTTGTATTTTTTTTTAAATTTTATACACCGATATTTAGCATAGGCAAATTTTGACTTTCCATTTCGATCACTTTGACACATTCGCACCCTCCTCTTTTTCCAATGTTTCATTTTTCATTTATATCAATTAACTGATCAATTGTAGGGACTAAATTTTCGTAATAAGCATAATCAAGCATTGGCTTTCCATTCTGAGCATTTTGACAGCATTGATTCCGCGCGTAATATTGCAGTCCTGATCTGTTCGGGAAAGTAAGGGGGCTCGAAACGGCAGTGACTGTTCACTAGACATCCACAGTACAAGTAACGAATACATAGTCATAGCGTCCTTGATATTTTGCTCATGAAATAGCATATTCCCAAACAAAGGCCATCCCGGGTAAGCGAACGGCTTTTTAAGCAGACAGAAATCACTTCGCATAGTCGGATGTTTTCCGTGGACATGAAAATCTTACGCCCGATTTCGTGAGGCCATAGCTTCCTTCTGTTCGTATTATCGTCACCGCGAAGAATGGAAAATGACTTGTGCGTCTTCCGCACTGTTCCGGCAGCCGTAAGCACAGCAGCCCGACGCAGCCACATGTCACGCGCACGCTTCAAGATTTGAGTTCAGAGATGTAATTCTTGCGTCCGCTTAAACATTAAGCACTGCATATACACTCCTAAAGATGCAATAGAGGCATGTGAAGTACGTTTTGCTTAACTAATCGGCCAATATCACGCTGGCAAGCGCAGACCGCCATGCATTTCAGCGGCGCAGCGAGCTCTGCTGGACCCTTTGGGCGGAGCTTGGCGGCGGAAAGGTCACGTGCAGCCAACCGGCCTATCGGAGGGAGGGGCGGCTGGATCAAGACCTGTCGCTACCTTTAAAAAATAGAGGAGCCTTATTACTTACGGCGCTGCAGCGCCACTCCGCGCCACTCCGTTTCATACTTTGCAATTCGGCTTCACGCGTATTTCGAGCCGGACGCGGAAGAGTGTAGACGCACGCGGCAGTGCTCCATGACAGTATATAATGGCGTAGCCGGCGACCGTTACGACTCTTGGCAGATCCAAACGGTGACGATAACCAACGTTGGATCCAACTAATCGCTCTGCTACTCATCGCATATAGTTGGTACGTCCAGTTATCTCTTTCACAAGTATAAAGCATCTGGCGGCAAGTTGTGTAGCCGAGAACCGTATACTTTCTTGTGGGGTTATGTGTCCGAGCAGAGCGCGGGAATTCGCGCGCGTTTCCCTCCAATTTCACTGGATGCGAAAGATCACTTCAATGAGGCTTGTTGCCGGTTAATTAGGCTATAGCTTTGCACGAAACAGGCTTTTGCCATTTAGATAAGCCATTAGCGCCGTTTAGTATCTTGCAACTAATGAGAATCGGGTGCCCCTCGTTACCGGCGAGAGATTCTGATTTCGTGCTTTATCCTTAAGGCATCTGTTTTATAGCGTGCCTGAAATGTTCACTGCCTTTGTGGTTATTACAAAATCATTGTCACTGTGTGCGAAAATACCGGCTTTTGAAAAGGAAAGGGCCGTTTTTCCTCTTTTTAATGAAATATAGCGTGATGTTTGAAACTTTCTCTTGTGATGTTTTTATTGTGGTTTACCATTCATTCAAATTTCTCTTGCAGCGGAGAACGTGCAAGCCGAACAAGTAAGTTGAGTCGAAAGCCGAGTTGTGCCTCTGTGTTATTTTGTGGCGACTGTTGTAACGTGTAGACTTTCCGTAAATGCCCGATTCTTTTGTTGCTGTGCTCACTGCACCATCTCCACGTGTTCAGTATATTACACACGTGTACACATAATATGTTGCACGTAGTAGATGTGGAAGGCAAATTAATGCGCATGGTGATTGTTATGAGCGTTGTTTCTTGTCCTAAGTGGCGATATTTTTGAGGCTTGACTCGTTGGAGGTAGGTCTGCCAACTTCTGGCGCGGCCGCATTGTATAAACGTAGAGTTGAGTTACGTTCCCCCCGTTGCCGTGCCTCCCTTTTGAAAGATGCGAATACCATGGTTTGGTTAGGTTTTAAAATTAGTCAAAGGGGATGCCGTTAGTTAATCAAAAAACGTGTAACTTTTTTAACAAGACAAGGGAGACTAGGACAGTACAGATCTACAACTTACAGCAGAATGGAATCGTACGACGAAAAAAAAAAAAAAAAGTCCCATAATTAAGCAACAATACGCTTGCGCATACCTTAAAACAAATTGTTGATTGTCAACCGTAAAGAAAAAAACAGCGTTAATATGCACTGACATCAAACAGTACATGGGTCGGTGGCTTTTCGTCTCCATCGAAAAGTGGCCACTGTGGCCAGGATCGAACCCGCGCCCTTGGGGTCAGTAATCACACCAGTACCGCTGTTCACACCAAAACGTATACAAGTTTAGTGCTGCTCGTTTTTATTTCCATTCTTACATCTCAAGCAGTTAGGTACTGCAATGACAGCGAATCTAACCTGACCAAAGTGGCTGTTGTTGTTCTGCCTAAATGCAGCTGTTAAGAGGATTTTTTTTTTTTTTTTGGTGTCTAGTGTTTTTTGCAAATAAGTGAAACTGTACCTACAGTTCAGTCCAGGTGTATCAGTAATACTACAGTGCATTGCACAATTACATGCATTCTGTAGAATACTTCTCTCAGCTAAACCGCTGAATCATTGCAGCTAAAATTTCGTACACAAATTTGGTTGGCAGTATTGTTTTATACCATATTTGTTTGGGTTACTTGCCTGATTCAATCAGAAGTCAGATGTTCCTGTCTATGTGGCGGTGAAGCAAGAGAAGCTGCTGCCCAAAACAATGGTACCGGCAGTGCTATCTATGCTTCTGTCAGGAGCTCTGTCACAGCAGAAGGGGAGGCGATGGAAGGTTCTTGCAAATGACAAAAGATGGTGCCAGCGCGCGGGGGCAGTGGCTTTGCTTGTTTCTCTGCCGCCGCATACGATAGGAACATCCAGCTTCATCTGGTAGAATTAGTTAAGTGCCCCAAACAAATTTGGTACAAAAAATACTGCCGACCAAGCGCCAGTTCTGTGCGAAATTTTAGCTGCAAGGATTCAGCTGTTTTGCTGGGAGAAATAGTCTACGGCATGCATGTAATTCTGCAACGCGCTGTATATGAAATCTTATGAATGTTTATTTTTCTGTTTCCTTTTTTGTTGCATTGGTCAAATTATGTTGTTAAAATACTTTCGTGGCAGTTATTATTCTGGCTGGTTGTTATGGACAGTGATTTTCTCATTTTGTTGGAACGCCAGCATGAATTTTCTTTCTTTCTGGACAGAATTTGTCACTAGCTTGTGTAATGCATACTCTTTGCACGCACAGCCTCTGTCATCTTGATATGCCATTTGTTGCTTGTTGTGTGGGACTCTTTTAGGCTGCTGCTTTCAAAACAGAATGGAAGGAATTATAAAAACATCCTTGATTGGGCAGCACTGCAATATTTCTCAACTTCTGCTCTATACCAAAAGACCAGTTCATGCTTGATGACATGTTTTTAGTTAACATACTCATGCAGAGAGTTGATCTTGTTTGCATAAGTTGTTTATTTTTCTTTGCGCATGCTTATTTCTGCTGGGCATTTCACAAGAGGGCTCTAGCTCATATCTGTGGTAATTGTGAAGCGTTGTAGCCGCATTTTGTTTGATTTTTCATTCAAAATTTTCTTATTGATAAAAGTATTGCAGGGACTATATTGTGTTTTTTGTTTTGCATTAATGGACAGGCATGCTTATAGAGTGCAAAATTTCGATTGAGCCACAAACTAAAAGTTATTACTTTTCTACTTTGCTGGTTTTTCCGCAAAGCGTTAGCATTGTCACGAGGTGTTGTGGATTGAACTCCTGTAAACAAGTAGTTTCTCCGTGATGGTTTTTGTGCAATATATCATTTTCAAATTAAACCCTAATTCTACAGTACAGTGTATTGGGAAAGTTGGAAGTAGTCCTATTGTGGACTAGCTCAAAAGAGATGGAGAGGAAAGAGGAGACGACACGGGCGCTTTCGAACAACTGAAGGTTTATTGGAAAACACAGGAACTATGAGAGGTGAAAATGCGCGAAACCAAAAACAAAGCACTTATCAAGGAAGGCTATATTGTTTCCCTGTAGCGCAACAGATGGTTTCACCACACACGTGGCCTGGGTCTTAGCAGTGCAATAAGGTTTCCCTGCCTATCTGGCTGTGGCTCTAGTAATTGATCGTTGTGTTTTGCAAGTCGGGAAGGCAAAGGGTGCCACCTTTATGGTCTTTGCATTCACGGCAGTGCTGCACGAGGCTATAAGAAGGGATTTTTTCACATCAAGGGAATTTTCATGCAATTTCAGTCTGATGTCTATGTACCTGCCTGTTTGACTATCATGTATCTTTCCGCATGCCGAAGGAACCCTGTGCACGATGCCTTTTTCGCAGTCCATGAACTTGTCTGCATGTGACAAAGAGGACGACAGTCCCTTCTGGAAGAGACTGGCTCCAGCTTATGCACTGCAGCTCACACTTTTCCAACTTTATTGCTGGTGGAGAACCAACCTGCATATTGTACTGCGCTGCGATCATCAGATGATGCGAGAGACTGTGTAGACAAATATCTGATTTCTTCAGCTTGATGAAACATGGAATTTGTATGCTGAAAAATATTGTGAGCACAAAATGTTATTTTATGCAATGCAGAAAAACAACTGCAATAGAGGCTTTACAAAAGTTAGCGCCATCTAGTGAAAGAAACAGAAACTGTGCGCGGCGGCCATGTTTGCTTAGTCCGCCCGCGCCTCCCATCGAGTACGCTGTCAACGTGCGCCTTCGTAGAACCCGTGCATGTACCGAAAGTGCATTGGAATGCTCACAAGCGATTGTTTCATTTTTTTAACATCACAGCGGTTGCTGTTAGCTCCAAGCTCTATTCGGAATGATGCCAGCATGTTGTTGCGTGCCCTTCTGCAGCCAGCGCACCGTCATAGACGCGCACGGAATCAAGATATACGCGTATATGCGACCGTTCGTTTGCAGTCCTAATCGGCTTTACAAGGGTCACTTGCATCATGTAAAGCATTACTGCACGTCCCTCTCACTGGGAGCTAGCTCACAGAATGTGCTATCACCTAAAACAGCAAGGTTAATTGTTTTGCGCGCTATGGAGCCTTGTGAACTTGAAGGATAAGCTTATGCTGCGATGGAGGACACGGGAGAAGGAGCAATGCATGTGTAACGAATGCTATTGTGCAAATACGTTCTTTAAAACATTTTGTACGTAGGTTACATTTACCATTGTGTATTTGATTTAAGACACGCGCATGATTACCGAAACTACTTTTTACAGTCGTACGAAATGGTAGTCCTTGGTGCGGAGAGCAATACGGTTGTCTAGTGCGCCCGAGGTGCGTGTTTCACGCTGCAAAAGCAAGCGGCTGCCAAACCCGCGGCGTCTAGAAAATCGGGAAAAGATGACATCCCACTAGTGTGTTGTAACATGCTCACGTACAGCCTGTTTCGACTGGTCCACGTCCAGAGTGCGCAGCTTAGGTTTTATACCTGCCAGCGCGGCCGATAAAATAACGAAGCGTGCGCTTCACTTTTGTGTTTTTTCGAGTCACCCGATGGTTCGCTAATTCACAGCTACCTGAAATTCACTGGAATTTTTAAATATGTCGATTTCTTGTTTATTTCCTCTGTCAGAAAGTAAACATTTGAAGCCGTAATCTCATATGAAAGCGCTGACATTGGAAGCTTCGAGGAACTCTGAGCAGGAAGAACTCGGCTGAAACGAAAAGAAATTTGAAAAGTCAACTCACATTACTGCGAAGTGTTTGTGCTTTGTGCAACTGGCTGTGTTCATAAAATCAGATTTATATTATATCATGTCGTTATAGAAAAATTAGGGGGTCACTTAAGCTCCGCCGTTAAAGGTATAACGCGATAGTGTCTCTCATACACACACACGCACGATGGTTTTTTTCTTCGCGTGTTATATTTTAGCTCTTTTATTTATTTATTTTATTTACCAAATACTGCAGGCCCTAACTGGGCCCTAGCAGGAGGGGCGAAAAGAATACAATGCAGTGAAATATGAATTCATCAAAAGTAACATACTACACACAAGTGTAGTATGTTATGTGTTATGTATGTTATATTTCTATGTTATGTATGTTATGTTATATTTCTATCATTTCTTTATTTATTCTTATTTTATTTGACGTTTTATATTTTTATACACCAATACGCATGCGTCAGCAACAATCTGCTTTCCATTCTGAGCAATTTGACACTTTTGAACACATTCTTCAATTATTTCAAATAATCAATTACACATTCTAAATTTTCTTCCTTAGCATCACCAAGCACTGATTTTTCATTCTGACACCTTTAAACCCTTACTTTCCAATTTTTCCTTTTTTTTCGTTAATTTCAGCAATTGATCAATTAATTACAAAGGTTTTATTAACTCGTCATCGCCTATCGCACATCAATCAATATTCAATCACTGGAAGCACAAATTACCATGGCACAATTTTTTTTACGCAGCCCCCGATTATTTCCGAGACTAATGCCAACTACTGCGTCGACGGCATGGGAAGGAAAGTGCTAAGCGCCAGTACAACTTATGTCAAATTACGCATGCTCCTTTTATCATAAAATAAAATGCATCCTCGCTCATTTCACCAACCAAGTATCTTCCAGTGGGATGAGCGACGGTGATTGCACAAACCAAGCAAACAAACTCGCGATGATCTCTCATAGGCATTTAAGTAAACAGCAAAGGCGCACAGACAAAAAAAAAAAATCCACATTACAGAATTCTGGATACTGTACCTGGATAGGGATGACGCTGCGGATTGCCGGGGGGGGGGGGGGGGGGGGGGCATGCACGACTCGTAGAGCAATCTGTAACTGCGCTAGGCAGCGCAGCCGGTGGGCCCCGCCACGTCTCGGCTGTCAAAATACGCTTCTAGGCGTCTCGTAACAGAAACCGCCAGGGACCGAACAGAGGTCCAAGCACAGCACGCTAGGTTTAAACGTGAAAAGCGCGAACAGAACGGCGAGCGCTGACAGACGGACACGAAGCGAACGGATGGAGCGAAAAAAATATGGCGGCCAGCGCGGGATCAGGGTGCCGCTCACAGTTGCCAGACGTACTGTTGTAAACCCTCTATTAGTAAAATTTGAGCTGGAAAAAAATAACCTACAAAATGTAAATATAGGACTATGTTGAATATCTTAATTTCTGCATGAATTTAAACTGTACAATGCAGTATTTTATGCCCCCCCCCCCTCCCCACCCACTCACCACACACACACACACACACACACACACACACACACACACACACACACACACACACACACACACACACACACACACACACACACACACACACACACACACACACACACACACACACACATCTTAATTCTTAATTTCTGCATGTTTCTGCATTTCTGAATATCTTAATTTCTGCATGAATTTAAACTGTACAATGCAGTATTTTATGCCCCCCCCCTCCCCGCCCACTCACCACACACACACACACACACACCTGAAAATGCAGATCCCCGATTATACATATTTCCAAATAGCGGTAGCTCACCATATTCTGTTATGCAGAAATTATATCAATTGCGATTGAACTCTGGAGTTGTGCCGCTGCTACACAGCAAAGCTGGAAGACTTAAAATATTCTGTGGTGTGTGGCGCAAAACTTTTGTGGCACCACTGTCTGTGCTTTTGGTTTTGCTTAATGAAATAAAATCTTTCTATAAATGCCAGATAAAATAAAACTGTTACCTTTTTTTTTCAGCAACTGCAGGTTTTTAGGTGTTATTAACGAACAACTTTGATTTTGTTTAATGCGTTGCCGTTCTTACGGCTGGGGTTTTCATTGTGTTTGCTTTTCTCGGCGGCGCAGGTCACACTGGTACAAAAATAATGCACTTTAAAACAGTGATGCTATTTTTAAATTATTGCACACACTATGGTGTGCACGTGGCGCTCCTCGGGTCAACATGCGCAACCTTGTGCGACGTTCGAAGGCCTTCGAGATCTCAGTAGAGTTCTGAGCTGTGCCATTGACTCGACAGATTATCGACTCAATGGCCATTGAAAACGCCCATCTGGCAGCGTCCAAAGGTCTTGAGTAGATAGACAATCGGTTCGAGGGTTTTTAAAATGCCCATGTGACAGTGGTATTAAAAATCAGCCAGTTTTTTCAGTATGTAATGTTTGTTCTATTAGCTACTAACTGCCCACTAACTTTCCTGAGTAGGCTCTTGCACTTGTGGGCTCTTTTTGCAGTTGGATGTTGCTTTTTGGTGCTTAAAGCGGGGAGTGGTGTTGCTTTTGATGGTCACCTATATAGCACATCTTTAGTTCTTTCATTTTTAATTAAACACTGGCCATTTCGTGAAACGTTAGTTATATAGGGCTGTCTGATTGTGAGAAACAAATTTCACTCAATGCTGTCTCTATGCTGTAGGTCGAAACTCCTTTCCCCCCATAACTTGAAGCCTTGAGTTTCAGGAGAAGTATGTATCTTAAGTACCACAACACTGCAGCTGTGATAAACCATTTCTACTGGATTGTGCTGTGAATTTTACTTTGGTGTGCTTAAGTGTTGATTGTTGAAACAGGTGAAATTCAGGGAGTAGTACCGTTTGTTGTGCACCCTGGTTCAGGGCATGTTTGGCCTTTGACTGGCAGCACAGGTTTGAAAATGTTTGGTTTGGTTTATAAGGTAACATCCTGAAGAAACTTGTGTTGTTAGTCGGTGTTATACTTTTTGTTTAAGCCGATACAAACTGGTGGTAATGTGCTGAATTCTCTTTGCAGTTTTATGCAAGACATAGCTACCTATCTGTTGAGTATTAGTTGCATATGCAACTTAAGTTGAAATCAACAAAATATGGAAGCCAGGGGTGTGACCTGATGGCAGTATGGTTAGCTAAAACTATGCAAAAGTGCAGTTTTGGAAGTGTTCTGCTAAGTTACACGCCTCTGCAGGCAGAGACATATATACAACCTCCACGCTGCCTAAAAGAAAAGCACTGACTGCTTACTATTACCAGTTTTGCATAGTTAGTCGATTAAGTAGCTTTAGCAACGTCATGTCTAACACTTATACGCAGCTGTTCCTGATCATCGCAAAAAAAGTATGCTTTGGTTGCTGCCAGGACACACTGCTAATCTTATCCTCCGCTCCCTTGCTCATTCCAGGGGAAAAACTAAACTGAATCATAACTTGTCTATCTAGTGCTTAGAAGGAAACTTACTGAAGTTTTCGTCTGCTGGCTTTCTAATTTATTGCATTACTATTCTAATGACAATAAAAATTTCTTATACAACTGCAGTTCCTTGTACGAGCTGAGCAATTATTTCACAGTTACTGGACTCTTGTTAAAAATAAACATCTGTACAATGAAAACAAAATTCACATTGTATTTGAAATGATCAAATTAAGCTCATCTCTGAATGTTCAAAAATGATGCCTGTGTGCACACTGGAGCAAATGGGCTAAGTTTGCAACAGTTCAAAGGGTTCTTTAACGTGCGATGTCAGTGCACGTTAAAGAACCCCAGGTGGTCGAAATTTCCGGAGTCCTCCACTACGGCGTCTCTCGTAGCCTGAGTTGCTTTGGGACGTTAAACCCCACAAACCAACCAGTTCAAAATAAACAAGGCTGGCGTGACTGAATAGCTGTAGACATACTTTTTTATGTTGCTGGGAGAATTGATCTTTGTGGCGAGTATTTTGCAGTGTATCGTCACCATTTCTGGCAGTTATTGTTACACTGAAAAACTGGGTTGTAATATCAATTGCATTGGCTGCATTAAAGTTTCCTTTTCTGTGGACAGTTTTTTTTTTTTTAATTTGGTATGCTGACTAACAAGCTCAACACTTTTGGAAAAGTGTCGGTTCTTGTGATGTTCTCTGCCTTGAGCTGGTATGATGCTTGTCGCATGAGGGGAGGTGGAGGGATTGCCTTCAGGAGTAGCAAAGAAACTGAAGAGTGGACTTTTCAGCTGGTCTCTCAGTTTGCACGGTGGGTGGTGTGTACTCTTGCAGCCGGAATGGTGGGTGGCGGTCGTGCTCGCAAGGGAGGCTGTACCGCAGAGGCTCCGGCACGGGCCAAAATGAGTGCTCCAGGAGAAGCACAGCAGGTGACACTGGCCAGGGTGAATACGGCAAGGAAATCCTTTCCTGCCGCTTGTGACATTCACAAGAAGCACAGGAAAAGGTTTTTCCGTGGAAGCACCTACGGTCTGTACCTGAGCTCCTCTCGACGCAAGCGGCGCCAGCGCAAGGCAGGTTCAGATGAGAGCGGGACCTCCATGGATGGGGAGGCAGCTGTGCCAGAGGCAGGCAAGGAGAACAACTGCCCCTCGACATCAGCAGAGGCCCCAGCTGAGGAGACTGTCAGCGAGGGAAGCTTGCCAAACGGGGCACAGCCTGCAGAGGGGACTGCTGGGTGGGGCCACGACTCGAGCATTGCATCTAGCGTCAAGAGCCGACAGCGGATCAAGCGACGCTTGATGGATGACCATGTGGACGTGGACGATGTCAATATATGCTCACCCAGCAGCACTCCTGATGAACAACCCAAAAAGGATAAGTCTGTTCCTCCACGTAAAGGTGAGCATCTGCAAATTTACTGTGCTGCCATTTTGCGGTCACTTTGCTGTGAATGTTAAGGCCCTGCGACAAAGAGCAGTGTATACTGCTCTATGTCGTTGCACTTGGTGGGCACTAGTAAAATATTGTACATTAAATGATACTCCTGCTCTCCCACTGGAGGGTGCTTGCTTGTCTGAGAGCACTTTCGAAGTGCTCTAGAGTGCGGCCTGCTCTCCCATTCGAATTCGCCATAAGTTTTTAATTATTCACTTCAGGAGCAGTATTCAGTGAGAAGTTCTAAATTGTATTGAACAACAGTAGATGAGTATTTGCATCAGGGTACTATTTACGAGCTTTATTTACTGGCCTTAAAAAAAGCGATAATGTGACCAACTCCTGGGACATATATTTAAATTAATGCTTTCTGCAGTCAGTCTGTGAACTGTGCGATGCGTGTAGACCAGCGCAGAGTGCAACAGTAATGGGACAACCAAACCTTTAGAACAACTGTCACTTAAGTTTTTGCCTTAACCTGATCAATTAACTGAACTTTTTACTTTTTGTTATGACTGCTGTTATTACGGTCATTTGTGGGCAAATTCAGGACATTCCCATTTCTGTATTTATTTTTTAGCAGTCCAAAATATTTTTGGTGGCAGCTGTTGGGACAAGATAAGTAATTTGATCAGTTATCTTTAGAAGCTTCTTGAACTTCGCTAGAAATAATTGGGGCAACACAGCCAAGCACCATCATTATAAGCTTGGTGAAAAGCTTCCTTATTGTTTTACAGAACGCCTTCAATCACATTAGCTGCATATGGCTGTTTTCTTATGAGTAAAGCAATTTATATATGCGTGCTGGCTGACGTTTTATGCAACCAGTATTTTCTTTGTTTTCAGGTGTGAATGGTTCTACTGGCCCATTTTGCCAGGCAGACCTTAACTGCGGTCGTGTTGATGTTGTGGTAAGTGCATGCATACTTGTTGCGCTGATTTTTGTGAGCAGGCAGTATATGAGAGAGCATTAGCAACTCTAAATCGGCCATGAAGAGCTTGGTCTAGCTGGGGACCCATGGTCAGCATAAAAAGCGACGCAGAAAGCAGATAAGAGGCAAAACGAAGGTGGCACTCAACATTTTGCCCTGCACAGCTCAAAACAGTGAGAGCAGGGAGATGTATGCTGTGCTGCTGTTGATCCTGCTGTTGTGCCTCAAATTTGAAGGTGCTTTTATTATTATCATTATAATTGAACTGTAGACTTTCTGGTGTTTAATTCTGATAAGGATAGGCAGATATTTCTCAGCTCTTATATGAACGGGAGTGGGGTTGGAAGAGTTAGTTGTATGGTTGAAACTCTGAGTGTGGTGATTAAAGGCGAAAAAAGTGGTCTGAGTTTACAATACAAGCGATGAAGCGAAGCTGTGATTACTGAATGGGTACACACGTTATGCACTGCTAGTTGCAGTAGTTGGCTGTTTTTGCGGCTTTATGCCATATTCCTTGTTGAAATTGTATTGTGTTAGTAAGCTTGTGTTGTGCTGAACGCTCACAGCGATAGTGCCCACTAATTAAATACACGCGCAAGCAGAAGATTACACAGCCACTGATTTAGCTGTATTGCCAGAGCACTGTGCGCGAAATTCGGAATGTCCTAGATTCGAATCTTATTGGCAGCATCTAGTTTTATTCGGCTTTCTAACCACTTTTCTTTCGGCCATAAAATGGTTTGATTTTCTATTGAACAACCCCTCAAGTTAAATGTGTGTTGTTTGGTTTATGGGTTGTAACGTCCCTGTGCAGTTCGGCTCAGATATGTAAAGAAACAACAGCTTGACATTTCAACCTCTGGACTGGCCTTCAGGAAAAAAAAAAAAAAAAAATATGAAAGAGCTAGTAGTATTGTATGCATTCCCACCTTCCCTCTCGATTCATCCGGGATACTTCGAATTTTTGAGTGAACTTTCCAATTTTACAACCACTGTCGCCCTGTATCTCCAGAGAAATTGTCTCTGCTTCACAAGAGGGGTCTTTGCGAAACCGGCACTGCACACAGCTGCATCATAATTGCCAGCATCGCAATCAACGGTTGCACTAGGATCGTCGACTAAGCAGCCAATCAAAGGAAAAATAAAATGTAGGCCAGTTACATTTTATGTTTGCCGTTATAGCCACGTGCCTGTATGTTTAGGGTTAACTAGGCCGTTTGCGTGCTGTGCATAGTGTAAATTTGGAATTCTTGGTGTGCTTAAAGGGACAGAACACTGGAATTTCTCAAATCTTTTTCAGTGCAGTGGGAAGATTGATGTCTAAAATGTTCGATTCCATAACGGTTTTAGTAGAAACTATAAAATTTTTACAGAGAATTCTTCGATCAGTGCATGCGCCCGTTTTTATGTAATCCGATGCTGGAAACTGTGAGCAGCGACCGCGAAAACGACTGGTGGTCGACAAAAAAATACATACCGAAAACAAATATAAATTTCACTCTCCAGGCAGTAACGTCCTTTTCAGTTTTACATTTAAGGCTGTACGGCACAATAACCTACTCCTCGCCGACGAAAGTTTTACTGGGTGCTATCATCGCTTTATTCACGGAATTCCAAATACTGTGACGCCTTCTAGTGGCAAAATCTGAAAGCACGCCTCTCGCGATGTGAAAGGAGGTGTGGCTTTTATTTAAGGACGCGGTGGAGAGAGCGCAAAATATAATGAATTATGACAAGCACTCCTAGAAGAAAAAAGAACAGTGTGCACTTGCCAACATCAGCGATATTTTGCTGACATATAGTCATGTGGGGTACTAGACCGAAAGTAATAGGGTTTCTGCGCTAGATAGCGCCTAAGTTGTTTTTATGTGATTTTCTACGGCAAATTAAAATTGTAAAGCCTCTTTTCTTCATTGATATTGTAGTGTTCAATATGTACTATATGAGGGAAGGTCTTTTCATCTCTACCATAATCTCATGACATATTTTGGACAGTGTTCTTTCCCTTTGAAGGGTTTAAAGGGATGGTGCTATCAAAACCCAAGAAGATATACGTATTCGCATAGATTTTCGTTATACTTCTGAATTTCCATGCTTAATGACGTCGATAAAAGGTGACCTTTTTGTGTTTTTGAATGAACATGTGAATGCAACTTCTGCATGTCTCATGATGGCAAAGGTGATCTGAAATTGAAACTGGAGCTGAATTTCGCTCATAAGTGAGCAATAGTGCAACGTCTGCTGCTGCTGAGGCCATGCTTTGAGCAAAATTTGTCTGGCAGATTTTTGATGCTAGTAAAGTCTTTACTGCAAGGTTGACTCATGGACACTGCCTGAAAGTTGTAGCCTATTCCTCCTCTTGATGCAAATAAAAGTCTCTTTTTTTTGAATCTCGCCAGGCTGGCAGGTGTTAATAAAGTCCACCAGTTTAGTCTCTGCTGATTGGACCCAGCAGGACCCGGGAAATGGTCTAAGAATTGAACAGTCCGAAAAATCCGCCACCGAAAAAAAAAAAAAAAAAAAAAAAAAAAATTCTGCAAAAGGTTGCCTTTACAAATCACACATTTTGCTGCTCCCTATGTTTCATTTTTATGTCGATAATAGGCAGTTATAACATAGTGCGATCTGCTACTGTGATAGCTACCGCGCACGCGTTAGCGTGATTTGATATGGTCAGTGCGGCCGCTAGTGCGCATACGCTGACTGATGCAGACACTGCAGTGCCTGCCTCCGGGAAGCCAAGCACCACAGAAGTGGATCGTGCTAAGCTGTAACCACTGTAACCCTCCAGTTAAATTACTTCAGCCGCTCATGCTTTCATCATGCCCGTGCCACTACAAGACGTACTGTGACAGAGTTTCAGGTACTGCTTATGCCTCAAATGAGTGCATACGCGGACCGAAGCAGTAACATTCGGTTTCCATGGTTAATCACAGTAGCAAGGACCGCGAGGGGGAACTTGCAGGAAAAGAGCGAGCGGAACGAGTCTCCGTGAATGCACCGATTCCTCCCCCCGTCTCCGTTTTCCCCATGGGCGTCTGCGCCGGTGTGAGCCGCGGCGCACGGAGCTCGCATTCCATTTTCAGTCCGATTGCGTGCACTGTATAGACTAAATATTTAGGGGAGTCTCCCAAGGTGGAGTAGATTTGTTATAAGGGGGTAATTACACATTGACATCCACCTAAGCGTGTAATCAACCCCTTATAACTTTGTACACTACCGCGATGACAAGGGGGAGTGTTCCCTTATTGCCATTTCCTCAAATGGCAACGATGAACAGAGAGCCCAGCTAGTCGGTCCTATTGACTCTGCTTCGCTAGCTTACGTAGCTGCGCAGAACCGGCTGTTTGCGATGATGCCTGCTTGCATCGTTATGCTGAAAAAAAAAAAGAAAGCCTACGGCCAAAAAATTATCTCCAGTATTTTTGGCGCCAAATTTGGTCTGAAAAATCGAATTTTTTTTGATACCATATGGTTTGAAATATAGCATTAATGGCCCTGTTCTCCAGAAAGCCCTGCCTCGATGTTGTGAACGAAAAATTGTGGGTATGGCTCTGAAATGCGATAATAGCTGAAGGTCATGGCCGTGCACTGACTGGTTGTCGGGTATTTTGATGTCACAAGACTACACGATACGCTGAGTTGAGTGGTGCTGCCAACTTGGGTTTAGCCTTTGTAACGGGAGGGATTTTTCACTGCAGACGAGTCTACCTACTCACATGTTGTGCCCGTTTGGTAATGTGTACAGCCTCGTTCAACACGGATTTTTACTCAGCTGATCAATGATGTTTTGGGTGCTAGAAGACCATTCTGGCTCGAATTTTGTAAACAAAACTGTCCATCAGGGGGTTAAAGTGGGGCTTTATGTGCCTATGTTGGGTGGCTTCTCACATAATAGGGTAGCCTATGATTGTATGCTGATGAGTATGTGTGGGATAATGGAGGTATAAATTAAAGGATTAGGGATGAAGCGAGTCTCAAAGCGCATATGTATGGGTGAGTATCTGCTAGGGGAGCCTGCAAAAAAAGCCGTTAATGGTGTTGTGAAATAGTACCTGGAGCCGGAGCTTAAGTGCCCTTTCCCCCATTTTGTTTTCCTTGTTCTTAAATTATGAGCCATGAAAGGCAGCTTCAGTGCACATTTGTTTTTCTGTAAAATGTTTGTCTTGTATTTATTCAAGAGGTATTTGTTTGATGGCTTCTCATTTTTTTTTAATCTGTTTGTATTCAGTATGGATCGTAACACTCGCATGCAGCCTGTTCCAGGTATTTAGCATGATAGGGTGCAATTTGTGTGATTCTAAATCTCCTGTGGCATATAGTGGGACAGTTCTGCTAGTTCATCGTCCCAGCGGCCGTGCTGCTGCTCAAACCCTGGGCAGCCTTCGTCAGAGGCCCCAACAGCATGCCAAGGCATGGATTCTTTGCAAGGAAGGGTGAGTGACGGGGTACATTTTCCCTAGTTCAGGATTCGGGGTCTTTTTGGCTTACGCATGGGTCATACAGCTTATGTCTGCAAAAAGAATAGCCTGTGGGAGGAAACAGCTTAGGGCCACCCTTATGTGTTGCTTGGTTTGGCAATTTGAGCTATGCTAAAGCATCACTAAGTTTCCAGTGCAAATGTATGCCACACTGTATCACTTGTGGCATGGTAAACTGTCCTGTGACATTGGGTTCTTAGCATAGGCCTTAAAGGGACAGAGCACTGCACTTTAACTAGCCATTTTTTTTTCAAAGCAGTGGAAAGCTTTCCACTTCAAGTTGTCGATTCCGTAGCGGTTTGGTCAGAAATGCTGTAGAAATATTTTACTGAGAGTTATTCGATTAGTGTATGCGCCTGTTTTTATCTAGTCCGATGCTAGAAGCCATGGGTAGCGACCGCGGTGACGATTGCGTGTCGGCAAATGTACTGGACAAAAGGTCTCACTGACCAGACTGTAATTTTTTTATACAGAGTATCGTCCATTTTAGTTCCTACACCCAAGGCTGCTACGGCACAGGAATGTATCGCCTCATCAATAGAAGTCTTACGCCCGTATTCACAAACACGCCTCGGCTCGACGCTCTACCATCTATGGAAAAATACTAAACGCACATCATAGGCATAACGAAAAAAGGGGGGTTTTTCCTGATGGGCACACCGGAGAGAGTGCAAAATACAGTAAAACAAGGTGAGCACTCTTCAGAACACTGCAGTTATGAAAACCAGTGACATTTTCTTGAGATGTGGTCACGTGGGTTACTACAGTTGTAATTACAGGGTTTCACTACATGAGGCCACTTCACTCGTTATTATGATATTCTGTGCTTAATTATAAATCCTGATTTTTTCGATATTGTAGTGCTCGATCAGTTATAGAAGGCAAGTTTTTTATTTCAATCATAATCCCATTACATATGGTCAGTGTTCTGTTCCTTTTAAGTGTATATATTTATTTGATATACCTGGGAACCTGTGGTCGCAGGCTGTCCTTGTTGTAAATTCCAGCATACAATTCCAGCATATTTTAAGGCTTGCATTGCTTCACTAAAGCATTTGTTTTTTGGACAAGTCATGATGCTTTTGAGCAAGGGGATTGAGTAGTTTTCTTTGCATGACACAGAAAACAGAGAGGATCTGAATGATGCCAATGTCTATTCGTTACTGAGTGGTTAATTTTGAGGTCTTCTTTCTTTTCGTAAAGCATAACGAGTGGAATGTTCTTTCAAGTTTAATATGTATCGAGGAATATCTCAAGATAGAGTGGGTTTGCAGAGGTATAGTCATGCTCAGGTGAATGCTGATGTGCAACTACTCAGTTTTACAATTGTACAACTGTTAAGAAAATTCACTACAGTAGAACCCCGCTGATATGTTTTTCACGGTACCGTAAAAAAAGAACGTAAGAGCCGGGAAATGTAAGAACCAGGAAGTAGGACAAATTGGAAAACGACAGTAGTGAGCAACTAACATATGTTTATAAAAGTCCTAGCGTTTGAAAAAATTTGTGCAGCGTTGTCTGTTGCATTTTTTTTACACCCGGTGAGCATAACTCGCTTCTCCAGCACTTGTAGTGCTGTTTGGCTCTGGCAAGACGCCTCCTGAGAAGGTCTAAGGCCGCTACAGTCGACGTAAAGGTTTGCTGCGGCAGCGGCTCACCCACGTCCTCTTCGTCGTCACTGTTGTTCGCATCGACAACCTGGGCCACGGTCAGCTCAATGGTCAAAACCTCGGAGGTGCTAACGGCATCATCCAGAGAAACATAATCGCTGTACGCGATCCTGTTCGTGCTAACATTTTCCATGGCCGCGTAGAGTTTTTCAGTCCTCCATGCATGCGTCCTCTACAGTTTCAGACTCTGCTATGCGGTCGCTGAAATACTTTGCAAAACAGTTAACCGTTGTGGCAGTGACAGGGTTCCATGCTGCGGCCAAATAGTGCATGGCATCTAGGATGTTAACGCCAGTCAGCTTTTGCCCACGGTCCACAGTGGTCAGAGACCGCTTCACAATGCACTTTCTGTAACAATGCTTCACATTCTTGATAATTCCAGCATCCAACGGTTGAAGGTGGCTTGTCGTATTGGCCAGAAGGTACATGACTGACGTTCCGCAGTGACATGAGTGACATGGTGTTCTTGGGATGCGCAGAGCAGGTGTCTTTCAGTCTTCACAGCCCATCTTTGAGTCCATGTATGAAAGAAACTCCAAAAATTTCGCACGTCATCCACGCCTTGCTGTTATTTTTGTAGTGCCAGGGCAGGTAGCGAATCTTTTTACGGCAACATGGGTTGTGAAACTTTCCGATGACCCATGGCTTCATCATCTTGGAGGAGCCATCAGAGCTGCAGCACAACAGCATTGTGAGACGTTCCTTGCTGCATTTCCCGTCGCAGCAAGCCTCGCATAAGGCACAGCATCTTCGATGGCTAGCCGCTTCATCGGCATTTAAATTGTCCCTAGATTCATAGCCGTTGATAATGCCCGCCACGGACTCTTTCCAGCTGTCTACAGTAGCAGTATCCACACTTGCAGCCTCCCCATTAACGGTTCGGTAGGTTATGCTGTGTCTTCTTTTAAAACGGTCTATCCGGCCATTCGACGCACTGAAATTGGCGATCCCAAGCTTGTCAGCTATCTCCAGTGCTTTTTCACCTAAAATGGTGCCGTCAAAATTCACACCCGCAGCTCTGGCTTGCTTAAACCATTTGTAGACAGCCTCATCGAGCTGCATGTACCCCGCAGGATGGGCTTGGTTGCTTTTGATGCCGAAGGATTGGGCGTTTGCTTCGATCTTGCTTCTTTTAGAAACAAGGGAATTCGTGGATGGCGTGAGTCTAAGTTCTTTTGCTATACACACTCACTCACGTGTCTGGTTTGCATCCACAGTGTGGATAATGCTCAGTTTCTCCTCGAGCAGGCGCTAATTCACAGTTCGCGTTGCGGCGTGGAAGGGTTGGCACGGTGCAAAAAGGGCGATTGAGCACGCTAGATGCGTGTGCACATGACCACGGCATGCGACGAATTCACTCCTTCGCGCGCACAGCAGGAAAAGAAACGCGAAGTGATAACTAAGCGAAGCCGTGAAACGATGTGACGATGCGTGCTATGAGTCAGCCACACTAGCACTAACCGCACAAAGAAGTAAGGATGAGTAAAAAAAAAAAAGCGCAATCCCTGCTGCTGATGATGACAGCGCAGCCTGCCCGAGTGCCCTCTGCCTAACTGCAGTGGCACTAGACATGCCAGGCCAAGCCAGTCCAAGTCAAGCTGCCTTAAAAGTAAACATGGCCGGCTTGGGTTGCCATGTTCGCGACGTATCATGTGGGAACATACCCATGTTACGACATATCAGCGGGGTTTCGAATGCATGGAACCCTATGGGAGCCATGTTGGGACTCGCTGACAATGTAGCAGGCAGGAAAACGCAACAGCAGGGTTCTACTGTTCTCGTTTATGTAATTGATCTGCAGAACAGTAAAAGGAATTCTGAGAGTGAACCATGGTGGTTTATTGAGTATATACTGTAAAATCTTGTTTAATTAGGCTTTCCGGGGATTAGGAAAAACATGAATCATTGAATGGCCCTAAAGGATAGCAGAGAACTTTTTTCATCAGAATAATCTATAACTGACCGCCTCAGATATGGTTGTCGATACATTTGAGATGAAGGCAGTGGCCATTTTTCGCGGTTTTGCCAAGTGCTTTGCTGGGTATACTGGCTCGGAATGCCGAAGAATTGCACCAAAATGGTGTCTCCTTGGCTCTTTTGGAAGTGCAGAACAGTAGCTGTGGCACATTTTCTCAAGCTGCCCCGTCACATTTTGAGGATGCTTGACTGCATTAAACTTGGTGAAGCATCCTTAAAAGTCTTTGTGTTGAAACAGCCTCTAAAGTTCATGCGGTGAATCATCTTCGAAACTCAAACGGGTCAGGATACTTGAAGAATGGACGAAGCACGTAGATGCAAGAGGGGATACTTGTAGGTGTTAAAAGCTATGTCTGAAACTGCACGACTCACCAGTATGTGCACGCCCGATGGCAGTGGCGGTATGCTGTGAATATAGAAGCAAAACTGAAACTGCTGCTGTACTGTTTTGGTGAGGAGGGACTTCAGTTGTCGCCGCACCTTCGATAGTGTGCGTACATCGCAGGCACCATTTTTTCATTCAAGTCAGGTTCAGTAAGCTCCATTTGAACATCTGTTGGCTTTGCGGGTTGTACCTTGTATGACCCCCATCTGAATCAACTGGTGTGAGTCCCCCTTTGTCCTAATTACGAATCTTGGTGCAGTAGTCTTACATTTACAGTGGCAGGTATTGTGCTGCTGGTTCGAATTATGTTGCATGGGCTTCTGGTTGATTGGTGGAGGTGTGTGGGGCGACAAATGAAGTCCTTCTAAACAAAATGAAGAGGGACATTGGCTGGTGCTTTTTGAGAGGGTAGATGGAGGCTGCATTTTGCCAATGCTTCTTAGTTCTGGTGCTGCATGGGCTTTAACTTCCGGAGGGTGGGATGTGTATATATAATGGCAGGTGCCTAGATGTGAACCCATTGAGAGTTCTCTCAATCCATCTGAACTGACGCACACCGAATGGAGTGAGTTCGCCGAACTCCACTAGATGAGTGCTTCTTGTATCTATGGCAGCAAATTCGATTTTACGACGCTGCGCCAATGAATTCAAAAGTGTCTGTAAAGAAGGGCAGTATTTACTGAAACCGGAGACAGCATATGGAAACTTTTTGTGTGTGTGGTGTGGATTAGTAATGGTAAATTATTTGTCTAATAATTTTTTGAAAATGCTACTAACTTTGTCTACGTGACAGGAATATTACTCAATCGCAAAAGTGTAGGATCCTTCTTCAATTATATTTTCGTTGAAGGTCAAGCTGCGGATGTTAGTCGCTGCGAAGACGTTGAAAATATATGCGCACATGGGCATGTTTCTCGGGGAAGAAGGTTTTGAGGGAATGATTTCTTTGGCACTGTAAAAAACTGAGCAGTGATCTAGTCTGATGCAAACTAAAATATTGGTAGTGTTATTATCAGAACAGAGGTTTGGATATAAAACTGGATGTTCTTACGACTATCAAACCTATTTATCCAGGAAGTAAACACGGTCGAGCAAGAAGGAAGCAAGATAGTTTAGCCCGTGTATGAAATATGGTGCTGTTTTACTCTGCTTTTCAGAAACAATGGCTTTGCACAGAAGAGAGCGGCAGCATTTAACCAAATAGCAGTGTTACCAAAATTATTAACATCATGAGAGGAAAGCGTTCAAAGAACTTGATCATGCATACAGAGGGCACAGAATGGCCTCTCAATCTGCATTCTGCTCAGCAACAGTGTTTAGGTTCAGTAGCTGTTGGATTCCAAACAGAAATCAGAGTTTATAAATTCATATTTATTTCATATTTCTTTCGTAAGAGGCAGTCAGGTAAATGAAATCGCACTACGATTGGGAAGCACACAGCAGACACTGGCCATACGCCTTATGTGTAAACAGTGCTGGCTAGAGGACGACGCGCGCATCCACACTAGGGTTCGTCGCTGCGCCGCTAGGGGGTAACGCTGCTCGTCATCGAGGCCAATACTGCCAACGCAGTAATGGGCACATGTACAAGATATGCCAAATTATTCAGCACAAGCTTGAAGTAAACCCTTTATTAAGTAAGTACCGGCCATCTAGTACATTTCTGGAAAGTGGAGTGTAGGCTGTTTTGTGCTGCTCCAGATTTCATGATGTCGAGGACTCTAGTTTCAAGTAGAGCAACGTGAAGAGTGACAGGACCCTCTGTGTGACTCTGCAAGAGTGTAGGCTTTTGTTTTTTTGACCTTGGGTTTTCACATAAATCGGAGGCTAACTTTAATGCAACAGCGCTAAAGGTTAGTTTGATGGAAAATTTGGTGTTGGTGCCATAAAGGAAAATTGGTTGGTGAGTGCTGGAATTAAACCTCTGTCCCTTGGATTCTTTGGCCAGGCATGCTGCCTCTATGCCGCCTAGAAATGCTGTCACACAACACTTTGAAAGTAAACTTAAGTGTGTCCCCAATTTTTCTTTTACTGTGTCAGCAGCATAGTTCTCTTTTCCTGAAAAGCCGTGGTCGTCTTTGTCTTTGTGAGAGGATGAATGAGAGAAGCTTCAACCATCCAGTGCATATCTGGGCACCTATTCGCAAACTAAATATGCTTTCCCTTGGCTGCGAGCCCCTGCCTTGCAGCGCCTTCCAGACGTTCCACGTTTCAGAAGCCTGTGCATTGCCGTAATGAAATACAAAACTTATAGAGCTTAGCACATTAATCAGTGAAAACTGTTTTTTGTTTAGTCATTGAGCGGCACATTTCTCTTGCAAGCACTTATTTTTTCATGTAATGCGAGAGAATTTTGCGATCACCAAGTTGAGCCTAAACCAGATTGCGCTCTTCTTTGCTCAATACTGTCCTCCCGTTCTCATTTCTCATCACCGTGAATTGTCAACCCTTCACATACCTGTCTACGAAGCTCTTTCTGTGGCAGCCATTTTCTGGCTTCTCTGTCTCCCATGCTAGAGATGAGGAAGTTTCCCCTCTCTCAGCTTTTCTGCTTGCCAACTGGGTGGGGGGTAAGGCCAAGTGGCTGACGTCGTACCTAAATTCCCAGGTGAAATAAGGGGCTGTATGGCTCACCAATACTGAAACACCTAAATACCCAGGTGAAATAAGGGGCTGTATGGCTCACCAGTACTGCAACAGCTTTTGCTGTAAAAAGGAAGGCAAAATCTGGCCTTTGTTGGCACATTCACTTCCAGAAGCTCCGCCTACCACCTTTCGCCTGTTCACGTTCACACTCATATGCTTTACCCGCCAGAAACAGACTCTGCACAGGAATAATAAATGTGAAGGCGAAATCAAACTTTTCATCCCTCGGGGACCTCCACCTAACAGTAGCCCAAAATAGCGACATTGAATTAAAAGAAATCAGTGGGAGGCGATCATTATAAAAACAAAATATAAAAGTGATTCTGCTAACACATATTTGCCGAGTCATATTATTTTGCATGCATTTTTTTCTTTGGAATAAGATGCTAGAATGAACCACCATGTCAAACCTGCTTGCACTTGGTAAATAAGGCGCAATTGGATTCCTTTAAGGGGGGACACTGGTCTTAAAATTATTTTCGTTATTTCCCAATCAAAGTTGATGCAACTTGGTGGGTTTGTGTAGATTTGTGCAGATTCCAAAACTGCAATGATTTATTTTGTGATCCAATTATTTCATGAGATAATTACGCTAATTAGTTTAATTCTTACAAGAACAATTACAAAATGATCACTGAAGAGAAACTTCAGATGAACACATTGCTGGACACTAGAAAGAATGAGGAACACAATGTTGTAAGCAGTTTTTTGATTAATCAATTATTTCTTGGCGTCACGTCTCCGCCGTCTCCCTGCGGCTCGGGCGCGCCGAGCAGACACCGTCATCCAGCTACAACAATGCGGTGACGCCTTATCGTCACGTGCACCCCGAAAGCCAATGGGATTGCAAATACCACGTTTTCTTTTTTGCTATTTGTTATGCGACCAATGGGCGAATGTAAACAGCAGAGGCGGCAATTTGAAGACGAAAGGCGGCTCTTTCAAATGAGACCAAGATGGCTACGGTGCCGTGCACAAAATGGGAGCTACGCCTCGCGGAAAATGGTTGTTTCGGGGGTCGTTTTTGGCCCAGATTTGGGCGACATCGATTATATAAATTGGCATTGTGACTAATACCCCTGTCACACAGACATTTTCTATCTTCATTGAACTCTATCTGCATTCAACTCAATGCAGATCGAGGTTGTCACACTGCAACTTTCAAGTGCAATTGAGCTCTATCCTGCTTGACTTCAGCTGCTTCCTCAAGCGCTTTTGAAATTTAAAGCACACTTGAAAGCAGTGGTTGACACCCTCATCATCGGTGAGCTCTAAAGCGCACACGAGGAAAATTTCTCAATGCTCATTGAAGACGCTCGTGGCTCATTGAAAATGCTCGTGTAGCACGGGACGCTTCAATCCTTCTTGAAAACCTCAATGCAGATCGAGTTCAATGAGGATCGAAAGTGGCCGTGTGTCAGAGGTATAAAGTACCGATCCTAGAGATGAAAAACTTAGCAGATAGGTAGATAAAGAGCTACTAATTTCGCAAATCACATTTTCTAAAAAGTGATTTTTTTGCGATTTTTTGGTCCGAAAGACCCGTGTCCCCCCTTAATGCACTTTTGGTTTTGATTTAATAGTGGCTGGGATGTCTTTATTAAGTAAGTCATGCATACAGAAACTGTAATATACTTATTTGTTTGCCTGCCGTCATTCTGGCTTATTGGGGCAGTTCTTGTACACCTTACTTTTGGTGTCTGTCTCTGTTTAGGTGCCGAAAGCATAACTGAATGAGTAGAAACTTGGTTACAAATTTACTAAAAAACACTTTGTGTCTTCGTCTCTTCGACCAGCATTTGTTGTTTTGCATTATTGTATAATGCTGTTTATTGACTGCAGGATCCAAAGGTATATTTATTTAATCATAACAGCTATATACTTATATACATCTATATATATATACCGGGTGTCCCAGCTAACTTGAACCAAGGATTAGAAAATATGTGAGGTAGGCCAGTGAAACCAATTGCATACAACTGCCAGCCTCCTTGCGCACTACAGATAATTTTTGTTTTGCAATTACTTAATTAGCTAATTATGTTAATTTTTAAATTAATTAAATATTTATCTGAGATCAAAAATGTGAATTGGAAAGTTGCAGAGCACATTCAGAAACCCCCATTCCCCTAATTGCGATAAAGTCTCACGTGTATCTTTTTTTTCAAGGCTCAAAAGAAAGCCCGCGAAATACAAATAATACCATGTGACTAGCACATTTGAGCGCCACGATTGTGGTGTTCTCAGTCGTGGTTTGAGCGAACAAAATCAGCTGCAGCCGTGACCCGATGGTTCCGTTGCAGCGGCAGGCTGAAATGTTGGCGATGGTTGGAGCGAGCTCGAGCTCGCCTGTCGCCACTGAGATCTTGGCAAGGCCTGCACATCCCAGCAGCCTGCGTCACGATAGGCGGATGGCCATAAAAGTACCAGCAAAGGAAGGTGTGAGCGCGAATCTGAGTAGTCACATACGCGCAGATTCAGTGGCTGATATTGACGTTCGCTGATAGGAGAGAAAGTGATGCAAAAGATCGCCGCGCTCTCTGCTACTTGCACCGTCGTATGGGCTAGCTGTCTGACGTGGGCGAAGAAGCCATCGCAGGCATATCGGCCTGCCGCTTTAACGGGGCTGAGGAGACACGGCCGCAGCTGATTTTGTTCACCCAAACCAGGACTGAGAGTGCAATCGCGTCTCGTGAATGCGCTAGTCACGTGGTTTTATTTGTATTTTGCGGGCTTTCTTCTGAGCCCGGAAAAAAAAATATGCGTGATGCTTCCGTTATCGCAATGACTGGAATGGGGGTTTCTGAAGGCGCTCTTCAAATTTCCCATTCCCATTTTTGGTCTAAGGTCGATATTTAATAAATTCGAAAAATTAACATAATTAGCCAATTAAGTAATTGCGAAGCAAAAAATTGCCTGCAGTGCGCAAGGAGGCTGGCAGTTGTATACAACTGGTTTCACTGACCTACCTCAAATGTATTATTTTGTAATCCTTGGCTCAAGTTAGCTGGGACACCCAATATATACTTGGTTCTCGTTTAGTGTGTTTGAACTTAACTGCACTTAAAAGTTTTGGTGTAATGGCATAAATTATTAATGGAGCATGAGTTTTCTCATATGTGTCAGGTAATTGTGCACACCAGGCTTTTGATGCCAGCTATAATCAATATTTGTGTCAGACTGCTGCACAGAATTACTAACATTCCTCAAAGCTTTTTGGTGGCGAGCACTAGTGTTCAGACATCCATTTTTCCACTTGTGCTGATGGTGTGTCAACCCTAGCCGAGCGTTGGAGTTTCTCTGCTGCTTGGCAACAGGTGGTGGGGTGCACACGATCACCAAGTTCGCAAAGGCTAGAGCGAGCATCTGTGCGGGTGCCGTTTGGAGGCTTTTGCGGCATTCACCGGCATCGGCTCAGACTGCACCATTGCTGCCCACACTGTGGCCTCTTCTGTACCCAGGTGAGCGCTTTGCTTATTTTCTGAGGGTCTAGAAGCTGGGTACAAGTCTTCTCCCATTTTGGTGTGATAGGATAGTTTTATCACACGATCTTCCTCTCCGTACTAATCAGATTTTTATTGTGAAATAACTATCTGGAGCTTTCGAAACGATTACTGGGAATTCGTGGCTGTTTTAGCTTGAGTAGAATTGCAGCCTGTTTTTTGCGTCACCATGGGCTATGGTGTCAGTGGCATTTGAATTGCCATGGTTGCAGATTTCTTTTCGTAAATTCTTTCATATCAGGTTGTGCAAATTCTACGTTTGTGCAGTTGCACTCTTATGGTTCTCTTATTCAAAGTTGTCATTGTACATTATGACTTTATTTATATTGTGTACTCTCTTTTTCTCCGTGTTTTTTTTTCTCCTGTTTTACCTTGCCATGTACTTTGGGCCCCTGGACCTGGATAGTCTTTGTAGCTCTTTGTTAGGTGTCCCTGGCTCACCCGGGAAATATGTTGTCCTATCGAAAGTAAATTTTTTTCTTTTGCAGATATGTTTGGTTCTTAAGTTAGTTATGATGCAATGCAGAAGTTTTCATGCCATTGCACAAAACGTTTGGCAGCATATTTTTCTTGTTTTATTGTCAGCAGTCCCCTCTCCTTTTTCTCGAAACAGCTTGTTCTGGGGCATAGTTTATTTCACTATTGTGGGGCTGTTGGCCATCCTTGGGTTGAAAATTCGCTATACATGGATCGTTGTGTGGCATCATCACTGGTGGAAACTCTTGCACCGGTTGTGTCAATCTGTGGCAAATGGCAAATCATACTGCAACGAAATTGTCAGGGCTGGCGGAATGTGGAGGAGGCGAGGGTACGGGGCAGGAGGAAAGCTCATAGGCTTTTAAAATTCTTAATGATGCTGCCCATGTCGCTGGCTGTCTCGCTCGCAGCTACGCAGAAACTGTGACGTTTGGTCATGTGATAAAAGCATGCTCGCACTACTAACTCACCCTCCGTAAGGCTGAGCTCCGTTGCCGCTGCGTGACAGAACCGTGGAGCAGAGGCCCACAGCGCAGGCTGCCTGATTTCAGGGAGTGGCGGGTCTATCGACTTGCTACAGCTAGCGGTGTCTGCTATCGAGAGTATAGGGGTATGCGGAATGCATGCAGCATGGGTTCGAGGTTGCAGAAAAGCAATTAACATTGATGTTGTCGCAATTTTTGAAAGCTTTTGAACTGCGATCTGTAGAAAAAGAGTGGAAATTGAGCGAGAAAATTTCCTTGACTCTATGGGGCGCTTGACGGTGTTGGGGCAGAGTCCGAATAACCAGGCTTATCCAGAAACTTTGGTGTCCGAAAAATTGGTGTCTGTATCTGTAAATTTTGTTTTGGAACAGTTTTTTTTTTTCTGCTTGAAAGCAAGAACATCTGCTACAAAACGGGATTTTCCTTGCTACAAATGGCAGTTTCTTCTACAAAAGTTCATACAAGAAGCCTGTTGCGAGTTTCACCACTGCCAGAATGCAGAATGCATACTCTAACAGCAGAGTCGTGCAGTTCTATCGCCCTAGTCTGGTCGGTGCCAATGTTGAGCTGACTTTTGTTACCTTCCAGCCAACAAGCCTTCACAAGCGAAGTTGCTCTTTCTCTTGTATTTTTAGAGGGAGGTGCAGAGTATGTCAGATGGCTATGTCATTGTCCCTACCTGGCCGGGTTCTGTTTCTTAGGTATTGTTTCCCGGCCTCATGGTACATCGAGACTGTGTGCCCACATACACGACAAAAGAAGGCGAAAGAACAAGGTGCATGACAAATGAAGCAAAGCACACAACAGTGCCCAGAAGAAGGTTGGCTTCATCAAACAGTGCAAACATGCTTTGATTTGAGTTTTTTTCCTTGCAAGACACACTTGGCTCCAATATATTGCACATATGATCACAACAGCCCGACCTGGTTTCTTGGATTGTCTATGTTAAAGGAGTATAGACACCATTTTTTGAAGCGTCGGAAGGAATACGATTGCTTTCCTGGTTATACAGAGATGCTCCCCAAGCAATCCCAACCTCGCACGTTTCCGCGAAGATATTTTAATTTGATTTTAAAAACAATCCAGGCAAGTACTTAGTTTTTCAAAACCCATTGGCATCGACATCTCTGTGACGAAAACGTGTGCATAGGTAAACAACATGACGTTATCAAACTACTCTGACGTGGAGTCTGCAACGCAAAGAGCAGTGACGACACATGGCCGGACTCGAACAGCGCCGCCGCCGCTTCTGCCTGTGCGCTGAGAAAGAACTCTGCTTCTTCGTTGGTGCATGTTACAATTACCTCTCCGGTGTATACATATGGAGACTGCCTGCTAAACTCAGGCCCCAACAGCATGCATGCACAAGTGTAGGGCTTACGGCAACGGTGCCTGTCGATGGCGCGCTGGGAACATACTGCGCCGCTCCCTGCCTACCCTAGACGTCGCTAGCCCTAGCTGGTTTCACATCAAAGCGCCAGTGAAAGGCGCTTCGGAACGAGCTAACGCTGTAAAAAACGTCGCAGTTTAGCGCCGCTTTACTGGCAAGCCCATCTCTTAAAATAATTTCTTGCTTTGCGCGACGCCTTCAGCAGCGGAGCTAGCTGACATCAGGTGCGTGGCACCGGGCAGCAGCTGTCGGGAAAAAAAATGTTTGCTTGTATCACTGTAATTATTTCTACAGGACCTCCGTATTGGCCGAATAATCCTCGCAATTTAATCGTGACTGATAGTCCTTTGTACAAATAGCTATGTAAGCGAATGAACAGCAATCTGCGATAGCTAGATTACCGATAGCGGATGCTGAGGCAGCTATGACTTGGGAGCCGATCGCGGCGGCTACGGCTTTACGCACCCAGATTGCCTTGACTGCGCCAGATGGCGCCACATGCTTGGACGGCGGCACGCAGGCCTGCCGCGTCGGGACCAATCAGCGCGTGAACAGGCGTGAGCACGGGAGCCATCGGGAGATCTTACGGGTTACGGTGTCTGATTGCGTCATTACTAAAACATTTTTTTAGAACAGCTTGGCTCACAGCGTTAGCCAACCGGACTGATAAAGCAGCATCTTAGGGTTCCTTTGTTCAGCATTCCTACCAGTTGACATTTCCTGCGCGTCAACCCACCAAGCTTTCGTGGCTGCTGCTGATTCCTGCTTCGTCGCACGAGCCGCAGGCGAGCGGGTCGGGATTAAAGTGCCCGGCAATGTTAGCAACATTCACGCTGTTGGGCGAAACAATGTCGCAGTACTAATTATGCTACTCTGAAGCGCTGCTCGGCGACATTTTCCTGCACGTGCGACAGCAAGCAGACGAAAAACGCGACCCGAATGCATCATCAGATTTTGTGTTTACGCGATCACCAACCTTGCCAGTAGGGGGCGCTCGTGTGGCGTTCTCGTATTTTTGACGTCATCGCGCGCTCGTGTCCGGAGAGATCGAAACCGAAACTGGCCCTGATAAATGCACTGATAACAAATTAATTGATCTGTGCTGGGGCTTTTTGGGTCGCAGTCCCTCTGTTTTGGACCACTGTGGATCGATTAAAGCAAAAATACTGAAACAGAAAATGTACGTGTCTATACTCCTTTAAATGTTCCAACCTAGTGGAGGACTCTCTCAAAGCAAAAATTTCTGCTTCATTGAAGTGCCACATTTTTTGCTCATTTCAGTTCTGCATAGCAGGAAAAATTGTTGCTAAAGTTCCTTCAATCTTGAATAGCTTTTCTTTAATGTGGAGCTTCTCTACACCCTTCTCCCTGGTACTGGATTTGTACTGATTCGATGGAAGCCATTCGGGCAATTTGCTCTTGTTGCCTTCCTGAGGTCTTTGCATGACGATCTCGCCAGCACTCTCTGCAACTTGTTCCTGCTTCGGTCACTGTGGTGTGGGTGCCAGGCCATGCAGAGATTGTTGGTAATAAGCTGACCAGCTGTCTGTTGTTAGTCTACTTATTGGAAGAGAATTTGTAAGGTCTTTATTTCTGCTTTAGTGAAGTCTTTGTCACTCCCTCTCTTGGGATGGTGCCGTAAATTGATCCTACTAAGAGTTGTAGCTGATATTCACTTCTGTCATATGATGTACTTTTGTGTACTTGATCTTCAAGCAAGTAAGTATCCCAGCAGCATACTTTTGATCACAGTACAAACTTTACCTATAGGTGTATTTTTGTGACTGTGGCTAATTTGACTTCATGCTTCAAGTCTCTTCTAGTGACAGTAACTTTTTTGCCATGCAGTTTTCTGCAGGGAAAGTTGATAATACAAGGGTCAATCGAAAGTCTTGCAAATGTAAGCGTGCAGTTACATTTAAACTAGGTAAAAACAAAGACTGCAAGTGTGAGAATTGTCTGTTGACTGGAAGGGGAAGGTGCCCATTTTCTCGTTTGCAGGGCGTGCTTGGAGGGTATGCACTCAGAACGTGTGTGGTTTGTGCTGGTGCAGGGCCGCTTTGTGAAGTGCGTCAAGGGCCATCTGTGGCATGCAGAGTGCCAGAAGAATGGGCTCCCCAAGGCGAAGTGCCCCCACTGTGGCTCTGAGGAGTCCCAGGCCGTGCACCTTGAAGCTCTCGGCTGTCCTCTCTTCCAGACGGCCCAGCAGTGCACCGTTCTCGGGTCAGATCTCCCTTCTGGCTCTCATTGAAGATTGTCACAGTGCATAAATAGTACCTCCATTTAGCAGCCACACCACAAATGATCTGAAGCAGTTTTTTGGAAAGTTGGGTTCTTGTGGGTGATAGAAGCAAATATTCTTTGTCAGAATGTCAGCTCTGTGATGTTTCTGGTTTGTGGCATCCACATTAATACAGTCAAATCCCGATATAACGAATCACACGGGACCTCAAGAAATCTTCCTTTATTTTGAAATATTCTTGTAATGAAAAATCTGCGTTTATAAGCCAGTTGTCAAACCTAGGGATGAAAGTGACATACCTTGGCTGTAGGTGTGTGTGTAGACAAGCAAAATCTCAAATGAAAATGTCGCACTAACTTCAACACTGATTTTTAAAGAAATCTTATTCTCTTGTCCCGTGTGCAGCACGCACAACCACACACTACATTACACTACTACAGCAGATACACCCTACACTTCACAAAACACCCCATTGGGTAAACGATTGCACCAAGTGATGAAAGTACAGACTTTTTCCACACACAAATAAAAAACAAAAACATCAGAGTTCGATATGACCTCATCTTCAGTGTTCCCTGAAGTTTGAAAACCTTTTCGCTGCCTTTCAAAATGATTGCGGTGGTCGATCTGCAGAGGCCGATTCGCTTTTTTCCCCGCGTTGATTTCGCTGCTGTCTTATCTTCTTGGCACCTTCGCTGGCTGCAATTATTAGCAGATCTCGCACAAACTTCGCAATGAAATGATTCGCAAAAAAAAAAAAAAAAAAGCACCTTCCCACACACACGAATGACACGATTACGAATGAACAACCCGCGAAAGATGCAGCTTTGTGGTGGCGCTAGGAGCTGGCTCTATATGATGATAGCTCCAGCCCACGGACCATACACACGTGATAGTTGCAAGCTCATAACACTGATGTTCTTAGGTTATAGAAGAAAAAATAAAATACATATGTTATTCTGACATATACGCAGTATCGAAAATCGTAATTTTGAAATATTTTTACATTGAACACACAGGAAATCCGTTGGGGATTTTTAAAAAAATTGTTAATGTGCTGTTCGTAGTAATGAGATTTTACTGTACAGTGAAGCCTCGTTGATAGGTTTTTTATATTGCAGGAAAAGTGTATTGGTCCGGGAAAACGTATGATCCAGACTGCCAGATTTTGAAACATTTGACCGTTGAATGAGGTACAAAGGCATTTAGAATTGACTTTCATTGCATAAAAGTGTAGATTAATATTTATAGACATCAAGTATGAACCGCTCCTTTTTTAGCTCTTGCAGAATTCAGTCCATATTTGCGTTGTCCTCAGCGCAAGAGATTTAGTAACAAATCCTGATAAAAAGGCAATGACGAGCCAGGATTGCTTTCGTTTCTTCTGGATGCTTCGCCCTCTTAAACCAGTGACATGTGAAGTCATCGTGATGGCTGACAGTATTCACATTTTTGCTCATGTTGCGTCCCCTAGACCTGGCCCGTTCATATGCAAGCAAATAGTTGTAGTTATCAAATGGTTCACCCCTATGCCTCCACGTTACCGCAAAGAAGCCACTGCGTATCTCCTCATGAAGTCATGTTTCTGCGGGAACGAGTGCCTCGTGTGTTGTCTCGTTGGCTTTCTTTGATGCTTCACCCCTTTTGCACCTGGGCAGTGCAGAAAAGCAATTCTAGTGGATGAGCGCCGCTGGTCAGTTATGTATGTCACAAGTGCTTGTTAACACATGTCCGGTTGAGCACAAAACATATTATATGACCACATTTTATTGGAATTTCGAACGTAGTGAGTGGGATATAGTGTTATCCGGGAACATATTAACTAGTAGATTTTTTACTGCCTGCGATTTTGAGCGTATGAAATGGGAAATTGTATGAACTGGGAACACTTCAATGAGCTTCTGCTGTATTATATATATTGTTAATATTTATAGAGTTGCTAAATTTTAGCTGCTCATAAGGTGGTGAAGGTGCAGCTCTGCACCAGAATTCTAGGCAGGATAGGGATGACTGCATGCACGTGTGCACCATTCTGTAGCAGGCCACTTAAGGAATGTTGCCGCGCTAGTTCAGCCTTGTGTCGCAAGTGCGCAGGCTGGGAATAAGGCTTCTGCAGTGGCCGGCAGCGGGGTCACGGGGCCGAGATTCTTAGTTTAGGCACGCACATTCAGGTGAAGACGTTTGAAGGCTTTGCAGAATGACAACTTTCAAGAGGTAACTGTTCATGACAAAGTAAGCTAGACTGGAATTTTTGGACTAAGAGTAATTTTGCTCAAGCTACAAGCTGAAGCATTGTTCTCTTGAATTCAGCCTAGACCAGCATCCGATGAGATTCTACTGCTTGCCTCTTTTCTTACCCTCGGGTAGGCATGTTCTGGAGGTTCACTTTTGCTGCGTCAGCTTCTCGTTGGTTTAAGCAGGGACTCTTGGGACAAACCAGTGAGGTGCTGATGCATTGCAGACACTCCAGAGTGCCTTTAGGGAGAGCACCACCATGCGAAAAGGGGAGAGTGTGAGCACCAGGCACAGGTAGATCTTTCTTGTTGACTCCTTGTCTGATATCTTTATTTCATTGCAGCCCTCGTGCACGGATGTCTGCCTCAAAATCAAAGCCTCCGGGGCCTCCAACACCGAGTACAGATTATACTGCGGTTTCGATGAAGAAGGAGTCCCTGGAAAGTGAGTGGATTTTTTTTTTACTCTGTGTTCTATATTTAATACAGCAGAGCAACAGTGTTTCATTTTTCATGGGACAACGAGAAGATGACATACCAGATAAGAAACGTAGTAGCTGGGAGGAGGTAGACAAAGGCACGTGCCATATTTATTTAATCATCTTGAAGGTGCAGCATGTGTCTATGGCATTTACAGTCGAACCTCGTTAACGAACAGGGATACAGCGAATTATCGGATATAACGAAGTAAAAGCAAAGTTTGGTTGGCCGTGCTTTATTTCTATGGGAGTTCTATCTGTATAACGAAATGAAAAACTGAAAATTTGACACTAAATCGGTTATAACGAAGCATATTTCATATTCACACGACTCAAAATCCGCAAAGAAGCAAAAAAAAAAATTTTTCAAAACGCTAAATTTCGGTTTTATCAATCGCCTCCGTCCTAAAATGTGTTTGAATCACCCGCGCTTTCGCACGCCACGCTATCTAGGGACCGCGAATGAATCTAGCATCAACGGCTGCCTGGCACGTGACCGGCACGTGATTGAACCTCCGCCCGCGTCACCTCCACCTAAAATGTGTTTGAATCACCCGCGCTTTCGCACGCCACGCCATCTAGGGACCGCGAGTGAATCTAGCATCAACGGCTGCCTGGCATGTGACCTGCACGTGATCGAACCACCGCCCGCGTGCCCCTGCCCCTACTTTTTGCCGACCCGTGCGTGTGCTCACTTTCCTCGAGGTCGTGCCGTCGTCTTGCAGCATGGCGACGCCGAAACTCAAAGCAGTTTCTCTTGAAACAAAGATAAAAAATATTCAGTGCGGTCGACAGCGGGCGCAAGAAGAAAGAGATTGCCGCAGACTTCGGCGTTGCGCCTAGCACTCTGTCAATCATACTGAGCGCAAGGCAGAAGGTAGGAAACGTGCACTCTGCAGGCGCCATGAAGAACGACAGGAAGCGCGTCAGGTATTGTCACCACCAGGATGTTGAAGAGGCCTTGTTCGCATGGTTCAAGAGCGCGCAACCTGCCTGTGTCTGGTGCCGTGCTTCAAATGAAGGCAAGAAGTCTCGCTTGCGTCTTAGGCCACGATGACTTCTATGCAAGCAGTGGCTGGCTGCAGCGATTTAAAGACCGCCACCAGATTGTTTGCCACACCTTATCGGGCGAAGAAGCAGCCGTTGATCTAGAGAACTGCGAGAAGTGGGCAGAAAGCTTCCGCATGCAACTGGATGGCTAAGAGATGCGCGAAGTCTACAACGTGGACGAGACTGCGCTTTTTTTTAAGCTGCTCCCGGAAAGGTCACTCGTTGCGAAGAACGAACTGTGCCGAGGAGGCAAGAAAAGCAAAGACCGCGTCACCGTTGTTTGTGTCAACATGGATAGGTCAGATAAAAGGCGGCAAACTGTTATTGGTAAATCTGCTCGCCCCAGGTGCCTGCGCAACGCCCGGAATGTCCAAGCGGACTATCGCTCGAACAAAAGGCGTCGATGACGTCGTCACTCTTTGAAGCATGGCTGAAGGCCTTCGACAAAGACATGGCAGAGCAGCGCAGGAAAGTGCTCCTTATATTGGACAACTGCTCTGCCCATAAGGTGTCTGTACCACTTGAAGCGGTCCGCCTAGTTTTTTTGCTGCTAAACTCGACCTCAGTGCTGCAGCCATTAGACAGGGGCATCATTCGCTCACTAAAATGCTGCTACCGAAAGCGATTGGTTACGCAGCTCGTATTTGACATAGACAAGGGCATATCAACAGCCATAAACTTCAAAACTACGCTGTACATGCTGTACGGTGCATGGAACGAAGTGGCACAGTCGACAATAAGAAATTGCTTTGTTGATGCTGGCCTAGCCCCATCCACCAGCGAGACTGAGCCCAACGCCGCCCACGATTCTGAAAGTGAAGCGGATAATTTCGACGAGACGAGATGGCGCCAACTGGCGGTTCCGAATGTTACGTTCGAGGACATTATTGCTGCCGATGACAACTTTGCTGTGGCGCCCGAATTGACCGACCAAGAAATTGTCGATCAGCTGCTTCCTACAGATGACGCTACGAGCAGCGATGAGAGTGAAGAAGGCGAAGAGCGAGCTCTCAGCAGCACCGAGGCCGCCGATATGGCGAGGAAATTGAGAAGGTACCTTGAGAACCTACCTGTGGCCAAATCAGCTGACATTGGGAAAGCGCTGCACAGTGTCGATTTTGTTGAGAAATTTATTCTATCGAATAGTGTGAAGTGCCACCAAATGAAGATTACGTCGTTTTTTAAATAAATCAGTTCTGCGTGGCCTAAATCCCGATTTGTGTGCTCATTTTTGCTTGGCAGTGCAAAATGAAAGGTAAGGTTTTGCATGCTTATACCACGCTTTAAAGAAAAAAAAATGCTTTTTTTTAAGCTCTGTGCTTTCCATTTTAGGGTAGCCTTTACTTGGGTTTATGAACAGAATTTGTGTGTACTTTTACAACGAATATCGGATATAACGAACGAATTTCCGCTCAAAATGAAACTTCATTATAACGAAGTTTGACTGTACAAGGATTTTTTGTCCTTGCTATTGTTCTCATGCAAAGATGTCCCGAGCACCTTGCGATGGCTATCTATTGGTTTGGGCAGGTGCTGGCTGATAGGAGGCGCCATGGAAGTGGGAGACTGTAGGGAGGAGATGAAATCCCACTCAATCCTGCTATGTTGGCACCTCGCAGGAATTGTGCTTTTAAGCTATGGGCAATAAGCAAAATGCAGGCAATGTTACCTCAAGAGTTGACAGATTACTGCATGTTAGTTTTGAAGGAAAATGCAGGCAATGTTAACTCGAGTCGACCGATGTCACTGCATGTTAGTTTTTTTCTGGTGGCGCTCCATCACTGCAGCAGTTGAATTGCACCAACAGCCGCAATGTATTCGCAAGTGTGTTTGATGGGGGGAGAGCAGAAGTTGCTGCTGCTGCATGTACGCTAAAAAGTAGGCCATTTAAATTTCAAAGACGTTTTTGCTGCTCTTTGTGCAATGTGTTTTGTCACAGTTGTGAGAAAACAGCAGGGTTGATATTGCATGGGTTTCTGTGGGAGCTTGCGCAGCCGTATTCTAAATGTTTCCATTTCTCATTTTCCATTTTGTATCCATTTGTTTCTCTGGCATTGGTCATCAAGTGATGAAGCCCGTGGTTCAAGTGTTCGTGGGAAGCGACTGAATTATTGCCTCATTAGAGACTGCCCTTCTGCGTGGAAATGCATGGTTCAGCCTATGGTTAGCCAGTTCATGGCAGCGAGTGGCGATGGCTGTCGGCATCGACGTGGCTTACTAGTATCCTGTGATTTCCGTGGCTGGCCACTCACTTCATCTGATGCTGCCATCATGCTGACGTGTGGCCAAATGAAATGGAAAATGGAAGGTTATAGAGTACAGCCCCAGGGCCAGCTCATAAAAATGTAGCAGTCGGAAAGGTGCAGTCCTCGAGGACATAACAGCAAGGTTTTACTGCATTTCAGGTATGCTTTCTCAACTAAAGGCCAATGCTTTTCCACAAACCGCTTAAAGACTCGGAGTGTGTTGTGAGGCGCGCGCTCTTCGACTCGGACTAGGGAGAGGTGTCCCGGCTAGGCTGGAAGGAGAGAGGGAAATCCACGTGGAGTGGCCGCTGGAGACTGGGAAGCGGTGGAAGGTGGCCAGTGTGCTCTCTCCTCGTGGTCCTTCCTAACAGTGCGCGTAATCCCACGTAATTACACGGGCCGTTATCATGGGAGCGGGGGATTCTTGTGTATCCCCACAACTTTTGCTGCTTACGGGCAACTAACTGTATGTACGAAGAAGGGCATGCTAAATTGTGTTAAATGTATAAGATACTGCCATTCAGAAATCTCATGATGTTTCATCATGAGTTTTTATGAGCATGAAATGTGGAGTATCTGAGGAGGTCTGAATGGTAAAAAGTATGGGCTAGTTGAATCGAATAGCAGATACTATTCAAAGTTTCAAGCATTCACACGTTTTTAGTAGTAATATTGTGCTACAAAAAGACTAGAGAAGAACATGTGCTGCCTATTTTATGTGCCTCACATGTCCTTTTGACTGTGTGTCGTGAAGCATTACTGTTTCATCATACCAGTCAAGCGGCTGTGCAAGAACGGAAGCTCGCAGACGTTAGTGGAGCACTGCAGCATGTGAAAGTGGCTACGCAGCATGACAGTTGTGTTCACCTGTTGCAGGACGCTGGCTTTTTTATGCCATCTAGGTTGCTGCACCAAGAGGATTGCTTACATACCATGGTTGCCAATGTTGAGGGGTCGTTAAAGCTTTTGGAGAGATTCAGAGGACAAATGAAGTTGGCCTTATATTGATAGGTACCACCAAATAGGCTACTGTCACTGAAAGGAGAGCATAGTCTAGAAAGAAACCATAAAACAAAAATGCAGCTGTCTCTATCTCCGGCTGATTTTACAAGTGAACCGCTTATGGCAACACAAATTTTTGCTGTAATTGGCAAGAAGGGCAGTAGTTGGTAGTGAGATGTCTTTTCCTGGCACACTCGAGTGATGGTGTGTTGTTGTGAACTTGTGAGCACTTTTGCCTTGTCTGTCAAAAATGTTAGCTGAAGAGAAAGCGTACCTGCACAGTAGCAACATTGCTTAGAATGTGCATTATTCTAGTATGAAATAGGTGCTAGGTAAAGTGACGATTTTTTGCAGCATTCGAGGATCCATCACTGTCCCCTAGCCGCAAAGAGTTGGACCAACTAGTTCGCCAGCTGCGGCAGTCTGCAGCATCCGCCACTAATCAACGCCCAGTGCCTCAGGGCGCTGCAGGCACATCCGTCTTGCTAGCTGCTCTCCGCCAAGGAGATGTGGATAAAGCTGTCCATTGCCTCGGTGAGTCATGCTTTGTTACCGTTGCTTCTTTTTCATTTGTGCACTTGTTTTGTGCACCAGGATTTTGCAGTAAGTGTTCAAGCTAGTGCACCCAAGTGTTTTTCTGTCTGCGGGTACAAAGTTTGTTACTGCATTTGCAGCCGGTCGAGAGCTTGGTCCAGCTGACTCTGCAGCTGTGCATGCAGCTGCCACAGGAGGGAGCCTGGTCCTGGTGCACATGCTGCTTCAGGTTACTACTCTTTTACTGTGCAGTGCTTTCACTTGTTTTATTCTGAAACATTTTTTTTTTTTTCCTTTTTGCCTGTAAAATTGACTGACGTCAACTAGCCTTCGGAAAGAAATTTTGAATAGTGTCGTCATTTCAATGCTGAATCCATGCTGTGCTGTCAATGCTCTTTGACTGTCTATCTTTGCTGAGGAATTTTGTGTTGGTCCTTCTCTCTTCTATGCAGGCGGGCCTTTCAGTCGACCATGGGGACGATAAGCTGTACACACCTCTGATGCAGGCAACGGAGGCTGGACATTTTGCTGTTGTGCAGTACTTGCTCAAAGCTGGAGCCAATCCTCATGCCAAGGTAAATTTGCATATGCGGTCATGCAGCCACCTTTAAAAGAATTGCTTATCAGTAAGGATTTGCTGGAGGGTATACTTGAGTGTGGGGTTGCATTCAGACATGAACATTAATCTTTTTCTCTCCTGATTCGTTTGGGTTGTGTTCATGTTAAAAATTGTCTGGATGACATACCGCCTCGATGAAAGGATGCGCTGTGGGGAAATTGGGGTTGGCCTGTGGGGGTGGATTATGCTAAATGTTAGGTCAAGGAGACCACCATCGCCAAAAACGGCACTTCCATAATGCTGAACGCGCGGCATAGCTTAAGCTATGGTAGCTGTGAATGTTAAAAAAGCAGCAAGTTTTTTTTTTTCTTTTACAAGAGTCGTGTATTCTTGTTGTGCTAAATGTGCAGTGTAGCTTAAGCTATGGTGGCTGCAGGCATTAAGAAGCAGCAGTTTTTTTTTTTTTTTTTTGAGTGTCGTCCATCTTTGCATTATTAATCAACGAAAGCATGCGGTCAGCTGAAACCATGACACCGGCTTTTAGCATTGTTCTTTTCAAACGGCATTTGCAGCTATCACGCTTGCCAAGTGGACTTCGCTGGCCCAAGTGCGGCGTGATAAATCGAACGAGGCTTGTGCAATGAAGCCATCACGGGCACTCTGCCAGGTTTGCTCCCCACCACCACAGGAGCTATCAAAAGTAGAGTAAAAAGATAAACACGGCGTGACATTCTTGCCGCGCAGGATCATGGTGCACTGCCTATAAATAAGCTATGGATGCGATGGCCGAAACAGAGGGACGCGCTATGACTAAAGGCTGTCTCATATGCAAGCGAAAATGCTCTAGATTTCTGCCACGGCGACGCAAAAACCTGTTTTGAGCTGTTGCAGTGGTTCGATCGGCGGGAGCGACGCAGTTCCAAAGTGGAAATTTTTGCTCTGTCCCTGTCGCTCGTCGCAGAGTTCGCTCAATTGCTTGCATGTGAACCGGCCTTAACACTTTTTTTTTTTTTTTTTTTTTCAAAAATTCTTGGGGGCAAAAGTGGAGGGTGGGCTCATTATGCGAGTGGGTTGTTTACGCGACAAATATGCTATCATTTTTCTCGATCGCAAGCGGTGTCTCAAGGCGATTTTTGTATACAGAATTATCGATATATCAAACTATTTCGCAATCCCGTTCGAGTTCGATATATCTGGGTTGGACTGTACACATATATTAACATACATAAGAGAGGCACTCGGTTGGAGAATTTGGGGTTATCCCTTTGCTTTGATTGCATTTGTCAGCTGGCATGTGGCTCTACTGCCAAGGGTTCTGGCATTTCTAATGACTGATATATACTGCAGCATGTGTACGAGAGCACTCTTTAGGTCCTCGTAATCAGGTGTGCGCCTCTTCTGTGGTCCCAGTGTCAAAAAATGTAGCCACGTCCAAAACTGAACCTGAAGCGTGAAGGTTATTTGAATTCTTAAAAGTGTATCATGCGTTCCGAAGCAATGCATAATGTTTGAAGCAAAGAGTATGTTAAGGGGGGACACCCCTCTTAAAACTTTTTTCCTTATTTATGGGTGGATCTGACTGAAACTTGCACCATTAATGTACTTTTGCATGCTGATTTCAAATATCTGATTAGTTTTCTTGTAGATGAAATAGCTTTCAAAATATTACCTAATTCATGTTCTTCATTTGGAGGTGAGTTAATTACTAAACACTTTATGGCATGAGGAGAATAGCCCTGCCAGAGTGATCTAGAAGGATCATAGAGTGCCGCTAGTCATGAATTAACGTGGTAGAAGAATTTGAACCAAAGTTACAGTAAGTCAAACTTTTATGAATAAAAGCCCAGGTTGGCACCTAAGATTGATAATTAATTCTGTAAATGTTGCCGCATAATAACTGTACATATTTTTGTCCTACGGCACTGTCGAAGGTTTTCTCTTTCTAACAAGACAAGAATGAGAGCTATAGCACAAATAGACTAAGAGATATCAATCCTCCAAAATTGCAGCACCCTCAAAATTGCAGTTTTGAGAAAACGAGGAAAAACACTTCACAGCATGTAGGTGTAAATTATGTCAATGATTGATATGTCAACAAGATCAGAAACAGGTGGAAAGTGATCTGAAGCGAAAATTAATGGCCTATGCCAATTTGAGCCAAAGTTACGCAATAGGAAACGCTTGAAAGGAAAATTCCATTTGGGTACCGAAGACAACATAACCTTCTCAGCAAATTTTCTTTTTTCGTCACTGCATTTACCTTGGTTTCATGAGACTCGCAGGATTCCCTTTCTAGAAAAAATTTTTTTAAAGCAATAGCAAGAACAGGACCAGAGATATTGATCTTTAAAAAATGCAACACTACCAAAATTGGGGGATTGTCGGAAGCACTCAAGCCTCACGGCATTTAATCAGGAAGGGCAACTCCAAAGACCTCATGCTATTAAAATGCACCAGGAGCATAGTCGGGGTGCATGCTGTCGCGGTGTTTTCTTTTTTCTGTTTTAGCAACGCCAAGCGAAGCCGCCCGCTTCTTTGCAGAACGTACGCTACGGTGCAAGTCCTTTTCTTCAGCTCTCCTGGACCCAGTTGCTGTCACATTTGTACTGCATTCTTGCAGAATTGCTGCTGCTGTATGCTTGCAGCCGGCATTGAAGCGCAGCACAGCTTCTGCTGTGGCTGCTTCCACAGCAAACAGTGATGAGTGCCGCTCTTTGTGGATCAAGGTCCAGATGACCGAGTGGAAGCTTTCGTTCGAGTTCTGGGTCTTCCCCCGAATGCACCTCTGCAGCAGGCTCTTCTCTGATAAACGGCTATAAACAGGCAAAAGAGCATCAGCCACATCTCTTGGCAGACTGTAATTGTGCTTTGGTGCAGGCTCCTCTTTTGCCTTTGCAGCGTTGTGGCGGCACCATGACTTCTCACCGGTAGGACACAAACTGTGTTTGGGGCAGTCATCAGTAGATGTGATGTGGTAATATGTCGCCATCACAGCTCGCTGCATGGCATCCACATCACCTACATTTGATCGAAGCGCTCGGCCATAATATATTGCCAGCTTGTCAACTAGATCAGCTGTCAGCCTTCCTCTGCCGCCAAGACTTTGCTTCCCTGCACCCTTGTGTCTCTGCAAGAGGTTGCGCAAAGCTGCTCCCATACGCTTGTGCACGTGATTTATGCAGTCCTCTTTGACTATTTCAATGTAGCCATAGATTGCAGCATCTTTAAGAGCACTGAACGTGCGACTGTCCCCATCGCATAGCATGGTTGTGTAGCGCATGTTGTGGCGCTGCAGAGATCTTTCAAACAGAATTTTGCCAGCCTCTACTTCCATTTGACCAGCCTTGGAGTTGGTGTTTTTTTGGCACTGGTGGCGTGATTTCCAAAGTTCGTAGCCGTCAGTGTTTGGCTTGGGACCAATTTCGCAGCCCAGACAAAAGTTTGACAACACCACATAATCAAGCACGTAACCAGTGAAGAGTTCCACCACGGCACCGACGCCTATATGTGATGAGTGTCCGCGCGTCATCCATGTGCCGTCGTAGCACACGGCAATGTTCCCCCTATGCCCAAAACACAAGTCATCGTAGACCTTCGCCACTGCCTGCGCGGCATGTGCCATAGCGGTCGTGGCGGCTCGGGTAGCAGCGGGTTGCAGTGTGTTCTTCAGATGCCGTTGAAACGTCTTGTTGTGCATCCCGCGCCGCGACAACCCCATCGCCGAAAAGATATCGTTCATTGCTGTCTGGCCGTTACCGGTCGACAGCATTGCTCGACTAGCCAGAATATTCAGCTCAAAAGGATTGCACCTTTTCTCGCCGTCAACCCTCCGAGAGTTCCACTCGGCCGCAATCTCACCGCAGTTGTCGCACAGCACGATCAGTTTTACGGCGAGGCCATAGCTCCGGTCGCTGGTAATTAAACGCACGCATCCACGACACGTTTTGCACCGCACGGCATCCAGAAGGATATTCACAATGCTGAGGTCAATTACCGCATAGGAGGCTGTTCCGTCCGCATCTGACTCTGCGGACGCACCACTTGCATCGGCGAACAGCGCGGTCTTTCGTGCCGTCGCCGGCGTCGATACCAGTCTATCAAGCGTAGCCTGCTCACGGGCACTCACTTGAGTTATGTCACTGTTAGTGACAGGCGCGGTATCAATACGTACACGACTGCAGTCGGCACGAAGAACGGCGCCGTTGTCCAGCGGAATCGGAGAAGCGTCGCCGCCCGCAACGTGATCGTCACACAATCCCGCAGCACTGGCACTTGCTTCTTGAACAGTATGCAACGAAGTCGCATTCTTAACGCGTTTCTTTGGTTGCTTTCGCCCGAACTTGTGCAAAGAGCGGTACTTCCTGGCATGACTCTCGCGTTGCACTAGCGTGGTCGGCAGAAAGACAAAATGGCGTCACTGGGAGTCCGCATTTCAGGGCTAGCTTGCCGGAACCAACCAAACGACGCCATTTTGATCATGTGCCTTAACCGGCCAATAGTAGCGCGCGCTGCATGCTATCTTTTTGTTTGTTTTTTATGGGGAAGGCGGAGTGCACAGGGTTGCTTTCCGAAAGAAAAAATAAGCCGAAAGCGCGCGCTTTCGAACGAGACCAAAATCGCCGCGGTGGAGCGCGTAGTTCTCATGCGCCGGGCGATCGAAATTGGGTGTCGTTTGTCCACAATTTAAAGGGCAGTGGGTGTGGTACTGCATTTTTTAATCGCTATAACTTCATAAATACGCGGGGTATAAGGATGAAAATTTGCGTGCAGATGCGGAATGGTGCGAGGAATACGAAAATGAAAAAATTGAAAATCCGATTTTCAGGCCGATTTTCGGTGCCAAAGAGCCGTGTCCCCCCTTAACTAAAAATTTGTTGCCTCCAGTCCCTGTGTGTTTAGCTCTCAACATAGCGACGTTATTTATTAAGACTTAATGCCCTAGTTTCAACACTTTAAGCTGTAATTAAGTTCTGGACCGCACTTATCATTTGTGCAGTATGACAAATGTCAGTTGTAAGAATATTTTAAGTAGCGCTCGTAGGTTTTCTTTTTGTTGCGAAACTTTGATTGCACAAATTTGTGCTTTTATGCATAGAGTGCTTTGCACTGTTTGCTGTTTTTGTGTCGGTGTGTGCTTGATGAGCTGCAGAACATGCACGATAGCTGGCCTGTTTATGTTGGGCGCTGTTAAAATATTTCGGCTGTAGCGTGGCACTTTTGATTACATCCTCAGCACCTTTCAAGACATGCACTGTGAGCAGTCCGCATTGTGTCCCGTTCACCTGTACAACTGTTTGTGACTTTCCATGGTTTAGGGGGAAGATGGCAAGAGCTGCCTGCATCTGGCAGCCCGGTGTGGCAGCCTCGAGCTGTGCCAGTTGTTCTTAAACGCAAAGCTGCCCATCAATGGACAGGTATGGTTTCCTTTGATCCTCTCCTGATCAAGCTTGATGCATCAGAAAATGTTTGATCTTTTAACACTTTCTTGTCTACGGGAAAAAAGGTGGTTTTTGGGTGGTGTCATTAATATTTTTTTTTCTTTAACAAAACTTTCTTGGTACAGGAATGTTTAGTATCAATATGTAAAGGAGGAATTCCTCTTCACATTGGTATTAGTGACAATCAACATATTTATTGAATAGTGAAAAAAAAAAAAAAAAAGAAATATCGGCAAAAAATTATAGTTAAACACAGAAAAGCATCAGTTTCTTGATAACAGATAAAACAAAAAAATTTCAAAATGTTTTCTACAACAGGGACCAGTGTAATATTGGAGCGAAAACAGTAGTCGAGGTCGACTACGCTGAGGTTGACCCCTGGCTTTCTTCTAGCCGAAAACATGACTCCCTGTACTGTAATACTACCCAAAAGACTTGTCACCCTGCAGATCACTTGTGGCCTTCAGAATAGTGATCTCACTCCGGAGACCATTGGACTGGCGCGGCACGGCAGAAAAACTAAATCAAAAGCAAAACTGAAAGAAGGGTTCCTCCATATCCCATTGGAGGACGCCACTTTTCAAGGAGTGCTTCGAAAGTGGAAAAATTCGAATCATGAAACCATCGATAGTGGGCTATCGATGCGAATAGGGACGGGCAGGAAAGTGCTAAATGGGTCTTGAGATGGCCATCCAATATGTTTTGTAGTCCAGGTCCTTGCTTTGGAGTGCCGTACTTGCAAGTTGCTGCTGGACAATCCCGAGTACTTTGGCTCACTGGTCCAGGGGTGGAAGTGCTGCTCCATTTGCTCCATTCTGCTCCAAACTGCTTTCCCTGCTCCATCCTGCTCTAAAAGGCAATATTGCTCCAAAAATTCTCCAAACTGGCTGCCTCCACGTTCTGCCATCAAATTTAGCAGAATGCGGGGACATTTCACCGCATCGGGGGCAAAGATACCACTCATACTGGGTTTAATAGAAATAAAATTTTTGTAAGCAAGGGAAGCATAGAATATAATAAATTTAGCATGAGCCACATTTGATTAGAGGGAATTAATTGCAAAAAAAAAAAAACTGCACTGTGCATGTGGCAATAGTACCTCCTTCCAGCCTTTTGAACGAGAGCAGCAAGTGAAGCAGACAGCGCAAACTACTGTGAGCCGTTGGGAAACTGTCTGACTGCAAAAACTGCATGAGTTATTCTAATGCTTTCACTGTGAAAACAAGCAGGTACTTCACCATTGAGCCTGTCTGTCAGGGGCTAGCATGTCAGGCCTGCGGCAGACAAAATTATACTTGAAGCGTAATGGGTTGGTACGCCAAAGGTGTCAGTCACTAGTAAGCTTCCCGAGGGTGCTGGAAAGCCACACAGGACCTATCACCAAGATGTTGGAAATGAGCTCCAGCATTGTCCATGCAAAAGAATGATAAACTATTGGCAGGAGGCACTAAGGTAAAGAGGCTGAAGGACGAAAAGGCTAACTTTCAATGCCATCTATCTTTCCTGAAGCACCACTGACTATTTCTCAGAAATTTATCATCACAGGCATAGAATGAAAAAGGATATGCATGAGATAAGAAAGCAGAAATGTACCCATTAATCTGAACTCCAAATTTGTGGCGCTGTGCTGCTTGAGGGTATCAAAGCGGTAGACTAGACAGATTTATCAACATTTAAATATATCAAGCCAAAATAGGCAAACGATTTAGGTTAGGCTGCTAGTCAGTTCCAAGTTGTTGCAGGTCAGCCTGTGTTATACATCTTCACATGCTTTGGCCGTGTGTCTTGTCAGAGGCGAGTGTGAAGATGGAAAAACATCTAACTTGCATAAAAAGGAATCAGGTTGGGAATTGTTTGTGTCAGGAAGAGAAACTCTCAATAATCAGAGGCGTTTGACCTTAGTAATGGGCTCCAAAACATCATTCAGATGCTTCAAAACTCTAGTTTCGTCGCTCCAAAGCTGCTCCAAAATGGCAATATTACTGCTCCCTGGACTGCTCCAAAATGCCTGAGCCTGCTTCCACCCCTGTTATTCCAGCTTCTTAACCAATGAACCGCTACAATGGGCCCTTTCCTTAAAGGTCCCCAGAAAGGGGTCACCAAGAAGGGTAAACAACGCCATAACACTGATAGTTATTGAACCACCCATCATTCTCCCGCAAAAATTTTCGATCTAGCTTCTGCAACACCAGAGATATCGGTGATTAAAAATGACCCTTCCAATTTTCCCCCTCAACTCGTACGCCGAAGGGAGCCATAAAAAAACAAAGAATACAAGCAAGTTCAAAGCTCCGCCCAGACATACGTCACTTCGACGAACTTCCGGTTGCCGCGCGCTCGCTCGCTGGCGTACTCGCGCCAACCCGTCCTTGCTCGCACACGCCTGAGGAGTTCGCCAGTTCGCGCAGCGACGGTTAGTGTAACCGCGAACCCGTGGTTATCCTATGTTACACGGCGGACCAAACCATGGTTGCACCACTAACCGCGGTTACCGCAAACCGAGCTTGACGACCTCGGTTTGTGTCGTTAACCGAGGTTATGACGGCGTCTGTTGACGGAAGCTACTCGTCGGCGCCCGAGTGCGCGAAACGTACGAGCGGGTCTGCTTCACAAAGTTATTCATTTGCCCACTGTATCACGTTTAAAGATCGATGTATAGATTATGGTGCCGCCCGACGTCTTCGATTACGGCCGACAGCGCAGCGACTGCGTACTGAAGCCTTGTCGTGCCTACAGTATCGTTTGAACGGCTTGTTGCTGAGCAGAACGCCAAAAAATACGCGGCCTTAGCTATGAAAGTACACGAGTTTGCAACGCTTGCAGCACGGGATGCCGCGAGCAGGCTGAGGTACGTTACACAATTACCGCGGGGGTGGAACGTGCGAGCGCGGCGAACGCCGGCGCCGTGCGTGACCGTCCCTAGTCGTCGCTAGGCCTATTGTTTCGCTTCGAAGCCGCGGCGGTCGACGCTTTGGAACATGATCAACGCTGTCGTAAATCATCTACTTATGAAACTGCCTTATAGTGATTCCTATCCTGCCATAGTAAAATAATTATAGGATTAACTCTGCCGACGCATTAATCGCAGAGCTAGTACGAGCAGATCGGATCAGCCGAAATGCACCAGCGGCAGCTGGCTTGAGCAGAAACTAGCTTGTATCATGGCTATCGCTCTTACCAGCAATTTGCTGCTGGTCAGCGATCCTCACGAGGGCTTCATACTTGATATTCGGCTCAGTATTCCAGACGCCAACAAATTTTAGCACGCTTTATTTCGGACATCGGTGCTAACGACCCGCCGTGTGGTTCGCGAACGGTATGCGGGAGGAGGGGCCACTGCGGCGATGTTTATGGCGGTTAAGGATGTGCTGCCATCGTGCGGTGCTTGACCGTGCTGTTGACGCCTCGTCGGACGACACTCCGATACTCCTGAAACCACGTTATATAAATAAGATATTTGTAAATGCAGCTTCGTTCTGCCGATCCCTGCGTCGCTTCGGTTGTTGCACTTAATGGGCAATGGCCACCTAACCGATAAGGGCGGTGAGCTGTAACAGCCCGCACAGAGTTCGAGCAGCGCACGAGAAGACGACTTTCGCAGCTACCGGAAGTGTGTTCGTGACGTCATGGTTGCAGTGACCGCAGCGAATGGCAGCTTCTAGCAAGCCTTGCCAGTCAACCGACCCGTGACGTCACGGGATTAGGAAATAGTTCCATGCGACACCGCCAAGCGACATTTCCTCTGCCCGCGAATTTCAAAAAACGCGTTTTTAAAAAATTAATAATAAATCGCTGGCTTTGTTTCAAGGAGTTATACTTTGTGTTAATGCTCAAAAGGATGTGTTCTACACACTGAACACGTTTATCAGTGGTTTCTTGGGGGCCGTTTCCGTGGACCTTTAAGGGGAGACACTGCTCTTTAAACTAATTTTGTTAGTTCTTGTCGCACATAGATGAAAAATGTATGCCTGATGTATTTTTTTATGCTGAACACAAATATGCAATCTGTTTTTATCTATCTTGTGTCAATTTTGAAATATTTGTTAATTAATGACTAATCATTGTGCCCAAGTTTTTAATAAGTTCCTGATCAAAAAATGATTACAATTTGATATCTGTGTGTTCTGCAAGAGCCAGAGCGTGCAACCATACCATTCTTATAATTTTGGCCTCCCTGGCATAGAAGTTATAGACTTGCCAAATACATCCATCAAAAATTGGGAAAATTTCAACAAATAACTTACTAATTTAATTAAATTTCAAAGAGGAATTGTTATGCTTTTTAGATCTTATTGCAGAGAACAATTCATAAGCTTCAAAATACAACAAGAATTGTTCCAATCTGACCACCACATCTGGAGATATCTTGGGCAACAGTATGTGGAATGGTTAAAAAATCCATTTTGAGAAAACAAGAAAAGAAGTTTGAAAACAAGGCCAGAGTTTATTTGCTGCAAATCAAGGCTTGGACTTCATTGCAAACTGTGTTAGAAGCCTCCAGGAACATAATCATTATCAACAGTTTTCCCTTGCTTGCTTTTCATGGCACTCCGGAAATTTTCAGCACCTGCATGCTTCCTGTCCGATGCAGCCAGCCGGCGCTGGTCCTTCTCGGCACATCTTTGTACCAATATGCTGCTTCGATTCACGTGCAATTCTTTAAGGATAGCCTCAGTGGCATGCTCTTTCCCAGCATTGAATCTGGCGACAGCTTCCCCTACTGCACTCTCAACAGTGTAGAGAGAGGCATGCTTGGTTTTGGGTACGAGTGACCATATCACAGAGTGTAGGCACTCATTTGCATTTTGCGTTTTGCCTCTCTGGCAACGCTCAAGCAGTTTCTTGTCGGAGAGGCGTGTGTATATAGGTAGCAATGCCTCAGCGACATAGTCTGGGAGGTTGTATCGATGCTTTGGTGCTGGCTCCTCCTTCGCCACAGCTTTGTTGTGGGTGCACCAGCTGTCTTCCCCTTTTGGACACAGCGAATGATTCGACCTTGCATCTGTCGAGGTCGCATGATGATACGTTGCAAGAACAGCATTCTTCATGTCATCAATGTTGCCCTGGTTCGCCTTCAGAGCCCGCCCATAGTAGGTGGATAATTTTGCAATAAGATCCCCTGTGAGCTTGCCCTTTCCGCCGAGACTTTTCTGGCTATCTCCCTTATGCTTTTGCAGGAGATTTCTCAGAGCAGCGCCCATGCGTTTGTGAATATGGTTAATGCAGTCTTCTTTTTCGATTTCCACAAAACCATATACCTTTTCTTCGTGCAGGCTGTTAAAAGCTCGGCTATCGGCGTCGCACAACATCGTTGTATAGCGCAGGCCATGCTTTTGCAGTGATCGCCCAAACAGTATTCGTGCAGCCTCCACTTCCATTTGCCCAGGCTTGCTCAAACTATTTTTTTGGCACTGGTGGTCAGCTCGCCACTGCTCATACAGAGGGTCATTTTCTTTCGGGCCCAGCTGGCATCCCAAACGAAAGTTCGAAAGTACCACAAAATCGAGCACATACCCGGTGAACAGCGCAATTACTGTACCTACACAGATGTGCGAGGAGTGGCCCCTTGTCAGCCACGTTCCATCACATGAAACCGCAATATTGCCAGGGTTTCTGAAGTTTAACTCTCTGTACACCGATTTCACGGCATCGGCGCACTCGCTCATCACATGCGCGGCAGCGTTCAGCGCGGCAGGGTTAAGTTTTTTCTTCACATACTTCTGGAAGGTTTTCGGGTGTAAACCACGTCGTGAGATGTTGAGCAAAGAAAAAATGTTATTTAGAACTGTCTGCCCGTTCCCTGTGCTCATCACTGCACGAGTAGCGAGCACATTCACTTCGAAAGGGTTGCAGGTCTCATTCCCACCTGCTCTCGGCGAGCTCCATTGCGCATCAAAAGTTCACCGCAATAATCACAGGTTAAAACAAGCTTGACAGCTATTCCGTACTCCCGGCCCGTCTTTGAAAGCGTCACAGGGCTACTGCACTGCTTACACTGCGCATGCTGGAGGAGTTTGTTCACGGCTGCGAGGCTTAGAATGGTGAACGGCATCCAGACTCCCGGCGTCTCGTCTCCCGGCCTTTTGTCGAAGTCTCCCACAAGGCGTTTGCGGCGGGTCGCCGACATGGAAGAAAGCCTTCGCTGTTCTTCTTGTGCATGGAAATCGATTGCCGCTTTATCTGCATTGGAAAGAAGTGGCGTATCGACGCGCACTGTTTTCGGCACCGCGACGGGCGTCGCCGCTGCACATGCCAACGATCCTTCTGTAGACGCACAGCACTGCCTCGTCGAGGTGGTCGTCGTTGCTGCTGCTGGCGGTTCCGATGGCTCCTCACACGTCCGAGGCCGCCGTCTTCGTTTTTTGCCGAAAGCGTGCGCCGTTCGAAATTTCCGTTTTCCACCAGCCATCGTGACGGAGAAATGCGGTCGAAATGCGGCGAAATGCAAGATGGCGAACGATCGGAGCAGCATCGTCTTTGTGTAGCAGACGATGCTGCTGGCGTCCAATCGGAAAGCAGGATTTGTCCCACGTGATGCAAGAACACCAATAGCGTGCGAGGTTTTAGTATTTTTTGCGGCTGTCTAGCTCCACTGTTGCCAGATGGAGAACTGTTTCCCGCTAGGAACTGAAAATAGAAGAGTGCAGCTTTCGAACGATACCAAGATGGCCGCGCTGCGCTGCGCCGTTGTCGCGGGGCGCGAGGTTGAATTCGACTAATTTTGAGGTCTTTTTATGAGCGAAAATTGTCATGTTACTGACTTTAAAACCTAATCAAGCAATACATACTAGTCAGAGGATATTTCAGGAATGGGTTCTTCAGAACCTCCAGATTCCAGAAAAAAATAGTTCAGAAAACAGAATTTTTGGCGATTTTTCGGTCTCAAAGAGCCGTGTCTCCCCTTAAGTTTATCTTCAGTCTGAACCACCTTCATACCTGCCAAGTTTTAAGATTTTATCGTAAAGTGGCCGATTTTCGGTGCTTTCTTACGAGTATCATAGTGCCGACTTTCATTTTAGGATTTTTCTTGATTTGTCTGCTGACTGAAAAAAGGTAGCAGGGTTAGACAGAGTAAGCATGTGAAAATGCGAACCCAGCCGGTTTTGCGCTGCTTGCGCAGTCTCATAGTAGTGGGCTGTGTACTCCGCAGCGCATCTTATTTGTTTTTCACGTCACTTTTCAGCGACTCTCCTCCAGTCAGATCATGCTTGTTCAATAAAGTATGGCTACATTGTCGTCGCAGTGGTTGACTTTTCGGCTAGCTGAGGCTGTCAAGCTGTTAGGCTGACTGTGTTGGCAGCGTAGTTGCGGCGGGTGCGATTGTGAGATGTCTACAAGAATTACTTTCAAGTGTTCATGCCCAAATATTCAATGGATTTTTTGTGCATACAAAAATATAGCAAAATCTTAAGGAGAGATGCTACTCGAAGACACTTTTTCTTTAATATTTGACTTAGAGCTATGAAACTCTGGTTAATAATTCCGGTTTTTGTGCTGATTTCAAATCTGCAATTAGTTTTATTGTAAGTTGCATAGGTCTTGTTCTGTTCAGTGACAGTGTGTAAAATATACTCTTTTGCCCCCCCCCCCCCCCTCCTCCCCCTCTTTGTTATACTAAACTTCCATAAACACACATCATTGATGGCTCATTTTGATCCATATAAACTGTAGAGTGCCAAAAACTAATAATAAAGTACATATAAAGTATGCTAATGACGTGAAAAATTTGAACCTGGCAAGTCTACATTTTCAAGACACCACCATGTGGTAATTAATTTTTTTTTTGTAAATATTTGACCAGTATTTATTTTTAAAACAGATAACGGCACTCCTCATACTGCAGAGAAAATGTGTGTAGAATTTCATTCAGATATGAGCATCAGAAGTACCAAAAACAAGAAGCACAGATGCTGAAAATTGCCCTAAACTGCATTTTGAGAAAAACTCATTTGAAGTTAAAATTGTATGTTTTATTTAAAAAAGATGGCTTCAATTCCTATCAAACTTTAGAACAAAAGAAGAAAATTGTCCATAATGCAGCCAGTGGCACTGGAAACTTCCTGCAGCATATGTCGCTCCCTCACGACCCTTGCGAGTGGACTCCGACATGTGCTTTTTTTCTTCAGTGTTCAGCGATTTGCGTTCGCTTCCTTAGTCAGCTTCAAGGACATTTGTTTCTGCATTGTTATTTCCGTGGATGCGCCAAGCTATGATGCATGGAGTCCAATGTGGAGTCCAATAATCGAGGAAAATCGCACTAGCTGCTCATATCCAATTCCTATAAAACAGGCCGCCACAGCAGCTTTGACGTTGACGGTGAAGCTTTCATCCGAGCTCCCGCTGTCAATCTCTGCTCGCATCCTTGCTCGCATCCCTGCACGCCGCAACTCGCCGCAATCAGTATGTTGTGGAAAGCACACATTGCAGGCAGGTAGAGTTCTCACAGAGTAGTTCAAAAAACGAAGCGAGTCTACGCTTTGCGGCCGGTTCCCAGACACGGGAAGTCCTGAACGCTGGCTTGGGCAAATCGCGTCACCCACAAGAACGTTCAGTGCTGCCAAGTCAGTAACAACAGATGACGCCTCATAGCAGGCTATTTCCTCACCTTAGAAATGCCCAATCTTTTTTTTCCAAGGCACTCACACAATCTAACGCCGCTTCAAATTCCTCTGAGGCATCTGAAATGCTGGAGGGATCTGCGTCGGTTCCACTAGGCCTCACTGCCACAGGTCGAGTTGTCACTGGATGAGCGTTCACTTTCGATTTTCGCCAACGTCCTCTATATTTGTGAACAGAACGGTATTTCACTCCTCGATGACTGCGCTGGTTCGATTGTGCTTCATCCATGACGGAGATAAAGTTGCCGAACGATCGTCACTCGGAAACTCACCTCTACGTAGCATGGAGCCAGCAAGTGGGCTTCGCCACATGCGGCCAATGGCGATGCTCGATTCGTACCACGTGATTCAAAAACCAGTCGCAGCGCTCGCAAAATGTGGCGTAGGCATGCTTTTTTTTTATTATTGCTTGCGTTTTAGACGCCGGGCAACTGTGGTGATTGGGAGAACGTGACTTGGTCGATCTCCTCACGTGATCCGCAACGGCGATCAACTGCGCTATGCCAACCGTGGGACGCTGCATACTTTCTGTCATTTAACCGCCACAGTGTGCTCTTTAAATGTAATTTCAGCCCATTTCCTGTTTAAACTTAGCTTTGATTTTTATTTTCATGAAAGTAGAGGTACTAAACTTGACAAAACAAGTAAAAACAATCAGTCATTTAACAAGTAAAAACAATCAGTTTTTCGACCCGCATCTCCCCTTAAGGCACGCTTTCTGCACTTTCTGCTGCTTGATGTGAATATTGAGCATGCCAGTCATCGGGAAATTCTGCTCCATCTCGGTACAAAAAAGAATAAGGATTTGGAGAGTATTGTTAACACTAACGAGAAGATTAGTGGGTATTTTAATTCTGAAGTGGACCAAGCCACTTCACAGCTTTTCTGATCAAATAGAAGTAACCATTCAGGAGTACATAGACGAGCAGGGCACACTGTTTCCATTCTTCAGGAAATTGAGCATACTTTCAAATATGATAAACTCTCAGAAGTTATGCTAGGCATTCTAACTCTTTCATGCAGTAACTCAGTGTGTGAAAAAGTGTTTAGCGAAGTCAAGAAGACGTGCACCAGGTTTTGCTCCTCCATGTCAAAAAAGGGCCTAGAACAACTGTTAATTGTCGAATGCAAGGAGTCTGGATTTTGTCACTATCAGGTGTTCGACAAGGACTTCCTGTGGAAGGCAAAAGCAGTAACGTCCTCATTACTTTCCCAACCTTTCACTTCAAATACAGTAAAACCTCTGTGATGAATCTCATGGGGTCGCGAAAAAATTCGTATCATCAAAACTAACCAAAATAAGTATGCATGCAAAAGTATAAGAAAGGCAATCGTGCATATCTGTGCGCGGGCCGCCGCGAGAAATACCCGCGGACTTCTCGCGGCGCGTAAAGCACGATGAAAGAGACATGTGGCGCCACAGACTGCTCTCAGTGTGTACAGCATGAATGGGGATGGCGACATGCGGGTCGCATGTCGCCGCAAACTGCTTTTTGCAGCGTGAGTTCGATGGAAAATCGCGACGTCGGCGAGGTGCGGACCACTCGTCACCGCAAACTGCTCGTGATGCGTACATACAGCGCGGCTGTCGATTGTGAAGTCAACGATGTGCCGGCAGTGCCTAGTGCTCAAGGTTGCAGTTGCAGTTCGCACGTTCGTATTTGTATCATCCGTAGTGGTGCGGGAGAGTGTTCGGACCATCTGAATTTTTGCCCATTGTACACAATGCACTCTGGCCGGGGAATTTCACGAATTCCTATCATCCCGAAATTCTTATCAACAGGATTTGTATCACAGAGATTTTACTGTATGTCTTTCTGAAGTTATGTTTATATTGCTTTTCGGAACTCTAGTTTAGACTGCTGTTTTCTATCATTCAAAATAGATTTCGAGTAATAAAAAATTTGGTATTTTTCACTATATCTTAGTATTATCTTAGTATTTTTTGGCATCCTCTATAGTAGATGCAGCACTGTGGGGTTGGCAGGCCTGCACCTTTTAGATTCAGGACTAATAAAAGCTGGCCTGTATCTATAGGGTACCTACCACATTTTAATTACAATGAAACCACCTCTCGCCAAAAATGGACCTTTCACAAGCTAGTTATAAAAGCCCAATAAATGAAACATAGATGTTACCACTACTCTGATTTCACAAGTTCTAAAATGCATGCATTGGCAATGAATTGCGGGTGCAGATCCCAAAGGCTGCTCTACACGTGTACGCTATTCACTTCAAGAACGATGGCTATCTATCCTTTTCAGGAACTATTGAACTGACTGAAGGGAAGATTTGTAACCCATTTTTTTGGGGGGGAAGGGGGGGGGGGGGGGGTAAATATGGTTTTTGCTGCCAGGAAACTTTCAGCGTAGCCGGAAAGAACCACAGAGTGTATTTTTGCGTCACAACTGTGACAGTTGTATGCATGAATGATGCATAAAAGGCCGTTCTTTGGATCCGAAAATCGATGATTGCATGTGCCTGACTTGCGTAGGATGATGGTGGATGGACACCACTGGTGTGGGCCTCTGAGCACAAGCACGCTGATGTGGTGCGTCTTCTGCTCTCTCGTGGAGCTGACCCAAACCTCAGGGACGCTGTGAGTATGATGCTGTTCTGTTTGCATGAAACAAGTACTACATAAGTGTTTCATAAGTTTTTACCACGTCGGCATTTTGGTAGGGTTACCTATGGTGCAGCAAGTTTATTGGGGGGAAACAGCATCAGGAAAACACTGATGGAAAAAGCAACATCAGTGTCGATCTAACAGCTGAGACTTCTAACTCGTTATATAATGACAGACTGTTAGCTGAAGTCCTCCTACATACCGGTGTGGTTAATTTCAGATTTGTGAACAATGCTTTTTATACTTTTTGATGAAGAACAGCCCGATTCTCGAATAAAATCTAGACTGATTTTTAAAAACAGTTCTCAGATTGCTTCTTTTTTTTTTTTGGCTATGAAGCACCCAATAAAGGTCTAATTTGGTTCCTTAATAAAGATGAAGTTAGTGCTAACACTATTTTTAAAAATTTATTTATTAGAACTTCAAGGCCCCCCAGGTGGGACATGAGGGGTGGACACTTGAATGGCGGTTAACAATGGTTTTTGTAAGATATAAGACAGAAGGAAAACACACACGATTGATGAGCACATGCGTTTTCTTTCTTCTGTCTTCGTCCATGTGTTAATAATATAATAATTTGTTCACAGGAAGGGAAAGGCGAAGCATCTGTCACACTTGGTCCATGTGTTAGCGCTAACTTCATTTTTATTATGCAGAACCAACTAGTCTGACAACATGCACTCCTGGTTCCTTAACCTCAGTTTGTCTCCTCCCAAACAAAGTTTGCTGCTATTACTAACCACGCTCACAAAAAGCAGTTGCTTCCATTCCATTATTCAAAGTTTGTAAAACATATTGTCCAGACTGCCAGGAAAATCCCCATTGAGAGGTGCCGTGAGCAGTCTGCTCTGGTAGGCTACCCGAAACACCATTGTACAGTTACTGGAAGAACATCTGAGGTAACCCTGCAGCCATTGTGTATTACTGTTCGGAGGTAAAGAAGGCAGTAGATTAAAGAAGATTGATAAAAAAAGCAGGAGCGTGTCTGATATTCTCTAGGTCCGTTCGTTTCACCCGCTCTACGTGAACTGGTTCACGTGGTGCTGCACTTCACCATTCGTTTCAGCGATGCAAGATGGCGCCCTCTGCACCACACCGTTCGTTTCAAAAAGTGCAGACGTCGTGCAGGTCGAGTTCACGAAAAGTTCAGCAAAACTGTGCACCTCCTCAGCGGTCAGTGCCGAAATGGTGCAGCTGCAGCCGCCGCATGAAAGCAGACGATGGCTTGCATATTGTGATAAACAGTGAAGCGACCTTAGTTATTCCACTTGTCAACGAGAACGGTGCCCGGGTTAGCCAAAGAAACGACGACGCATACTTCAAATCATGTCTAACAATTAAGTAAGCACGTGCATGCGTGTTATGGTTCATGCTAACTTCCATCGTGATCGAAGTTTGCCCTTCGGGCCAGCTGCCGCATGGTGCACATAAGCATACATTGAGGCTGCTTCTTGTCAACACTTCATTGCGATGTGCTGTTTGAAAATTGATCTTATTCGGCATGTTAGCACCGGTTAATGTGAGTGGCACAGATAGCAGACCACATGCGGTCGGCTTTTGTAAATATATGCATCACATATTCATGAATGAATGAATCTTATCGCCTGTGTATATGCCGCTCAGATCAACGACGCTAATCAATCCAAACATGAAGATGTTCAAATAGCACATCACATTAAGTAAGTCTTGTGCAAATGCATATATTTGCACCTTTTGCGGCAGCCGGTGATCGAAGCGCACATGATCATGACTGAAGTATATACCGTATACACGCGTGTAATGGCCGAACTTTTTTTCTGATATTGGGGTGAAAATCAGGGGGTGCGGCGATTACATGAGAAAAAAGACAGCGAAAAAAATTATTTGCGGTGGTACCTGCCTTTATTATTGTCAAAAAACTCCTCGTCCTCCTCTGCTAAACTCGTCGGGATTTCAGGCTCGTCCCGTGTCCAAAACATCACTCCTCGTTGTCGTCCTCTTCCTCTTCCGAACTCATCGGGACTTCAGGCTCGTCCTTGTCCCAGATGAGGTCATCCTCCCGCCCAGCCTGTTTGATATCCCTGTCACCTTGAAGCTCTTATCCACAGTCTGGAACGAAACCGTGGCCCACGCTTAGAGTATCCAGTGGCAAACGGCCACAAGCGATGCCCGTTTCAGTTGGCCGGTTGGAGTCTTCTGGTGGAGGGCCGTTGCCATCCACTCACTGTACGCACGGCGAAATCCACACTTAAAAGGGCGGTTTACGGAGACGTCCAGCGGCTGAAGCATGCTGCTCATGCCTTCAGTTATGTCGGCCAAGTCCATGCGCGGCGCTGTTGCCGCACGCTCCCTGTCAGGTGCCCCCTGAAGCTGTCTAGGACGAGTAGAGAACACGTCGCAAGATTCGCCCCTGGTCGCTTCTCCCAAACACACTTCAACCAGTCTGTCACCAGCTCATCCGTCATCCATCCTTTGTCCTGCGCATGAATAAAGATGCCACCAGGGAATTTCTCCGCAGGTAGACGTTTCCGCTTAAAAACTACGTAAGGCGGTAGCTTTCGCATGACCGTGCATCGCTGCCTTTCGCTCCCCGGTGTAAGCACATCACGCTCTTCTTCCCCTTCGCCTCGACTGTCACATTCTGGGGTGCGTCAAACCAAACCGGGGTTTGATCGGCGTTACCAATCTGAGAGAGAAGGTGCTCATGTTCTCTGCGCTTGCTGATAACAAACTTGTGGAACTGCAGAAGCTTTTCACCATACTCCTCGGGTAGATGTTGACACATCGTCGTGCGACGGCGAATGGACAGGTTTTTTCGCTTCATAAAGCGCGCAATCCACCCATTGCTGGCTTTAAACACTGTAGCCGCAATCCCCTTGCTGCGTGCAATGTCTAGCGCTTTCATGCGCAACATCTCAGTCGAAACAGCGAAGCCGTTGCGCCGCGTCTCCATCACGTACGCGAGAAGCGAGTCTTGAACTTCCGGAAACATGCTCTGCTTCCCTCGGAAAGCGTGCCTCTGAACATTTGTTTTCCTGAGGGCATCTTCTTGGGAGCACCATCGCCGTACACATTTTTTGTCAACGCCAAACTTTCGTCCAGCCGCTCTTTTTCCTTCTTCTTTCGTGTAGTGAATCACTTTCATCTGAAAGTGAGCGGTATAACTAACATATTTTCCCATCGAGGAAAAAGAGAATCTTCAGCTCACGAGCGCAGAACAAATCAGGGCAGCGATGCGTTCCGATTGCGAGATCGCACGTGATATGCTTCGGGCGATCGAGGAAATGGCTGTAAAACGGAGGAGCGAACAGACTTGGATTGGATTTGCTGGCCTCACCCTTTGTAACGGGCGGGCATCGCTGCGGCTAGGAGCGCCCCCTTTGTAACGGAGGTGGTGGCCACTGCCCCCATGCTCGACTTTTTTTTTCCTCAAATATTTTGTTCTTAATTCTTATTGGCAATTCTACTTCTAACCTTACGCTTCATTTTGGCTTTCACTTGATTTTTGGGCCCCACCTGGTGGCAGTAACCACAAAACGTTCCGTATTTCTTGCACCGCACAGTAGACTGCACTGCCCAACTTCCTGAAACTTATGGTGCGGCTTTTACTAGGGAAATTTTTTTAAAGTTCTTTTTCCCAATTTTCTTTCTAAAGTTCGGGGTGCGGCCATTACATACATGTATGCGGTAATCAGCGTGCATCGCACCGCATGCGTGTGTCTACTTCTTGAGTACGCATAGGCGTTACTTTGGCGAACTCGATCATGTTCTCGTTGACAAGTGCCGTTTATTACAACGCACAGGCCAAAGCATCGCGGCTGAGTAATGGCTAAGCTTCGTTGTTATGTGCTATTTCAAAATTCATCAAGTTAACCAAGACGTTGGCGTCGGCTGGTGCAATGTTGCACACAGCCGGCCGCAGCTTGTTGGCGATGCCAAGGCTAGCAGACGGCCCGGCCTGCACTCTACCATTCGTTTGGAAGCAGCTGGCGCTGCATGCTTGCGGCACCGCCGCAGAACTTTACGGAATTGGTGCAAAGAGTGCAGCTGAATCGAACAGACCTTCTGCCGCGAACAGACTTGCACAACTTTGCCGCAACTTCATTGTGGCAAAAAAGAGAATATTGGGCATCATAGCATGCAAGATCGCAGTTGTGTACATGGTTCTGCTCTCGTGTGGTTGATGCTGCGTAGGCCGGACTGGCCGCTGCGTAAATGGCCGATTGTTGGAACACAAGATTTATTTGTGGACTGGGCCATCCCAATCTGGCAATCCTTTCTGCATTTTTTCCTCTCTCTTTGCGAGACCAGTGCATCGTAATAAAAGCCTGCTAAGAGTTGTGCATGCACAAGATTGGTAAAAATTGGGTCGGTGTCCCTTTGATTGTGCTGCACAAGGAGGAACTTGCCTACCTTGATTGCTTTCATTCCTGTCAATATTTCTTCATATTTCATATTCTTTTTTTTTTTATGACTGATGTTCTAACTCTGCTCATAATTGTCTTGCCGTTAAAAAAAAAAAAAAAAAGAAAAGCTACATGTGCCTTTTATTTTGTTAGCCGAGAAAGCGATCAGTCACCGAAGCTAGGGTCAACTTGTCGCGCTTGCATGCACGTCGCTACGCTGGCTTTCATCTCAATCTGACCGCAAGAAAATTCTGAAAACGGGTGCTGTTAGTCAACTGCACCGCCGCTTGCCGGAAAATCGTGAAATAATGTCAAAAACACAGCAAGTGCTGCACATCTATTGCAGATGGCCCGGGCTTTTGCCTACGCCACGGAAGTCGCCAGCGCCGCCGGATATCCACTGACGTCACAGGCTGACGCTTGTCTATATTGATGTAGATTGGTACGTCTACAAATATAATTTTGCAGGTGTTTGAGAAGGAGCTGATGTGCGAGGTAGAAGCGAGGCAGCAGAACACGAAGGAGCGAGCGAGGCAGGCTCTGCTGCCGCACGTACGAAGAAAAGGTCCAGCGGTGCGGCTCCGCGTATCGCACTTGAAGTTAAATCTTGGCATCAGTTGACCTTCACAAATGGCAGCAGTATAGAGCTAATACTCTAAAAAAGCTTTTCCCCTAAGGCATGGTTTGCAAGAAAAAAAGAGCCCTTTTGGGTTTGTGCTGTTGTGACATGAAAGTTGATATTCCATGCCTGGTGTGCACTCCCAAGTATGAGGATAGGGGCATTTTATGCTTTTTTTTTTTTTACTTGTTAAATTTTGTTTTACATGCAGCCTGATTCTCTTATGACTAGAATATTTCTTTGTACTGCTTTTTCAGGAAAAGAACACTGCACTGCACTGGTCAGCCTATTCTGGCAATGTGGAGATTTCCTATATGTACCTGGAGCGTGGCTGCGACCCAAATGCAATTAACGTGCGTGGTGATACTCCACTGTAAGTGATCCCACCAGCATTTTGGGACTCGAGAGAGCCATGTTGCACTTTTTAGGGTGGGTGGGCTGGAATTGCTATTAAACCTCTGAGTAACAAACCTTCATGCAACGCATTCGTTGACATTACATAGTTTAATTCCCCAATGCCGACCCCCAATCAAGGCACATGTATTTGAAAACTTCATGTAGTGAACATGCTGTGGTGGCAGACCTTATACAGGTAAACCTGGTTATAAAGAAATCGGAAAATGTTCACAAGCTTTTGTTATGTGCAGTTTTCACGTAAAGACGTAATGAAAACCAGATGATGAAGATAGGAGAGCGCGTACATTCGCGCCGCTGCCGAGTGAGGAGGTGCTTGCATTTTCAAGCATGTTTCCACTTGCACGCCATTGTTGCCCCCAGGAAATTCTTTGTTTTTTTTTTTGTTTTTTTTCGCTGCTTTTAAGCATGGACTATTGTAATGCCACGTTCCAAAAGTGAAAGCTGAGGAGACCGCTGCGTTTGGCACGTGGATGTACCATCGGAGCTGAAATGTGGCACATTGTATGATCCGTGAATGCTCCTTGCTATTGTAGTCGTTCCTCTCCCGTCAGTTCGTGCTTTATCGTCCTGAAAGTTGCAGGGTTCTGCCAAATCTGCACTGCTTTTGCTTTTCGACTATTGCTCTACAATAGTCAATGCTTAGAACCAATGAAAAATATCTGGAAATAGACTCCAGGGCTGTCAACGCGGGTCGGGAAATGTAAACACTTTTAACTTTTTCACTGTCACGAACGTACCGGTACATATTCGCGTTTCCTCCCCGCAGTGTCAATAACGTTCCCGTACGTATTCTATCTTGCGTTCAAATCTTCGCGCCTCACCGTAAAGCTACCGCGCTTGGACTTGCTCCGCCATCTGTTGAATCTTTCTACAAGCTGATATGCTTGCTCCGTGCCGATATGACACATATATGGAAGAGTATGGTGCGACCGCGCCCGCCCGACCGCGCCCGCCCGTTCTTTGCTCGTGGGAGGGGGCGTGACACTACTCGCTCGGCGCGCGCGCTACAGGGTGGCAAGTTCAGGGCCGCACGCCGTTGCCTCTCTTCGACTGACATATGACTAGATTGCTGCATTCGCTCTCTCCACACGCCCTCGCTTGAGGACAGCTTGCGGTTAGCAGCAGCAGCACAGGAGTGTTTTAGCCTCTTTCCATCTTTTTCTCTTTCGACTTCTCTACGCGCAGTTTCTCTCCCTTGTGCTGGCTACTGATATGCTCGTTCTCTGAAACCAAGCCGACGCTGGGGGTGCGTCCCGGTCAGAAACAGCCGACAGTGAAAGGGTTAATCTCTATTCTGCATTGCCATTTCGAGTCGCGCAAAAACTACACATGAAAACCTAGATGTGGCGAAAAATTGCGGACTTCAATTTCGTCGTAGCTAGGTTTAACTGTACCATATTTAAATACACACTGACATGCGCCTTTTTTTTTTTTTTTTTTTTTTCAGAAAAAAAAAATGCTTTAAAATGACATGCGCATTAGAGTCTGGTATAAAATGAAACATTGCTGGCAACATTGTGTTCTCATCGCCACTACATAATGGTGGTTTGGTATTGGTTGAGCACTGGTGTATCGCCTGCGTGGCCTGCTGCAGTTGTGGTTGCTGATAAGCATTATGAGTATAGGAAGTGTCCTGATGGCAAGGCACCAACCTGAAATTGAGCCAAGTTTTCTACAACACCGGGTTTAAACCGATTTAGGTGGCTAATCAGATGCAAAGTAGGTACATTAGCACTGCTTTGTCAGGTTAGGATAGAAAGATGGACCTGCTTCATCCATGGCGACATTGACAAGACACTCGGCTCAACAGCCCCCATCGCCTCTCTTATGCCGTGTGCAGAATGCGGGGTGGTGTTTTCCATGGCTATAGTGATCATTAGTGATCCACAGTACGTTTTGGGGGATTCTCAGCATTCTAGGAGGCAAGTTTATATGTAACAATATCTTAAATATTGCAAAGTTACCTGCAGGTTGTTGCCGAATTCGTTAAACTGAAGTTTAACTGTATATGCGAAGCGCAACCATATGGCTTTATCTCTTCATGATTAGACGCATAATACGTTGCTTTATGTAATATGAGATGCCTTGTAAGAACCGGTGCTTACTGTTGTTAGCTATTCTGACTGGCAGAAACTGGAAGAAGTTTGTAGCACTATGTGGTTAGACAGAGGCTAACTTCATCTCTCTCTCTCTCTCTCTCTCTTTTTTTTTTTTTTTTTTTTTGAAAGGCATATAGCTGCAAGGCAGGACCACAACAGTGTGGTAGTGTAAGTATTTTTCTTCAACTCTTTACGCGTTTAGCATACATGCAAGCATCTGTTCTGACTCGTGGTGTTCTGCACATTCAGGCTTCTGCTCAATCACAAGGCCCAGTATGATGTGACCAACAAGCTTGGTGACACACCATTGAAAGTAAGTGATCTTGCATATTGTCACATGGTGGTGACAAGGTCGATGACACAAATGAAGAGTCTGTGAGTGCATTGAAGAAACTTTATTGGGCTTACTTGCACCCGCAAAAGAACTAAGCGATTCGGCGGCGGTGATAGCAACAGTCATGGGTCGTCGAACAAAGAATGCCTGTCGCACATGTCAACGCTCAATTTATAAAGGTGGCTCAGAACCATCTAGATAACGTCGCAGACTGTTAATAGCACAACCTGGAACATAGTAGAAACATACTCGAGGGGCCGGAATCTTCGAGACAGATCTTGGCGCATCTTGCGCGACGAAGGAACTGATAAAGGTGTGTCTCGCGACATCGAGCACTAACAAACAAAGAATACAGAATTGATATGCGTGCCAGAATCACAGTGATAAGGCCGCATGCTGGCAGCTGCTAAAAAACAACAAATATCGTTTTGAAGGTTTCGCTGCAATGTAGCCCCTAACGTCTAGCTAGCCTACTAGAGAATGTTAAAATATTTAGTACTGTTTTTTGTTAAAATATAAATTATGTATTCTGTATGCATTGTTTTTCAAGCACTTTGCAACATTCAAGTTCTGCGGTGCAAGGCTGCCCTTCAAAAAATTGCACCGCAGAATTTGAAATGTGAAAAGCAGGGCACAGATGTAGCATCTGTGCTCGGGCATTTTCACATGTCATGTCACACCAAAGCCAGGAGATTTTTCAGTGAACAAACGAAGGGTGCCGGCCAACAATTTTTTTTCCGTCATAAACTAAAATTTTTCAGAAAAACCGTATAGTAACGAATGCCCTGCTCATGCCAATTTTCAACCCACATTAATCCAGCAACTGCAACCAAACTTATCAACTTTTGGACTCTGCCAGTCCAAGAGCATTGTGACGACAACACTTTGGAAGCTCAGAATTGAAATCCTCCTCATGTTCAAGCAGAATGTACTTGCGAAATGCACTTGTAAACCATTTTACGATTCTCAGAGAAACCGGTTTGACTGGGCTGTTAAGGGTGGTTTTCGCCAACTCTTTTTCTCAGGGTGCGCACAGGTGCTTGAAAACCTTGAATACCATTGAATTACAGAAGTCTGTTTTCAAGGCCCTTAAAAACCTTTAATTTATGACTGGTCCTTGAAGATTCTTGAATTCCTTGAATACTAAATTTGAACTGGTGTTTTTCGTCATAAAAACGTTTTTGTTGTTAAACTTATATTCTTGACTGAGTTCTGAATGAACTGCGGGGTAGGAAACGTATCGATTTTTAGCCTATTTAGCGCATTCTCATTAGGCGGCTGGCAACACTGCAGTGGGCGCGCGGCTGCGTCGTCCCATCACTATCGCATCGCCATCACTCACCGAGCTCAACGTTTTTAGATAGGTTTACCGAGCCGGGCAGCCGTGTCTATGCTGGCGTTGCCCTAGTGCTTGCATTTTTGGAATGAGCGTGGCTTCTGCCTGTCAGCGCACGTGATATTTTCATATGTGACACAATGCCCGGAAAGAGCAAGTTTAAGGCTACGTGGCTCCACCATGACGAATACAAGCAGTGGATTGCGCCTGGTACAACGAGTCCGCATCGGGCTAAGTGCAAGCTTTGCGGTAAAACTGTGGATGTGACTGCCATGGGTGAATCCGCTTTAAAAAGTCACATGAAAAGCGGCAAGCATATTGGCGCAATGAAGGTAGTGCAAGGGAGCGCGTTGAAAAGGTACCTGACGCCGGTCGCGGTAGAGCAGTCTACTAGTGCGTGTTCCTTGCAGTCGCCAAGCCTAAACGATGCTTGCAAAGCGCACGAGCTTGTCACTGACGCTGAAATTCTTTGGACTCTGAAAGTTGTGACATCCCACTTTTCGTACCGGTCGTCATCCCAAGCAGGGGAGCTATTTCAGCGCATGTTTCCGGACAGTGAAGTGGCAAAGGCGTTTTCTTGTGGTGAGAAGAAATGCGCCTATATGACGTGTCACGGTCTCAGGCCTTTCTTTCAGCATTGCAGCGAGAAATAAAACAGTGTGAATTCTATGTCGTACTATGTGACGAGTCGGCAAATGACTTTCTGCAAAGTAAGCAAATGGATGTGCACGTGAGATGTTGGGACTCTGCTCACCAAGTGACGACCAGGTATTACACCTCCGTTTTTATGGGGCATTCCACAGCCGAAGACATTCAGGAAAAGTTGCTAAGCGCCCTCGAGCCTTTGCCTCTTGCCAAGATTCTTCAGATATCGATGGATGGGCCCAATGTCAATCTGAAGTTCTTCAAAGGTCTTCAAGAGCACTTGCATCAAAACCACCAAGTTCTGTGTGTGGACTTAGGCACTTGTGGGCTACACACAGTGCACAATGCTTATAGGGCTGGAGTTTCAGCGACTAAATGGGGACTTGACTGCTTGTTGTCTAGTCTGAGTGCAATTTTTGAAGGTGCTCCAGCACGGAGACAGGACTTTTCGGCAGTTACAGGCCAAGATACCTTTCCTCTTGAATTTGTCGCCCACCGGTGGGTGGAGAATGTTCCTGTAATTGAGAGAGCGTTGCTGTTGTGGTGTGACATAAAAAAGTGCATTGAGGCTGCTAGAAAAAAAGAAGTCAACCTGCCAAAATGTGCATCGTTCAATAACTTGTGGGAGTTCTGCTGTGATGCTTTGCTGCCAGCAAAGTTGAATTTTGCCCTTATGTGTGGCGATGGCACTGAACCCTTTTCTGGTAGAGTACCAGACAGACAAACCAATGGTTTTTTTCCTTGCAAGGGATTTAGAAACTGTTCTCAGAAAGCTGCTGACGAAGTTTTTGAAATGTTCGATCCTGTCTGCCAAAGGGATAATGGGTCTGCTGAAGATCGACATTGATAATGTTCCACTTGAAAAGGTGGATTTAGGCTACAAAGCAGAGCAAGTTCTCAAGAATTCTAAAGTGAGCTCAAAGGACGTGTTTCAATTCCGGATGGAATGTAAGCAGTTTTTGATCAGATCAGTGCCACAAAGAAAGTTCTAGACAGAAGCCCCTTGAAGTTTGCATTTGTTAGGGGCCTTTCTTCACTAGACCCACGACAGATGTGCTCGAAGCCAGAGGAATGCCTTGCAGGTTTCAGAAAAGTGTTGGACAAATGGCTGATCACCTTCGAGACACGTTGCTGGCCGAGTACACGGAGCTCCTGCACGAGCAGAAACATCAGCTTAGACAATTTGACAAGTGCGCTGACAGACTGGATGAATTTCACCCTGATCTCTTGAAGTTCAGTTCAACCTACTCGAAGTTGTGGAGCATTGTGAAACTTCTGCTTGTCCTCAGTCATGGCCAGGCAACTGTCGAGCGTGGATTCAGTGTAAACTGATAGGTGTGCGTTGAGAATCTGAAGGACCTTTCATATGTTTCACAACGGATCGTGTGCGATGCGGTTGAGAAAGCAGGTGGTGTTCTAAACATTCCAATCACCAAGGAACTGAGGATCGCTGTGTCAGCTGCAAGGCAAAAGTATGGAGCATACTTGGAAGCCCAGAAAAAGCAGGACCTTGAAGTTTCAAAGCAGAGAAAAAAGCACTGCATTGAGGAAGAGCTTGATGCAATGAAAAGAAAGAAAAAGAAGCTGGAATTGACAATTGATGATCTCATGGCATCTGCAAATGCCTATGCTGATAAAGCAGAGGCAGAAAACAATGTGACACACATTGTAAAGTCCAATAGCCTCAGAAAGATGGCCAAAGACAAGAGTGAGGAGCTACACGCCATCAAGCTCCAAATTCAACAAAAGCTGCTGGAGCTCCCCTGAAGTAGCCCTCCGGAGCTACTTCCTAAGGATTTTTTTGTTTCGTGCAGTTGAAGCAGTGGACAATATTTTGTGAGGGTATAGGAAATAACCAACAATTTTATAAAACTAATTTTTTACTTTTCTGTGGGATATGACCAAACTTTCACTGTGATATTTTATGAAGCTATATTTAATTTTTTTCTGTGCAGTAGAAGCAAATCTGCGTAGTGATGTTTTTTTTTCTTTGTGGAATAAATATTTCAGACGTTTTGAGAGCACTGTTTGAAGATCTTTGACATGGAAAAAAAAATTAAGCCCTTGAAGGGACCCTTGAAAATCCTCCTATGGGGGCTTGAAATTCCTTGAATTTTTTTCTTTGCCACCTGTACAGACCCTGTTTCTTTGTACTACGGAAGCAGCCCAGCTCCCCAATATGGCAGCGCCCTTCACCCTTCCGTAAAATCGTCTATATCAGTGGGTATACTGTAGCTGCTCTTTCCTTTAGGTGGATGCCACACGACGTAAAATTAGCTATGACTGCAGCATAAGAAGTTTCTATATTGTTGCTGTCTTGCCACTTGTGTCATGGAGGCCTTACGATGTGCATCATGGTTTCATGAAATATCGGTGCATGGTGACTATTGAGGAGTGCATGAGTCCTTTCCTTTGCAGTGTTGCAAGGATGAAAAAACCACTAGCTACACCCTTCTGAGCATCAACCATCTTCTTGGTCAGGTGATGAAAAGCAAGCTTCGTGTTGAGCGTGTGCTCCACAGGTGAGTCACATAAGGAGGACAAGCACATAGTGTGTTGCCATACACAATGCATTGTTGGTTAAGGTAAAGCTGTAGGACTTATGTGTGTGGAAAAAATGCCTGCCTTTGTATTTTGACTTGCTTGTTTGCGACCACTCCCAGTTATTTTATTTCATGGGTTTGAGTCTTTCGTTTGTTTTTCGAAGTGGGTGACATGAAATCCGCTGTGAATCGTGTGTCTCAGAAACTCGCTTTGAAGACTCTACAGCATGCCACTGCAGTCATCCAGTTGATAAACGACTGGGACAAGTGACTGGCAACTTGTAGTGTGCGAATGTGGGGGCCATCACTGTTGTCAGTTTTTGTAATCTCTAGTGCCTGAGCATGCGCTTTCCATCTATAAAAGCAAAGAATGGATAGCGTCGATGGATGCTGATTCATTCAGTGCTTTTCAGCACGAAAGTGAGCCACAGCAAACTTGAAAACAAAAAAGCGATTGTGCATTGTCACCTGCTCAGGACTAAACCTGTGGGAAGCATCTTTTTATTATTGCACTATCCGTGATTACATTGATGTATTCCTGCATTCATTGAGCGCACCTAAGTGCAGAATTTTGTGGATGCACCTGCTAGGCACACATGTGCCCAAAAACAAAGCATTAATTGAGAATCTGAGCCTGTGACAGCACATCTACAGAAGAGTTGTTCTGGCATGAATCGAAAAAAAAAAAGGCCTGCACAGTCACCATAGATTTGGTCATATCTATGCAAAAACAAATACGTACTGCATAAAAAAGTGATGCATACATAACCAATTGCCAACATCTGAGGGATTAAAAAAAAAAAATAGCACTTTCAGTGGTCCTGATGCAATCTCTTATTTAGTCAACGTTAACAGCACGGAATTTCTTTAGCTAGGGAGTTCTTGTACTAAGACTTCCTGGGCTCCCCTGAACTTTTTCTCAGAAGTCAGTGTGATTCGTGGCAGTGTGTTGTGGAAAAAGTTAGCGCATTCTAGATAGTATACTGCCTCCCTCTTAGCACTCCAGACAAAATGATTTAGTATATTCGGACCTCGATGGTTTAACTGTCTTAGTTGCCATTTGGACGCTAGAGTGGCTTGCGCACATTTCAAGTAAGTGTGCTTCACACTGCATTCACTCCTAAGGTTTGCACAAATGGTAGCAGCAAATCAGCAAAATGTTGCGGGGTATAACTGTTTTGTATAGACTGGCGCTCCCTTGTACTGACTGCGCGTTTCCACCATGTTGGGGGACTCTGGATACTGCAGGGGATGGTAATACGGTAGTAGTGACATGCAAGTTGGCATTTATCATCGTCTAAGGGACTCAAATATTGCTCTGTACCTTGCTGCACACAAAAAGGAGTTAAGGATGACGAGGAAAACAAAGTGAAGATGCCAGCTTCATGCAGTTTTTTATTAATGTGCAGCATTACTTGGCCACGTGCCATGTACGAACTGTGTGTACACAATTTGTCTGTAGTGGCTGTGTAACTTATGCTGGATGTAATAGCTGCAAGTTTTATAGCTTTATATCGTTCGATAGCTTATGGGCAGTATCATTATGCTTTGGTATTGGTGTTTCTAGGTCTCAATTAACTGCCGTTATGAGGAGGTAATTGTGATTAAGTTGAACTTTATGCTGCACCGTAAAGTCGTATATCATTGGATAGCTTATTTCGAGCACAATTTCACTGAGCTGATTGTAGAGCTCTATTAATTGTTAAATATTTAATTATGCCTGAATTGAACTCCACTTTTGGTATTGTTGCACAGCTTATGTCAAGTATAATTGCACTTGATTAATCAAGAGTCTTATCACAATTAGTTATCATTAAAATTGAACTTTTTGCTATGTCATCAAGTCTTAAATACTGCTGGATAGCTTATATTGAGTACAACAGCAGTACACTTATTGTAGGTTGTGGGGATTCACAATCCCCTTCCTCCACTATAACGCGGTTGATCGCGCACGCGCGCGGTTCATGATTTCTGCCGAGGAGACCACTGCCGTCACTGAGAATCGCCTACACACTGTAGGCACTTACCACAACGGGATGTGAGCGCGCCACTGTGATCTTGTAATTTTCTGCAAGAGCAGGAGGTCACACGACTCCACCGCTCTGCAGCAGGGTGACGCGCACGATGGCGTGATGGGCATCCTTTCGTAGTGTTTTGAGACTTACCATGCTCTACAGGAGGACGGCCAACGTTGTAGCGTATGTACTTTTGCACGCGCACGTTGATGGCATGAGAAGTATTTTACTATCCTTGGTGCCGCGCCCGTCATCCAGCTCGTCACGATGGCTCGCAGCCTCAGAGAAGGGGCGGCCTACCCGGCTTCTCTGAGTTTAAGTGGTGACCGTTTTAATTGCATCAGTGCAGTGGGGAGCCTAGTCAGCCTTAAGGGAGCTCTAGGAAAGCGGTAGGATCCTGCTTGTTTTTTTTATTTTGTCGACCAGTGTTCGACGGGCTCTGGGAGCCGAGCGGCGCGGCCGCGGCGCTCATAAGGGCACGCTGGTATTGCTGCCTGTGCGGGCGCTACACAGCTTGTATTGCTGTGAGCGCGTTAAATTCCTGCCGGCTGTACTCCTATAGCACCTTGCGCAATCCTTTCCCCACACAGATACACGTGAGTCCTTCGAGGTTGGTCACGCCACGCTGATACGAGCTATATTGCACATGTGCATCGCTAAGCATGCGAACGGCCCTAAGACTTTTCTTCAAGTTGTGTCATTTCGCTGCCTAGTGATGTGCATGGTAACGTTGTCGAATGGGTAGAACTTGCTCTATAAGTTCGCAACAACGCCACGGTTGCTGCGTTGGGCACACACCGACGTACGACAGAGCTGCAAGCAATGATGGCGGAGCTAGACTTTACACAAAGCGCACCGCAATTCGAGCCCCACTGCGTGGTCTGCGGAGGACGCACTCCCCCACCAGCAGGCAGCTGCAGCGAGAGGCAAGGCTTGGGATTTCGAGCATCGCGCCTCGTTACGACTTGCGCCTACGGCAGCCGTAACTCTGACCAATGCGCAGAGAGTAATTTCTTGTGCTGAATATGGATGGGACGCTCTGTTAATATTCAGCGCATTTTACTTCCAGAGCAAGCACGCGTTTTCTCTTGGAAAAGATCAAGCGGGGGTAGATTTGAAAAAGAAAAAAATGTAACTAAGGAAAAGACAGCATTGCAGCCAGCAAGGAGAGGAGCCGACGGAGGCCACAACGACTGTTGCAGCAGCGAGGGGCAAGCCATCCAAGGAGTGGCTCTGTTCCTGCACCCAGGGCCTGCTGTCACCGTCAACCGGGCCAAGACAAACTGTTTCCGGTCGGCTACAGAGCGAGCAAGCCGGAGTTCGTGGAACAAGCTCCTGCATCCAGCACACCGAAAGCTGCAGCAAAGAGCCTGCCTTGGCGCTGTTCGGTGCTTGCGGCCGTGGCTTCAGTGGGAGCAGCTTGGCGCGCCCCGCTGCCCTCGCCATCGGCGGCGTCAACGACTGAGGGAAAAGAGGCCGGCCATTAGCGAGCGGACGACCTGCTGAGGGGGGCCTGCAGCACGCTATGCAACGCGAAGACGCAGTTCCTAACCGTTTTCCGGCAAGCTGCCCTGGCTGACCAAGGATGAATGCAGAGGCCCGCCTGCGGCCATCGATATTTCCGTGCTTGGCTAACTGACGGCGAAGAAGCGGGACCTGTGGTTACCGCAGTCATCGACACTTCCACCCTTGACTTGCTCCATGGTCGTCTCCTGTGGTCGTCGGCCATGCCTCCCCCTCCGACACCCATGACTGGGAGCTGTCTGCAACTTTTTATATATTGGCACTTTTCTGTGGGTTTAAACGGATTTCTCTGGGTTTAAAAGTTGAACAGCGTTTAGCCGGCCCCCTCGGTATATCCCTCGGTGAATGCGACTACTTTTAGCCGTACGGCGGTTTTAAGGAGGGGGGGGATGTGGGGATTCACAATCCCCTTCCTCCATTATAACGCCCGTGCGTAATTAACACGCGTGATTATGCGTGCTGGCAGAGAGGTTGGCGGAGGAAAGGGCATGCTGGCCACCCCCCGCCGCTTCCCGGGCCTGCGGCGACGCTGCCGCGGGCTTCCCTCTTTCCTGCCGGCGTAACCGGGAGACCTCCTCTCCCGTTCCATGTCGAGGAGTGCGACTGTAGCAACTCGCTCGGGGTTCTTCGGCGAATGGGCGCGCACGCGCACGGTTCATGATTCTGCCGAGGAGACCACCGCCGTCACCGAGAATCGCCCACTAACCGTAGGCACTTACCGCAACGGGATGTGAGCGAGAAGCAGTGTCAGGTGAGAAGACTCTTCCTCTCACCTCCTTGGCGCGCTTCCCCATTAGGTGGTTTTTATTTCACCCCCGTACGCGGCGTTCGCTCGCTACACGGTGGTTGTTCTTGATTGCTATTCCCTTGCTGTGTACTCGAGCACAATAAACTCTGTTCGAGTACGTAACTCGGTGTTTGTCCCCTCTGGCCCGAACCCGCCGCAGTGGCGATTTCTCGCACCGCGGGTTGGGGGTCACAGCTCTGTCTGCTAGGGCTGGCACGTCGGGGCTAGAAGGCGACTGTATCGTCTAGCCCCCCCCCCCGTGGCGCATTCATTCTTGCGAGAATTAACCCCCATAAGGTCTTAATAACTGTTAATTAGTTAAATGTGATTAGCAATAAATGTGATAAACTTAGGCCACAATGTGAAATCGTATTGAATATTTCTGTATGTATTGAATATTTCTGAGTAGAATCCAAAATCTAATGCTAAAAAATGCAATAACCATGTAGGTGTATAAAACAGAGTGTGAAACAAACCAAACACTTACCTTATCTAAGCAGTAGCACTTAATGGTTTACATTAGCAACATGTAAGAAGAGCTAAGTGCCCTGGTAGTTTTTTTTGCTCGTATCATGGTAGGGCAGTCACTCGCGGATATTGAGGTCTGTTCAAGATGTTATAATCAAATTGCAGAAGTTAGATGGTAGAAAAAGGTGCAAAGTAAGCTGTTTGATCTTGTATTTGCTAAGGAGCACTCTCGTATGCTAGCAGTTACAGTGCACTGCGTAAGCTAATAGTTTCTCATGCGAGATTAGCCGAGTCTAACGCTTGGCTTCATGCCAACATGGTGCTGCTTGTTCAAACATGCAGGAAAATGTTCTTTTGGCTGCACTGATGTACTGGCACTGAGGTAGCACTGGTGAAATTGGGAACTTCCAGCAAATATTACCTATTGTGCCGTTTTCTTCTGTGCTAGAAGATGCCACTATTCACACTAGCGTACTGTTCTAGAGAAATTTGTTTACTGTGACTGATAAACTACAGCAACATTTGTATACTTTTTATCTGTTATTGCACGCCACTACTGGCATTTCCAAAATTAAAGAATGCTCATGGCCCTTGCTGGTCAGTATAGTTTATAGTTCCCATTTTGCTACCTGTGTCATTGCAGTATGCATGGTCTACATTATTGTGAATTTAAACTCTTGAGCATTTTCAGGGTCACTTTGCTTTTATAAGTCTGGTTTGGTAGCAGAAGCATTTGCAATGTGGTGTGGTCTGACTTGATGGATGCAGGGACATCAGCAAAGGGAAGGAAAGACATGCCGTTTCTTGCGTCAATGGGGTGGACGATGAGCCCTTCCCCGCATCGGATTTTCTTTATCTGATGGAAAACTGTCAGACAGCTGCTGTGCCATTGGAGTGCTCTATCACTGCTCTCCAGGTATGTAAATGTTCTCGTGCGTATTATCTAAAAGTTCAGTCGAGAAACTACTGTCATACAGACTGTGTTGTCGAGCAGCAAAATAGCTGTTGCGAACTCTACAATGTGCTTTTTTGTACGCTGTAGCAAGATCGAATTTTAAGGCAAGCCTACTTCGTTGCATTCTTTGCGCTGGTTGATCAAAACCATGACCTGCTAGCCCGAAAGCAAGTGTTGCCGAGATCTGATCATGTCAGATTTCTATGCTAGCGCATGCACGATGATGCCCTCCCTTTTTGTGCACTGTTGAAAAAGATTCCTTTCCAAGAAAACGAGCACCAGCAAGGCTGCTTCCCGACAGTTATTGTGAAGGTGTGTAGAAGCTATCTTGTGGCCGTTCACTTTTTTGTGTAGCAGCATTTTGTATATCCATTTTTCCTCTTTCGACTGTGCCGATACACAGGTTCATTGTGGTTTGTGGAAGCTGCAGAAGTACTGAAGGATACTAGAAGCAGTTTGATTTGAAAATTGGATTTCCTTTTTTGTTTTGTTTTTCATTGCGTTCTGCGGGAAACCAACCAGATGATCTCAAATTGTTCAACTTCGTCCTAACGGCAGTCTGGTACATTTTTTTACCGAGGGATCAGGTGCAGCTCATTCCTGCATTCGAAACTGTGTCCTTAATGCATAATTATGCTGCTTTTCATTGCAGAGCTGTAAGTGCCAGGATGACTGCTCCTCTCAGAACTGTGTGTGCTCCAATATCAGCTACCGGTGCTGGTATGACGAGGTAGGGCGCTTTTGTTTTACTACTGCCAGAGTGCATTGGAAGACTTTGACAGCCTTTTCTTTTGTGAATTGCTCACCTGATGCTCCCTTGCATCCATGTTTGGCAAATGTATCTCTGATATTGCTGGGTTTAAAAATGAACAGATTTGTACGTAGTGATCATACCGCTGCCATCATTGTCAAGAAAATGTAGCTGAAATCTGGCAGGCTGCAAGAAGTGCCATTTAAAAGGCTTGGATTCTGCTAATACCGCCAGCGAAAAAACTCATTTGATATGGAACGCTTTCAGGAAGTCTGTCGCTTGCTGCCAGCCAACAGGAATACGAGGAGGGGGCCGCGCTTGCCCCCTTGGTTGTCAATGCCTTACATGGCTCCGCATTTGCATGACAGAGTCAAGTGTGAGCACTGAATAATTATGGCTGCTGGGAATTTTACTTGCTCTTGACACCATATGTCCACCTGAGAAAGTAGTGCCGTTACACAGAAGGAGCAATGAAAAACTCCACCTATGAGTGGCTTCAGAGTGTGACTGTTTTATGTTTGTAGGGGTGCTGCTGGCTTAGTGAATTTGCATTCTAGTCTAAACGAGTGGAAGTATCACTGTCTCACAAAAAAAAGGAATGGTGATGTGATATGCTGCTAGGAAGGTGAAGCATTACGCGGGCACTCTGGTTTCTAATCAATTTTTTTTATATTTGAGTAATGTGGATGGGTTCTCATTCTCATATCCTTTCCCATTGCATTGCGAGTATATTGCTACGGGTCGACTCATCGAAAATGAGACTGACAATGTGTGTGCGCGCTTGGCCCATGCTCGGACCCCGAATCCCTGGCAGTGGTCTGTAACAATATCATTGGCAAAGTGCTAGGACTCCTTTATAGCTAGAGCTGAGTAGGCATTGTAAATAATTTAATCAAATTAGAACAATGAGTACTGGAGGTGAGTTTCAAAGCACCAGAGAAGGAAAGGCTGAAAGACTTGCTGAGAGTAAAAGATGAAGTTGGGGAATGTCTGTTTGGAAGGCTGATGCTGTGGACTCACTTTTTTTTTTTTCCATTTTTTGTAGGATGGTTGTCTCCTTCCGGAATTCAACTTGAATGATCCACCAATGCTGTTTGAATGTGGCAGAGCGTGTCTGTGTTGGAATGACTGTCGCAACCGAGTTGTCCAGAAAGGAATGACGTAAGTTCTCAGTCGCTATTCTATATATTTTTTTTCTTGTTGAATATTTTTGAAATTGCTGCTCTTATTGGGTACTTGCTTTGTTGATTTAACTTTGGATTTCCAGAAGCAAGCTACAAGGTTATGTGCAGAGAAGTTTTTCAAGTAAATTGTTTATTTGTATGTGGCATTTATTTATTTATTTATTGTACCAAGAGTGAAGTCTATGCTCTTATTTTAGTTTAATAATTTTGGATGGTTGCTGTGTTGAATTTTGTGCTGAAAAGTTTTTCTTCGTACAGCAAAACCTTCACGTAGCAAAAACCTAAATATTACAAAGGTTCTGAATTCCCTGGCACTACACGCATTGATGCGCGTGTATTCGAAAACTCCATGTAATGAGTCCTGGCCTGCCTGGGCATGGTGTCACCAGCAGCCTTCCACTTCCTATCCCCATTCTTCCTGCCTTGAGCAACAGGGGGGTTTGCATGTTCTGAATTACTCGCTTTTTCCCAATGCATAAAGGATTGTAATCTGTTGCTTAAGGGGGGACACTGGTCTTAAAGCCATTTTCTTTAATTTTTGAAGTAAAGTGATGAAACTTGGCACACGTGTGCAGTTCCTGGTGCTGATTCCAAAAATATAATTAGTTTTTCTCTGAACCAATTAGGCGTTGAGATAATTAAGAACAATGGTGCACTTGCTGTGAAAACAATAGGAAAAAAACCACTTCACAAAAACTTCTTATTAGCATATAGCTATATACTAGAATTAATAAGGAACACAATTTTGCAAGCAGATTTTTGATTTAATGATTATTTCATTTTATTGCACATTGAAGTTTAGTAGTCGTAACATGGAAACACAGTGGTCACAAAAAGCGCCATCTTAAAAAATTTTAAAGCAATAATTAAGAAATCTGCTTGCAACATTGTGTGCTCCACTTATTTGGCTTAATGCTGAAACAAAAATCATTGCTGTATCTGCAATGGGTGTTGAGATATCGCATTCACCAACTTGACAGGAGACCAAAATTCACATCTTGAGAAAATGAGGAAAACAAACGGAAGTCATTTTTAATCCCTAAAAGTAAAAAATATGTACATGTCAACTACCAGACATTGTTAAGGGGGGATGAGGGTCTTAAGAACTTTTTTTTTATTTCTTAACCTATCTTGCTGAAAATTGCCATGGTGATATATCTTTGAATGGTGATTCCAAATATGTATTTAGATTTGAAATACCTCATCTAGACATGAAAATATGGCAAGATAATGTACCGCACATAGTGTCTTTTCTTGCGGGCCATTACGGCAATTTCTTAATTAAAAAAACTGGTTTTAAAAATATGCTGTCATTTCCAAGAGCCTACTGCACATCCTAAAGGTAAGGAAATTTTTAAGAAGTCATTATATAGGTAATGAATGAATAACAAAGTTGGGAGAAAAAAAACAATGGGAGTAATTAGTTTACATCTGATCTAATTGCTAGTCTATCAGACTTTATCGAAAACGGAAAGCTTTAGGATGTAGCTGAGATTTTACCGAAAAAAATGATACCAAGTTCAATAAAATCCGTGCATGCAAACATTATGAAAAGTTCTGTAAGGCAAGGCTTTTTACCAAATAAACAAAGCTGAGAAAACTGCATTCAAAGTTTTACTCACTGTGCCACTTTTGTTTTCCAATCACATGGAAAGATTTAATGCTTTAGCATGGAGCCCAGTTATTGGTGAACAAAATGACACCAAATTTACATAAATCTGCTCATGTAATGGCTGTGAAAATCTATGTATGGCATTGGCACTTGACAAAAAAAAAAATGCTCAGAAAGTCACTTGCTACAGTCTCTGAATCTTAAATCATTCACATAAGTCCTGGGCAGTAGTCTTGGGTTTTGTCAGGCCTGTGCCTCTTGGCCATCTTCTTCTTCACCTTTTCACTATCGGTGTGACCCTTATCAGACCTGCACAGCCTCTGTTTATCTTTTTCAAGGCTCCTACGAATGAGGCACCTGCCAGGGCTATAACCAAGCTGCTCTGCAACAGCTGTGCTGGTTGCTGCCATCCCTTGATTGAAGCGAGAAACTGCTTCTGCAACAGCCCTTTGAACAGCCAGCAAAGAGTCATGCGTGTTTTTAGAGCATTGGCTCCAGATAACAGAGTGCAGGCACTCGATAGCATTCTGTGTCATGCCATCTTTGCAGCGCTGCAAAAGGGCCTCGTCGCCCAGCCTGGCAAAAACTGGCTCAAGCGCAGTGCGAACATGGCCTGGCAGAGAGTTTTTGTGTGGTGGAGGCTCCACCTGGTTTGCCAAAGCACGATTGAAGGCACACCATGTATCAACTCCTTGAGGACAGCAACTGTGATCTGGGGCTTCATCTGTTGAGGTCAGGTGCAACAGCGTAGCTTGCACTGCCTTTTTCATGCCTGCGACGTCGTGGCTATGGCTCCGCAAGGCATACCCATAGTAATTGGTGATCTTTTTTATCTTTTCTTGGGTAAGGTTGCCCTTTCCACCAAGAAATTGCCCTTGTGCCTTCTTTTTCTCAACCAAGTTGCGAAGAGCCGTCCCCATCCGCTTGTGGACATGGTTGAGGCAGTCCTTCTTTTCGATGGATATATATCCATACACTCCTTCCTGGGTCAATGCATGAAATGTGCGGCTATCACCATCCGAAAGTATGGTTGTGTACCGCAACCCATTTTTTTCCAAGGACCTATTGAATAAAATCATAGCTGCTTCGGTCTCCATTCGTCCGGCATTGCAGTCAATGTTCTTCATACACTTGTGGTTCACAGCCCAGTCACCGTAACCATCATCACTGGGATCAGGTGCCCCTTGGCACCCACGACAGTACCTCGAAAGCACAACATGGTCCAGTACAAGGCCATTGTACAGTTCTATAATGCAGCCAACTGCAATATTTGAATTGTGGCCACGCGTTTTCCATGTGCCATCAAATATCATGTCTACATTTCCTGTTGGGTTTAGGAAGTCTTTGTATAAGTCCTTCACCACTTTGACACTTGCTGCTTCTGTAGCAGTAGCAACTGCCTGGCAAGCTTTCACCATGGTGTTCATGTGCCCCCTGAAAGTTTTGTGGTGAAGTCCTCGGTGGGAGAGGTTCATTGTTGCACAAAAATCCGCTAGAGCAGTCACTCCCTTCCCTATACTTTGTATGCCTTTCATCGCCCGCAGATTTACTTCAAATGGTGTGATGCTAGATTTCCCGGGCACTCGTGGCGACAAAAAGTGCCGCTCGGCGAAATCGCAATTCGAACATGTGAGCACTAACTTCACAGCTAAGCCATATTCTCTTCCGCTGCATTTTGCGAGTTGAACACTGGCCATCCCACACTTGCTGCAGCTTGTGGATGCAAACAGCTTCTTGAGTATGCTCATATCAACAATTATATACTCAGTGCCGCGATCGTCGTCTGCACTTACTGTGCTGACGTTCATCAGCTCGAACTTGCGGGAAGTCGCGGACTTCTTCACCAATGACGTCTTGGCGTTATCTGCACATTTTTCGCGTCCCGCGCACTCCGCCTCCGTAAAAAACACTGTGTCCAAACGTTGAACACGCGAGCTCGGTTTAGCCGCGTCCGTCTGCGCTGAAGCGACGTGCGGAAACGCCGAAGTCGTCGTTAGGCTTAGCTCAGCCGGCTGGGCCGCTTCCGACGACACAGAATTTGAAGCGACTCGCAGAGCATCAAAAAACGATATTTTCGACGGGCTAAGTCCAGGCGCATCCACTGGAACCGCAGACACTTGCAGTAACACCGAAGTTGACGCCGGTCGGCACGTCCAGCCGCGGCGTCCACCAACGAAGCTGACATCGACGATGTCGGTCCAGCCGCGTCCATCGGCAAAACTGTGGTCGACGAGTTCAATCCAGCCGCATCCGCCGACGGCCCTGCAGCTTGCGGCAACACCGAAGCTGTAGTTCTCGATGTGGCACTCTTCTTATCCCACGCGCGGCTCCTTTTGCCGACTGCTTTTCGCGTGCTTGCTTTCAAGCGCGCGTCCCGCGCTATCGAGACACGCGGAACAGACACCAGGCAGGCAAATACACACGAAAACAATAACGTCGAAGCTAAGAGGAGCGAGTTAATAGTCAAAATATTTACAGGAACGATGAGAAAAAATGCAGAACAAGAAATGCTAGGAAACAAAGAGGAGCGCAAAAAATCACATGCCAGCGGGCAAAAGCAGACGACGAAGAGTCGGCAACGCGGTCGCGGAAGGTGAGGCATGCGTCAGGGCCAATCAGAGGGCTGCGCCTCGGAGAGCGCGCGCTTTACCCAATCAGCGGCTGTCTCGCGACGATTCCCCCCTTGCGGACGGATGCCGAAAGCTCCGCTGTGCGAAAACCTACAGCGTGTTGAGAGACGCCAGGAGAGAGAGCGGGAAACGAGCTTTCAAACGAGACCAAGATGGCGCCTATCGGTTCGCGCCGTGCGGAGCTACGGCGGCTTGAAAATGGTGCAAATTTTCGCGTTTGGCGTTCAATTTCGGCTCACCGACGTTTCTAAATTGCCGTTTTTTTAATACCTTGAGTAGGAATTGAGCTATAATATTTTGTAGAGGCATAGTCGGGACATTGAAGACTTCAAATTGCCATTTTTGACCATTTTTCGCGATTTTGAGACCCGCGTCCCCCCTTAATATGCCCGAGGGGCATAGTCATTTTGGGCACTACCACCTTTGTGGCGCTTTTTCAGAGCACGCTGCAAATTTTCTGCCGATGCACGCTTGCTTGTAGATGCAACGGACTGAAGCTTGTCCTTTTCTACCATACGCCGCACACTTCTCTGGCCAGGATTCAAACACAGCTCGTTCAAAATTCCTACCGAGGTCCTTTGGTACCCTATATTAAACTTCAAGACTGCTTCTGCAACTGCGGCCTCAACACTGAAGAGGGATGCGTGCCTTTCTTTTGGTGCCAGTGCCCATATGAGAGAGTGCAGGCTCTCATTATTATTTTGGGTTTTTCCCCTTGCACATCGCTCAAGGAGCTTCTTGTCAGAGAGGCGCTCATAAATTGGTCGCAATGCCTTGCATACATGACTAGGAAGGCTGTAGCGGTGCCTTGGGGCTGGCTCTCCTTTGGCACTGGCAGCATTTTGCCGGCACCAGGAACTTGAACCTGTTGGGCAAAGGCTGTGATCCGACTCCTGATCATTTGATGTCACATCATAATAGGTAGCCATCACCGCTTTTGCCATTTCTTCTATGTTGCCACTGTGGGACTTGAGTGCCCAGCCATAGTAAGAACTTAGCTTGTTGACTGGATCACCAGTTAGTCTGCTTTTACCACCGAGTGGTTCCGAGCCTGACCCATTTTGTTTTGACAGCAGATTGCGGAGAGCTGTCCCCATCCGCTTTTGAACATGGTTAATGCAATCTTCTTTGGTGACCTCAACGTAGCCATACACTTGGTCATCTTTCAGGGCGAGGAAGGACCGGCTGTCGCCGTCTGACAGCACCGTTGTATATCTGAGGTTGTGCTCTAAATAGGATTAGGGCTGCTTCTACTTCCATCTCACCAGCCTTTTTATCAATATTTTTCTGGCAGACGTGGCTTGCTCTTCATTCTTGGTACGTGGGGTCGTCCACTTTCGGTCCCCGCTCACAACCGGCGCAAAAATTGCTCAGGACAACGTAGTCTAGGACAAGCCCCGTAAAAAGCTCGATGACAGTGCCGACTCCGATGTGGGAAGAATGCCCACGAGTCATCCAAGTCCCATCGTAGGACACGGCTACGTTGCCAGGATTGTCAACGTTCAGTTCATCGTACAGCTTCCGGACTGACTCCGCGCATTCAACGGTCACTTTCTCGGCTGCACGCGTCGCGGCAGGCGTCAGCTTTTTTTTTACGTAGCTCTGCCACATTTTTGTGTGCAGTCCACGGTGGGAAATATTCATCGCGGCAAAGATGTCGTTGAATGCAGTCCGCCGGTTGCCGGTACTTTGCATCGCGCGCGCAGCTAGAATGTTCACAGCGAAAGGATTTACACTTTGCTTTCCGTCCACACGCGGCGAACTCCACGCCGATGCCTTGTCGCCGCAGTTGACACATGTCCAGAAAAGCTTGACAGCGAGGCCGTATTCGCGATCACCTCGGCTGATTTTAACACTCCCTCCACACGTTTTACACTTTGCACCGTCAAGAAGGCTGTTGATCGACTCGATGCAAATCACGGCGAAGCTCGTCTCGTCAAGCGGGCAGATCGCGGCATCGCTGGTGGCAAAGTCTGTCTTGCGTTTCGTTGCTGGTGTTGAATCCAACTCCCGCAGTTTGGCGTCGGCTTTTCTCTTTTCACTTGCCAGATCGGAAGGCGTCAGAAGCGTTGTATCGTGACGAACGCGGCTGACGACGTCTGAAGTGTGCTCGCTTGACGGGCCCGCTAGGCCTAGCTGATCCGTAGGTTCGTCGACACGGTCACTGGACGCAGGAATCTGCTCGTTTTCGGCGTCTCGCAACACCAAAGCACCTTTCTTAGCATTGCCGATCGACGACTTTTTCCTTTTTTTGCCGTATTTATGACGCATCGCAAACTTTCTCGTTGGCGTAGACATCGCTGCGAGATCTCCGAGGCGTTCGAGGCTGACAGCACTAGGCAAGATGGCGTCTTAAGGGCACGGCTCCGACTGCCCTGACGCGCGCAGCAGACGACGCGAGACGCGAACGGCCAATCACGGGGTCCCTTTTTGTCACATGCACCGAAGCAACGAATAGGAACGTGTGCTGTGGCTTTTTTTCTTTTCTTTGTTTGTATCGAACCAATGAGCGAAACGACGCGCAGGAGCGCGAAATTTGAAGGCGAAAAGCCACTCTTTCGAAAGAGACCAAGATCGCCGTGAGCAATGCGCTATTTTAGTGAAAACATCAGCTTGAAATGAGCCAGCCGACTTGTTATAAATTGATATTACGCCTCAAATATTGACACGAGAGGTGAGAAACTTGGTGGAATCAGAGAATAATAGTTGTAGATTCTAATACTTCAGTTTTCTAAAAATTGATTTTTTGGCGATTTTTCCGCCTTCAAGACCCGTGTCCCCCCTTAATGAAATATTTGAGAGAATTTCGAGGCTGCTTTATTTTAATTCTTAGTGTTTTATGGTGTGGTTAAGCGTTCTAATTATACTTTCAAAGGTGCAATGTGTACTACCCATTACAGTCAAACCCACGTATGGCAGTACCAGTTTTAACAATGTATCAGCCGCTGCACTGTCAGGTTTGCCATGTGTTTATGGTAAAATAAATCTCTTATTACAATGGTGTTTTATTATATTATTGGTTATAACATTCAAATCTGGTCACTCGCGAGTCAGCAAAAATACAGTCGAACTCGGTTATATCGAACTCGAAGGGGATCGCAAAATAGTTCGATATATCGATAATTCGATATACAAAAATCTGCTTGGGACAGCACTTACGATGCAAAAAAAACGATACCGCATTTGTCGCGTAATCAACTCACTCTCATAATGAACCCACCCTTCACTTTTGCACTCGAGAGTTTGGAAAAAAAAAAAAGCGTTAAGGCCAGCTCGCTCACATGCAAGCGATTAAGCGATCTCAGTGACGAGCCGCAGCGACAGAGCAAAAAATTTCCATCTTGTTGGAACCGCGTCTCTCTTCCGTTTGAGCCACTGCGGCAGCTCGAAACAAGGTTTCTGTGATGTCGCACTCCGTTTCGGTCGTCTCATCCACAGCTCATTTCTCGTCGCGGCGTGTTTATCTTTTTATAGCTCCTGCAGCGGCGGGGAGCGAACTTGGCAGACTGCCCGTGATGGCTTGATTGCACAAGCCTGGTTTGATTTATCATGCCGTGCTTGGGGCGGTCGTAGTCTACTGACACAAAATATTGGAAAGCGTGATACAGTAGCTGCAAATGCTGTTTGAAGTGAAATATGCTAAAAGCCGGTGTCATGATCGCAGCTGACCGCGTGCTTTCGTTAATTCATACATGCAAGAATAAACGACTCCCGCAATAAAAAAAAAAAAAGAAGAAGAAAGCCGCTTCTTAACGCCATATCTTACGCTACGCCGCGCGTACAGCACAACGATAAAAACAGACGACTCTTGGTAAAAAAAAAAAAAAAAATGATCTGCCGCTCGTTAACTTCCGCAGGCGCCATAGCCACATCAGCCGCTGCAGAGGGTTCGCAACACACGCTGGGGAAAGCGTCCGACGTTCTGTCTGAAAACTGGCTGAGCTGGCTTGGCTCATGCGTAGCGCGTGCTACTGCGAACGAAGGCCAGGAAAGAGAAAGGAGAGAGATAGCTCGGCAAAAGATTGGGCACACCCTTGCGCTTCGCTCTGTCGCGTTTTTCCCCACCCGTTCTCTGGTTCATTCACGCACATGGCTTGCAAACATCACGTGCATGCGCGCGGCTTGAAAACGTCACGCGGCAAACGGCCGAGGGTGATGCGATCGTCTTTGGGAAAGGCACACTTTCCAGTGTGTGGTGCGGAGTTCGACGACCGGTGAAGTTGAGTTCGATATATGACGCGGCTTTCCTATACTTTTACATGGGATTTTCAAGGGGATATTCCGTGAGTTCGATATAACCGAAATCTGATATATCCGGGTTCGACTGTATGGCCACCATAAAAGCGCGCACGTAGGCAGAGATGTTGACAACGCCGATGCAGTGACAATAAAAAGAAGAAAAAAGGAATCTGGAGAGAGTGCGTCAAACCAATGGGTTGGTCGGGTGTGCCGGGGAAGCTTGCATGCCGCGGAGATGTGGAGGAGGACGGAGCACTTTCTTATGTGGAGGAGGAGGGAAGGCGTAAGGCGCTGCTAGGCACTTCCGTTCTGAGAGAGAGCTTTAAACGTTCCCCCTTGCGTCCTCTCTGCCTCTGCACGGTGAAGCAGTCCATATTGCGCTGCACTATCCTCCCCTAGGCCCCCGCTTCACGTTTGCACGTTTTGTGGCAGGCATGCAGCAGCGTTCGTGCATGTCTTTCTAGCACGGTTCTCCTGGTGTGCCATCATCGTTTCCATAATCTTGCTGGCCTTGGATTTTCCATGAACAGTAATGGAGGATCCTCCTTCAGGAAGTATGACACAACCAGCGCATCAGAAGTTAAGCGGAACATCGTATGTGAGCACGAGGATGGCGTAAGAGTGTGCAACATGGTGCGCAAGTACGGCCTGACTCAACAGGCAGTACAGTGCAGTCCACTTATAATGATAGCAGATATAACAATATATCGCTTATAACAATCTTGTGTAACAATTGATTATCGGTGGTACTACGGATACGATAGCTTTATCGCCGCCCGGTAGATGTTTACCACAAAAATTTGACTGAATTTTTAATAAAAGATGAAATATTAAGAAGATAACATGAAAACTCGACATATGCGGTGGAAACTGACTGTCGTGGAGAAATCCGCGAGCGCCATTGCATGTGGTGAGGAAATGGCCACTATCATCATTGCAATTGACAGGCGGCGCGATAGCTCTCGAGATAAAACAGCAGATTCGAGATTTCTGGCAGGGTTTTAAGGTTGAACGGGTATTCACACTCTACGATTTTAACGATCATCAAGGCTGGGGATGTCCTGCAGTCCATCCAGTTGCTAATCGGTTTCGTGTATGCGCTATTGGAAGTGATGCTCACATCAAGCTTCATCTGCTGCTCAAGCAAGCGCGAATTTCCAACTTTTTTAAGTATGTTTTAGTTACTTTATGGCTATTGATCTATACTGTAATAAAGTGGTTAGTGCTCTTTGAGATGATTAGCGTTATTCATTCGAATTACTCATTGCTATTAAGTAGGCAAGCCTACATGCATGGAAAAATATGTGGGCTTGCTTTTTTTTATTTATTTTTATTATTTTTGTTTTTCATTTTTGCCTGTCCAGATATAACAATAATTGGCTATAATGACCTTATTTTTTTTTCTTCAGTATTATTATAAGTTGACTGCACTGTATCGACAATCATACACAACACGCTCAAGATTGAGAACGAAAGCTATGCCGGTGCTGCCCATGGAACGAAGGACAGCCGGAAAAGGATTCAACACAGGGCTTGCAAAGATGTAGAACAGGTGCTCTATCAGTGGTTTTTGAACGCCCGTGCAGGGAATCTGCTGATTAGTAGCCCAATTTTAGCGTAGGAGGCGAAGCATTTTGCATATCTCTTAAAACTGATTTCCAGCCTGGTGGTGGTTGCGTACAACGGTTCAAGGAGAGACATGGAATCGTAAGGCAGTCATGGTTGAGGCAGGCGACGCGGAAGGTTGCGAAGCTCCTGCTGATACAACGATGACTGAACTTTGGTCCACAGTTAGCGGTAGTAATGGCGACGCTACGGGACTTGCGGGATTTTACATGCCGACGATACAGTCGCGACAGATTAAGGGGGGACGCGGGTCTTAAAATCGCGAAAAACTGCAAAAAATGACAATTTTCAAAAATTGTGATTTCGAAGTCTACTATGTCCAAACCATGGCTCTGCAAAATATTATTGCTCAATTCCTTCTCAAAGTATTAAAAAAAAGACAATTTAGAACCTTCGGCAGGCCCGATCTGAAGGCCAAGCTCGAAAATTTGGCCCATTTCAATACGCTGTAGCTCCGCATGACGCGAACCGATCGGCGCCATATTGGTCTTGTTTGAAAGCTGGTTTCCCGCTCTTCTTTCCGGCGTCTCTCGCCACGAGGTAGACACGTGTACGGCGGCACAGACGGCTCCGTTGTCAAGGGCACCACCGCTCTCGAGACGGCCGCTGATTGGGTAAAGCGCGCGCCCCCTGGAGACGCGGCTCTCTGATTGGCTGCACCGCTCTCCTCCCTCATCTCGCGGTGCCGGGCCGGCCGCACCGGCCGGGCGTCCGCCTCTGCGTCGTCTGCAGTTTTCGTATGCAAGCGCGTCACGATCGTCGAGCCACGTTGTGTTTCGCAGCAGTTTTCTTTCTCCTGCCTTTCTGCGCGTCGTTTGTGCGAATAATTTCAGTTTGCTTGCCCCTTCAGCTTCGAAGTTCTTGTTTTTGTGTGTGTTCGCCTGCCTGGCATCTTCGTCCGCGCGTCTCAAATGGCGCGAGACGGGCGCTTGAAAGCAAGCACGCGAAAAGCGGTCGGCAAGAAAAGGCGTGCATGGAATAAGAAGAGCCCTGCACCGTCAAAAACACCCTCTGTGTTGCCGCAAGGTGCTGCTCCCCCGGTGGACGCGGCTGAACCACGTTCGTCAGCGTCAACATCAGTGTCGTCGAACATCGATCCACCGCCGACTGACGCGACTCGACCGAGCCCATCGATGCCTGCTTCGGTGGTACCGCAAGTTTCCTCAGTGCTAGTAGACGCGCCTGGTATAAGCCCATCAAAAAAGTCGGCTTCTGGGACGCTGCACGTCGCTTCATATTCCCTGCCGTCGGCCGCGGCTGAGCTGGGTGAGCTAAGCCTAACGGCAACAAACGCTGTAGCTTCAATGCCAGTTGACGCGGCTGAACGGAGCTCGCGTGCTGAGCGATTCGACACTGTGTTTTTCACGGATACGGAGTGCGCGGAGCGTGGAAAACGTGCTCATGACTTCAAATCTTCTGTGGCAAAGAAGTCCGCGACTTCCCGAAAGTTCGAGCTCATGGACGTCGGCGCAGTAAGCGAAGACCACGATTGCGGCACAAAGTTTGTTATCGTGGATATCGAAGTCCTGAGAAAGATGTTTGCGTCCACAAACTGCAGAAACTGTGAGATGGCCACTCTTCAATTCTCCAAGTGCCACAAGAGGCAATACGGCCTTGCAGTAAAGTTGATGCTCACATGCCCGAGCTGTGATTTCGCCGAGTGCCACTTTTCATCGCCACGAGTATCGGGGGAAGCAAAAATAACGCCTTTTGAGGTTAATTTGCGGGCAATGAAGGGCATTCAAAGTATAGGAAAAGGATTCACTGCCCTACAAGATTTTTGTGCCACCATGAATCTTTCCCACCGTGGTCTTCATCACAAAACCTTTCGAGGACACATGGACACCATGGTGGAAGCCTGCCAGGCTGCAGCTACTGCTACTGAAGCAGCAAGCGTTGCAGTGGTGAAGAACGTCTACAAGAACTTCATGAATCCACCAAGCAACATAGATGTCATATTTGATGGCACGTGGAAGACACGTGGACACAATTCCAACATTGCAGTCGGGTGCATCATTGAGTTGTACACGGGCCTTGTTCTTGATCATGTTGTCCTCTCTAGGTACTGCCGTGGATGCCAAGGTGCACCTGATCCCTGTGATGACGGTTATGGTGACTGGATTATCAATCACAGGTGTATGAAGAACATTGAATGCAATGCGGGGCGGATGGAGACTGAGGCAGCTTTAATCTTGTTCAGGCGGTCTCTTGAGAAAAACGGGTTGAAGTACACAACCATTCTTTCTGATGGGGACAGCCGCACCTTTCAAGCCTTGACTCAGGAAGGAGTCTATGGATATTTGTCCATTGAGAAGAAAGACTGTCTAAATCATGTCCACAAGCGGATGGGGACAGCTCTTCGCAATTTAGTGGAGAAGAAGAAGGCGCGAGGAGAATCCTTGGGTGGAAAGGGTAAGCTTACACAAGAGAAGATAAAAAAAATTGCCAACTATTATGGCTACGCTCTGAGGAGCCACAGTCATGATGTTGCGGCCATGAAGAAGGCAGTGCATGCCACACTCTTGCACATGACTTCAACAGATGAAAACCCAGACCACAGCCACTGTCCTGAAGGCACTGATTCATGGTGTGCTTTCAACCGGGCTTTGGCCAAGCAAGAGAAGCCACCAGCACACAAAAACCCTCTACCAGTAGAGGTTCGCACTGCACTTGAGCCCATCTTTGCAAGGCTTGTTGACGAGGCCCTCTTGGAGCGCTGTAGCGATGGCATGACGCAAAATGCCATTGAGTGCCTGCACTCTGTTATTTGGAGCCAAAGCTCCAAGAACACCCATGGCTCGTTGCTGGCTGTTGAAAGGGCTGTGGCAGAAGCAGTATCACGTTTCAACCAAGGGATGGCAGCGACTAGCAGAGCTGTTGCAGCCCAGCTTGGTTATCCTGGCAGCTGCCTCATTCGTCGGAGCCGTGAAAAAGATAGGCACAGGCTGTACAGGTCTGACAAAGGGCACAGTGATGCCGAAAAGGTCAAGAAGAGGATGGCCAAGAAGCATAAGCCTGACAGAGGCCAGGACTACTGCCCAGGACTTCTGTGACCATGTGACAGCACAAGCAAAACTAGTAAATGACTTGCTGAGCTCTTTTTTGGTGAGGTACCCATTACATACAAAGGTTCTGGTGATCTTCCCATGAGCTGATTCCTGTTAGTTTGTTGTCACTGTGTTCAGAAAGAATTTGGCTACATGCTAAAGCTATATTTTTTTACATATGCTCAGCAAAGAAATCTTTCAGAGCCATTAAAACTCAGCTTCTGTTTTTTTTTGTCAAATGCTTTAGCCTTACGGGACTTTTGATAATGTTTACATGAACGGATTTTAGAGAACTTGGTGTCACTGTTTTCAGCAGAAATTCAGCTACATCCTAAAGCTTTTCTTCTTTCGTTAAACCTGAAAGATCATTAATTAGATCAAATGTTAACTAATTACTGTCACATTGTTTTTTTTCCTTGAACTTTGTTATTCATTCATGATCTAAATAATGGCATTGTATACATTTCTTTAGCTTTAGGATGTGCTGTGGATACTTAGCATAGATGGCATATATTTTAAACAAGCTTTTTTAATTGGGAAATTACCATAAAGCCCCGTAAGAAAAAGCTTAATTGGGTTAGAATAATTTTCTATATCATGAGTTCCAAATTAGATATCTAGAATCTGAATACATATTTGGAATCAGCGTTCAGCAATCTACTTGCATGCCAAGTTGCAGCAAGATAGGACAGCAAATAAAAAAAAAGTTTTTAATACCCTCTTCCCCCCTTAATAGCTGACAGACGAGGCTATTGTCGCAGCAGTCACTGGCGTGGAGGACGGTGACAGTAGCGACGACGGCGACGAAGTGGAACCTGTGTAGGTTTTGTCTCGCCAGGAGGTTTTGAGAATGACAAGACTCCCTGCGGGACTTATTTTTGTATAAAGCTTCCACTGCACCATGTTCAGTAGCAATTGGATGCCCTGAAGAAAGATGTCAGCCAGATTACTGTGAAACAGGCAACGCTTACAAATTGGGGTATTCTTCCTGCTACGAAATAAAAAGGGTAACAAACCTCATCCTCGTTAAATGTGTAATTTAATAGAACCCCGTTGTTACGTTCCTCACTGCTGCGTTTTCCCAGCTGTTATGTCGCTTTCATCCAGTCCCGACATTGCTCCCGTAAAATCTAATGTATTGGGATCCTCGTTGTTACGTTGTAGCTGTGAAAACGTTCCCTCATGATACGTCTCAACTAGTCACCGCGAACCCGCCTGAGGCAACGCGCGCCGACCACCATTTTGACTAGGCTTGGCTATGGAACTAACTTCAAGAAGCCGCACGCGAGTTGGAGAGGCCGCCACTAGATGGCCATCTGCCTCGTGAATGTCTGCTAGGTGGTGTGCACCGCCACCGCCCTATTCAAAGGGTTCAGCTTCACCCATCCATTCAACCAGTCCATGACAAAGCCGGTCGTGAACCAGTCGAACTAACCCTTGTCCTTTGTATCCGATAATCGTGACCTGGCGTTCTTCGATGGTGTCGCGCAAGCGGAAGGCGCTTTCCCTCCAGGAAAAGCTAGACGCACTCAACGCTGTCAACAGGCAGCCAGCGCGGAAAAGAATTGATATTGCCAAAGACCTTGGTCTGCCACCATCGACGCTTAACAGCATCGTCTCAAAGCGTGCAGAGATTAAAGGCAATGCAGCACTTTTCGGCTCGAAAACTAATTAGGCTCGTGGGGCCAAGTATGGAAACCTCGACTAGGCTCTTCTGACCTGGTTCAAGCAAGCTCGCGCTGCTGGCGTCAACTTTGATGGCAGCGTTTTGCACGAGATGGCAGTGGACATTGCCGACAGACTGGGCATCACGGACTTTGCGGCGTCGAATGGCTGGATCGACCATTTCCGGAAGAGGCACGGCATCGCGTACAAGACAGTAAGCGGTGAATCAGCAAGTGTGAACTTGGCAACAGTCGACGATTGGAAGGCCACACTATCTGCTATACTAATTGAGGGCAATGCGCCTCGTGACATCTGCAACGCCAATGAAACGGGCTTTTTTTTTTCGGGTGCAGCCGTCGAAGTCCCTAAGCCTGAAAGGAGAAGCATGTCACGGAGGCAAAAACAGCAAAGAGCAATTGACGGTGCTCTTTTGCTGCAACATGGATGGTTCCAATAAGTTAAAGCCATGGGTAATCGGCAACTATCGGAACCTGCGGTGCTTGAAGAACACTCGCCTGCTGCCGTGTCACTACAGAAGTAACAGTCGTGCGTGGATGGCGTGGATGACGTGTTCGTTGTTCGAAGAATTTCTTCGCTACTTCGACAACAAGATGGGATCCCAGTGCAGGAGTGTTCTCCTTTTTCTAGACAATTGTGCTGCCCACCCCAGAGACCCGCAGTTTCTTCGGAACGTCAAGCTTGTGTTCTTCCTACTGAACACTACAAGCCATCTGCAGCCGCTGGATGCCGGCGTCATAAAGAACCTGAAGCATTCCTACCAGAAGTGTGTTGTGAAGCGCTGTCTTGCGCGTATTGATCGTGGACAGCAGCCTACGACCATTTCGGTGCTTGACGCTATGCACTATGTCGCTTCAGCATGGGCTGCAGTGGTTGCATCAACTGCACAGCACTGCTTCGCGCAGTGTTGCTTTCGCACGGACGGTGAAGGGGAATTTCCTGGCACAGACGCTGGGGAGTCGGAAGCAGCTTCTTGTGATCAAGAGCTCACTGAGGCGATGGATGCGTTGGGTGCCACAGGACTCGCATACGACGACTACGTCGCTGCCGTCGTGACATCGGAGTGCCAGAGTATTGGTGATAATGTTGCGAGCTCGGTCGCGAGTGAAGCCGCAGATTGGGGTGACGAGCTCGAGCCACACGATTCCGAGGATTTGTCAGATCTGAGCTTTGGAGAAGCGGTCGCGGCTCTGGACCTCCACTGTAGGTATGTCGCACCTCAAAGCGACGCGGACAGCAATGCGGCTTTCCAGGCTATGAGAAGCGCCTGGTGTTTTCTAGCGAGCGAAAGAAACGGCAGTCCATTATTCTTGATTTTTTGAAGTCCTAACGTCACTTTGCGGAACTAAATTGTTTGAAGTGAAAGCCGCACTGTTCTCGTTTCTTTTCGGAGCCTTCCTCACTGTTGCGTTTTCCCGGCTGTTACGTTTTTTTTTCTCGGACTGGTGAAAAACGTATGAACGGGGTTCTACTGTATAATGTTTTCTTTGCTTTTTTTGGCCTAACCTCGGTTATAAAAACTATGATTGCCATGGCACTTCAATATTGTTATAAGTGGGTTTGACTGTGTTGACATTAATGGACAGGTTGGTGGCTGCACTTGATCTGTATGTGCCACTACCGCTGTTACTTTTTCTCCTTTACTGAGTTCTGCTGTATTGTGCTGATAAATTTTATTATTTGTGTCTTGCATTGGGGTATAATAACCCCCTTACAATAATGTCTTTTGGGGTACTGTCATCATCAGCCTGACTATACCCACTGCAGGGCGAAGGCCTCTCGCATATTTCTCTAATTAACCCGGTTCTGTGCTAGCTGCATCCACTTGACCCTTGCGAATTTCTTAACCTCATCCTCCCACCTAACTTTCTGCCGCCCCCTGCTGCGCTTTCCTTCCCTTGGAATCCAGTTTGTTACCCTAAGTGACCATCGGCTATCCTCTATTCGCACTACATGTCTTGCCCATGCCCATTTCTTCTTACTTTCCACTAGAATGTCAGTAAGTTGAGTTATTCTTTGACTGTAGGTACCTTGAATAAATAAATACCATAGTTGCACACGCGTACATTCGTGCGTCATTAATATGGACACTTCAGTTTCTGAGAAAAACAAAAAGGCTTTTCATAAAAAAAAAAAAAAGAGAAAACCTGTAATTAATGTCTGGCCTCTGTGCGTTGCATAGTAGTGTGTGCTGAACTTAAAATTTGACACAACACCGGCAATTTCGACTGTAGTCTGAGGCGACTCGCACACCATGAGAGATGAGTAATGGTAGATTTTGCATTGATTGAACTGTTGACAACGAACTCTTTACTGGTTGATGAATCAGCGTCGAATTCCGCTCATAACCTACTCCCCCACTTTTGAAACATTTCTTTGCTTTTTTTGTTTTTCAGTTTTTTGGTGTTATGTGCAAGAAAATAAGGAAAAACGGCATATCACGGCCAGTATGGCTGTTGCCAGCTTGCATGAGCACGTGTATCATGCACCTGCCACAGGCAATTCGTGGCAGGTAATCATATTCATGGCATCAAGGTAGCGTTGCATCAGGTGTTTACAGTTGGTTCCCATTTTTTACTGCAGGTGTCACCTTCAGCTGTTCAGGACAGAGGGCAAGGGCTGGGGTGTGCGGACCTTGCAGGAGATTCCGGGAGGTGCATTTGTGTGCGAGTAAGTCTTCGCTCATTGGAGGGTTCTCGGCAGTGTAACTAAAGAGTATTCAATAGTGCTATTCAGATTTATTTTTGTTTAACAAGTATTAGCAGAAAAATCTTAAAAGACAAAAAGTAGTGAACTGAACTTAGAGCATATTTTCAGATGATTTGAGAGATGCTTTTTCCAGTCCGCTTAAGGGGGGAGGCTACCTTTGAATACCAACTTTTTTGTTTCTGGAGATAATTAAATGAAATTTTCAGGGTAGACTCATGGCACAGTCATTTGAATAACTGCAGTTTCATGGAGCTGCACACATTAGTACTCAAGTTACAGAAGTATATTAGAATGGTTCACATGGGTTCCTTGTACCATGCCTGGAGAACTTGCAAAATGTGTTGCCACTATGAAATTCATTATGAAGGTTCTTGAATAGGTACCACAGGTCAAGACCGAGCCCTTTTTTTTTTTAAATTTCCCTGCTGAAAAATTTTACCACTGCATTGAGGTTAGTGCCACGAATTGGATTTGCATTAGCCTCATTTGATTGTTTATTATTAATTAATCGATATTTTGAAAAAATGAGCTTGTCTTGCCCTCGGAAATTTATTCAGGCACACAATAAAAAAAACACCAGGTGGAAATCCGCTAGAGATACTGCGGGAATAAGCAACCATACCATGAAAAAAATTCATTCTGAGAAAATGGCCCTTGAAGTTTAAAACTGCATTTTCAAGTCTAAAGTTTGTTTTTCACTGTAGCACGCTGTGCCTCCACCTCCCTGATTCCCTAGGAAACTGCGTTTCCATGCAAACAGTGGCAGACGCGATACGGGAGGCTCAGATCGCCGAGGTTGATATGGTTGGTACAGCAGGCACGCTTCAAACGCCATCTCCTTAAATTGACGCGAACGATACGCAGTTGGAAGTGGCAGCGCAGTCAGTCTAGTAGTGGTGTAGCTGAGGCAGCACTGATAGAAGCTTCTCCGCGACCGTTGGCAACGCGCTTCGCTAACTTCGAGATTCGGACGGCATTCATAGAACGACGACGTATGCAGTGTTTTGAACTTCTTAGCACGCATTGTGGTCGACCGTGCAACAATCCAAAAGGTGCACAAAACCGTTCAAAATACGCCACCAAAATCCGTAACCAGCGATGATCACAGCGATCTCAAGAATGGTGAAAAGTGAAGCGATTCAGCGAGCGCACGAAGAACGTCGGCTCAGTAAGCAGCCGGAGCAGACGACGCGCCGGGTAGAGGCCATCGCGTCAGCGTGCGCAACAGCCAATAGCAGTCGTGCGATCCTCCGCGTTCTCATGGAGCACGCGCTTTGTCCAATCACAGCCCGAATTTGAGACGTTGGAAGCTCAACAATCCCTGCGAGGCCCCCAATCACAAGCGAGCCATGCTTCTGCTACGCCGCAGACGTTGCCGGCGAAGGCAACATGGAAAAGGCAAGCATTCACAAACAAAACAAGACCAAGATGGCAGCGCTCAGTTGAGCGTCAGAGAAATGAGCGCGCGCGAAGTTTGGGTACTTTTGCCGTTCGCTCGCGACTCTGGGGCTGCCACGCCCAGTTGTATATTTAATTTAAAGCAGTTCCACGATGAATTAGACGTTTATAATTATAGAAAAGGTAGTTTATAACATATACAGCTGAGATATGTACTTTTTGAAAAGCCGACTGTTTCGCGAGTTTTTGACGCGGGGATCCAATCACGAAAATTTCGTGAAACATCAAATTTTAGAAAACATCAGATTCGGATCTACAAGGCCTGTTCAATCATACTTCAAAAACATTTCGCTGAAAATGACCTCAAAGTGAGCCTAAAAATTATTTTTGTGACCACTGGTAGCAAAAAACTGGCCGAAATGTCCGCAAAAATGGTCGATTTCCGAGCGCAATAACTCCGCGCCCGTAATGTCGATCGTGAACATTTTGGTACCACTGTAAAGCTTGTTTCACCGCAGTACTCCTCCCATCGGAGCCACATGTCTAGGATAAAAAATACAGTTGAACCCCGCAATAACGAAAATCGCAAGTACGAATTTCTCGATGGAACGAAATAGTTTAGTGGCCCCGGCCAACGTTCATAAGATTCAATGCATTTCATCTCTCTCAACAACGAAACGCTTTCAGACTTCAATCCCGCAACAACGAAGGTTTCACAAGTAGCAGTCCACACATTTTTTTTTGTGCGTAAGCCATTGCAGGAAATTAAATCACTGGAATGAGTTTTAGTACACCAGTTTTTGCCGCTTCCACGCTACCAACAAGCACATTTACGCACGCGGCCATGTTTGTTTACAAGTTGCTGATGATGACAACTGCGCGCTTGTCGTTTGAAAAAATAATAATAATTTGGCGGGCTATGATTTGTTAGCAACCAGTTGAAATGGGCATGTGCGTGATGAGTTATTTTTTTGTTGCCAAAATTTTTCTGTACAGTGCGATGACGGGCAATGGGTTTTGTTTCTTTAAATTTTTTATTCTCTTATGTTTAACTTGTGGCTTTGCCGCGCCAGAGGGCAGCGCCACCATCACTATCATCGTATCGCCACCATGGATGTTTGTTGTTTTCTCCATGTCAGCAGGCCACGCATTCACCGTTTCTTTGTCTGGCGAGCCGACGTTGCCGTACCGACGTGCTGACAAGATGCCTCCTCCGACCAAAAAGCGGAAGTTCTTGACGCTTCAGGAGAAGGCTGAACTCATCGCACAAGCTGCCAAAGGAAGGAAGAAGATGGATATTTCGGAAGAGTTTGGAATTTCGTGCAGCTCGCTGTCGACGATACTGAAGTGCAAAGACAGCATCTTGGCTGTCCTGAAGAATGGAGCACGTGCGCAGCACAAGACGGTGACAGCAGCGACTTTTGAAGATGTAGACAAGGCTGTGTATGCCTGGTTTTTAGAACAGAGAGCCAACAAGGTGCCGCTGTCCGGGGCCTTAGTGCAGCAAAAAGCCCTCGGCTTCGCTTGCCTATTAGGGCACGACAATTTCAAGGCGAGTGCCGGTTGGCTGAGCCGTTTTAAGGCGAGGCATAATATTGTTGCCAAAGTACTTTCGGGTGAATCTGCAAGCGTCAATGCGGAATCTGCATCAACTTGGATGCGAAAGACGTATGAAGACATCGAAGCCGAATACAAGCCCTGCGACATTTACAACGCCGATGAAACTGGCCTGTTCTATGAAATGCTGCCGTCAAAAACACTGGAACTAAAAGGGCAGCGATGCCATGGTGGAAAGCAGAGCAAGAAACGCACCACGATTTTGTTGTGTTCCAACATGGACGGCTCCGATAAGCGTCCGCTCCTCGTCATCGGCTGCAGTAAAAAGCCACGTTGCTGTAAGGGGGGTCGCGGGCTGCCCGTGCAATACACAGCCAACCATAAATCCTGGATGACCCGCGCCATCTTTGGGAGTTGGCTGGCCGCCTTCGATGGAGATATGCGAAAGGCAGGAAGGTTTGTGGGCCTGTTCTTGGATAATTGCAGTGCACATCACGTTGATGACACAGCTTTGACCAACATCCGCCTGATATTTTTTCCCCCGAACTGTACCTCCGTGATTCAGCCCTTGGACCAAGGTGTGATACGAAGTGTTAAGTGCGCATACCAAGGGAGGCTTCTTCAACAGCTGCTCTTGAACATTGAGATGAAGCGCCCGTTGGAAGTTGATTTATTCATGGCCCTGGAAATGGTGGCCGCGACGTGGACGGCAACAAGAGCAACTATTGTTCAAAACTCGTTCCAGCACGCGGGGTTCGCTACTGAGCAGCTCGCACCCGCCACATCGCCAGGGTCGCAGCTGCCAGAAGAAAGGGCCGCACTGGTTAGCGCATGGCAGGAGCTGCGCGGTGTCGACGAGACTGTGCCGGAGGCGTTGGACGACTGCCTCTTTGTGGATGAAGATGTAATTGTCCATGAGGAATTGACAGATGACACCATCATCAAGAATGTGTGCAGCATAACTGAGGAGAGTGACGACGAAGGCGACGACGATCAGCTCGAGAAAAAGGAGGCAAGTCCGCGGGATGTGCTCGATGCTCTCGACACCTTACGTTCGTTCATCGGTGCTCACGATGACGATATTGCAATGGAAAGCCTGCTCAGTTGCGAGAGCAGAGTTTTGACGCTGCTGCAAAGCAAGAAGAGGCAAACGTCGATTACAGATTTTTTAAAATAAAGTTGCGCTTCCGCACGTTCAGGTTCGTACTTATTCATCTGTACAGTCCCGTTTTAGCGATAATGAAATTCTCGCGAGAAAAATTTTCTCTCCCCCGGTAATTTCGTTATTGCGGGGTTCAACTGTAAACGCACAAATGTCAAAACTGTGAAGGCCTTGTAAAGCCACTTCTAGGCGCTGATTGATCGCGCCAGTCAAGTGGCGCTCGGCGCGCTTTCCAAGTGGCTGCCGCCATTGCTCGTGGTGTCTGCTCCTGGCTGCATTATTTGACACTGGAACTCATTAAGCTAACCTCAAATTGATTTTATCCGTTGCCTAAACTAAAAAAATAAAAATGTCATCGGGTACCTCATTTATCTGAAGAAGATGATACCAAAGTTGTTTGTGTGAACTAAAAAGAAGTTATTAAAACCCTGCGTAAGACAGAAGAGATCGACCAAATATATGAAACTGAGAAAACGGCCTTTGAAGTTTGACCGATCAGTAGCCTCACTGTTATATTTCTCACCAAAAATGACATGCTCTTCCCATTTCCAAAACTGTCTTCGAATTCTGAATATGTCAACTAAAACTGAAGCTATCATCATTACTCATGGCCAATATAGTGTATGCCATAGGAAGTCAAAATTTTTGGACCTGCAATATTATTTGAATGGTAGTTTGCAAAATCTCTGTAGAGTGATGTATATATTCTCGACAGTGACATATATTTAGTGATACTAAATATATGTCACTGTCGAGAATGGGGAGAAAAAGCCCAGTAAGGCTAAGTGCAGTGTCAAGAAACATGGCACTGAGAAAAACGCATTTGAAATTTCAGACAACCTTTAACTTTTGCTACACTGCAGCTGTGGCAATATAAATGGAATTGTTGTGAGGCTTTGTTCATTTTGAGGAAGGCTATAGACAGACTAAACATATAACAGTAAGCTCTCCAAATACAGGCAGAAGCTTGCCACAAAGCCTATATACTGCCCTAGAAGCAGCATGAGAAGCTTCATTTACCACTTCATATGCTTGTGGCAGGGGTGGAAGTGCTGCTCTAATTGCTCCATTCTGCTCCAAACAGCTTTCTCTGCTACATCCTGCTCCAAAATGCAATATTGCTCCAAAACTGCTCCAAAGTGGCTATTTTTATGTTCTGCCATCAAATTTAGCAGAGCACAATGGCAGAGATACAGTAAAAGCTTGTTAATTCAAACTCGAAGGGCCGAGAAAATCGTTCGACTTAAGCGGAGTTCGAATTAACAGTCGGGCACTGGAATGAGCGCCATCGTGGCCCACCATGCTGGCCGAGCCCACATGTTGACTCATTATCATGAGTAAAGAGGGCTAGCGTTACTGCACGTTTACGGAGGGCGATTCCGATAATTTTTGCAATCGAGCCGCAACGGCGAATGAACGGGACTAATCGGTCAGTCATGCGCCGCAAACAAGAACCGGAATGCATTCGTGTGAGTAGCGAGCTTCAAAACATGTTTATTGACACGGAAAAATAATCTGTAATGTGCGTTTGCTTGTGTTTCTTGTGCCGCGACTCCACAAGCATCGACTGCAGCTTGCCCAAGAGTTCCAGCGCAGGATCCGAATTCTCATCGGCGGAGAAGTATCGTGCAGCGAGATCGAGCGCCGATGCTACTTCACATGCACTAGGGGATGGCACCGGATCGTCGCCTTCGTCGGACTCTTCATCGCTTTCAGCCGTGTTCGCCACCCGTGAGCCCTGCGGAGCACATGCAGCCACGATTATATCCTCATCACTCAAGGGCCCAGACGTCTCCACACCGTTGTCAACGTCAACGTAGGCTTCAAAGGCAACACCCTCCGACAAAGCCGCGCAGCCACGGTCGAGCACGACGGAGTCATCATCAGACGAAGCCTCCGCTACCTCCGCGCTGCATGCTTCTGGGGCGTCACCGAAGTCACACTTGCGGAAACAATTTTTGATAGTTTCCGGCTTGACGGTATTCCACGATGATGCCAGCATGTGGACAGCTCCAAGCAAATCGGTGTCGTACGACTTGCCACTGTCCAAACAAAGAAGTCTCTCTAAGAGGTGGCGCCTGTATAGCGTTTTTAAGTTCTGAATAACTCTCCAAGATCCATAGGCTGGAGCACAGAAGTCGTGTTTTTAGAATTATAAACGCCTAATTCATCGTGGAACTGCTTTAAATTAAATATACAACTGGGCGTGGCAGCCCCCAAGTGGGAGCGAACGGCAAAAGTACCCAAACTTCGCGCGCGCGCGCCATTTCTCTGCCGCTGAACCGAGTGCCGCCATCTTGGTCTTGTTTTGTTTGTGAATGCTTGCCCCTTTTCCATGTTGCCTTCGCTGGCGGCGTCCGCGCCGTAGCAGAAGCATGGCTCTCTTGTGATTGGGGGCCTCACAGGGATTGTTGAGCTTCCCGCGTCTCGAATTCGGTCTGTGATTGGACAAAGCGCGCGCTCCGTGAGAACGCGGGGGATCGCGCGACTGCTATTGGCTGCTGCGCGCGCTGACGCAGTGGCCCCTCCCTGGCGTGTCGTCTGCTTCGGCTGCCTACTGAGCTGGCGTTCTTTGTGCGCTCGCTGAATCGCTTCACATTTCACCATTTTGAGATCGCCGTGATCATCGCTCGTTACGAATTCTGGTGGCGTGTTTTGAACGGTTATGTGCACTTTGTGGATTATTGCACGGTCGGCCACGATGCACGCTAAGAAGTTCAAAACACTGCATATGTCGTCGTTCTGTGAATGCCGTCCGAATCGCGACGTTAGCGAAAAGCGTTGCCAACGGGCGCAGAGACGCTTCTATTAGTGCTGCTTCTGCTACATCACTACTAGACCGACTGCGCTGCCACTTCCAACTGCGTATCTTTCGCGTCAACGTAAGGAGCCGGCGTTTGAAGTGTGCCTGCTGTACCGACCATATCAACCTCGGCGATCTCGGCCTTCTGTATCGCGTCTGTCATCGCAAGCGATAACGCATCGTCAGCGTCGTCCGCTGTTCGTATAAAAATACACTTTCTGAGGGAATCGGGGAGGGGGAGGCACAACGTACTGCAGTGAAAAACAAACCTTAGACTAGAAAATGGTGTTTTAAACTTCAAAGGCCATTTTCTCAGAATGAATTTTTTTCATGGTATCGTTGCTTATTCCCGCAGTATTTCTGGAACCGCTAATCGGATTCCCACCTGGTTTTTTTTTATTGTGTGCCTGAATAAATTTCCGAGGGCAAGACAAGCTCATTTTTTCAAATTATTGAGTCTGGAATTTATAATAAACAATCAAAGTTAGGCTAATGCAAGTCCAATTAGTGGCACTAACCTCAATGCACTGCTAAAATTTTTCGGCAGGGAAATTAAAAAAAAAAAGGGCTCTGTCTTGCCCTGTGGTACCTATTCAGGAAGCTTCATAATGGATTTCATAGTGCCAACACATTTTGCAAGTTCACCAGGCATGGAACAAGGAACCCATGTGAACCATTCTGATATACTTCTCTAACTTGAGTACCTATGTGCGCAGCTCCATGAAACTTTGGAGTTATTCAAATGGCTGTGCCATGAGTCTACCCTGAAAATTTCATTCAATTATCTCAAGAAACAACAAAGTTGGTATTCAAAGGTGGCCTCCCCCCTTAAAACAGCGAGGCTTCTCTGCCTTGCTGATCACCAGCAAGCAGCAGCGTTCCCTTTTGCACATTTGCGCACATCATGACGGTGAATCTTTCTTTGCTTCTCTTTCCGCCAGCACAAGTGTCGCCTTTGTAAGTGACGGTCTTATTGGGGAGCAATTTGAAATACAGCGCCGTCTCATCAGCATTAAATACATCGCTGAGCGCATAATCAGCGAGGAGTTCCTTCAGTTCACTGGAGACCCACTGTTCACATGTTTCCTTGTCGACTTGAGCTGACTCCCCACAAACGTTTCTAAATGTCAGCCCGCGACGCGCCTTGAAACGCGACATCCAGCCTTCCGACGCGCCGAGCTCGCTGATGCCCATTTGGCTGGCAAAGACTGCAGCCTTCGCAGCAATTATGGGCCCGCTTAACGGAATGTTCCGGCTGCAAACTTCTTTTATCCATGCCATTACGGCACTCTCCACTTCGGGATGGGCCGACGTCCGTAGCCTTTTGCGAGAGGGCTCCATAACGTCTTTACGAAAGGCAGCACTGATCAGTTCCTTCTTCCTGAGATACGTTGACAGCATGCTCTTCTCGATGTCGTACTTTTTGGCTATATCCGTCTTGGATAGGACACCACGTTCCACCTCACTCAAAATCTCCATTTTCGTCTTGAGGTCCTTTGCCGTGTATTTACCGCGGTTTGCCATGGCTGTCGCAGTCGATGAGTCGTCGCTGGCAAAGTAGTGAGGCAACGAAAACGGTAAAACTTGGACCACCGCGGCACGAACAAATGCACGACACCGACAACTGCGCTGTGCACACAACGTGACCGCAGGACAAAAAGAAAAAAGGCTTGTCAAAAGCGCACCCAGCAACCGCGGTGCAGCCAAAACCTGCAACGGCTTGCGCCGGACCGTTGGTGTGATGGAGCCTGGCGGCACTCGGCAGCGAAAACCTGCTATGGCATGCACCGGAATGCTCGCTGTGACTGTCGAGTGCGCACCTCGTCTCGCGCGCATGGGCAGATTTGAAAGATTTTGTTTTTTGCGTCTTTAGTAATCTTTCTGCGCTTTGTACACAGTATGGGCCGACTTCTGTCTGCGAGGAGCTTGAGCCACGGGCTCCTAGTTACGAATTAACCGTTGTGGATACTGGCATGTCCTAATTATCGGGCATTTCGGCCATGCTGGGACCCGAGCGTCAGTTCGAATTAACCGTAAATTCGAATTAATGAGGTTTTACTGTATAGTGCATCTTGCACTGGGCTTAATAAAAATGAAATTTTTGCAAGGAAAGGAAGCAGGGAGCATAATAAATATTGGTTCGCAAGTAAATTTAGTAAGGGCCACCGGCGATTGGCGATGATTGCGGGGGGAAAAAAAAAAAATGCACTGTGCATGTGACGCAGCACCCCTTCTCAGCCTTTTGAATCGCTGGTGGAGAGAAGCGAGATCAGCAAGCAAAGCAGATAGCGCGAACTACTGTGAGCGGTTAGGAAGAAAACTTGTCCTGTCCCGACTGCAAGAACTGCATGAGTTATTCTAATGGTTCTGCTGTGAAAACAAGCAGGTGCTTCACCATCGAGCCTCTTTGTCAGTGATAAGCTTGCCAGGCCTACGGTAGACAAAACCATACTTGAAGCGTTATGGGTTGGTACGCCAAAGCTGTTAATCACTAGGCAGCTTCTCAAGTTAGAAAAGCATACGGAATTTATCGCCAAAATATTAAAAATGAGCCCCAGCATTGCTGAAGCAAAGAATCGTGAACAGGAGGCAGGAAGAATCAGCAGGCAATGAAGTAAAAAAAGCTGTAGAATGGAAAGGCTACCCCTCAAAGCCATCTCTCTATATCCCAAAGCTGCTTTAAACTGTCCGAGCCTGCTTTCACCCCTGTAGGCCTCCACCATATATACAAATAGAGACGATCGAAGTTGTGCTGCAGTAGTTTCCGATCCCACGGTAGGCTAAAAGCAAGGGAACGACAGTAGCGCCAAGCTTGTTGAGGCGCATTATTGTGGTCTGAAGGTGCCTTTTTTGCAGGCAAAATATTCATGTGCTCAAGAATTTATCAGCCGAGGCATAGGGTCAGAAGGGATCATGTAATACCCCATATCTGGGGGCTTTGGGGAGTATTCTAAATAAGGAAAATAAAGTAGATATGCACAAGATAGGGAGCAGAAATTTCATCTGTGGTACTACTTGAGAGCGCATTGAAGTGGTAGACTTGACATTAGAATCTATCAAGCCAAAATAGGTAAACGCTTTAGGTCAAACTACATGTTCAGTTGTGAAGTGCACCTGCAAGCGTTACATTTGCTACTAATCTCTTCCAAGTTTTTGCTAAGGTTGGCCTGTATTATATTATATATCTTTACATTCTTTGGCCGTTTGCCTTGTCAGAGATGAGTAGGAGGTTGGAAAGGCATTGAACTTGCACAAAAAGGAATCAGATTGAAGATTTGTATTTCAGAAAAAAAAAAACTGCTTTATCAAAGGTGTTTGACATTAGAAACAGGCTCCAAAACATAATTCAAATGCTCCAGACTCTCGTTTTGTTGCTCCATAGCTGCTCCAAAATGGTTTTACTACTACTCCCAAAGCTGTTCCAAAATGCTCAGTCCTTCTTCCACCTCTGTGATCATGTTCTGCTCCCTTCTGTTTGGGATTTTTTCAGGGTTTTAATGTGTTCAGTGTAGAAGGCCGCCAGATATAGATGGGCGTACTTTTTATTGGTTCCGTGCTGTAGAGATGTGGCCAAAAAGCAATGAGATCACATTTTATTGAAATAAACTGGACCGAGCTCCGCTTCAATATCTCACCTTGTCCCACCTCTTCCATCTCAGTTTGACTTTGTCAGATTTTGAGGTGAGATAGATGTGTAGTACAGTTTTATATTAAATTTTTCAAACACAATTCCAGTTACAGTCGAACCCGGATATATCGAACTCGAAGGGGATCGCGAAAAGTTAGTCGAACCCGGATATATCGAACTCAAAGGGGATCGCGAAATAGTTCGATATACAGAAATCTGCTTGTGACGGCGCTTACGATGCGAAAAAACTATACCGTATTTGTCGCGTAATCAACCCACTCGCACTTTTGCACCAGAGAATTTGAAAAAAAAAAAAAAAAAAAAAAAATGCGTTAAGGCCAGCTCGCTCACATGCAAGCGACGAGCGGCTGCGACAGAGCGAAAAATTTCAAACTTGTTGGAACTGCGTCCCTCTCGCCGCTCAAGCCACCGCGGCAGCTCAAAACAAGGTTACATCCCCGCAAAAATAAAATAATAATAATAAAAAAAAACCTGCCGCTTTTTAACGTCCGCAGCCAACATATCTTACGCCGCGCGTATAGCACAACAATAAAAAAAGAACGTCTCTCTAAAAAAAAAAAAAAAAAAAAAAAACTGCCGCTAACATCCGCAGGCGCCATAGCCACGTCAGCCGTCGCGCTGCCGCACGCAGAGGGTTTGCAGCACACGCTGGGGAAAGCGTCCAACGCCTGTCTGAAAACGGGCTGAGCTGGCTTGGCGCATGCGTTGCGCGTGGTGAAGGAGAGAGAGCTCGGCAAAAGAATGGACACACCCACGCACATGGCTTGCAAACGTCGTGTGTTAGCGCGCGGGAAACGATAACTGCAGATGCGCGCGCCTTTGGGGAATGGGCGCGGCACTGCCCATACCAGCCGTCGCCGAACTGTCCCCTCTCATTCCTTCCGCACGTGGCTTGAAAACGCGGCCAAGTCTTTGGGGAATGCACACTTTCCAGTGCGTGGTGCTGAGTTCGATATATCGAACCACCGGTGAGATTGTGTTTGATATATGACGCAGCTTTCCTATACTTTTACATGGGATTTTCAAGGGGATATTTCGTGAGTTCAATATAACCAAAATTCGATATATCCGGGTTCGATATAACCGGGTTCGACTGTATTATGAAAAGAACCATCTGACTGGAAAGAATCTGATATATTGCTTGGCAATGAAAGATTTATTGCTGCCCATTTCAAATTTTCGAATTGACTCTTCGGAACTGGGGAGAATAACTGTATTACATAGAACTGCCACCTACGTTATATTTGTGTTGTGTTGTGATAAATCACAACGTTGAAAGATTTTGGCTGTGACGAGACCCTCATAAAAGATTCACTGCTCTTCTTTGCAGGTATGTAGGTGAGATGCTTTCAGATTCAGAAGCGGACAAGCGAGAGGATGATGCCTACCTGTTTGACCTGGAGAACAGAGTAAGCCTTTTCTTTCTTGATGCTTTTTTACTCATTTTCTACTGTAGTACACAGTGGTTTTTGTTTGATTGAGGTTTACTGAAATTTTGGAATACAGTTGAACCTGGATGTAACGAACCTTATGTAACGAATTCCTGAATTTTAACGAAGTTTTTAAATTCTCCAATGCCACACCCATTGAAGCCAATGTATTTTCGACCTCTATGTAACGAAGGCATTGTGGCGGTCAACCATGATGTAACGAACTCACGAAGCTGATTAGTCATCATTTTTTGAGCTTTTACTGAAAATTTGGCCGGATAAATGCATTAATTTAGTGAATATTAGAACTCTTAATAAGCCAGCAGCTAGGTGAACGCCTGTAATTACAGAAATCAAGCAAAATTGGTGATGATGATGATAGTTTTACCTTCTAGCGCCGCTTCGTGGCTAACCTCAGCAGCCTCCTCAGGCGTTGGTAGTGAGTGCAACACCAGGTGGCATTAGTGGCTGCAGTTGATTTCTTTGTAGGTACTTACATGCGTGTAGCACATGCCATTTTTGCCCACATTGTGCATTCGCCATCTTGTCTGTTGTTCTGCGTTTCATGTGTCTGCGGATTTGCGCTGTTTCGAAAGTGCTAGGCCAGCCCTTCTGCCTGTATTCGTGGGGCTCCGCTTGTATCTGCGGCGTCAGTTCGTCATGATGAGTTCAACGGCCAGAAAACGAAAAGTTTTGTCATTTCAAGACAAACTTGCCATTTTAAATTCGGTCTCCATGGGTGAGAAGAAGGACATCGCCGCTCGTTTCAGCATCCCAGCGAGCACCCTGTCAACAATTTTTAGGCAAAGACCTTGCGGGACGAAAACCGCCGCCGTACATTTATGGCAAAAAAACCCTCAAAGGGTTAATGCCAAAAATTGCATGCTGGTTGAAAATTGTTGAAACCTAGTTGTTGCTGATTGTAAACCTCTAAGTGTAACTGTAGTGACATTGATATGCTGTGCAGGATGGAGAGACCTACTGTCTGGATGCCCGGCACTATGGCAACATAAGCCGGTTCATCAACCACCTATGCGAGCCAAACCTTGTTCCTGTACGTGTTTTTGTGGACCACCAAGACCTGCGTTTTCCTCGGATGGCATTCTTTAGTTCACGCCCTATTGCCCGCAATGAAGAACTGGGGTGAGCAATATATAGAGCAGCATCAAAACCTCCTATTTTTCTTGTTTTTGAAGATTGATATAGATTGATATTGTAGCTACAGTAGACTTACAGTAAATCAAACTTGGGTAATTCATACTTTTTGTTCATTGAAACAAATTTCAAAATTTTGGTTGGCCAGATATATTTTCAGTACATTTTTAAGCTACTTACAGTAAAACCTTGTTGATTCGAAGTCGTTGGGACCAAGAAGAAAGATCAGATTAACCGGGTTTTGAAATTAATCGAACACCACAGAAAATCTGGCCCAGGCAAAAAATTTCATTGCAAGAACACCTTGGGCGGTCAGCCGCTATTCTGATGCAAACCTTTTAGCATTGTTCAAAAAGGCGTTTTCTGCTAGTATCACACATTCTAATAATTTTGTGGCAGTGGATGACGCACGTGACAAAGCGAACAATCAGAAATCCAAGCTTGCTTCAGTGAGCAAGGCCCTGCCAGCACTCCTGTCAAGGCCACTAGCACTCTGCCAAGCTGCTCCCCCCCCACCCCCCTTCACATGCCCTCTGCAGGAGCTAACATCAAAAGATAAACATGGCATGATGTTACTGTGTTGTAGACTGCAGTGGCGTGAAATGGAGGGACACTGTAATGACTAGCGGTTTTCTTTTTGACCTTCTCAAGCAAAAGTGCAGGGCGGGTTTACTCGATTAGGTATGGTAATTGAGATGCCGTCGACCCGCCAAGACATGGTGCATCATTAAAACGGCATAGGTTGGTGTTAAGCGCTGTCACCCTCAACATTACTAGAACCAGCTTCAGTTTGAAAAATCCCGGCCTTCGCTGTACATCGCGGCGGCGCCCAGCGGCTTCCCGAGGTAGGTGGCGCGGTGGTCGAAACCGGCTCCCGACTGTCGCTGTGGAGCGGCAGCGAAAACTGGTGCGCGGTAGCCGGCAGCATTTCTGAAGTATTAATTGGTCTAAAGCAATAATGCGAGCTTGGATTTTTATTTTTCAGCAGCTTGCGACCTTGGTAGTCTCAAAAAAGTTAAGAACTATTGTAAAATTTTGCAAGCAACCATTCTCAAGGCTGAGCTACATGAATGTATGCGACAACTCGCGTGAGTACGACGGCGGCACGCATTGCGCAAACAGAAATGTATGTGTCGCTTGGTTTGTCGCTCGGATTTGCTGAAGTAGAAAATTTTGCTCGTTTGGCCGGAAGTGTGTGCATGATCATGAAGTGGATACTACGTCACTGCTGTTCATTTCGCAGGTGGTGGTGCTTTTTTTTTTTTTTTTTGCAGTGTTGCCTTATGATTGTGCTTTGCCGCATAAATTTCTAGCTTTGTACCAACAGTGGTGCAAGGATTCAACGTCTAATCTCAAAAAAAAAAAAAAAAAAAAAAAAAAAAAAAAAAAAAAAAACAAGGTCACGTGACCACTTGTATACAGCGCAAGACTCAATACGGTGTGCTGTAAATGCATTTTGCTTTGCATGTTGTCGCAAGATAATTCAATTCCTGCAATTGTTCTGTTGCATTTGCAAATAGTTTTGCTGTGTACTACATTATAGAAGGATGCGCACTATGTCGGCAACACAGAGCGTCGTTGCCATCAGTTTGTGCTGTCGCGTGCATGTATATCTTGTCAAGTAGGCGACAGCGATCGCTTTCGCCGCGCTGCCCACGTCACTCCCTTTTTCGCTCGCATGTAGCTCAAGTGTAGCAGCAGCACGTGCGGGATGTTCGGCTTATTTTCGTCAACTGGGAAGGCGATACGTTTCTGGTAAATTTTGCACGATTTGTGGTAACAATCAATCGCCAGAAGGCCTGCTTTTGAGCAACTGGATGTTTCTGCACATTTTAGTTCAGACAAATTGTCTAATATATTCAAAAGCATCTACAGCAGGCTTTACAATTAAACCACGTTTTCCCCGCCACACTTTGCGATTGCAATAGTGAAGTATGAAAATAGCGGCATGAAAAACTGCCACCATAGCACTGCCAGCTTTAACATTGGAACTTCCTTTATAACGAGGACTCATGCTCATTTTTCATGCTCATTAGGCTTCAAACTCCAATTATTTATGTGTATATGCAGTATTGTTTACTGAGCATGGAATTTATTGCAGTAAAGGTGCTCGTTTTTTGTTTCCTTCCTTGCCGGTGAGTATTGTTGTACCAGTCACTTCCACTCAAGTGGGGATATGCGAGCATAATGCTTGACATCGAATTAAATAAAAAGTGGCCATTTGCAATGTATGTGTCATTGGGCTTGATGGAAACAAGTTCATCAGAAACGGATTTTGTGCCAAGTTTTTCTGGTAAGCTTTGTTTTCCCTCTGCTTTTGCTGCTGCAGGTTTGACTATGGCGAGAAATTCTGGATTATCAAGTGCAAATCGTTCACGTGTGAGTGTGGCTCACCGAAGTGCAGGTATTCCAAAGAGCACATTGGTGAGACGCTCCTTACCTACCAGCGCCGAGAAGAGGCTCAAGCCCAGTCTTCCGGAGCCAACTAGTTGCAGCTCGCTGTTTGGCTGCTTTCACTGCCATCTACTTCAGTACGAGCCGTGGAGCACACTGCTGGCACCTGTACTGTGTTACATATTAGTGTTTTAGTTTGTCACAGCACTTTGGCTGGTCTTGCTTTTAGTTAAGCCAACTACTATTTGGTTCTCAGAATATGTGATTACTTGATGTTGTAAGGTGCATATTTTATTTCCTGTGTGGGCATTTTTATGAATGTTCGCAGTAATTTTCAGTAATGAAAACTGTCGAAAGACATTAAGGACAAAGTTTTGAGGTTTTTATTAAACTTGCCTTTAGCATTCCTTTAAAAAACTGTTAACGAAGGAATGCTAGCGTTTAGGCCAGAGCAGGGGCCTTTTTTTTTTCTTAATGTGCACTATGATTATTTTTGTGTTTCTCATGGGTCTAGTGTGTTGTCATTTTATGAGTTCTTGGTTGAAAGAATGTGTAACTTTTCATCCTCACTTGTTTTCTCGTTCTACAGTGTACTAGCAGTACATTGCAGGAATGGTTAATAGGCACGCAAAGGTGTAATGGAACCCCTTTGTGGAGCACACTGCTGACACCTGTACTGTGTTTCATATCAGTGGTGTAGTTTAAGTTTGTCACTGTACTTTGGTTGTTCTTGCTTTTAGTTAAGCCAACTACTATTTGGTTCTCAGAATATATGATTACTTGATGTTGTAAGGTGGATATCTTATTTCCTGTGTGGACATTTTTATAAATGTTCACAGTAGATTTTGAGTAATGAAAACTGTCGAAAGACATTTAAACAAAATTTTGAGCTTTTATTCAACTTATCTTTGGCATTCCTTTAAAAACTGTTAATGAAGGAATGCTAGTGTTTAGGCCAGAGCAGAGGCCTTTCTTTTTCTTAATTTGCACTACAATTATTTTTGTGTTTCTCATGGTTTTAGTATGTTGTCATTTTAAGAGTTCTTGGCAAAAGAGTGTGTACCTTTTCATCCTGACTTCTGTTCTCGTTCTACAGTGTACTAGCAGTACATTGCAGGAATGGTTAATAGGCTCGCAAAGGTGTAATGGAACCCATTGTGGAGCACACTGCTGACACCTGTACTGTTACATATTAGTGGTGTAGTTTAAGTTTGTCACTGTACTTTTGTTGTTCTTGCTTTTAGTTAAGCCAACTACTATTTGGTTCTTAGAATATGTGATTACTTGATGTAGTAAGGTGGATACCTTATTTCCTGCGTGGGCATTTTTATAAAAGTTTGCAGTCGATTTTGAGTAACGAAAACTGTCGAAAGACATTAAGGACAAAGTTGCGATGTTTTTATTAAACTTTAAGCATTCCTTCAGGAACTGTTAATGAAGGAATGCTAGCGTTTAGGCTAGAGCAGAGGCCTTTCTTTTTCTTAATGTGCACCAAGATTGTTTCTGTGTTTCTCATGGTTTTAGTGTGTTGTCATTTTATGAGTTCTTGGTGAAAGAATGTGTAACTTTTCATCCTCACTTGTTCTGTTCTCGTTCTACAGTGTACTAACAGTACATTGCAGGAATGGTTGTTACGCACGCAAAAGTGTAATGGAACCCATTGTGTATGCCTCTGATATATATATATATATATATAACAGGTGCTTCAGCTAACTTGAAACCAAAAGTTAAAAAATAAAATAAACGAGTTGCATACAACTGTCAGCTGCTTTGCGCACCACAGGCAAATTTTTGTTTAGTGGTTACTTGGCTAATTACCATAATTTTTTAATTTACTAAATATTGACTTTAGGCCATAAATAGGAATTGGAAAGTTGGAGAGCACCTTCGGAAACCCCCATTTCATTAATTGCGGTAAAGAAAGCCTCTCGTATGCCTTTATTTCCAGGTTAAGAGAAAGCTCGGAAAATACGAATAAAATTGTGTGACTAGCGCATTTGAGCACCACGATTGTGGTGCTCTCAGTTGTGGTTCTGGCGAATTAAATCAACTGTGGCCGTGTCTCTTTGGCCCCGTTATAGCAGCAGGCCGATATGCCTGCAATGGTTTCTTTGCCCCCGTCAGCCAGCCAGCGCACGTGACAGTGCAAGTAGCAGCAAGTATGACGAGCTCGCTCCAATCACCACCAACATATCAGCCTGCTGCTGTTGCTGCAACAGGACCGTTAAGTCGCTGGCACGGCTGATTTTGTTCACTCTAACCACGACTGAGAGCACCACAATTGTGGTGCGCGAATCCGCTAGTTACGTGATTTTATTTGTATTTTGCGGGCTTTCTTTTGAGACTGATAAAAAAAAAAAAGTACACGAGATTTTCTTTATCACAATTAATGGAATGGGGGTTTCTGAAGGTGCTCTCCAACTTTCCATCCGCATTTATGACCTTCTTTAGTAAATTAGAAAATTATCATAATTAGCAAAATAAATAATTACACAACAAAAAACAAATTGCTTGTGGTGCACAGGGCAGCTGACAGTTGTATGCAACTGGTTTCCCTGGTCTACATCTAATAATTTATTTTTTAACCCTTGGATCAATAGCTAGGACACCTATATATATATATATAATACTATCAAGTCATCAACGGAGTTTTGAAGGACTTTTTTAGTTGATATTGTATTTTAACTGCGCATCGAATTTTTCGTGACTGGCACTTTACATCGCCAATTTGTGTATTTACATTGTATTTGTGTACATTGCAGAGTTGAGCAGCATTACTGTGGCACAGATCCTTATAGCTGAAGAACGAAATGTATTCGTCTATCTATGGCCGTAATTTTTTTCCTGTATTTAGAAACCTTCATTTTGGAAAATAAATGTTATTTTATTGAAGTGTATGCGTTCAAGTTTTCTTTACTGATTGCCACCTGTATTAAAAATGTGATGTAGCACTGTTGTAAGGTGTGAGCTTTTATGATTTGATTTGCTCATGTGATCACAGTGTTCAGCTTGTTTTCATTAATTCTTTGAACACTGATCTCTATGATGCATAACTTATGATGTAAAACATGACTTCTTGCTTCTGGTAGTCTCAGGCAGAACTCAAGGGTGCGTGACAAGACATTTGTGAATATAGACCCATGGAGGAAGGAAAAAATTTAAAAAGGCAAGAAAGGCCCTGACGTCACTTTTTTGAAGCCGGCATGGCCTCATGGTCTCTCCGCCTCCTTTACCTTCTGCATTTTCTTTCTCCGTAATGCTCATGTGCCTCGGGCCCTCCCTTAGCAACGCTGTTTTGCTAGTGGCCCAAGTTTTCATAGCAACAGTGATGCCGTTGCTAATAGCCCGACTTGGCTAAGCCTAAATTTTGATGTCACTTCCGCCACACTTTCTCCAATGCATTGGGAATGGCAAGGGCCTCTCCTTAGTTGTTTGTTTCCTTCCTCCATGGATAGACCACTTGCAATACCTACAAGTCAGCTTTGTTGTATAGCAGAAATTGCTACACAATGGTGGCATAGGCTCACTTTGGGGCAATAGCAATGCTGGCACATCACCTGGCAGGTAGATGTGCACGCACCATTTCTGGACATACCATTCCATCAAAATTTTTTCAGGGCAAAGAAAAGCTTTTATATAAAATACTTGGTGCCAGGGCAGTTTTGTTAAAATTGCTATAGAAAATTTTTACCAGAATTTTTTTTCTCTATATATGCGCCCGGTATTATGTAGCTTGATGCTGGAAACTATAATCATCTAGTGGGGTAGCAATGGCACATTTGCAAAAGTGACATACTGAAAACTAATAAAGATGTCACCTGCCAAACAGCAATGCAAGATATTCTTGGTACATAGTGCCCATTTCAGTTCCTGCACTCCATGGACACATGCCTCCTCAGCAGTCGAGTGACTACTTGGTACTGAACATTTCTGCTGTAACTCTGCAACTCTGAAGGCAGCGCATGGCACTGCTTGTGTAGTCATGGATCTGAATCCCAGGGATCTGGGATTCAGATCCCTGGGAGCATGCAGCACATTGCCATTGCCATCTTCGACATAGTGAACTGACTGGCCTGTTATCGATGCCATACAGTTTTGGCTGCTTGCCATTGCCATCTTCGACATAGTGAACTGATTGGCCTGTTATTGATGTCATACAGTTCTGGCTGCCTCTACTTAAAGCTTTTGTCCAGCAAGCTTCACTGGAATTGTCGTCAAGGTTCTGAATGTTTCTTTTGTAGTTGTGCAGGCTCTTCATGATGGTATATAAATGACATCGCTTACAATGTTGCCAGTGGATCTTTGGCACACATTCACCGTCTCGAGGATCGAGACATCTGCAGTGCATGCTGCCTCTGGCTCAACTGTTATAGGTGGGCAACAGATTGCTGTCCTCAGCATCATGAACTGCTTGGCCCTTCAACGATTACATGTGATGATTACATGTGCTGACCCGCTGCCTGTACTTAAAGCCTGTGTCTATCAAGCATGATTGCATGAAGCAGCAGTACCCTCTACTTCATTATCAGTTAGTCAATTTAGCCAATGACTGTTCCATCTTGTCTGGTACTTGTACAGCTTACCCAAAACTGTTGGATGAAAAATTCCTAACCTGTTGAGATTATGTTGGGAAGAACTGCTCGACTGTTAAGGCTGTTGCTTATGATAAGATGTCTTTCGCAAAACGTGTAAATTGCATTATTGATCTTGTAAAGTTCACTCATCTGTTGGTGTTCTTATGCCAAAAGTATGGGAGCTGCTTACTTTCAAAGCAACAATCGGAAAGCTTGCCTGGTAAGTTCAGTTACTTTCAGATAAATGACATGCTACATAAGAAAGGAGCTAGCACACACTGACGTAAAAGAAAGCAAATGCTTTTTTTGTGTGTGTGTGTTTTGATCAATGTGAAGTAACAAGGTAAGTGGAAATTAAGAAGAAATGGGCATGGGTCGCCAATGGGAGAGGCCTTCGCCCTGCAGTGGGTATAGTCAGGCTGATGATGATGATGAACAAGGTAATCATAGAGATAGAGTGCTAGGAAGTTGAAGAAAAAAAATACGAATGCCGCTGGTGTGATTTTATTAGCTCGGGTCCCACCAATGGCACGTGGTTTTTTTCTACTTTCTAATCGATAACATCCGCAATTACATTATTGCTTCACACTGATCACACACAAAAAGAATCCCTTATGCTTTTCTCTCTGTCAGTGGCTGTTGGCTTCTGTCTTATGCATCTCATATTGAAGCCCCTCATTTTCCCTGCATTTCTTTAGGTTATGCGGCAGCAGCTTCCAATTCAGAGCTCCACACTGCATCTTGTCTCTGTCGCATTTGGTTGCTCAGAATTCACTTATGGGATCTGAATGATATGGGGCAGTGCAGCTGGAAACGCAGTGTTGAAATCCATGGAAATTTTGTAGACTGATTAAAACTTAAATATGGTTTTCTCAATAGTTATCTGTAACTAGAACTTTCAGGTTTTGCTGCCACTGAAATTTCTGCTATTCTATTCATCCTAGTGCAGACGACGTTAATGGCAGCCTGACCTGTGTATATTATAAATTGTTTAACCTTTCCTGGGCAAAGGGAAAGCATATATGTTTAATATGTTTAAACCAGAGATGGAAATATTTTTGCAAGAAAATCTGAAGTTGCTTCAGTTATTTAAATGAGAGTGATATATGGATATTGAAAACATTGTGCAGTCATGGACAATTTGCCTCCAGCAGCCTGTACCAACTTTCCACAAGTTCTATTTGCAGCCAGCAGTATTATCCGTATTTTACACGTCAATACCTGCAGCATTCGTAAACACTGTACTCTGCATTAACATTACCTTTGTGACCACCTTTTGATGCCTTAGTAGTAACAGAAATTAACATTTACACAAGATAGTAATATTAACAAGATAGTTTCTTGTGCTATTGCAAATGGAGGTCTCCCCTGGGGTCTGCTAAGCGATTCTTGGGCTCCTAAAAACCTATGCCCCCCCCCCCCCACACACACACACACACACACACGGCATTCTGATTGGCCGAGGCGGGATGCCATCTGCAATGCCACATTTGAACGTGCGCCAAGGAACACCACCAGACAGGAGCGATGGTGTACTGTCCAAACTCGCACTTTCCTGTAAACCAATTATAATTATATGTAGCACTGCAATGAATGCGACAAGAGGCTAACGATGGGAGGCAAATGATAGGATTGGAAGGGTACGCTTTCAGAGACCCTCTAATTTTATTTAATGGCTCATACTGTCGTGGACAAAGTGTGTCCCGCTTATGTAGCAGCTGTCGCGTGGCGTTCCTTGTCGTATGTTCAAAGTGTGGGATTGCAGATGGCAGAAATGCTAGACAAGGTGAGATTTCTGGAGGAAAGACGCAGTACCTGTCACCCTTTCTCCAACAAGTGTGCGTTTGGATGGTGCGCCATCGCTCCTGTCGCGTGGCGTTCCTTGGCGCGTGTTGTGTGGGATTGCAGATGGCAGGAACGCTAGACAATTAAGATGAGGCTTCTCAGGCTTTTGCCTTTCAATACTTTAGTTGCTAAAGTCCCTTGTAATTTCTTCATGTTCTTAAATGTGCGATCCTGACTCATGACCATATTATTGCAATTGCAAAAATAAAAGTCCTAATGAAAACTGCCATTGTCATTCCAGGCTTAAAAGCAGGCCACAAAATAAGATTAAGATTGAAAATTATTGACCAGTTTCAATTTTGCTATGTTTTTGCAACCCATTAAAGAACTGATGCTTGACAGTTGTTTACTTCTACTCACGTATTAGCCCCCCTTTCCACCTCCTTGACAGTTGTTTACTTCTACTCACGTATTAGCCCCCCTTTCCATCTCCTTTGCACCACTGGTTTATGAATTCTGTGTAAAATATGTTTACTTTTCTACTTCAACTCATATTGGAATTTTCACCTGAACCAAGTTTGTTGGAAGTTACATGCTGTTTTTTCTTGTTTGCAGATCAGTGTTAGAAACTGCATTCCATTTTTTATTAGATCAATCATACATGTCTAGTAGTTTACAGTCACTGTGCATTTTGTTGGCACAACAAACTCAATTCCATCTTGCACTCAAATTAATAAACTACTTACGACCTAAACTTTGAGCAGAATGTGATGTTTTTAATTTTCTAAGGCCAAACTTCAATTCTCGTTTGTTTGAAATAGTTGATAGAATACCTCTGTGTTTGGCCAAGTGGGCATAAAGTCTAGTACATTCCGAGTAGATGCCTCGGGTCAAAAGATAGCTACTACATCATTCCTTGCTGTTCTACTCATTATGGTTAACGGACTTGTGCATTTTATGTGCAGCCATTCCTAAATGTAAGGCTGTCAAATGTATTCAGTGTAATTACAAATTATAAACTAAAGAAACTTGGGTTCATCTGTTTTCACCTGACCATTGAATTTTGTAGAATTTTCGCTATGCAGTGATTCTTCCACTTACTGATGTCGTTTATTTGATGGCTGTTTTTTTTTTCCTGCAGTAGTTGGCATGTTGTTGGTGTTAATTTGGTCTGATGCACTTGGCTTTTTCTAAATAGCTGTGAGTATTTAACTCCTTTGTTACCACAAGAAAATTGCCATATTTTTCATAAGTCTCAAAAAAATTTTTTCCCAGTACAAATAATACTGCAGCACACATTACAGCATACAGAGCTCAGGCCAAGGGGTGGGAACCTGTGAACCCGAGGTGCAAGTGGAAGTTGCTGAAGGTTCGTTGGTGGTTCTTGGTTGCGTTCCGTCTTAGGTCGGTGCCCTGCACCATGGCTCTGCCGAATTTGGGAGTATCTCCCGGGAAGACAGGACAACCAGTTCCCGTGCTTGCCATGTCTTAGGTTTGCACATAATGAAATGCTCTTTCCAAAAATATAAGCTACAATGCAAGACATTTGTTAGGGAACACAAAAAATCGGAAAATTGCCATTTTTGTGGGGAGTTGATAAAAATAAGACAGAAAAGGCATGATATTGTCATGTGCTTTGAGGCATCAAGGGAAGGAAGAAGAGGCTGGAGAGGAAGAAGAAGAACGAGGGTTAGAAGGACGTTTGTAGTCGTGGTCCTGCTTCCATCAATCCCACTGTAAATAAACTCCCCTGTGCGTTCTAAGCACGTAACAGCTGTGGTGAGAGGTGCTTGGGGTATCGACCACAGAGTGTTCCATCCATTGAAGGTGTCGTAGACTCGCTGGGTTGCCACTGGTGCCATTGGACATGACTGAAGATGGCAATACCGAACAACTGGGACCATCGACGGCGAACAACTGGCCACACTACCGAGAGCCCCGGACATTTTTTGGAAAACCTGATGAAGACGTCGACGAGTGGCTCAAACACTACGAAAGGGTGAGCAAATGCAATCGCTGGAACTGGCTAATGTGGTGTTTTTCCTTGCTGCAACTGCCTTCGACTGGTTCGACTATCATGAGGATTCACTAACTACATGGGCTACCTTTACAAGCGAGATAAAGAAAAATTTTGGGGACGAACCTGCCAAGAAAAAGCGTGCGGAACAGACATTTCTTCACCGAGCGCAAGTCCCCAGAGAAACGCACTGCATACATCGAGGCTATTTTAAAGCTATGCAAGCCAGTGAATTCCAGCATGCACGAAGAAGATAAAGTCGGCCACCTCTTAAAAGGAATAGCGGAAGATGTTTACAATTTCCTGATTAGCAAAGAGAGCCTAAGCACCGACGTTATAAAACACTGCAGAACATTTGAAGCTCTCGAGCTGCGTCGAATCACCCCTAAATTTGGAAGACTGGCCAATGTAACCTTTGTAGCCAGTGTTGAAGCATGTTCTCAACTTCCAATGGCTGATATGATACGGGAAATCGTACGTGAGGAACTGTCCAGGTCCAGGGACACCATCTGCCGTGAAGAATATCTGCAGCACAATAGTGCACCGTAGGCAGATGTTGCCGCACTTTCCACTCCGTGGGTACAACCTAGAGGCGCTTCGGATATGGACGATCATAACAACTCTGCCCAAAGTTATGTCCATCGGCCGACGGGAAGGAGGTCCGCCTACCCTAGAGACGTGGTTCGTCAGCAGCGAGAGCCTGGCTACAACCAACGTCGCAACTTTGTTAGTCAGGACTCTTATGCTGATCGCTGGCACCCTCAACCTGTGTGTTACAGGTGTGGCATTGCAGGGCACCTCGCTAGATATTGCTGCCGCCGCTTCCCTGCTCAATACTACCGACCCCCAGCGAACATTCACGGACGACTGCACACTGAACAGCAGCAATCCCCGATTATGTCCGCTTGGGACACATACCATTCGACTTATTTGCGGAGTTCATTACCTGCATTTGATCGCAGTGTGACGCCGCCACCCCAGCGCCAGCGGCGGTCACCTTCCCCGCGATGTCGTTCTTCCTCTCCGCCTCCGGGAAACTAGGAGGTGCGGCCGATGGAGGTGAAGCCGCCGACGAGTCGATGACGTCCATACCTCTATCCGTGTTTATGCTAAAGAACAAATTGGAAGTGTTTATTGATGGTGTGAGAACAATGGCTCTTGTGGAGGTTGGAGCTACAGTATCTGTTATGAGTTTGAGTTTTAAGAACCGTTTAGGTAGGAAAGTAATGTTTAGTGGTGACTGGGCAGTCTTAGTCTGCCAACCAAGATCCGTATAACCCGTGCTATGGTCTTTCCAGTTGTGATGTATGGATGCGAGAGTTGGACTGTGAAAAAGGCTGACCGCCGAAGAATTGACGCGTTTGAATTGTGGTGCTGGCGAAGACTCTTAAGAGTTCCTTGGACTGCCAGAAGATCAAATCAGTCGATATTGTCGACCATAAACCATAAACCCTGACTGCTCATTGGAGGGTTAAAGCTCAGCTACTTTGGTCATCTGATGAGAAGAGAGGAGTCGCTGGAGAAAGATTTGATGTTGGGAAAGGTTGAGGGTCGCCGGAGAAGGGGTAGGCAGCGAACGCGATGGTTAGATGGCATTCTCGAGGCATTGCAGATGAAGCTATGTGATGTTAAGAATATAGTGAGAGACCGGAAAGCGTGGCGTGACATGGTCCATAGGGTCACGAAGAGTCGGACACGACTGAACGCCTGAACTGAACTGGGCAGTCTTATTCCGTGGTGTTGGCGGTGAATCATTGGTGCCTTTGGGTGTTGTGCTATGCAAAAGTTGCGATTGGTGGCCAAGGGTTTCGAACTGAATTCACAGTGTTGCCTCATTCCACGCATTTGCAACAGTGTAGTGTAACGTTAGACTGCTGTAGTAGACAGATCTTACTGAATGCTGCGTTGATGTCATCTCTTATAGAAACCTCGTCGTTCAATTTAGGAGCGTTTTCTGTGTCTGAAGATACAGTTGTACCTGCGATGTCCGGAGAATTCATTCAAGCTATTTCATCCACAAATTTGTGTGAGGATTTCGACGCCGTAGTGGAACCTACAACACTTGCCTGTGCAAAGAAGAGTGTCTTGGTGCCCCGTTGCTAGTTTCAGTCACCAGAGGCCACACCTTGCTGTGGACTGTAAACTATCCAGACGAGCCAGACGTGTTGCCTCGTGGCATGAGGCTCGCTCATTACGAGGAAGGTGTGTCGAATTCCGTGGCGGCACTAAGTAACTATGCTCTTGAAGAGAAATCATCTCATTTGGCAGAGTCTCGAATCCAGGCGATGATAAACACATCTTTGGGAGCACAGGAGCGCCAAATTTTGACTGACAATTTCCAAACATGTTTCGGTTTTCGACTTCGCCAGAGATCATCAGCCACCGATTCTAAATTCTCGCATCCATCATTCGATTGATACTGGAATCTGTCGCCCGATCAGACAGAAGCCCTATCGTGTGTCTCCGACCGAACGTCTGCTTATTGACGAACAAGTTCATGACATGCTCCAACGTGGCATTATCCAGGAATCTTCAAGTCCTTGGGCGGCTCCAGTTATCCTCATTAAAAGGAAAGACAACACATGGAGTTTCTGTGTGGACTATCGTCGCCTTAACGCCGTAATAAAAAAAAAGATGTACATCCGCTTCCACGTATTGACGATGCAATCGACTGTCTTCGTTCGGTGTCGTACTATCTCCTCGGTAGACTTGAGATCGGGGTAGTGGCAGATACCGATGAACCCAAGCGACAAAGAAAAGATGTCATTTGTGACACCCGATGGTCTCTACGAGTTCAACGTAATGCCCTTTGGATTATGCGATGCATCTGCCGCGTTCGAACGATTCATGGACACCATTCTGCATGGACTCAAGTGGAAAATTTGTGCTATTTAGATGACATTGTGATCTTCGGCAATACCTTTCAGGAACACAATAGCCGCCTTGCCATCGTTCTTGACTGCATTGAGAGAACAGGCCTCGTCCTCAACTCCAAGAAATGCCACTTTGGCGGACGTCAAACAATGGTTCTTGGTCACTTGGTCGATAAGGATGGTGTTCGGCCGGATCCTCAGAAGATTGTGGCTGTAACCAGCTTTACAGCACCGAAATCAGTGAAGCAGCTTCGAAGCTTTTTAGGACTGTGCTCCCATTTTCGTCGTTTTGTGCCCAGATTCGCTGACATCGCATACCCACTCACGTGCCTTTTGCACAAAGATGCACCGTTCAGTTGGACTGCTAACTGCGATTCTGCCTTCCGCCACCGCAAAATCGTTCTCACATCAGGACCTATCTTACGTCACTTCTGTCCTTCTGCCCCCATTGAAGTTCACACCGACGCTAGTGGCGTGGGCATTGGCGCTGTGCTCATCGCGTCATGGCACTGAGCAGCACGTGATAGCTTATGCTAGTCGTTCATTGAGCAAGGCGGAACGTAACTACACCGTTACTGAACAAGAGTGCCTTGCAGTGGTTTTTGTAGTGCAACGATTTCGTTCCTACCTATATGGCAATGTTTCTACCATCGTTACCGACCACCATTCGCTCTGTTGGCTTGTAAATCTTCGTGACCCGTGCGGCTGGCTCACTCGATGGGCAACATGCTGACGCTGACTGTCTGTCACGCTTGCCATTTTCGTCAACTGGTAGTGATGATGACAACTTTGATGACTACCTGGAACCTATCTCGGCAACGTTTCCTGACCCTCAACTGTTCCAGACAGAACAACGCAACGATCAGACTTTGGCACCGCTTTTCTCTGCCGCTCATGATTCAACAGATGTGCGTTTCTGCGTTCGTGCCGGCCTGCTTTACAAGAATTTCAACCCCGGAGGTGCACGCTTTCTTCTCGTCGTGCCGGAAAACCTCCGTATTCCCGTTCTTGAAATGATGCACGACGATGCCACGTCGGGCCACTTGGGTGTCGCCCGGACCCTTCATCGCACACAGAAACGCTTATACTGTCCGAAAATGCGTCTAGCCATTCAGCGCTATGTAGCCAGTTGTGTCAAATGCCAGCAGTACAAGGGACCACTGCACCCTATTGTGCCAACGACCGCGCCCTTTGAGCAGGTGGGCATCAACCCCTTGGGTCCTTTTTCGCGATCTTCGAACGGTAACCGGTGGATAGTGGTATGTGTTGACCATCTCACTCGATATTCAGAAACAGCCGCAATACCCTCAGCCACTGCTTATGAAGTATCCCAATTTCTTCTGCGATTTCTCGTCCTGCGCCATGGCCCTCCACGAGTTCTGATCAGTGACCGTGGGCGCCAATTTACAGCTGAAGTTATCGAAGAACTCCTTCGTCTATGCGCCTGTGATTACCGTCATTCAGCACCGTACCATCCGCACTCGAATGGACTTGTTGAACGGACCAACTGCACTCTGAACACTATGTTGGCGATGTACGTGGACTCTGATCACAAGAACTGGGATGACATCGATCCCTTTCATTACATACGCGTATAACACTGCACAGCATGAGACGACTCGAGTTCCCTGCAGCTGTCTTGATACCATCCTTCCTTTCTCCTTCCACAACGAGCCATCTATCGCTGTCACTTTATGTCGAGCCGAAGAAGCTCGCCGCGTTGCCCGCCTCCGCATCCTGGACTCACAGGAACGTTCGAAGGAGTGTTATGACAACCGACGCCCACATGTCTCATGTGCCTGGTGATTTAGTGTTGCTGTGGACGCCGCTGCGCAAACGTGGTTTAGCCCAGAAGCTACTGTTTCGCTACAGCGGCCCTTTTGTCGTTGTGGAGTGCCTGAGTGACGTGAACTATGTAATTTCCCGCCGCACCAAAAGTGGCCGATGCTCACGCTGGATCCAGGTGGTGCACGTGGCTCGACTAAAAAGGTTCCATATCCCCGCCACCTTCATTAAACTGCTTGCCCTGGGGGCTTCGTCTGCTAGGGGGGAAGCGTCACGTGCTCCGGGGCATCATGGGAAGGAAGAAGAGGCTGGAGAGGAAGAAGAACGAGGGTTAGAAGGACGTTTGTAGTCGTGGTCCTGCTTCCATCAATCCCAGTATAAATACCCCCCCCCCCCTGTGCGTACTAAGCACGTAACAATATTTACAGATACATTATTTAGAAAGAAAATTTAGAATATACATATTGAAGACCAATGACCCAAGAACACTGTGCAAAAAATAAACTATATTTACAGCATCGTTCTTCAGCTACATAAAAAAACTACAGGTGGAAAAAGCCTCATTTCTCGTGCCATTCGTTGAAGGAGTTCCTGGTTTTCATGAAGCGCCAAACAGAAACCGCTGCAAATTGGCTGTAAAGGCCGGGTATACATGTTGGATATGCAGTGGACCTTCAAGAATGCGTTTTCCTGCAATTAAGTCACCCCGATTCAGAGCCAAAGCCCACTAGTGAATCGCTGGTACCACTTTCGGGTAATTACCACCACTTAACACTGCCAGATAACAAAGCCGACAATATGATTCGATATTTGACTTGCTGGAAGTCTTTTGATCACAAAACTTTGATATTAATGCCGTATTACCGCAAGTAGCAGGCTTTTTTTTTTCAACCGTGGCTGCCATGCCCTCATTCGCTACAACACATGCACACTCTCAAAAAGGTGCATCAAAAATCAGAATGTCACCACTGGGTGAAACTAGGTGCACGAAACATGATTCCAACATGTCTAAATCTGTGATTTAAAACATCAATCACCAGTGATCGATTTGAATAGGCATGGTAATGGAAGAGTCAAGAGTTTAATTTCATTGTTTCTTTACTAGTATCATGTTTACTTTTTGACATTTACTTATTTACTCTTGTGAGTATACTCTAAAGCTTTGCGTAGTTCGATAGCAAGGAACATGCGGTTAAATGCCGTTTATTAGGCCAACCGCATGAAAATCTCGGTCATGTAAAACACGCCTGACTACCCGTCTTGCGTGTGCCTGAAAAGGGTGGGAAGCTTGGGTAAGCTTTTCTCCACGGTCGACTGACTGAATATTTAATGTTTGTAATGCCCCTAAATCAGCCTAGAATACTAGGACATAACGACAAAACAGCGCGAAGAAGCAGGAAAGACGAGAATCGCACAGGCCTATATGGGAAGCTTTTATTTCGATGCACCACGACGTACTAACCATTTGTGCTATCATTTTGCTTGACCCTGCTGCTATGACGTGGGGTAAAATAATGATTTAATACCTAATTTTATGACTGCGCACTGTCAAATGTATGCAGGGCCGACGGACCTGGTGTGTTTTTCTTCGGTATATGTTGGACGGATCCGGAAAATATTTCTGAGGGGTACGGAGGACGGACCCGATCGGTGTGGTTCAAGTTTACGTCTGACGGACCTGATGCATTTTCCTTTGGGATGTGAAAGACATGGTAGATTGGCCTTGCCCTTGCGCAAGGTAGATGGATTTTGAAAATTGGGACCAATCTCTTTCTCTATGCATTTTTAAATGTTGTGCCAAACATCTCAAGAGTTCATGCGAATTGCCCCGACATCCTTTACTAAGGTCATTACTATGGTCTTTTGAGTAAATCATCTCCATAAATGTTTGTACGGTGTGGCACTGCATATGCCGGTGATTCAGCTGTGGTGTTTTCTGGCAAGCAGAGTTATTTTAAAACAGCACTAGAACACAAACAGATATAAGGAGGCAAACACACACTGCGCTGAACTGACAAGTTAATTTTTATTCATGAAGCGTTTTTCTTTATAAGAAGCGGCAGATAAAAAGTGGACAAACAGTCCTGTCACATGTCCTATTACGTCATCCTCTCTCTTCCAAAAAAGCCCTCTCCTTCGCTTGAAGTGTTAGGGAAGTGCTGCTTATGCATGTTTCTTTAGAATCTGCTATGCTTACTGCTTCAATATTTTCTCTTGCTATTTGGTTTTGGTTTCGGCATATTACTTCTGTCCTTTGGTAGCGCGGTTCACACTGGCAGTCCTGACAAATGGTCGACAACTGCTTCACTCTGTCCTTGTTCTAGCGCTGCTTTAAAATAATGTTCAACCAAATCGGCCAACAAGCTACTCTGCTTAAGCAGAGTCCATGTAAAATAAGTGATATGGAATAAATGTCAAAACCAGAAAATTACGTCAACTTTCTCGAACACAACCTATATCACCACGGCAGACACTAAATATAAGTGTTGTATAGGTTTGTAGGCCACACGAAGTAGCAGTCAGTGAAGCAGAAATTTCAGCGAGTTAAGAATTCATTTCGCTCACAGTGTACCAAGACAGCTTTTATTTGTTTGGTTGGTTTTTGTCACCTTCGTCTTTCGTTCCGTTTTGGTGAACTGCGACTGTGAGCGCAATACATTAAATCATGGCTGGCGGTACTGTGGTGTTCAGTAGTTTACAAACTATCAATGTTTAATTTGGTTTCCTACACTTTCTCAACATTTCAGAAAATGAAGAATGTATTCACTTATTTTACCTTTTTTTTTGTGTCAATTTTTTGCCTCTTATTGTTTTTATGTATTGCGAACGGACAGGTTCATGAGAATTGTTAATACTGTTACTTGCACCAGTTACCAAAAATCTCTTAATTGTACAGAACACGATCTTGTTCCGAACTTTTTTTTTCTGCAGTGATCTGGAGAGAAAGTTTTCTTCGTGGAACTTGTATTACTTTGTGCAGGCCTGCATGTGTAGTATATATACATGCATATAATGTATACTTGTTTATTAAATGGCTAAAGTAGCCGAGGGATTATATAAATATTCCATACCTATTTTGCACATGTATATTTGTTGCTAAATCAAACGAAATACAATAAAAGAAAACCACCAGTCGATCTTGGTTTTCATGTGGTCACTGGAGCTTTTGAGCAGCAGGCGCCGCGGGCATTTAGTCGCTCGCCCCTGCTTGCTGCACTGCTGCGGAGAGCGTGTTGAGGAGCGTTTCCTTTAGTTTGGCTCGACGACCTCAGCTTTGGTTCTATGACATGAACTATATGACACAATACGCAAACCTGGACACACACACACACACACACACACACACACACACACACACACACACACACACACACACACACACACACACACACACACACACACACACACACACACACACACACACACACACACACACACACACACACACACACACACACACACACACACACACACACACACACGCACGCACGCACGCACGCACGCACGCACGCACACACACACACACACACACAGCTTATATATATATATATATCGCGCGAGCTGCGAGCATATCGACAATTCGCTCAGTCGATGCCCTGGTGGTGGTGATGAACCTTAAAGAATCGGGGAAACTTGGCGCGAGTGCAGAATAAGTGACTGCCTTTGTGCGGCGAAACCGACTTGTTATTTTTCTCCGTCTCGGGATTGATAATGATTCTTTTTAAAACACTGCGAAGTTTTTGAAACAATAGAGAAGGAATGTTAATATTCAGACCACCACTGATAACAAGATAAAAAATTATTGCCTACTTATTCAAACAGGGTTTAAATTCGAGCGCGGAAGGCCTCAGATCCTTGTCAAATACTACTGGGGTGTGACCTCCGAGCCTTGACTTAGATTTAGCCCTGACAAGCGCAAGCAAACATCCCGGCCGTAATTAACGCATTAAAGGTATAAGTCAGGTGCGATCGACCAGCGTTTAGCGACTAAGGTTAAATGTGCAATGATATACTTTATCACATAAAATGCATTCTCTCAGTACTCATATCTGATTCCGAGTGATCGGAACACTCTCTTGCCTTTTTTCTTGTTATCTATCGCAGGAAGCGCTAACATGAACGATTAAAAAAGGAAACGCGCCAATGAGTACAGTATTTCACAGAAATACGCAATGTAAAGCAATCTATAGTCAGTTTCAGCGACGGAAAAATAGCAGAGACATCTGGGCAGAGACATCTATCAGGAAAAATAGCGCAGGACGAGCAGACACAAGGCCGTCGATCCCACGTACGAGCTCTGATTTTCAACTCGTTTATTTCCTGCAGTAGCGAAGTACGAGAAATGGGAAAAGCTATCCCGAGAGGCCTCCTTTGGTGGTCATCTGTAGTTCGTTCTTGAGCTGTATTCGACCGTAGGAACGAACCAATTAAGGCAAAATAAGAAATGAAAGCGGGTAAAAAAAAAAAAAAAGAAAAAAAAACGAACTGTTGCGCAATTTACTGCTTCAGGTGTTTTTCACTCTTCATACGTTTCAGCGACGCACCCTAACCTTCGGTAATAGTAATGCTTCCGCGCAGTTTCCAGTTCAGGCGCTGCTTGTTCGCGGCTCCCTTTTTGTTGAGTGATGCCACATGTGTGAGGGAATCCCCCGTGTTCTCGCCCCCATGCATATTCCTGACTATCTTTTTTTTTTTTCTTTTTGCACCTCAACACGACCACCAGCCGAATTCGTCGCTTTTCTCCAACGGCAGCGTTCGAACTCGCTGCGATGCGCCTCGCTCCTACGCCGCGCAGTGAAGCAGACGGCCAAATTTTCTCCTCCAGTATTCGACGGCAGCGCCGCGTGCGGCTAACCACTTTTATTGCCTCAGCAACTCCCAGCGAAACGCGCCCCGCTCTTGCCGTTACAAAGCCTTCTAGAACTTTCTAGAAAGTTCGAATCGTAAACAAACCGTCTCTAGTGAACCTGTGGACGTGAGCATCGTGTTACAGGTAAGCGTGTTTTTATGACAAGCCAACCAAGGCATTTTCCAATGTATTCTCGAAATGTTTTTCCTTTGCGCTCATATTGCACGTCTGACTACATATCAATCACGAAGGGCTTTTCAATCGCGCGCGCTGCTGGATAGACGTGCTCTGAGCACACTGTTTGGTGGGTTCCAGACATGCTCGCGCTGTCACCAGCCCGAGCAGATCTCTGCAATTTTCCAGCCGTAGATGCAAATGAATTTGTCTTGGTTAAAGCAGCGCCAGTGACGAACATTGAGTTAGTTTATATAACCTATTGAAAGACAGCCATTCGACGTAGTTCGCCTACTTCTGCGTGCAAAAAAATACAACAAATGTGAAGGATTCGATTTCACTGGCGCACCGTCTCTGAAAATAAATTGGCTTCTGTGTTCTGCTATGACAGTTTTGTTGACATCTTCATGTGCGAGCTTTCCATATTTCAGTTTTAGGATGAAATGTTACCGGATTTCACGTCGTGCTTACAGTAATAGTATTGGTTCATAGTTTGAGCAGTGATTGTGATCACAAGGTTTTTAATTGATAATGATGTGAACAAACTTATTCATGACGGTATATTCTATCGCCATCTGTAGCAGGGGGTTTCCATGGAGTGTTCCACTTTTTTCTTGTTCCCCCATTGAATGCATGTCACAGCGCCTACCATTCTTTCTACCTTCCTGGATGGTACCGGAGCAGCCCATAGCTGTCTTGTGGCCTCGACGGCCCCGATCTGATCATCACAGCCGTGACCTTGCATTTTGGTGGGCGTAGAAAGCGCTAAGCACGGACATGCCTCTCACCAGCAATCTTGCATCGTACCTCAGCACTTGGCTCTACTTCTTTGCCCAGAGCACATGTTTTGGCTTTGTGACATAATCGCCTGTCTCCACATGGGACTAGCCACCTCAAGTGTCTCCATTAGGCAGATGTGGACATTGATGTTGTTTCAGTTTCATAGTAGAAATTGGTTGGCTGCTCACATACAGTCTTCCACCCAGGCTCTGCCATCATGAACTTTCCAATGTCCGACCTAGCTGGAAGTATATTTCTGCGTTCTGCTTGAAAGTGAGCAGGGCCTCATTTACGTGCTAGTGCGCTCGTAACAGACAGGACGAGAAAGGAGTTATATACAGATGCAAACTTCTACTGCATTTTTATTGCAATTGCAACATATATATAGACAAGTGTCAGCCTGTGACGTCAGTGGAGATGCGGCGGCACTGGCGACAGCAGGGACTTTCAGGGTGTAGGCAAAAGCTCTCGCTGTCTGCATTGGATGCGCTGCGCTTGCTGCGTTCTCGAGCATAATTCCTCATATTCCTGCAAGCTGTGGTGTGGTTTGTTGCGCCACGAGGCACAAAAAACAAAATGGCACCTCGTGATCGGATAAAGATGGGAGCAAACGGTAGCGGCGTTGAGCACGACAAATAGACCCTTCAGTGACGGATTGTCTTCGCGGCTAACGTGCATTGCACTTCTGCGTTGAAACTTGATCAGGTAGTCTGCAACTTAAATTTCGTGGTTGCTTTTCGGCTGCATGACGAAGAGTGCAAAGCAAATGCATGCAGCTTGCGCACGTTTTGTTGTATATACTATGAAGTCATAAGAAATTATGACACGATATTCCGCGTGCGTATGATGATAATCGAAAGCAGGAAAGCCGCACTGTGCATCCCATTCACCTCTAGTACTGCCCGCGTATTCGTACAGAAAAGGACACAAAAGCTGTTGCGAACTTAACTGCAGTTACTTTGAGCGGTCACTGCAGCGCGATACTGCCAAAACAGGCCCGTCTTGTGAAGTAGTTTTCTCTGTTTTCACTTTCACAAGTTTCAACGAGTGACTCTTCATTACCGGTCCCAGAAAGCGAGTAAACACTGTTTGGATCCTGGCAAAGTCGCGCAGCGTTATTTTTCAAAGTAATAAATTTTCTTTTCATGGTCATTAGGAACCCGAAGAACGAATTAAATATCCGCGTACAACCCAGCTCTGATCCAGCAGGATATTTAAGTATGGTATGTATGGTATATGGAGTTTAATTCCCCAAAGTGGATTCTGCTATTAGGGGTGCAAAATGAGCAGTATAAGATGACGGGCATTTGAATTAAAATCTTTCAAGTATATTAAAAAAAAAAAGGTCAGCATGTCGCTTAAATTTTGCTGCAAGGGATCGCAGATAATTTTGCATTATTTGCGCTCATGCACATCTCCTATACAGCGAAGAAAACAAAATGAGAGCATTCTTAAAAGCCTTCATGTATATACAGTCCTGTCCCGTTAATATGACCCCTGTTAATACGGACGATCCGAATTATGGACAGCTTTTTGTGGACGAAACTTTTTCAATGTATTTATGCCTTGTTAATATGGAAACTTGCTGTCTGGACAATGGACAAGGGAAGAATGCACACGGCCCATGTATTTTTGTCTCGTTAATATGGACAGTGCTTGAAAAAAAAGCAAAAAAGTCCGAACGCAAGTTAAAGAAGGGCACGCTGCCCGCGAATCTACGCGACAGTGATGCGTGAACGAGTCGTGTGGAGTTGGAAAGAACCAAAGCGAGCCTGTCGCTATTTTGGAAGGGGGGGGGGGGGGGGTGCGGGGGCGGGGCCGCAAGAGCGTAGAAGTGCCGCCGCAGTCGGGAAAACAGCAACATGTGGTTGCAATAAATTCTGCTGAACGTGAACAGAGAGCCAGTAAAAGAGTAAGAAAAAAGTGACAGGAAGAAAGACAAGTGCCTACAGTGGCGGCGAGAACTCAAGTTTTTTTTCCCAAAGCACAATGTGTGTTCCATCTAGCCGTTAACGCTTTTCGGTAAGAGTTAAGACACACTCACAAAGTAGAGCGACAAAAGAAAGACGACGTAAGAGCACGCAACCGAGTACGAGTGGCGTCCCGTCCTGGACGCGCTTCCCTCTCATGCTCCTGGTTTTCGTCCTTGTTGCGCTGCCAAACTGCCACATTTTGCACCCAAGGCGGTCCGGTCCGCATGCCGGCTTCGCTTTGAGTGAATGGTGCGGCCTTGACAAGGTCTGAGCCCTTCGTAGTCGGTAGCCGTCGTTCTAAACTACTTCAGCTTGCAGTGTTTTATAGAAACACACAGAAACGGCGCCAAGAAGATGGGATGTTCGATAGCCCTCTTCATAGCAGCTTGTCAACTTGACTCCCTCGTTTCCTTACGAACACAGTACAAGGCAAAAAAGAGAGAACCAGAAGAACGGAAAGGCAGAAAGGTTAACTAGGCAAAAAAGTGCAAAGCATCAGGAGCCTGTAACCCTCAACTTGAGTCTGGCTTTTGGCATGGCGGGAGTTAAACGCAAAATAACAGCTGAACGTAGGCGCGAAGTAAGAAATCTGTGAATACAAGCGGCAAAAGTAATTTCAGTCAATCCAAGCTGTGAGGGGCTAGTATCGACAGCTCGGCTGTTTCCTCACCTCAGGAGAATCTCAAGCAGCTACTTAGCGGCTACTTTGCTCAGTGACGAGGCCATTTTGGAAGTGGCGGTGAGTAGAGAATCGGACGCTGATGCATCGGTCAGTGAGGAGATCGTGCTCGAAAGTTCGACCAACACAAAGCCAGCCCACCATCACGCGTGTCATGGTACGCGAGTTGCTTCGGACTGCACTACAATTTTTCGAAGACAACAATGACAGGGATAATGCACTCAAAATTGCCGGCGTTCTGTCAAATTTTGAATCCAGTGCACACTGTTATGTACAAAAGCAGTCATTAATTACTATTCTTTTTTCTCAATAAAATCCTTTTTATTTTTATTAAGACTCGTTATTATGCATTACTCGCTTTATGGACAGTTTGATCTGAAACAAAAGTGTCCATATTAACGAGGCACGACTGTATTAACTTGATGCGTCTGTACGATGAAACAGACGTGAAACATTTTTTTTTTATCGACCAGGATAAAAAGTTGGCAGCGCACTATAGGGACCGGGCGCCTGTTGTATGGCGCCACCGTCGCCTCGGTGGAACAGCGCCGCCCGCGGCGGAGTGCCGAAACAGCGGAATGCCGAGGCAGCTGAGCGGCGCAATTGTTTCCGTTCTGCGAGGCATTTTTGAGCCTGTCCCTACCCGTCGTTTTGCGGTGTGGCTTTCAAACCTCCCGGCACCCGGTGCATGGTAATTCTGTTATGTACTCGAAAATGCCGCGCGCGTGATTTCACCATGCGCCAGGAACATCTTCGTTAGGCACTTGTTAAGGCAACTTCGAAGACTGGAATTGTGCCTGCACTGCACGTCCATCTTATATTAGGTCTAGTCGAAACCTGCCTGAAGATCAAACACCGCCGAGCCGTGTAGCCGTGGCACCGTAGTAGTGGTAGCTGCAAAGGTCAGCGTTCACGTAAAAGAAAAGGATGCTGCACCTGTCTTTTTTGGTAATAGCTAGGCTCAAACGATTCAGAGTAGAATAATAGCAAATGACATTCCAGTTTAAACCTTGCAACGAGAGCTGTAAAAGGAGAAAAATAAACAAGCAAGACAAAAGTAGGATCCTATTTATGGTTGGAATAGCAAACACACATATACTTCCAGGTCTTCCTGCACAATTACGCTACAATAGCTCACTGAACCCGGCCTTGATACTATCAAACTTAATCATAATATAGGCCAAATGAGTAATACCACCTCAGCATCATTTTTAGATATACGACAATGCTCTTGTTGAACACGTCGGAGCTGCTACATATAATTGACTTAGAAAATATTACACAATACATGCCTTTCTCCCGACATGCTGCGGAGGTTGTGAAAAGAAAAAAAAAAATTAAATTTCCTGCTAGCATGCTCTCAGCGCAGGAAGTTCAATGCGATTGACCGCAGCTGCCTTGAACATCTGAAGGCAATAGTCCAATACTGTCAAACTGTTAAATACAATAGAAAAAAAAACGCAGTGTGATGTGTTGTAAGATAAGCCACCGACAACTAAGAGAGCGTTCTATTGTTAAATGAATTCCTCTGATGGCTCGTTCGCTAAGGTGGTCTACTTTCTCAGCCTACCACGAACTTGCGGGGCTGATACCTAGCTGACCTCGACTCGATACCTGATAAGTGTGAGGGGACACGACCATGTATGCAGTTTTCTATTTGACGTAAAGGAATCCGGATAACTGAAAGTCATTCCTTTTACAACTTTGTAACTGCAGCTTGCTGGACTGCTGCTAAATCTGTTTACATTGGCCATAGAAGCAATTTCTGAGAGAGGTAAAACGGTCTTGTCATACTAAGCCACAATCAGGAAATTAGGAAATCTCATGTTCACTAAAACACCGAGGAGAAACACATGTATTTAGGCGGGCCAGGAAATGGACGCTGCTGAGAAAATACGTAAAGCCATGTCAGGTGCAACGGGAATGCGAAAAAAAAAAAAACTGCTACACGGTCTTCGAAATTAAAAAAAAAAATGCTATGTTTATGCTCGTTTCCACAAATTAAATAGTATTTTTTTTTCTTGTTCGACTTTTATATGAAGCCGATAGCAGATTTTGTGACCATGCAGTATTGATTGTGCTGTGAAATGAGTGATTTTATTAGGCGAAATGGACATGCCACAAACAAATGTTAACAAATTCTAAAAGTATCAACGCAGAGCTCTCAGCGCATTTTCATTGGATGACAAACGAAAAGAGGAAAAATGACAAGATCACGGTAATAGAAATTGTTCATGTCTCCTATCTGCTCTTTCTGTTAAGAGAAAAAAGTAAATTATCTTTGACTATGTCAGCGAAAGTATTTGCACAAACATTGTCTCTGCCCATCACTGAAGATCGTAACGCAGCCCGAACGACGATGGTGGAGCTGCCTTTTCTCTTTCCGTGCTGGGGTTTTCTTGTACACAAGCGGGGAAATGCTAGCGTTGTAACTTACGCTGTTGGGCTAGTTCGATTTCCAATTGTCAATAAAGTGACTACAGATGAAGGTGTGCGGCTTCGACTCCGAGACTCTCGTGCCATCACTCCTGGGGAACAGAAGGTACAGAGCATCCGGTTGCAAGCGGAATTTTAAAAATTCGGCACTTGCTATGACCGCACAGTAACCAAATACGTAGATTCGTGCCTTTGCCTTTCAAAGAACCATGCTTAGGTCACCCGCCACTCATGCTTCTGTGGAAACCCGTAGAAATGAATCGACTCAAAAACGTCCTACGAGTTTGCATAGCTGCCAGTGGAGCCAACAACGCACCACATTTCGCCAGCCTTGTTTGGCCAGACTTCATTTCACTGGACATATTCACACAACTAGCCCAACTTTCTGTTCTCTTGAGGATATATTCACACACAACGTCATCTAAACCTTAGGATTTTCAATTTCCACACAAACCAACGACAAACAGTACGCTCCAATGAGCTGGCAATGCGCCGGCCGGCCCGGCGCATTCCGGCGATTGAGCGATGCGCCGAGAGGCGGCACCACCCGTTCAGCTGTCCGGTCCCTATAGGCGAATGTTACAAAGAACTATTATTTTGCAGATATAGTGAGCTAGAAATATGATTTTTAGTTTTCTATAGCTGCCGGTAATAATTGTTATTTAGAGTGAAGGTGATTGGAGCAGCGGAAAGTCCATCAAAAGAGTCGTCATACGAAAAACACATTCGCATTTATATCGTTGTCTTACTTTTATGCGCTAACAATAGTCCCGAGAGTTGAACAGTGTTGGCTATTAGTTTTTCTTATACAGTGTGCTTTCTCGTTTTCATTTAACTTAATCAGTCACTACAGCCACCCACTGTAGCCGTGCATTGTTGAGGGCACAGCGAAGGAATCCAGTGCAGCTCTTCGCCGTGTGATTACAGCAGTAATCAGCTCCAAAAGTGCTGAACTACTTTCCAGGCATAAACCAAACCATTTCTGTGCCCAAGCAAAGCTTACGCTTCACAATATTCGTGCGCGCGAACTCGTTTCGAAGGCTGCGTCGCTTGGCGCTGTGTAGGCATGCTGCATTTTTGCCTACACCCCATGTCGCTGCCGATCGCAGCACCACCTTTGTTTACAAACATGACGCTTGTCTATATATACTTCAACAATTAGGTAAACAACAACAACAAAAATTGAAAAAACCACTTCGATATCTGCAATGCCACACGGGCTGAACAAAAATTGTGACTCTATCATTGCTTTCCTATCTATCCAAACAGTTCAATCCTTTATCATATAAGGCTACTCATGGAGCACTCACATATGCCTGGCCATATCTAAGAATTTTCCTGGCCTATACAATCTCTCGGGCCAGCTTATCCTCATGAGAGTACAGGATCTGGTTTCTGCTAAGTACAGGACGGCACCCTTTGCATGACCGGCAGTGCTCTGCCAATATCCTTTTACATTCTGCTGAACCTTCTGGCAATGTTCTGCTAAACGCTTGTCTTTGTGTCAGCCAGTTTGGTCAATGTAGCATTTGCCGCATGACAAGGGTACCGAATAGGTCATGCCTGCTTTCGAATCAACAAACTTATTTTGATGCCTTATCGTGCGTTTGACACTATTAGGTCTACTAATTGGACAGCTTATCCTGCACAGTCTGCCTAGTTTCATGGGGACCGCAAACGCGACTCTTAACGTCAGAGCGATATCCTTTCTTTTCGAGGCGATGAGACATTTTATTCGTTTTCTTTTCGTTTCCGCTTTCCTTGCTGCTTCTGTGGCCTGTTCTTTAGCGCTCATCCTTGCCTGAATCTTCCTTTTGCAGTACATGCTTTCAGTGACTGCTACCACCTCTTTTGGAACATCTGCTTCTTGCAACCGCGACATTGCAGATGGTAACTTTCGTGTACCAAATAATGATGTGACTTGTCGAGTGCTTTCGAGAGACATGATTGTGCTATGCTCCTTTTCAGAAGCTTTGAATGTGCGGACGCGAAAGGAAATAGGGGTTTGTTTGCTTTGGGTTCTTGTAACCAACAGGCGTAAGTTGGCTTAAAAGATGGTCTGATGTCAAGAAACTTGATGCTGTTGCTTTTGAGCACCTCATAAGTGATTTGCAATGGCTCCAAAAACCTTTTAAAACATGTCAAAATATTTGAGGTTAGTGCATCACCGTCCTTTTAAGTTCTGTCCTCAACTGTTAAAAAAAAAATTCACTGACAAAACAAAGAACTCAATCCAGTGCTCTACAGCAAATGGCATTGTGAATTCTTCAGGTCAAAGTTCAGATTTTGCCACAAGGAAGCAACCTTGGTCTACTTGGTGTGGACATGTCCCACTCAGTATGACAGTTCATGTACTCTATAATGCTGGAAGGCTATGGTCTGCAGCCCAAACCTTAACATTCAGTAGGACACCATTGGTCAAGCCATCGCTGCTGCATTGTCCCAAAAGATTCCTGCTGACGGCTAGGGGTGACAGGAGATGGACATCTCTCCTGGTGTTCATTGACTGGTGTCTCAACAAAGTTGCTTCTCTCTCTCTCTCTTTCAAAACCAAGGCATGAATGTTGGTACAAACCACCCTGTCACACTGAGCTGGACAAGTCACTTAATATAGGAGCTATAAATGAGCCGATGGAAATACCCTGTTTTTGCAGGTTAAACATCCGTGTTAAAGGTTACAAAAGTGGATGTTGGGTACACAGTCAATAATTACAAAAAAGCGGCCGAGCATACCTGAGCCTGTCTGAAATGCAATGCCACCATAGCAATCTATACATGCTTCTACACAGGATAGCAATTCTTTATGTGCCAAGAATAATAAAATCTTTGATGTCCACTGAGCAGTGGCGTCGCAAGGGGGGTGGGGGGGCTGCGGTCCGCGCCGGGTGTAGCGCTCAGGAGGGTGCAGCTGGGCTGTGAGAGGAAGAAAGGGGCGGGGGCGAAATGAAATATTGTGTAAAGACACGAAAAGGCGTGCATTGGCGCTGCTGAGACACTGACTGACAAGTGCGATCTTCTCGTAGAACAAATTATTCTCTTGTGAGGAGTGCTTGAAAACACATGCCTTATAGTTTATGCCAGAGACTCCACGCCACTTAAATGTTGAACCGGGCCTATGTACGTGCGTGTACCCTGGTAACACCAGCATTAATCCGATACCCAGCGGAAACCCTTACGCAGGAGTATGTTAGACGATACCCATCGGCGGCCGCACTGTCGCATAGCCTCTTTTTGTGTATGTGCAGCTCACTCTCCTTTCTCAAGCGAGGACCGCTGGCAGTATCTCTCCGGCAGTCTTTTGTCTTGTTCATTTATCTCCTATGCCTTTCTTGCTCCTCGGCCCAGTCACACATCTACCTCACACTTTTCAAACGATTATAAGGCACGGAATGCCTGTTGCTCAGTAGAATGGCAAGTCTGATCACTGCGCGCTGACTAGAAAAAAAAATAATAATAATGAGAAGGAGGGCACTTTTAGCAAGGCCAGGTGCTTTAAAAGGGAAATTGAGAGTGGGTCCCCAAGGCTGCTCACGTAGTGCATTATGCGGTTCATACCTTTTTGTCTTAAAAAGGCAAAGCCATTGTTAAAACGAGAAATGCAACTGAAAGCGTTAAAAAGAGCTTGGAGATGCCCATCGTCTCCCAGCTCCAAAAAGCCGTTTCACGCTTAATATTTTCTCTTGGTATGGGAGACTTGCGCTGGCCAGGGGGCAACACAAAAACGGTGCTAAAAAGCGCCCTTTAGGTGTCTGCTAGGTAGTGCAAATCTCCGGTGTCTGCATTCGAATGCATGCAGTCGGTATGGGTTCACAGCTTTAATTTGTGTTATGTACAAATTACAAAGAAGTTAAGGCTCTAAAAATGCTTTCACGGTTGTCGTGGTGTGAAAAGCACAATAAGTAAACCAATGTCAGGCATTATACGGCGTGCAGAAATCGGAGACGAAGTCTCGGCGTGCTACCAGTCAATATAGCCAGGCGGGTGTCGTGCGAATTTGTGGAGCTCTTCGAAAGCTTTATATGCTTAGCTTAAGTACGTGAATACATGAAACCCCAACAGGGTAGGGCAGCATAAATAACCCTTGTGAGGCACAGTCTTTCCGATAGGCACCTTGTGCGGGCCGTGCATGGGCCACTGAGAATCGAGTTAATGCATGATTGTCCCTGAACTTGTAAGTTGATCCTACGCTGGGTTTTGCTTTTTACGCTCCATTTAGCTGATAAGTCGCGCTCATAATGTTTGGAAATACAGAGTCCACATACTGGAAAGTTACACAAAAATCTAAATCTGGGACTGCACAACCGTTCGAATTTTGCCGCGGCAGGAGTTTCGGTGTTCGTCGTTAGGTACAGATATCAGTGAAGGCACGCTGACCTCGTTCTACTGCTCAACTGCCAATCGCCTTTAACTTATGTGCTTGCAGCTCTCGAGCCGCCTGTTGGTGCAGCGGGGACATCGCACATTAGAAGTGCACTGCCAGCTGAACGTGCGGTGTATAATGATTCAGATGCTATTGTCGGCTGCTTAGTAATTATAAATCTGCGCTAAATGCCATCTATTGCTGAAACAGGGCTCATGCGGGTTCTTGACAACCTTGAAAACCCTTGAATTTGGATGAAGTGTTTTCAAAGGCCTTGAGAGTCCTGGAATTTTCGTGGGGCCCTTGAAAATCCTTGAATTTTGGTGTGGTGGGGTAGATGGCCATGGAAAAACGCTAGTATCCTTTAAATTTTCTGTTTTCACAAGTCATCTTGTTGCAGATGACTTTATTGGAAGACCACCATGAGGCAATGCATGTTTTGCATGGGTGTTTCAATGTGGGTGTGTGTTAGTGTGGGTGCGATTCGGAGCAGACAAAGTCCCATGTCTTTGCTCGGCGCCATGCATGACTACCGTAGCCCGGTAACCTACTCCAAGAGCAAGGTTTGGGTGTGAAGTGAAAGGAGACGGTGCAAATGTAGTTCAGGCATGGCACCCGGTGCGCCATAAGCATGGGGAGCCTACACAGTAGCGACGCAAGTGGCTCACTGGTGCAGAGCGACGCACATCACACAGCAAGCACATGCGCATCTCTCTGCAAGAGCAGCGCAAGCTTCATCTAAAGCGATTCCATAAAATTTTCTCACTGTAAAAAAGGCAAAATATACAGGCTTCAACATTGCCAACATCTGTGCTGCCACACAAGAAAGTTTCCTCCATGCGTGCAGCAGAGGTCGAGCACTGCTTGGCCGTAGATGGGGGCTGGACACCTTGCATGCTTTTTCCTGCTTGCTTTTCCTGTGCATGCTTTTTCCTAATTCTTCGGCACATAGTGGGGACTTTCTTCTTGTTACTAGACAGACCCTATTCCTCCGCATATTTGCTGCCCACCAATGGATCGAGAATGTTTCAGTCACGTTGCAGTTGTGGTATGCCAGGCTGTGTCTTTGGTCAGACATTTGGTCAGACAGCAGTGAAGAAAGAAGTGAATCTTGCAAAATGCGCGGCATTTCAAAACATATTAACATGTTGTCGAGAGCCCCTTGTGCCAACAAAGCTCAACTTCGCATTAAATTTAGCCATGGTCTTGCAGAATTTTCTTGTTATACCAAACAGACAAGTAATTGGTATTTTTTTTTTTTGTAAAAGACCTTATCTGTGCAGTTAAAAAGCTCCTGCTTAAATTTGTCAAGGCCTCAGTTCTGTGTTAATCTACAGGGATAATAAGCATTTGAAGATGGCTGTAGAGTATCCAAGAAACCACACTTCACTCAAGAAGGTTGATATTGGCCACAGAACAGAAAAAGTTCTGAAAAGTTGCAAGTTGAGCTCGAAGGAGGTGTTCAATGCAAGCAGTTCCTCTTGGCAGTAACGAAAAAAATATTAGACGTAAGCCCACTGCAGTCTTCTCTAGTTCCAAGCCTTACCTCGCTAGACCAAAGGCAGATATGCTCAAAGCCTGCAAAGAGCATAGAGGGCTTTAAAAGAGCTTTTTATGCATTTATTGCTGCAAAGAGGCTAACAGAAATGCAAAGGGACACTGCACTTTCAAAATATACAGATAGTATTCTGCAGGATCATAAGCACAAGCTAATACTTTTCGACAGAACTTCACGTGCTGTGAACAGTTTTTATTACAATTGAACATAACTTCATGCTCATAAACTATTGCTTATTCTCAGTCATGGGCAGGCAAGTGGAGCGAGGGTTCAGTGTGAATCGGCAAGTTGTCGTGGTAAACCTGAAAGGTGTTTTTTATATATCCCAACGGATTGTGTGTGATGCTGGGGAAAGAGCAGGTGGCATAAATAACATGAACATCTTGGAAGAGTTGAGAATGTCCGTGGCTTCTGCAAGAGAGCATTACCGTGCTTTTCTGGAAGCTAAAAAGGAGCAGGAAGATGAAAGTGCAAAGCAGCAGAATAAAAAGCGATGTCTTGGAGAAGCTACCGAAGATTTGAGGAAAAAAGAGATTGGAAGCGGCTTTTGAAGAGTTGAATGCTTCTGCGGACACTTATGCCGAGAAGGCAGAAGCTACCAAAAGTCACAGTTTGAGGAATACTGCTAAATAAAAGGCAAAGGAGGGTGCGAACTTCAGTGCTGAACTTGAAAAAAAAAAAAAAAAAAAAGCCGAGCTTTCATAAAATGTTGAACTAATGTAGAGGAAATTAGCTTCCTTGGTCTTATGGGAAGTCTCTTGTGCAATATATGTTACATACTTGTGATGTAAGAAACGTTTCTTTTAAAAAAATGATTTATTTTTAAGTCCTTGAAAAAAATAGTCGTGGGTCCTTGAAAGTCTTTGAATATCCATGAATTTTGTGGCTGAAAATTAATGAACCCTGTGAAAGTTTCCTCTTGAAAATGAATGGCTGTTTTCATAGAGATAGCAAACGTTTTAAGTGAGTTCTGCCGTCCTCACCTTTCGTTGCTTGACGTACGTGCAGTTTTTATACTTGTGCAGCTGTCGAAAACAGTAGCATAACAGACGGAATTTTTATCGCGATCACAAATAAACGCGCACATAGCTGGCTGTACTCTCTAAATATTTCAGCTCGAGCCGGTGGAGTGGCCAGCGTAGGGTGAAAGGCGTTTCTCTTGAACCAGAACATGCATGCACCTGATTGCCTGGGCCGTGCCAATCACATCGTAGCCACGTTTCGTGCAGCTATGAACAAGAGCAGTAGAGTCGAATAAACTTGTCCGCGGCACCCTACGAAGCAAGTGGCAATATAGCGGCGTTGACGATGTTTGAGGCAGAAGGATACACGGCAAGATCGGTATCGCATGTGAACATTTCTCCAGGAGGCAGCCGCAGCGCTTTTTTTTTTTTAATATTAGGTTACTGCCGGTTCACAATGATGCCCATGATACATTACGAGCCTTTTCACACTCACCAAGAGGCAGAAAGAAGTGCGAGTCGACGTTGAAAGCCTGCGAGATACGCAATGCAGCATAGGCAGATCCGCTGTTGTACTATCCAATCAGGTTTTTCTTGGTCGCCGCAAGGTGGCGCCACCCTACCCGAAACTCCAGCGCAAGGCTCCTATGGCATCAATGTGTGTTGGTAACTTTGCAGTCTGGATGCGGAAGTCAACTTGCACCTTTCGGAGGAAAGAACTGGAGAAAAGTTAAATGTAGAGAAGGCTTTCACCTATGCATGTGGCATGTGAAAGGCTCTGCTTGGGGCCTAACTACAACGCGTGGTCTCATACTGGGTAGTCACCTGTCTTAAGCCACTTGCTCAGTGAATTTTCTTGCAACTTACATGTGCTAGTGTTTCGGCCTTTTTTGGAAATAAGTGCTTTTGATGTGATATTTTGCTGAATTATCAGTGGTGAGGCACGACCGATGCATCTAAGTAATAAAGAGAAAAGAAAAGCCACACCACTTGCACTGCGTGGTTGGGTGCAGAACGAACTTGACTTCAAAGCAAACCATGAAGACAGGAGGTAGAAAGGAAGTTGCGATCTTGGTGCTTAAAACGCGGGGACGGGATTCAGAACTATCTGGATTCAGAAACTATCACGTGCATAGGGCATTCTACTTTAGTATTCCTTGCCAAAGTCCTGGACTCCATGAAATATATTTAAAATTATGTTTAGAGATCTGGTTCTACTTGCATCAGGTACTTCACCTCTCATAAAGCAGAGATTCCCGGAATTGTGGTATTGACCATCTGTGGTTCGGTTGGTTTCTAGTGGAACACTGTCTATGTCGCTCTGACTGTGGTGCAGGGAGAGAGAGAGAATAAAGGAAAGGAAAGGGGGAGAGGTCGGCTGGCAGTAAGCTGACCCTGGACTGCTACTCTACAAAGGGAAAGTAAAAGGAAAGTTCAGTTGCGAATGGAGAGTGGGGATGCCATAGTACAGTGAGATGCTTGGGCGGTCGTTGTTATAGAGGCGACTACACACTCATTGGGTGGCACTCGTTTATTTAGTTGATGGGAATTCGAATGGTTGCCATTGGCGAGGCCTATCACACTCGCACTATCACAAGTGTGATGCCTGGTTGGCGCATTGCCATGATGGCAAGCCAGGCCATGCAGCCAAGTTTGGTTAGTGCGAATGTTGTTAGCACCAACGGTAGACTCATTTCTTCATGGGTAAAGTGGAGCCAGTTGGTTTGCAGCTTCAAGTACATGATGGGAAAAAATGAATGCGGCATTGTGAAGGATCGGAAGGGTCAACTTGAGGTTGTGGAGTCGCAGCTCTGGGTTATGCAGAAATGCCCACTATGTTTTTTCTTTTATGAGCTGGGGAGGGAAAAGTGAAGACCTTATGTATGCACAGGTTGGAGGTTTCCCTATGTGCGTTTGACATTGCTTGGGGTAGTTTAGATGCACAAAGAGTCTAGTGAGAGTCAATTGGGTGCAAAGAAAACACGCACAGGTAAACTGTTTCTTAAAACCTCCTAATGTTTATACTGCCTTCCTTTGGTTGCACGCAGACAGGCACACAGGGCTGGTGTTTCACCTGGGCCCCAGTGGCTGCACCCATTCTCTCCTTCAACTCTTTACTACTGCGCTGCCAGTGCAACAAGAGGAGGAAGGCGGGTCTGCTCTGGAGGTATAGCAGCCTTCATGGACACCTCTCCATCTTCACTGTCACCTGGAGAGGACTGGAGAGGAGCATTGCTGCCTCTGACGGGCAGAGAGAAAGGAGGATCTTCACGTAGGTTACATGTAAATTAAAATTATCTGTAGCCATTTTAATGCGCTAGCACTGAGCCTTGATTCACTGATTTTGCCACTGTCTTTCTGTAGCCAGAAAGGTTGGAGCTACCAATTTGGGAAGTGCTTTTTCTTATCTGCTATTGTTATTATTATCGCTCTAACTTCTTGAAGCCCATTTTGTTGGGGGATGTTTGTGTCCACTGTTTTCTCGACGTTTCGCTGATTTTCCATACCTAGTCACTCGAGCCACTCTTGGCTTTGACAGGCCTGTAGATGACAATGTTATCAAAAATTGGCAATGAAGATTGTTTATCTTACAATAAAAGCAACACTGGCCAGACCTTGGAAGATTAACTGCACACAGCATTGCTATGGGCATTTGTTTTTGATTGCAGTCTTCAGCAAACGAACACTTAGTGCATTCTTTTATGCACTAAGTGCATTTATTTAATAAACTTCCTTACTAAACATTATAATAATAAGTGCGGTTGCTTAATAAACAAGTGCAAAGCTGCCGTTTGTAGGGGACGCAGCTCATGCTACTTATGACCGAAATATTTGGTCTATAAACTCAAGGTCTCCTACTTTTAGATGCCATATTCCACTCATGGTTTTGGCACCCTTTATCACTGATTGTAATCCGTTATTTTCGGAACTCTCATTGCTTGTTCTCTTTTCTAACATCCCCTCGTAAAAATGTGATGTTTTCTTGTGCAGGAAGGATGGATGCAGCCACACAGTGTTGCCCGCTTATGTGCGCCAAGTCTGCAACATGTGTCTTTATGGGGGTATCGAAGCTGTCACAATGCGACCTAAAGATGGTGTCCCAAAGCACACAGACTGGGAGGTCCAAGAGCACAGAGATTGCTATCGAGGCAATGTGGCATCCAGCCGATGGAAGAGGTACACACAATTCCTTGCTTTCTCTTTTCGTTGCAGACGTGAGATGGCAAAATGATGCAGTTTAAACCTGGTTATGTAGCAAAGTAGAGAAAGGCACCTATTTTTCATTATGTGCAAGTTTTTGTTTGCATCTAGCTTTCATCTGGGAACCCTAAAGTACTGTTCAAAAAGGAAGCCAAAGAAAACAAAATCGAATGAAAAAGCCTAGAAAAGATTCGTGCTAAACCACTAATTGATTAATCATGGTTAGGTGTTTCGCGACCATATTAGTAATGCAAGTGGGAATAGAATCTCCACTATTTTTGCTATTAATCGCAATATGAAAGCATGACACTGCAAAGTGGGGAGTGAGGAGATGAGACTTGGGCAGTCATAAGCAACACCCATCTCTTTTGGCATGCTTAGTACTTAAAAACAATATTAAAAGGGCTTCCCGTCCATTGTTCTCTTCATAAACTCCTTAACTTGCATTGCTGTTTTTGTCATTTATCTCAATTCCTCTGCACATCGTCCATTGGTGCCTGAATCACGCAAGTATCTGAGTGGTGGTTTACGGTGTGCGCTGCTTGTGTCATGCCTTCTTTGCTACTCTCTGTTGTTTTGTGGTGCTTTTGGGCATGAACTGTTGTAGTGCCATGTTTCACTCCAAAAATATAAAGCTGCAGAGACTGTTGCATCTGCTGTAGAGAGGTGCTGATTATTGGAGCATGGTGCAATGTCACGAATGTTTGCTCTTAACAGTCATAGTGTGCCTCTCTTGGTAGTTTGGGTTATATCATCCTAAAGATCTCATGTGACCACTAAATTTCAAGTAATGCAGCACTAGTTGATGGGCAGCTGGCATAGCAGATTTGATATGACCATGCAACGCTTTCGTTACATGTAGTTTGCAAATGCATACACTTAAGTAAAAGTTATGTCCTCAACTTAAATAGAGAGACACTTGTATGCTTGTTGCTTAGTGGTATAATTTTCTGCTGTGCCTGAAAATATATACAGTTGAACCCCTTTATAAGAGTCATGCACTAGGGAGCAGTTCTCTTATATAAGAGGTCCCTTATAAGCAGGGTACCACGTTTACATTTTCTAACCATACCTTATTTCGGTGTAGGCATCCTACTGTTAAAATACACAAAAAAGAAGGGTACACCATGTCGCAAAAGCGTTACGGGTTTCATTTACATATTGCATTTCCTTGATGGACCACAACACTGACCACAACTTGTAACTTTCTTATATTTATTTACTGCTGAAATAGTTGTAAATCTTGGTCTGCTTCATGGCTGCATTGATGCTATTCAACACAGCCTCTCCCAGCTTGAAAATCAGGCCAAGAGCCTCATGGCCAGTGTGCCAAAGCTGTACATGTTGGCAAACTATGTTTGCAGCGATTGCAAAGTACAATCGCACTGTGACGTAGCACCGCAACTAGCGATTCGCAACTAAGTTATGTGTTTGGTAACACTACAAGAATTCAAGTCAAAAAAGTGCCACGCCGTCGTAAAATTAACCAGCTTACCACCAAGGTGCTAGAAGCGGCCAAAACTATTACACACCACTAGCAAAAATATCCCTCGGAAATTTATGCTTGTTTGACAAAGGGCAACAGCGGCTGTGAGTAACAAGTCTCTGAATGTTGTTGCTCAGAAGAAAAATAAATGAAAAGCAAACGAGGCGTTTCTGACTGGAGTTTAAGCTGGTTGAAAAGCAAACAGAGCAGTTTATTTGTCCTCGCCAGAACAGGACCACTTCTGTTTTTATGTCATTTGTTTTGGTCTTGGCTTGGCTATGTCTCGCTTTCTAGGCACACTTGTTTATGTCAGCGGCACCAGATGAGCACGTTCTTTGCATTTATCAGACATATTTGTTGCTCATACTGCAATGTAACATAATAGACAATTTTCGTTATATTCTTCAGACTAGTGGATACAATGCCTACAGTAATTCGTAATAGGAAGCTCCACTAATTTGAGAACCCAACGCGCGCTCCTAATATGCTTTCTCAGATGCTTGCGTATGCAGTCGCACTTGTGCTCTTCGTGGAAAGCCTGAAGAGCTTCTCTACATTGCATTCCCACTGCAGGGGCTTCTTTTAGTCATTTCATAGCTGACTGATCTGCTCTTTGTTAGCTGAAGTTATAATTAATAATGATGGCACAGATGTGTCTCTCTTTTTTTGTTTTCACTGTAGCTGCTACTGAAGCTGGCAATGGATGGTGCCGCATCTAATGTTAAAATGTCTGTTACAAGCAAGACTGAGTACCAAACTTCAAGGCTAATTTGTCCTTTATAGTCAATTGTCTTCTACATCCAATGCCTGTTAAAAAAGAGGCCCAATTAATGAAAGTTATAGGGTGGCCAACCATTTGGGTGAATGGTGTCTCTTATACCTGATTGTCTGTTACATCAGTGCCTCTTATAACGGGGTTCAACTGTATATTCTTTTCAGGTGATATGTTTTTTGTATTTATGGTATGTCATGTGTGCTCTGTGTGGACTAATCTCAGTGTTTGAATTGTTTTTTGAATTGACCTGAGTACAAGATATATCTGCATTATATGTAAGTGGAAGCTCGTTAATTCGAATTTTCGGATAATTCGCACTACACTACTTGGTCTGGCTAAGCTCCATTGAGATCTGTGTACAAAAAAGCCTGTTAATTTGAATGCTAGTTGGTTATGGTATGGATAATTCGAACTATGTGCCGCTGCGTCTGGGCAGCGCACATCATGTGTCAAAAAAAAAATGCCTTTGCGAAAGAGCAAAATAGTTAGAGGCTGTGCACTTCCAAAACGAGGACAGAAGATGGAACCAGGTGTAAAACCATGGAAGAGTAGGTAAAACTTACATAGCGCCATGACTGGCGCGGCGGCCGCCAGCGTTGGAGAGAGGGGACGGCGGCCGCGATGGCGGCTGCCTGCTCTCTCTTCCGCGCAACCTCGGAAACTCGCAACTAAATACTCTAATTCCAGCCCTGTTAATTTGGAAATACGGTTAAGTACTGTAGGCGCGGTCCCAGCCAACGCCTATGAAAGGCTATGATTTCGGACGGGCACGCGGCAGCCACCCATCCTTCCACCCATCAGCAATCAACGGAAGCATGCGGTCAGCTGTGATCATGATGCTGGCTTTTAGCATCGTTTGCTTCAAAAGGCGTTTGCTGCTATCGCGTGTTTCAATAATCTGAATGGCAGTAGACGGCGCCCGTCCCAATCGCTCATAGCATGATAAAGCAAACATACTGAAAAGGAGGCTTGCATAACCAGACAAGCGCTGGCACCTTTCCAAGTTTGCCCCCCCCCTCAGCTGGAGTTGTCAAAAGGTAAACACACCCGTTATCGCTGCACAGCATCTTGGCGCACTGCGAAGAAATGTGTTGTGGACCGTGATGGCCCGAAACAGAAAGACATGCTAACAACTGATGCCTTTTCTTTTTTTTTCATATCCTTAGGCACAAATCGGGGCAAGGTGGGTTCATTGTGCGAGTGGGTTCTTTACATGACTAAATACAGTACATTTACTGTAATGCAAATGGTTCTTGTCAGTTTTTTCGAGGCCATTCATTATTTCGAACATAGAATAATTCGAACTTTTTCCCCGGTCCCGTGAAGTTTGAATTAACAAGCTTTTACTGTATTATGTTTGCTTGGTCGAACTGCGTTTTATTGTGTTTTGTTCTATTGGTTTGCCATGGTGCCTGCTGTCGTTTGTGTCAGTTGTTGTATTTTCTTTTTCAATTATATGAGGCAGGGAGGGTCATTGCTGTTCCTCTTGTGTTCCGTCCTCTTTATGAACAATATCTCTGTCCACATTTTGCACTCATAAGTGGTAGGTTTCTTTATAGAGGGATATTTTATGCACCTTAGTAGCTTCAAGCTGTCCTACATATCGCGCCTTTTAATGCGATAGCGTTGAAGGCATCATTCTGCGAAAATTCCAGCATCGTACAGTTTGGTTGAAGCAGGGCTTTATGTTGAGTGGTCACTTATGGCTAGTAGCTGGATAATGTGGTAGTTTAGAACTGTATGCTAATAGGAATATTTGAGGTATTAGAGGCACAAGTTAAGGGATTGGTAATTGAACGAGCAGAAAATACTTGCTTGCAAATGAGGAACCACAAGGGTTGCCGCAGATGGGAGTCAATAGTGCTATCTCATTATACTCTAGGACTAAGCTGAAGAGCCTCGCATAATTTTTTTTCATCTAAATGTTTCAGTGCAGTTTCTCCTTTGTTGCCTTGCACACCTATTCTAGACCATGTTTATGGTCTTGGTGTTCCCATCCTGCTGGTTTGGATGGTCATGTCATCTACTGAAAATGTTAGGTCCACTTTGAGGATTATTTCATCCAATTTTCTTTCTTTTGTATCTCCTTGAACATTTGAAATTTTCGCTTTCCATCTTAATTTGTTGTCTTGAGTTTGAAATCTTGCATATGTCTTTGATATGGTAGGTGAGCATCTCTGGGAATTCGGGGTGCAGTGGCATTTCATTTCTGCCTGGACAGAGCATTATTTTATATTCAGATGAACTAAACCAGTGCCTGTCTTTAGTACCTGGACGATTTTGCCTTGTCAGATGTTCAAATGGTGAATTCCAGTTGCAGAACTGGGACAGTCCATACTCTCTGTGGCAGAGTGCCTGAATCTGGAGGAGAGCATGTACCCCCAACTTTGCTTTTGCGACAGTTGTGCTGTGGTTGGGGCAAGTAGGTGGTTATCGTGAACTGATGTAGGAAGTACCCTTCATTCCGTGCACTTGCCTGCACTTTACGAGCACCTGTAATGGATGTACAGTCTTTGTCAAAAGTATACGACCCAAGGATTTTTGTTCTAAGCCCAGTAACGAGGCTCATAAAGTGATTCTAGCGTTCGGAGCCTCGTAGTTGACAAATCTCATCCTCATTCTCTTCTAGCTTACATTCATATTACAGTATTGCTGCTAGCAGCTGCGTTACAGTGCTTAGAAGCGAACCTTTTGGGCCGTATACTTTTGACAAAGTCTGTACATTGCTTTTGCTGCTTCTTGAGATGGTGTTGACGTCCACAGTTTTCTGGATTCTTTCATTCATGTCCACTATGTGTCTTTCATCATCACGATCATCATCATCATCAGCCTGACTATACCCACTGCAGGGCAAAGGCCTCTCCCATATTTCTCCAGTTAACCCGGTTCTGTGCTAGCTGCATCCACTTGACCCCTGCGAACTTCTTCATTGCTCTTCAAAGAATCTTTATAGGAGAGGACTTTTTACTCTTTGAGACGAGGTGTGGAATGATTAGCTTGTGTTATTTACATCTGATGGCCATCAAAGGGAACACTTTGGGCGTCCGTGATTATGCAACCATTACATGCAAGCTTTTCATGCACATATTCAACACATGGTTCTGATTAGTAGTGCTGGATGAGTGAAGTGGGTAAGCAAAAAGAATTTTCAGATGGTGTTTTTAATTTGAAATCTATGGACAAGCTTACATTCATTCTTGCTCTTGTTTTTGTAATATGTGATGTATCCTTTTAAACACAATATTAGGGAATGAAAAAGGTCTTATACTACTTCTTTTAAGAACTTCCAAAAGAATTGTGGTGTGTTCAATCGTGCACCTTAGCAGATGTATCTAGCTGTTAGGTGCAAGTTGCGCACCAGAGTGCATGCCTGGCGTTCCAGCATGTTAGAATTAAATTTTTTCTTAGTTCTTTTTTGGATATTGTCATTCACTGATAAAGTGGATATGCTAAAGGAAGTCTTGATCAACAGAAGAGCTATAACTGGCTTTGTGCTGTGTTGCTAAGCATCACTGCCATTTGTTAGTGAATAGGCCTGCGTAGGTAAACAACATGGTGTCTGTTATGAAGACAGTAATGTAAGTGCGTCAGCCACAAGATGTGGCTTTGGCTGTATAACAAGGATACCTTAATTTAGTTCTCAGACGTGACATTTATTCAGCACTAAATGTTTTTTTCAACTCCATGCATGATACAAAATTGTTGTATCTTCATTCCAATTTGAATTCATTTGAATGCCAATCTACTTGATATGCCTTTCTATATTTATGCATAGCTGTTGATGACAGTGCCTTTCTATATCATCTTTTATACCTAGCTTCCGATAGACCACACTGTTGTTTACTGCATTTTAATAAGCATGTTCTGCCTATAAAATGCAGGTTTAATCACCAAAAACACTGGGCAAGCTTCACCATGTCAAAGTCTTCCTGCTGGCCGCGGGGCTTCTGCCAGCATGGGTAATCTTGGAGATAAACCCACAAGAAAGCAGCAGTACAAGTGCAACTACTGCAATAAGGCATTCACATGTAAAACCCGTCTGGAGGATCACCTCCCAAAGCATACTGGTGCCCGCCCATACCAATGTGAGCACTGCAAAACGAGGTTTACACTTAAATGCAACCTTAAGACTCATCTTAGCATTCACACAGGTGATCGTCCATACCGTTGTGACGTTTGTGGCTCTGCCTTTAGAATCAAGGTTCAGCTGGTGAGACACGAACGTATCCACACAGGTGAAAAGCCATATCAGTGTCAACTGTGCCCCATGGCTTTTGTGCAACATTCAGCCCTTGGGAGACATCTGCGATCACACACAGGGGAAAAGCGATACCAGTGTAAAGTGTGCCAAAAGGCATTTATGTACAATCGCAGTTTGAAACACCACATGGAAGTGAATCATGAAAGAGATAGTAGTGAGTAGTGTTCCATGAAACATAGTGGCAATATGTTCCTGCTACCTCAGTGATATTCCAAATTTGTGACATCACCATCATTTTCAGATGTCATTTTAGTTACTCTTCAATTGGTAGAAACATCAGAGCTAGATGTTGGTTCGGTTGCTACCTGTTCTGGTTCCAGTGTTTCCTCAAGTCAGATGAGGGCAAAAATGACATTTCTAAAAATGATGCCAACTCAGAACATGGTCTTTGTTCTATTAATTGCTATTTGCGGGGACATGTTAAGTAGCTAGCTATGACAGCTACATCTTGCTTAACTATATTCATTGGTGTGTTACATTTGTAAGCTTGCTAACTTAGGGACAGACATTTATAAAAGCATCGTTTATTATGTGGTTTCATTTTAGCTATTAGCAAAAACTTGAAAACATTTCGACATTGACAAATCTGATAGGAATTTCTGTTGATATTTTGAGTCTGCCTTCATCAAGAGCTCGGGAAAGTAATTGGGGGTGCTGCCATACTTTTTTGTGCATTATCAGTGCAATATGTCTTTTTACACTGTCAATGAATTGATGAAAAATTTGAACCTGATTCTGAACACAAGAATTCTGCATCATACTATGCCGAATGGCAAATGCTGCTACAAAAACGATTTTTCGCATTTACTAGTGCCACACGCGCATCAAAAAGTGAAGAAATTTGTTTAGGGCAAGACCAGAACTTAAGCTGGCACTTATATTAGCTGTGCACTCTCATTTATAGTGTCAGAGTAAGTAGGGATATGGAAGTGGGTATTGGAACTTTCAGATAGATTGTAAATTGGGTCTGCTGCTCGATCAAAGTTGCTCTGCGCATTTCCATTTGATGTACTGAGCAAATATTAAAAAAAAAAATGTGGAGCTTCCTTCTCTCCAGAACTCATGGCCAGAAATTGCTGCATTTTTTAACAGTAAGCTTACTTGCTTGATATGTGAACCTGCTCTGAATGGGTAGCAATTCTTTTGTTCTGAATACCACGATGTGCCGCGTGCATGGAAACTGCTTGTAGATACCAGGTATAGATGTAATGTTATATCACCTAGCACAACTCTCATTTCTTAGAATGAACCTTCAGGCCCGAGGAATGAAAAGATGATGTCTGAAAGAACAATGCATTTTGTAGAATAATATGTGCTCTAAATAAGGTGAACACAGCAAGAGAGTCAGCAGGACAGAAGCATGATCTGCTTCTATCATGTCACCACTCTTCCTGTGTTACTTTCTTAGTGCATCTATTTTTTCATGGATTGTGAACCAACTAACCCATAGGAAAGTTCTATTACATCCTGTGGAAAGTAGCTCATGCTCTCTCACACTAGTCTCCTTTTTGCACATCCAGTTGTGTTTCTGCAGCGATGGAACTTTTCAGCACTAGCAGCAAACTTCATGCTCAGCATAAGCACGTCAAGCATCATTTGAGGGGTTTCCCAAGGGTTTCTAAACAAAACCTGTCGGGAATTTTGTGAAAGGCATTTTACTGTACTATAATGAGAGAGTTTGGCCTTAGGCATTGTGATCTCTTCTTTTACTATGGTGTCAGTGAAACTCTAAACTTCCTGGTAGCAAGGAGGCAAAGTTTTGCTGGAACTACATTTTTGGATGGGGTCACAATAAGCCAACTTCAACAAAAATGTAGTTTTATCCTGCACAAGTTGAAACATAATTCTCCAAAGTGCCATTTTTTTGTGTTACAAAATCTTAAACTGCTGCTGCAAATTGCAATTTTTTATAGAAATGCTGCTACAATAAGGTTGTAGTCAGTTCCAGCACTCTTCTTCATTGATGTTCTTTCTTGAGGTGTGTTGGAAAAACAAAGGGCAAAGCAGCCCCACCTCAATGTGATAAATCTTGCTTTGCTTTGAAGACTTTGTGTGTGTGTTGCTTTAAAAAGACCTAGGTACGAAAACCACTGCTGAAACGTCTGCGTAGCTATTTCTCAGAAGCTGTCACCTCACTGTACATAAGGCATGTATCATTTGATGGAGTATCATGTGGGTGGTAGTTGTATTTTTTGTGTTTACATATCAGCTTTTTTACCATTTCATTGCAGTCTAGCTTCTTTGGTCAAATGAGATGTTATTATTAAGGCTAGATCTCATTTATATCAGGTTTTCACAACAAAAATGAGCTGCAAGATTTGTTGACACAGAAATGATACTGTAAACTTTCAATTCTCAAGTTGTACATAAGCTGGCCAGATGTGCTGGCAAGAACATTTGCTCGAATGTGTTGAGAAATACTGGCAGGCGTTGCAATATGTGGTTACTGTGCGACACTCTCATCTCAACAGTATTTTATTGCATTTTCCTTTAGGACATTGTTTGGATACGTTTATGTGGTGCTTTTTTCTTTCACTCTTGTTTGTAATAAAATCCAAAATCAATGCTGTGCCTTGGTTACTTTCGCCCTCTAGAAAGCTGTTTACTAACTCCCCACATTTCTTGCATCCACACACATCAAATTGTCCCGTATCCAGAAATACTCTCACTAAGTTCAGTGCCAAGTACTCTGCAATACAAAATTATTTTATGTGATGGCATCAATTGATCAATTATACCACAGCAATGCAGTTTTTTTTGCTTACTTTGGAAACAAATTTGCGCCTTCTCAGCATTTTATGCACCTATTTATATATTTTTGCCTTTTCATTCATCCAACCTGGTGAAGAGTCATGAGCAAGCTTCTCAGTAAATTAACTGAGATAACCTTATATTTTCTACATTTCACGTGTGAACCAGCAAACATGCCTAAGTCCCGTATTCTTTACATCTCAAACCAGTGCCTCCTGTATTTTTACAATGCCAGCCGAATCGCCTGCTACAGTGGGAGCTGCCGGTATACCGCACTTATATATAAGACCTTTTCACGAGCCTCTGCGAAACCGGTTTGACTGGGCTGCGGGGCGGGTTTGAGAGAGATAATCCTTAATTTTTCCTGTGGTAGCAGCACAGCCCAGTATTCAATATGACAGTGCCCACGATCACTTTTCATATGTCTTTAGTCGCGATTGGCTTATCCTTGATTTGGGGGGGGGGGGGGGGGGGGGGCGCCAAGGGACTTCGCAATGTGCCACTCGCTGCACTGACGTTTTGATTTGAGATGGTACTCGGAAATCCAAGCCGCGTGACCTCTTCGAAAATTATGGGCCCGTTTCGTAGTGTTCTTGCATTTCCTGGAACTTCAACAAATGCTCTTTTTTCATCTTGCTCATCCGGACTTTTGGCACTATTTTCGCAGACTTTCTTCCTAATTGAAGATATATTCTTTGTTGAAATACGACGAACGATCACGTTTGGTATTCCACACTCAAACACTTAATTATCGTCAGTCCTTGTCCAAAACGTGACGTACGCACCAAGTCGTCCTTTTACGACTTGGTCGACGGGCATCCCGAGGGGCCGTTGTTGTTGCGACTGTAGGAAGCAGGAAAAGAAAATGCACAGGCCTGCTACTGACCTCCGCTGCCACGTGCGGAAAGAAGAGAAAATAGACAAGAAAGAAAAAGAAGAGGGAGAGAAAGACGCGTCGCAACAGCCATCGTCCACCACCAAAGCGGTGGCGGGTGCAATGACGGCCTACAACAGATAAAAATTTGGTGGCAGGCTAGCCCCCGCCGCAAACGGCGTTGACCTACCAGTCCCAGCCCCATAAGGCCAGGAACAGCCACCCTTCACCCGGTGATGGAGCGGTCATTGTAGTTGACGGGCTCTCGACCTTCCTGGAACGTCTCCACATGAAAGTTTAGCTTGGTTTCATCGCGTCGTCACCGTACGCTTTCCGAAGCATTTCAGATGCCTCTGCCTGCTTTTCACCCAGTTTCATACAAAGCCCGAGTGCATGACTTCCTCCGCAGTCTCTATGTTGCGGCCTCTGATGGCTGCCGCGGATACTGGCCCTCCTCGGCCATCGACTACAGAGGCTACCACCGCACCTTCTCTGCCACTTGCCGCATCAACATAGACTACTTCTTTCACTTCCATGTGCTTGAACCGTCGCTCTAGAGCTTCGGCTCGTTTGGCCCTTCTTTCGACATTAAATCCTGGGTGCATGTTTCTAGGGAAGGAGGGGGGGAGAGAAGGGGGACTACCAAGGCGTTCCTGCTTTCCCTCTGGCCTCCAGAAAATACCACATCTGAATCGCCGGCACATGCAGTGCCACACCGTACAAACATTTATGGAGATTATTTACTCGAAAGATCATAGTATAATGACATTAGTATAGGATGTTGGGGCAATCCGCGTGAACTGTTGAGAAATCTTTGACACAACATTTAAAAATGCATTATGTGGGCTAAGAAATTTGATGTTGCATTGTTTTGTTTATTTAATTAGCAATGCATTTTTCTGATGTCGTTTTACATAATTTCTGTAACGGCTGGAGTTGACGATTTCTTCGACCTGAAACCATGTTGATACCTTGTATATTATTTTTATAAAGGAGCCAAGAATTAACAAAAAAAAACAATAACGGGCGCACTACCAGCGCCGCAAGGTACATGCAAGGTCGGCTTCATCTCAGTAAGTTCAACCAGTAGTATCAAATTGGTTGAGACGTCCTTGGGCCCCGTCACGAATGCATGCAAAGAGAAAAGAATAAGAACAAAAAACATTGAAACCGGTAATTGGAGTACCCGGCGGAGAAAGTTAGTCAGTCTGTTATGAAAGGTCCGAGCTTGAGCTTTGCCATACGCTGCGTTGCTGTGCGCAGCATACAAGCAGACGACACTTGCACTTCGGGGCAACCACTGCCGCGACTGAAGCGCGCTCAGTCTAGCAATGACGTCATGTGACGTAAAGGCACGTGGCAGCAGTGAGGGACCGCCCCTGGTGCAGGATGCTGTGAAATTTGTGTCACCCACCGCGACAGCGCAGGCACTATTTTGTGGTGTTAAAGCTCACTTTAGTGGTGTCCAATCTGAACGAGCCGCAAAGCACACTGGGTAATTCTGACTTCCAGGTTTTTCTGTGAGACGCGAATATGCTGCGCTGTGCTTGAAACTCTGCATCGACAAGTTTAAATTCGATTCTTCACATGTTTTATAAGCATGAAATAAGTCGTAGAAAATGTCATAATGATCTGCACACGTTATGACCCTATTTAACGTTTCGTATTTGAAGAAATTGGGTGAAAAATCGTCGTCTGTTCGCGCTGAAGTTTGCATGCATCATTCATTTGGTCAAAGTTCGTTTTTCGTTGATGTTATCATGCAGTCGCTACATATATCTAAAACATACTAGAGCAAGCATTTTTTAGAGGTATTTCGCTAGCAGAAATCCGTTAGACTGCCGGCAGCCGCAGTTTAGCAATACCTAGGAGCTGACTGTTGCGCAAGTTGTAGCTGTGATGGCTAGAGCTGAAAGCATGCAAATACCAGGTGGGCATTGTGCACTTTTTTTGCAGCCTTTACAAAGCTTTATCGGTTTATGCTGCACTGCCTGAGATAGTCAGAGCAGCTATAGGGTTTCTTGACTTGCGGTGTACTGCAGCTATCTGCAAGCATGGCCAGTACACCGCATTTTAGTTGCTCAGCTAAATTTGTGTCATGTGATTCTAACAGTGCGTTGTGCTATTCCTCCACAAGACCTAGATTTACTTACCAGTGCTTCGAAACCATAGAAGTGCGCACAATCTTCGCTATTTTAAGCTACATGCTCTTGACAGCTCAACTGATTTTGTTTACATATGTGCTTTTTTAAAAAAATGAAAACTGTAGGAAGTAGAATGCCAAAGAACTGTATCATGGTTAACATCATACTGTCAGTCAATGAAAACATTAGAAGGATCACGAAATAAATAAAAATCTCTCTCAAGCATTTGATTTTTACTTCAGTTGTATTACGAAAATGCAACTGCATGACGTACGAGTTGCATTTTTAGCACTGCTGTATTCATTTTGCATGCATCGTACCCCAAACTGTATGCAGCCAAGACTGTAAAGTCAAAAACGTCTACTAAGGCTCGTTGAGGGCCTGGGTCGGCTAGTAACGTAGCGAGTATAGCTATTCTGGCAGTCTGAGAGACATATATCCACTTGCCGAGGCTGCACGCATGCGAGAAAACCCCACTCATGAACAAAATTAACCAAGCATAGTGTGTGGGACATTTTATGCCATTCACATACAACTGTGGAAGCTCTCTATGCTTGAAATTCTCATGCTTGATTCCCCAATACTGATTTCTGCATGTCGGCCAAAAAAGAGAACTACTAAAACAAAAGCTTTGCTTAAATGGCATCTCTTGAAACCTCCAGGAACTTCAGAATCAGAATGTGAAACCATTATTTCTTCCAATAAAAGCTGGGAACAGCCTGTAGTTATTCTGCTGTTGTGTACAAATTTATGCTTGGGGTTTGGTTGGAGAGAAAAAAACTAGATTGTGTACATTCGGATGCTTCTAGTAGGCGCACAGGCTGTTAATGCATACTTACTGAAATGTGGGAATGCATACGCCATGCGCAGCGCCTATAGGGGCGCCACTGAAAGCCGCGTAGCGGCGGCCGTCGGAACCTGAGGCGGGCCGCATGCGGCAAGCGGGGCCGTGGTGCGCGCGTGCGATCAGCCGTTTGTGCGCGTCTCGCGGGCTCTTCCGCAGTGACAGGATCGCACTGTATAATAGTGGACATGTGTTCGATATCACGGCCGTCTGGGACTACATCGCCTCCATATGCATGAAGTGTCTGCTGAAGACGAGCGTCAACAAGGTTGCGTAAGAAGTGGAGCTCATTTTGAGTTCCCAGCTTTCACAACATCGCCACGCCGATTCGTTCATTCCTTGACCTATGAAACAATGTTCTTTCTTTGCTAAATGATACACGTTTGCTTCGTTTACATGCAATATATCGCTACAGTAAACTAGGCAGCATCGTCGAAACTGCGATCGGTTTTCGTACCGGTGCGACCGCAGGAAAAGCCAGCGAGCTTGCAAACCAGCATTCTGAGCATCAGAAAAATAGCGCATATTGGGCTCCTGTAGCAAGAGTTCAGATTTTTCATGCTTGTGCTTTATCATGGCCTGTACAGCATGGATTTCACGTCCGTTGGCAAATAGGCAGAGAGGGTAGATACTTTCATGGGGAGTGAGATATCAGCAGAGGAATTATCTGAAAAGCTGCATCACAGGTTAGTCAAGGGCATATTAGAGTTCAATTTTATATCCTATTTATTATTGTAGTATCATCTTTATTTCATTCGTATTACCCTCGCGTCAAACTGCAGAATTGCAGTGCGCTTTATAACCAGTTCTAGAGCCCTTAGTCTGGATAGCAAGGGCAGCGACATGTTATGTTTTCGTAATCATGCCAGACAGGTGCAATGACAAGCAGAAAACACTGAAAACATAGTTATCACTCAGCCCTGCCACACGGAAAATTTAACGCCATTTCCATCAAATGACATTCGTTCAAAATGATATTTGTTTGCTACTATATACACGAGAAAATATAATGACATCTGATGAAAATGATATTAGGTACTGAATGAGTTTGCTCATCCGAATGCGATCAACGAGGAAATATGTTAATCTCTACAAACGAGACTCGGTGAGAAGATACACCCAAAATAAATTACAAAAGTGCCACCTGCATTAAATACTAATGTGCTCCTAAAATTTTGCAGCTAGTCATCTATGTGAAATATGCCACATAGCATCGTAAAAAGGAACTGGCACCCATAGCTGCCAGCCAACCCGTAGCCACCGCACTCGGCGCGGGCGGAACAGGTCGCTTCTGCTGCCGCGGTTTGTCGGCGCCAAGTCGCCGACACGACGGATTTCTTTCGCCACCTTCAGAAAAGCATGCTCTGTTGATCTTAAATAATACGCGCTTAATTTGATGAAGGAATCTAAAAAAAAAAAATATCTTTACTGAGGATCGCTGTTATGTAACGAGGTTTTGGAAGAAGTGATAACAGCAATAAAAGCAAATTTCTGCTCACATTAGCAGTGCCGCTGGTGTGATGCAGCTCATCCGATTTCGTTCTCTAGCTCCGCTGCCAAGACGTCGCCGAAGTTACACCTTCCGTTTGCTGTAAGACAATTGAGTTGATACTAAGGCAGTTTTATGAATATGAAATTTACTATTTCCAAAGCGCTTTCAGCTACGACATTGATGCGAAACCGTTTAGGCGTTTAGGCCTGGCGTCGACTAGGGCCCAGCACACGGCCAGAGCGCCGTCGTCGGCCGCTTTCGCGGGCCGCGTCGTTGCGGTAAGCTCGCGGTATCTGATGTGGCAAGCGTTACGAATTTGCCGTATACTTTCTTGATGTGAAACTCCCTATACCTCCCAGCGGCCACGAATTGCAGACGCTAGCGCCAAACTCCCCATTATAGGATTATGGGCCTGGTGCGCTGCAGCTTTGGCCGAACATGTGGCGCCGTCTGGGAGGCGCCGCTGTAAAAGGCGGCTGTCTGGATCCGCAACCGGGGGTAGCGCCGACGCTGTGTTCCGATTTCTTTTTGGTTCCCCGTAAAAATAAAAAATAAACAGCGACTAAAACAAGGGCCTGTACTTAGTCATTTCGAATCTCATATCGCACCCATTGCTTTTCGTTCCGGCTGCGCATTTCCCACTTTTTTTTTTTTTTTGTACAGTACTTGACGCTAGGTTTCTTTCAAGCATGCACGAGCGATCGCTTGTTTGTATCGAGCGCGCAACACGCGAAAAATACACACAAAAAGACGGGTCTTTTTTTTTTTTTTTTACTTCTGGACCCAATTCGAGCTCTAAAAGTTGTAACTACTAAAAGTTGTTGTAACCAGCGCTGGCAGGTCTTCGGACACAGCCTGTGTTGTAGAGAGCGCGGAGCCTTCCTGCCCAACGGGAGCTTTTTCTTTTTTTTTTTTTCTATCGACTTCCTAATGATAGTTTCCAGCTGTTCTCGGTGCTCGCTTTTGGGAAGCCTAGCCTGACGTAAAAGACGTAGAAGCACGACATGGAGAGCGAAGCACATTGCAGGAGTGCGCGCTTGCTGACTTCACACACGTTCATGGCTACCCGCAAAGAGAAAACGTCCTTTTAAACTAACAGCTCGATCTGCTGTTGTGTTTATGGGTGTCGTAATAGGTATAAAAAAAACCGTCGGGAGGCAATCGAAAATCAAGTTGTTGTTTTTTTTTTGCGGTTTCCTTGGAAATCATACGAGAGCGATGTGTCGCATCGTTAACAGTGGCACCCGGCCTTGCAGATGCAACTGGCACCCGTCATATTGAGTGGGTTTGCCAACAACTACATACGAAAAAAATTAATTACATATGTGGTGAAAAGACGCCGAAAGGGCCGAATAAAACTTACCTCCAAGCTGACTTCGTAGAAGGCGGTTTTCATTTCGTTAGCGCATTTTCTGAAGATATCCGAGGGCCCTTCTGCACTGTGAAGTTCCCCGCGCACTCCACGCACGTGCTGGCTTCGTACAGTTTCTGACCGCGCACCAAGCAGTTATTCTTAAATCAAGTCTCAACATTCCCGATCACGCGAAATCTCCCGAACAGCACGCGCTGTGGAGCTTGCTCAGCTATGGCTGTTTTTCCGCGCACTGAACCGTCACCACTTATTTCGACGCATCGAGTAGAAAATAAAAACTACGGTGGAACTGCCGAGCGCCGAAAAAGCACGTGCACGCAAGGCTCGACGCCTTAGGGTACATCTCCATATACAGCCTGCTCGTCCCGTTGATTTTTTTTTTTTTTTTTTTTTAAGAGCCTTTCTATTGACCAACGGAGCCCAGCTCTCGGCTGTCGCTTCTGGGGGGTCTAGCATGCCGCTTCCACATACACTGCCACCGAGGGGAAAAGCCAGTGCTGCGCATTGCACACTGGCTTAGTTTTTGTTTTATTTATGTCTTTACTTTCAAAGTGCCATATTGTTCGGGTTCCGAATTCCTACTTCAAAGGAAAAAAAAAAAAAAAACGTAGAGCCGCCAGCAGAAGCGCTCGCGCGCCGACGATGCGCTGCGCCCAAAGCGCCGGCGGCCGTCTCCCAGACGGCATGAATGGGTAGCGGCTTTCTTCGCTTTGTTTTTGGTTTATTTTTCAACACGCACACATGGTACATGTGTCTGTTATGTACGCGTGTGACACGAGGCAGGAAATGACCGACAAAAGTTTTCTTCTTACAAGGTTTCTGCCGAGAAGAGTAGACTTCGCGTTCACTCCGCCGCCTCTCTTCGACGAGCAGACATACCACATATGGGTGCGCCGGCGGGAGGTGGCGCTACTTGTTCCGGAGCAGTGGCGCCTCCATACCAGCGCACTAGGCCCATAGCGGGAGGGGGCGCGTAAAAAATGGACTTGACGGGGGAGGCCGTATAGCGGACTGGTCCAAAAAAACGGTGCGCTGAAGGGGGTGTCGGTAGGTTGCTTCAAACAGCGCGGGTCGCGCCCGCGCCCGGAAAAACGCTCTGCCCGTGGATTTTCTACCGCATCATCGTTCTGCCGCGGCGCGACCGGCTCGCGGCAGGAACAGTGTGATGGAAAGAAAAACCGCAAGCATAGCGCTCTCAAGGGCGCAGGCGCTCGCGAGCAAGCGTACCCGACCGCAACAAAAAATAGCACAGAGAACAGCAGATATTTTCTCCTTTTTATTAACTGCACGTGAAACAGAAAATGAAAAGCTGCGACAAGGCATCCCTCACATACACGCACTTTACATAGCTAACAGTTTACAGTAGTGTTATGTGTTCTGCGCTAACATTGTAATCTTGCATGCTTGCTTTATCACTACAAAAAAATCCAGTTTGCCGGCACTGCTTTTGTCAGCATGTGTACAGTTGATATGAAATTAAATAAATGATGCACATATTCATTCTACGCATTCCATACCATTAAAGCAATGTAGAAACATGAGCAAATATCTGCGTTCTAGTTACCTAGTGGTTAGTATTTGATGCAAGTAATCACTTGTCACTGTGCTATACATAACCAAAATGCATGATTAAAAATTTACACTACCCTTCCTGGAAGAACCGTCTTCTTCGAAACGTACGTCTCTCCACAGTACATGAAGGTAACAAGTTCAACAACACGAAACACAGCGGATATCGCCGACTGTAATGGCCAGCACAATCAGCAGACGAGATGGGTCCACGGAACTGGAGGTGCACGCAGACAAGTCTCTCGTCTCACGAAGGGGCGAAGAGCCAGCAGGAATGAGATGCACAGAGTAAAAGAACCGCGATGAAAAATCGCGACTTTGGCCGATAAGCCAACACGCAGAGAATTCACAGCGCTAGTCTACGCAGACGACCGACGCAGACGACGGTTCTAATTCAAAACGAGCGGAGTCTTAACGGTTGCAGCGGTTCACGCGAGGACGAAGCAAGCCACGCCGGATGGATGGATGGATGGAATATAGGAGCGTCCCCTTTGAAACGGGGTGGTAGCAGTAGCTATCATGGCTCATTTGTTTTCCCCTATATCTTAATTGTTTCAGATTGGTCAACTATACCATCATTCTATTTATTGAATTTTTGTTTCTACATTAATAACATTATGTCAATTTTCTGCTTTTAGGCCACCAATCTTCAGTCGTTTTTTGCTAGTTTCCACCGCCGGTTTATTCACCCGGCCACTGTTATCTCTAACGAAAGGTACGTCCGACGTATCCATTCGATTCTCGTAAAGATACGGCGGACGTCGATATACAGGCTCATGGCTATATGCACGTCGAACGCAGCCACATTCCGCTTGCTACGCGTGAATTATGATATCAGCTAGCCGCGACTCTCGATGAGGTGCTACGAAGAGTGCATCCGTTATAACATAAATCACGGTCTTCACTTAGGGTTGTGTACGGCAAGCATCGCTGCCACGCATATAGCTGCAGGCGATGCTACGTACTGCACCAGCTCCACCAACTGGCATCGAGATACGCACATTCACGAGCAGCTTTCGCTTCGCACTAAACTATCACCTCGATCTGCCCGTAATGCGAGCGAGCTATTCCTAGCATTTACGCTGTCTTAGGTCCTGCATCGACCTCCGAAGATCTAGCGCCGGCACAACACACACACACCTCGCCGTGCAGAACATTCGGCAGTCCAAAGTATGTATGTGAATGGCATGCTCGTTCCTCACATGCAGACCGAGGAAACAGGATGTTTCTAGCTAAATTCTTCGTTTAAATTCTACCTCAGAGCCGTGGCAGAAGACATGCCGAATCTACTAGAGGCCTGCGCTGCTACTGCGGCGAGCTGCACATCGACTTGTCGAGGCGAAGACCTACTGCGCCGCACCGCAAGAGTGCACAACCGGAAAGCCGGAAGCGCGAATGATCCGAATTCCCTGTGAACAGCAATGTTCTTTGGTATTTAGGGGAAGACTAGACTAAAGCGCTTAGCCTGCAACTTTTTCTTGTCGTTGAATTTTGCGTACATGTAGTTTAAACCACCGCATGCTCGAGGTTAGCGTGACCCGACTGAACGGCCGCGCAGCTTTGAAACGATCGGGGTCGATATGCCAAGGTATATGTACTATGCATGCATCGCCGGACTTAGGTACGCGGTAGAAAATGTGCGCTGCACATTTTGTTGCAGAAGCTGACTCTTGGAATTTTGCAGAGTGTGCCATGCAAGTGATCGTTGCTACAACCACACATCCATGTTCCAACGGCTGGCCTACCCCGAGGCGCATAAATGTTCAACCGTGGACGTATCAATGATCGAAGAGAGGACAGATTTTCACAATATTGGGCACGAAATCGATAGCTACCAGTGCTCAGTGTAAGAGAAATTCTGCCTTGGTCATGCGCAATTCAGTGTTTCAGGTGTGGTCAGTAGCTATAATGTTTGAACAGTTCGCCTGTCAAGTCAGCGGCGCCAGCGATGGACCGGCGGAGCGATTTTCCACGCTACACCGCTGTCTTGCTAAAAAGCCTACCTAGGCGGCGTTTAACATTCAGCTGCTTTTTGTGGGCCCCGTAATTGAAAGCAACGCCTTCAGAAACGCGTTAAATGTTCAAAAATGTATTCTCTTTAACAGTTTCACTCCAGGCTGTCAAAGCAGGTGGACGTTGATAAAACGTTTGAGCACTCCAGTCTTTAGAAATCTGTAAAATCGCCTTCAGTTTGTAAAATTATTGGAATAGGTCACTTTTCGATCGCTGGGACATAGACCCTCATGACAGCGCTGTCACGTGAAAAAGGACCACACCAGACCGAAAGCTTGTCTCATATAACATAGCTAACCAAGGTATACCTTACAGCATTGTGTTGATTTTTATGGTGCATAAGCGACTAATGCTGCCATGCACCAAGAACAAGGTTTAATGTACTTATTTTGTGTGCAATGACTAAAATGTTCTTTAGGATGTAGCTTGTTTAGGAGCATTTTAGGAAACCAAAAATGCAGGAAATTTGCACGTCTCTCCTAGGATCATGCTGGGATGGAAAGGGATCTGTTGCAAAATTGTACAAAATGTTTCCTCTCATTTTCTCGACTCTGGCGCACGTGTAAGATATGGTTTATTGTTAGTTCATCTCCACACTCCTTGCATATTGGTTTGTCCTCTTTCATAAGTATGAAACTGTGTGTGAGGTGTGGGTATGTGTTTTGTGAAGATGACCTAAAATGGCCTTCATGTTGCGTTTTTGATTACTGCATGATTTCCATTCCTTAATGACAGGTTTGACAAGTATAGTTTCTAGTTTATTTCAATGTTTCAAAAATCCTGCCATTTCCCTCTCACTTTTCTTTGTACAAGCTTCTTGGTATCTTCATGCAGCATATTCACCCTCTGTAATTTAGCATTGCATCAAGGTAACCTGTTTATTTCTTTTCATCACCTTTCAAGACAACTGTCCCGATTTCATAAAGTGTAGGGTTTCTGACGACAGGAACTCCTTGGAAGTCATAGAAATAAATGAGATCCACAATCATGAGCTATCTAGGGTATGCATATACATGTCCATCGCTCAGTGGAATGGTGTCAGTACGCTGTTAGAACAGGTCTTGTGGTAACAACAACCATTGTCTGAGGTGGTCCTTTAATGGGCATTGAAATGCTATGTAACTACAGGTACTGATAGAACTCTTGATCATGTTATGTGATGATGCGATCCTTGCATGCATATAGGTATACATTTCAGAATCTGCAGTGCACCACTTGACCATTTGCCACCAGTTTGTGTGAAAATGTATTTTTCATGCATGTTGACCAGTATTTAACAGATGACCCCTGTGTACGAGCCAAAAGTGCCACGAGCCAAATGTCATGAGGCCACTCGACATGGCAGGAGCTGTTAAGTCAAGCTTACAAAGTTATAGTTGAAATATGTTCTGGGAGGTTTCAGCTCCAATTAAGAAAGGTTGAGGCTTACAGAGGTATATGCCAGGTTGTCTATCACCTAACAGGGCAGCCTACGACCGTATGCTAATGAGTATATCTGAGATAACAGAGACATGAATTAAGGAATTAGTAATTATGTTTGTAGCAAAGGGCATGTAAATTAACGGGAATCCACAGTGGGATCTCCAGACAAGAACCATTAACGCTGGCACACCATACCCTTACAGGTAGAGATTAGGAGTCTCCCTAATTTTTTTTCTGCTCAAAGCTTGTCATTTCCTCCGTTCTTCCAGATGAGGAAGATGTGAAAATGATAGCATCGAAAATTCCAGAGACCATCGTTAACAAGGATGCTGATCCCAACAGCGTAAAAAGGAAAAGCAGATGGGGCTTGTGGTTTTGTGATAAGTGCAGTGTAGTAGCATAGATGCAACCTTACCCATTATTAATTAGAGTGGAGTAAGTGCATTGTTTTGTTTTTGTAAGATGTTCATGGTTTCCATGCAAACATTATGAGAAATTTTTTCCTGAAGAATGTTTGCTGAAATGTGAATATAATGTGCAATAAAACTAGTGTTTTCTTGCTATTTACTTTTCCTTGTATACATTAGTTCTGTGAAGAAAACCACCGGCTAGAAGGAAATGTAATGGCATGCATTTTGATACTTGGCCCCGTTGTGTTGACTCAGTAGTTAGAGTGCTTGGCTGCTGAACCGAAAGGTGCAGATTTGGTTCCAGCCACAGCAGGGGCATTTCAATAGAGGCGAAACAATAGGTCGTCATGCATCGTGCAGTGTCAGTGCATGTAAAAGAACCCCAGGTGGTCGAAATTATGCCGGAGCCCTCAACTATTATGTTCCTCATAGTCATAGTTATTTTGGGATGCTAAGCCAGATATTATATATCACATCATACTCTGAGTAAGATGCTATTCATGGTCAGTTAAACATACACTAAATGACCAATTTTTTTCTGCATGGTACAGCAGCTCTTGTACAATTTTACTTTAGCCTTCATGAAGAATATCACACTGGCTCCACGTGGCCTTCTGTCGACTCTTGATATGCATCACAATCCCACACCCGAGTATGTATTTGTCTAAGGGCACCTATGCATGCAAGGAGGGGACCGTTACTTTCCATTTGTCAGAACTGAAATGCACGATCCACATCATTTCTGTAATTCAACTGCCTGCTATTTGAACTGTCCAGCATTGATGCAAGTTTCAAAGAACTGCAATTAGCAAATTAATCCAAGCAGAAAACCATGCCAAGAACTGCTTCGGTTTCATCTTTAACAACTGTTCGAGAACTAAAATTAGCCAAATGTTGCAAAACATAGATGAGAGGTTACAAAATCTAAAGAACAATGCAGCCTACCTGTGGCATGTAGGGTTTCACATCCTGAAGTGACATATGTAGCTATGAAAAATACCGTAGTGGAGAGCTCCAGACTAATTTGACTGCCCGGGCTTTGTACTTTGCGTTGATATCTTGCAGGAAACAGAAACATTTGCATTTCACCTGCACCAAAGTGCGACTGCCATCACTGGTATTAAACATCACGACCTTGGGGCAAGTAGCCGAACGTGCCACTAAGATGTCGCAGCGTCTACGTGCATGCTATACACGTCAACCTTTCTAGCATTAAAGCTGTCACATGCATGGCAGATATTCATGTTCAGCTTTGGACTGACAAGTTTAAAAGTGTACTATTTGTGTTTGTCTAGCATGAAAAACAAAGGAAACTAAGGAAAAACGAAAAAAAAAATGAACATATGTTGAAAAAGCACTAGTCATTAACACATAAAGCATATTCGTTCCTTTATTATGATAAAGTGGCCTTCAACAATAGTACAAAGCCTGAACATTTAGGAAGGTGCTGTGCCAGGCAGCTATTTTACAGAATCCTGAACCATTTCACCTGTAGTAATGCGCATCCCGACGGTGTGGGCTGGGCACTTATTTTTCGGTCCACTCCAACATGCGAAAACTGCATCATGTGCATTTCCATTTTCCGAGTTTTGAGCTCTGTAGTGCAGGCTAACAAATTGTCGATGACTTATTTTCGTCTGATTGTTGCACAGCGCGTGTAAATAAATTACCACTGCACCTAATAAACACTGACATGCACGTGCAACATCGCCGATCATAAACGGACACACTGATGTCCGTCCGGACAGCGGCGCACTCATCACAGCACTCTTCGTAGTCTCACACAGCATTCTAGTAGGACGTAATCCGTACATCACAGCATCTCACGGTAAGCACAAACCACACCTCCAACAAACACGAATGACGCGATGCTTGGGCTAGAGACACGCCGGCGGCACCCATCTTTTTCAGCGCCGCTTGTATATGTACTACGTAGAACTTGCAGCACCAAACCTTAATGCGAGCAGAAAGCGATGCGTTACGTGACGCATCTCATCACAGATGGAAGTGACGAAACATTGAAGAATCAAAACTACATAACTACATAACGACCGTCGTAGACGTTAATCCACATGATAACGAGGACCAAATGAGCGGGCGTGCAGGCCGCGAGCGTCAACACCGCGATTACATGCGCTTGCGCTCTGGTCGTGCTTGCCACCCTGCCGTGGTCCAACTCACGTAAACCTATCATCATGCCATCACGTAGTATATCACCCATTCTAGGCACTATTCTTGCCGCTGTACTATTCTTTGTAATTTCACATTTCACGCATGCAGTATGTAGTATATGTAGTACATACTTCTTGCACCTCGCACGTACACCTCATACCAACTTCGATTTGGCTACATATGGCTACCATGTTGTTGCTACCAACGTTACTAGTTGCTACCACATCTGGGGATCTCGAATCCGTCCGGCTTTCCCGACGGATCCCAAGGCCCATATCGGAGAAAAATGCGTTGGGTCCGTCGGAAGAACCCTACCGATCGGGTCCGTCCGCCGTACCTCTGAAAAATATTTCCCGGATCCGTCCGTCGTATCCCGAAGAAAAACGCACCGGGTCCGTCGGACGTATACCTTTAGCCACAGCCTATCTCTAAAGCCCAGAGCTTCAGTAACAGTGATTGCGCCTGCACCAACTTCCGGATGGATACCATTACATTCGAGTATAATATGGTCAATTGTTTCACTGGAGTTTCCACATACAGCACATGCGTCATCTCCGTTGTTAAATTTCTTTTTGTAGCTGCGTGTTCTAAGGCACCCTGATCTAGCTTCAAAAAGTAGGGCACTGCCTCTTGAGTTATCAAAGAAATCTTCCTTCCTGATCTGCATTTTCCACTTTCGGTATAATTCCACACTCTGTTTCTTTTCCATCGAATTTATCCAATTTTTACCTTCTGTGTTTTTTACCTGTTGCTTAATGCTCTTTATTTCTCCGTCCTTGTTACTAGCATACTTACTAGTTAGTTTCCTAGTTCTTTTCCTCCATTGTGAGTCAACGCGTTTTAGGTACAGGTATTTAAATACTTTAGCTGCCCATCTGTTAGTGCCCAATTTCCTCAGGCGTTCCTCATATAATATTTTACTCTGAGCTTCCCGTACTTCGAAAGATGTCCAGCCCATATCTCCCTGTACCGCCTCATTTGTAGTTTTGCCGTGGGCACCTAGTGCTAATCGTCCAACGGATCTCTGATTTGTTTCTAATGTCGACTGTACCTCTGATTTTAGGCACAAAACCGCATTTCCGAAAGTAAGTCCGGGCACCATAATTCCTTTCCAAATACCGCTCAAAACCTCATACCTATTGTATCCCCACAATGCCTTATGCTTCATTATCCCGACATTCCTTCGTCCTTCGGACTTAAGTGATTGCTCATGCTTTCCAATGTATGCCAATCCTTCGTTTACCCCCAGATATTTATATTCTGCTACTCTAGGTATTTCATGGCCTTGTATTTTAAGACCGTGATCAGTTGAGCCGTTGAAAATCATCAGACCCGACTTAACGGCGCTGAAACTGAAGCCTAGAGCGTCCCCTTCGTCTCCGCAATACTTAACTAGAGTTTGCAATTCTTCCAGACTCTCAGCTAGCAGCACAATATCGTCTGCATACATCAAATCGGGGAGGCGCTGCTCTACCGCCTTTCCACCTAATCTATATGACAGGTTAAAACCTAGGTTACTGTCTTGTATCCTCCGTTCCAGGTTTATTATATAAAGCATGAACAGCACCGGTGATAGAGGACAGCCTTGTCTTAATCCTTTGCATACTCTGACATCCTCCGTACTTCTTATCCCTTCCCACGTAATTTCTACTTTGTTATCCCGGTATATTTCCTGTAGGAACTCTATTATCTCATAACCGATACCTTCTTCTTTTAATATGTTCCACAGGAGTTCTCTGCTTACGTTGTCGTACGCCCCGTTTATGTCCAGGAAGGCCAAATACAAAGGTCTATTTTCCACTCTAGATATTTCGATGCATTGGGTAAGCACGAACAGGCTATCATCTAAGCGCCTACCATTTCTAAAGCCGTTCTGAAGTTCTCCGAGTATCTTGTTACTTTCAACCCATGCTTGCACCTTTAATTTCACCGCCTGCATGGCTAACCTGTACATAACAGATGTTATGGTAATCGGCCTGTAGGATTTTATGTGCATCCTGTCTCCTTTCCACGCATGTATGGCCACGCAGCGCAGTCAGCGGCGCCGTCAGTGCGAGGGGAAAATTTAGGCGCGAGGGAGAAGTCCTCCTCCCAGCTTTTTCTTTCCTCCTTTCGCCCCCGCTTGGGAGAATTAGACGGGACCGAAGTGCCCCTGACTTTCCGCGGCATTCCCCTGACGATCAGGGGAAAACGTACGGGAGTCAACGGGGCTGTAGTATGCTTTGGCGTAGGGAGATACTCGAAGGTTCTATAAAAGCGCCGTTGGACAGTACACTAGATACTGCCTATTTTACGTATTGCTCTTGACACTCGCTTTAGTGCGCAAAGTGTAGGTTATTGAAACTCGTACGCGTATCGCAGTCAAGCGCAGACTTGCGCACCTTTCGTGCCCTTTCGTAAACAAACGCCGCCGACACTGCCGCTAACTTCGTAATTGGTAGTCCTAATCAACAAGTTGTTTACAAGGGAAGCAAGATATGAATGTCAATTGAAAGGCGGCTTTCGTTTACAGCGCAATCATCTTAGCAACATATATTGAAGGCGCACCAACATTTGCATATCAATCGCAGTTACCATAATTTGGAAATGGCATTAGCTTTGGTCGTGTAGCAGCGCGTCGAAAAAATGACATTAACCTGAACAAATGTCACTCGGAGTCTGCTTGCTTTCTGCGTCGAACGCCGCGATTCACGGCCGCCGTCGTTGTCGTGAAGCATATACTAACTGGATACTTATACAAACGTGTTCCTGGCAAGGTTTTATGTGTGTTCGAAAAACCAACTGCGCAGAAATTCTTCCCGAACATTGCTAAATGTTGACAGCGGCGTTATATCCGTTAAACCGCGACCAAAGACGAAAACACGACGCGGCGCGCATAGACGCTGACATGAACAGCGCCCAACCGAGCCCGCCTACGCTTTGCGGCTTTGGCAACAGGCGGCGTTGTCGGCGTTTTGCGCATCGCGTATAACTTCTGCACTATATGCAATGTGTTCAAGGTAAGGGAGTCAAGTACGAAAAGCCGGGCATGAAGTCTGGTTCTTCGTAATGAAAACATCAATTGAAAGCAAGGCATCAACGCTTAGCACAGCTTTGCTACGGGCACTAAGAGAAACAGTCACGCACAAGAAAATAGCCAAAGATAAAAGTGACTATCTTTATTATACAGCCATGAAAGAGCAAATATTCTTGGAAATGGGAAACCGTTCTCTTACTATAATTACCCCTCATATTACTTTCTCCAGCAGAACTTTTGCAGCACATTTTTTACAGCATGTGATTAATCGACCTCCAAGCAAGGCTCAGAGTGAGGAATAGTAAATTGTGACAAAATGCCTAGTACAGGCTGTAGAAATGAGCTTCAATAGACCTGTTGGCGAGTAATAGCAAGCTGTAAGAAAATGCATAGTACAGGGCACAGAAATCTTGCCTCGGCAAGATTCATGCTTCTTATCCTTAGAGACATAAAAGCTGCTAGCTAGGCCAGCCTCTGTCTACCTTGCAGAATTTTGCACTTGTTGAGATTGCCAATGACCACCAGTGCCTTGTTTTCCATCTGAAGGCCACACTGCGAATGAAAATAACACACAAACTTCATGTATGCAACACCTTGCATTGCATCACAAGTAGCTTATGTAGATATTCATTTCATTTTCGCATGTACGTTTAGCAGCACCTAGGCCAGTATAAAACTACTTTGCTGAACAGCAAAATTTGGTTTTATATACCATGTATCTGAGCTGTCAGCTTTTTGATGTGCCATACAATGAAAGATGAAAAATAGCTGGATAATGTTAGTGCTGTCCTGAAGTGAAGATTTTTATGACCGACCCAGAGCATATACAACTAGTGTTAATTTTTAACCCTGTAACAGTCTTTAACTGCTTCTCTTTTCTACACAGAGCAAGAATAAACACCACAGCACCATGGTAGGTCTGCACACAAACAGGAAACTATCCATCTTGCTCGTATTTCTCCGTAATTTTGTGCGTGCTCACGCTGATTGCTTCGCTAGTGAAATCATGTTTCATTGTCTGGAGTTAAATCAGCAAATCATTGCTTGCACAACAATGTGTAAATCTTGCAATTGCTAACGGTGACACGCTGGCCTAGTCAGGCAACGAGACCAACCATCGACAGCTGATTGGTAAGCACTGGCCGTGGTTGTAGAAACTTGCATTTAGCAGAAACGGCCGGGGAGAAAATTGCTCAGTACTTACATCATATCACGCTGAACTGACGGAGGCCAAACAACACAATTTGCGAACTTTTTTGAAGATGTGGGACGACCGCTCGCTGCTACCGTCATGCGAAAACAGTTGTACGTAGCTAAAGTCGCCCGAGCGATAACTTGGTGCTCCTGAACGAGAGAAAACATCCTACTTCCCAAGCTTTCTTAGCTTTCACAGCGCTATCCAACACTTGCCATTGACAAAATACTCGAAACAAAGCCTCGTGTTCCACGTCTGCAACTCGCCGTCGTCGGTCAGCCAGCGGATCGCAACGGCCAACTGTTTTCGCCGTTCACAACTCGACGGCACTTGGAACATCTTGTATCGCGTTCCAGTAGAGTTGCCGTAGTTGGAAGTCGAGCACAACACCACATTCCAAGCAAATCGGGCGAAAATATAAAGAGAATAAAGGTCGAAACCGCACGCCTGCAATTAATGCCAGCAGAAACCAAACGACAAATAAAACGACTCGGAAGTCAGAATTCACGCGACGAAGCCTGGGCGTGACGCAATGTTCGCCTTTCCTACAGTGAACTAGATCTAGTCACGACTGCTCGATGGAAGCGCAGTGGGTGCGGCCTGCTGCGTCGCGCCGCCGTCAATGGGCAAGCGCGTCCTTGGGGAGTTGACAGTTGCGCCCGCTATTTCTGCTGAGGGCGTCACTGTTCGGGGACACGTAGGGTGCCTCGATGCACGGCCAGTCTCGAGGGAGAGCGCGCGCGCTCTCCCTCGAGACCGGCTGTGCGTAAAGCCGTGCGCGATGTCAGCGCCGCCGTCCGCCGCCATATTGAAGCACACGGGATCCGCTGCGCTAGCATGCGTAATGGCGCCGTTCTTGATTTCGCCGCTTCAGAGTGCTCTGAGTTGAATTGTCTTTTTCATCAGTATCGCAATGCGTGGAATTTCAATCTCAATAGCCATTTTATACATCGGATTGTCGAATACGTAATTGTACGACTTAATTTTACGGCCTCAAGTGGCCGAGCTTGTGCGGCTGTGGGACTGGAAAACCTGTTAATATTTAACAGATCCTTTCGCCAGCATGTTCTGCTGCCCTGTGCGGGCTGAAGAAATCATCTTATTATTTTCCACACGGCCTTTTTTTCTTTTTATCCGTGGTTTTATTGACAGCCGCGCGTCAGCCGTTCGCGCCCCGCGGTTGGATTTGTTTTCTTTGCGCGGGCTGTTTCTCCTTTTTGAGATCGCAGAAACTGATGTCGGTCTCTTTCTAATCTTTCGAAGGGAAATGTGAGCTGTTTGGCCGTATTTTGCTTACAAGCAGCAATTACATCTGTTTACAGAGCAATTACATCTGTTTACAGGCAGACGCTGGTATATACTAATGATGCGAGGAATAAAATACAGTCAACAATCCACTCACTCGCGCCCGCCCCTTCGTCAGTGCGGCCGTGCACGGTCGAATGAAGCTTCGGGTACACTTCACCATTTTTTGCCCCCAAGTTTTGAACAAAAATATGATGGTGTACAAAAATATGTGGCTCGGTGTTGCATTCACCAAAAAATACGCTTATGTGATGAGAATGGCGGATAGCTGTGAAAGATGCGGCTGCGAAGAAACCACACAGCATCTCCTTTGCGAGTGCCCTGCTTTTTCAAGCGAAAGATATGCGCTGCGTTCGGCTCTGGACCATCTTCACAGCCGTCCTTTCACAGAGGAGAAAATCCTCGGCCCATGGCCACAGAAGGCGTCTAACGGCAAAGCCTTCAAAGCACTTATGTGTTTTATGAGAGACACAAACTTGATTGAGAAACTGTGACTGTGCTCCTCGCCGCCTTACCTTTCCTATCATTCTATTCTATCTTTCTCCTTTAAACTCCTCATTCCCCTTCCCCAGTGCAGGGTAGCAAACCGGAAGCTTTCCTGGTTAACCTCTCTGCCTTCTCTCTCTTTCTCTCTCGATGATGCGACAGCGCTTTTTTTTTCTCGGCTCCGTCGAAAACCGACTTCTCTAGTTGTTGATAGCATACATGATTAAGCAAGGTTTTCACTCGTTTCATTTTCCTCATGGGTGCCCATTCGCCGGAAGTCTGTGAACTTGCTCGCACGTCGAGTTCGCTTGCACCATGGACATATGCAGCGGTTGCTCGACTGCGATTCCTCTGCTTTATTTTATTCAAGGAGATCTCTACTGATTATTAAACTATGCATGTGAACCTACACAAATGGTTAATTTGAGGTCATTATAAACTATAGATGCTGTTTTTTGAAAATTTTAAATCCGAAATTAGAGTAATCGGCTTTAAAAAATCATTCATTGCAAAAATAAAGCGGCCATAAAGGTTGGTTGGTTTGTGGGGTTTAACGGCCCAAAGCAACTCAGGCTATGAGAGACGCCGTAGTGGAGGACTCCGGAAATTTCGACCACCTGGGGTTCTTTAACGTGCCCTGACATCGCACAGCACACGGGCACCTTGCTTTTCGCCTCCATCGAAAAGCTGCCGCCGAGGCCGGGATTCGATCCCGAGTCCTTGGGAGCAGTAGGCGGCCATAAAGGGTTTGATTGAAAAGGCTGCATTATTTTGGCTATGCCTGCCGACAGGATTGGGTACTGAACAGTCAGGCTGTTGTAAAAATAAATGCTAGACGCCTAAAGGTTGATTTTTATTGCTGCTGCAGACAAGTATGTAACGAAACTTATCAACCTCACTCATAGCAGACAGTAAAGACAACAAAACCGAATACGATGCAAATTTGAAAAAGCGCAGCTTGTTGATCCATTTGATGAATGGTACGTGAAAAAAAAAAAAAAAAAAACAGCCGAAACGACATGTTCATAATGAAAGGAAGTACACCGGTCAACGCTGGAAGCACCACTGAAATTTTCTTTTTCATGAAATTTTATTTTGTGTTTCCAGCGCCACACCTGTACTCTTATGAACGCGTCGTTTCCCCTGTTCTTTTTTTTTTTTTTTCATGTAGAATGCAAATCATTTTTGTATTTTTGACTGCAGTCGAACATGGAAAAAAATGCAAACTGTAATATAAATTACCGAGCCAGCAGGACATATATATTGTGTATGTATAGTCGATTGTAACTCTCGTAGAAAAGATATGAAAGCAAAGCGTGAAAAGAGATGCAATTCACGAATTATGTAACAAACTTAGAGCAAAAATTTTGATGTTTGCAGTGTGAAAGCATTCGCAACAATAATAAAAATGAAAAAAAAAGGAAAGACATCAACCACAAACTAACAAGCAAGAAAGGCTGGTAAATTTGATGTGTAGAGTGTCGTATAACAGATAAAAGAAAGCACTCTACACCAAGTTCACATCAGCACTGCCATAATTGTCGTCACAATCCTCAAATTCGCTTAGCCGGCCTCTGCACCAACAGTTGAGTAGGAGCTGCTGTCTTCCTCTCCAGGGGGTGTACATTTGGCAAGCCGTCTCGCAGAGGGCTTCTGTTGAGCTGAATAAATAATTAATAACAAGTGCTATTGTTTCGAATCACTGGAAATTGAGGAAATTATACACTCCAGTTACATCTAACGTAAAAGAGCATGGTCAGAGCTCTGAAATTTAACAGACGGCGTCCATCCTATCAATTTCTCTCCAAACTCGTCCTCATCAAAGTGCTACTAAGGAAAGATAAAACACCAAACGTGATTATTAAGGTTAATTTAAAGTGATACGAAGAAATACTTTGAAGAATATTATCCAAAGTGATGAAGAGAATGTTTTCATAAAAATTTTGCTGAACATTATCGAGCCTCGCATATTTATAAACAATGCGTAGTCTAAGACAGACACCGATCCAGAAAACCCAGGAAAAATTTGAGTAATATAATGCGTGTTGACGGCATGTTTACATATGTCACATCATGCTTAGGCATTTTGCTCCGCAACATGATAGGAAGCACGGGAATGAATGAACATCGCATTTATCGTGTTGCAAATATACCCACAAACTAAATTTGGCTACATCGCTTGCAATTACAACGGCGCAATATGTACTGATCTAAAGAAATAAGCTAGGAGCCTTGACTTGAGATCCACAAGACATCGCTACCAAAAAGCATATTCACTCGACTCTAGCTATGACACTATGCGAATAGAAAAACAATGTTCAAAGCGAAATATAGGTCAAAACTGTCTTGAAACTTACATCGCCGCTATATAACTTAGTTATTTTTCGTCGCTCCCACTTCTATCTTCCCTTTCAGCCCCAGTGGAAATGAAAACAACCTAGTCCTTCACTGGTTCACCCAGCGCATATCAGCACACACAAATTCTCCTAATGCTCATTATGTTGACCTGACAAGCTCGTAAGACACGCGGTCTAACAATCTCAAATAAGTAAAACCACCAGCGAGTCAGCCGCAGCCTCGAACAACGCAAGCTTCGCTGCTTGCACCACGCAACTGCGACCGCACCGATCGCCCGTCGTAATTCAACATGGCGCCGCAGCGCGAAAGAGGCGGCATGGAGCCGGTCAAAGGATGGCACCACCCGGACACGTCGCTACCGGGGTCGCCGGCTCTGAGCGCGCGGTTTGCTTCCTTTCTGGACGCGTTCGCCTCGCGTATGCGTGGTCAACGCAAACTTTTTTGTGTGTGCGTATGCAAGCACGCTAACGTTGAGACGGGACGCGTTTGTTTTTTTAAGGCGAAAGCCGTTCTAGGCTCACGGAGTGAAAATCTGTGCGCAGAAACTGTGCCTGCAATCTGTGTTTCGCATCTGTGCGCTGGTGTGTCAGTCGCAAAAAGCTGACATGCAAGCAGGGAGATTAAGAATGAAAATGATTGATGGTGATAGGTAATCAATAAAAGTTAGACATTGATGGAGGTAATGACTATAATACTATGACTATAATAATGATTAATAATGAATAAAATTATTTGTAATGACCAGTATGTCAAACTACGACATGTAATGACCGCAATTTATTAGAAATGAGTAAAAATGCTTAGCGGTGTGTGTTAATGACTATAATAGCTAGGCATGACTCATAATTACTGCTAATGACTACGAAATGACCAATATGTCAAATGACGACTTGTAATGACCACTACTGATTCTAAATGAGTAACCTGCTTAGTTATGAGTGGAAAGGACTACAATGACTATGCAGGCAGACTCATCATGACTGGGAAACGACCAATATATCAAATGACGACTTGAAATGACTAACTGGGGTAAACAATGAGAGACAAATGATTGTAGAAAGGTAGGCTTCCGTCGTCCTTCGCTTAAGAGACACCTAAGAGACCCTCTAATTTTATTTCCTGAGCTCGCTTCAGACAAAGGCAGCAGCGAGGAGTGGAAATACACTCGCTTCCTCTGAAATGAAAACGGCGCAGAGGTTAAAAAGTTCAGATACTGGAGCATGATGTCCTATCAGCTGCCGTTCAATTTGCTGCAAGGGGCAGCATAGTGGACTTGTTGGTGATTAATTATAGGTTGACAGTGCAAACAACGTGACGGGAACACAGGAGAACAAGATGGCATAGCCGCGCTAGTTGTGTCGTCCTCCTTTCCTGTGTTCCCGTCATGTTGTTTAACCTATTTAGTTACCAGGGAGCTGGTCAGTGAACTAGAATTTTTAACGATGTGTGAAGTAGATGAACACGATGAGGTAGCAATAGAAGCTTTTCTCGCAGGTTATGTTGCGAGGACATATAAAAAAAAGGTACGATGTTTTTTTTTTTTTTTTTTATATAAGCATACAATTTGTTCTAAATTTCGCCGCTAGTCTGAGTGGCCTTGCAAGCAAAGTAGCCTGTGCATACAAAATTTGTTTATACTCTTGAGACTGTTTGAGCCGATGCGATAAACTGAAAAGCCCCGTTCCACAAAAAATCCGGCGCCCGCTCTGTCGGCGGAAAGTCAGAAAAATGCTTCTCTGGCAAGAGGCACTTTTGTTGATGATATGGAACTTTTGTTGGTGATATGGTCAGACACTTTTGGCGCAATTAGAACACATAACATGTTCAATGTGGCAGGAGCTGCCAAACCATGAGACTCAATAAGACGTAAGGGGGGAAATGGGAATTGAAAGTGGGATCCTTAGATTCCAAGTCGGGCACACTATACTCCTATAGGGCACGCTCGTACGGCTTCGGTAAAGAGGGGCTTTATATACTTTTGTGTAGGATGCTATTTCATATAATGCGGTGGCTTAAGGCTGTATTATAATGATACGTGACAGAGGAATTAAGGGATACGGTGAATAAGCAGGTAGCAAAGTGCGGGTACGCTAACGAGGCTCCGCAAGGAGACTTATAAGAACCCCAATTTTTGTTTATCACTACCAAGTTGTTGCTTAATTTATGCGACATTTGGTAATGGTTTTGAGGCGGCATGTCTGTCGTACGAGAGGCTGTTGCAGGAAATAGGAGTCAATTGGACCAGTTGCAAGTTAATGAAAACCAAGGACCATATGAAGGCTTGAAGTACCCTGCAAAGGAAGATATCAAGCTTTGTCAGCTTACGAGCACCTTCATTAACAGGATAATGAAGTTTGAAGAGGTCCGGCGAAGTAGCAAGCTGTGTACACTTTTGATTTCAGCATTGGTTTCTCAATGTACGCAGTACCTGCAGCTAATCTATGAAAACAATCGTGCCCGTGCTGAGGAGCTATGCAAGATATCATTAAATTGCTGCACCCACTGATAGCGAGCTGGGCTGGAAATGTCGACTCAACAGTGGAGCGACGTTTATGGCTATGGCATAAACCTCTCTCAAGAAAGGTTTTCCGTCTGCGAATGGCAATTTTCTTCCTTTTTTGTATGGCCATCTACTCGGCTGCTCGCTGAATCTTGGCTGCAGTTGCGCTCTGAAGCGTGAACATTCTTGCGATCGCAGGTAAGAATTAGTTTCACAACAGGAATGCTCGATGCGCATTCTTCCATTGAAAATTAGAAACCAGCAACATTATATGAGTTTGCGAGCAGCCAATAAAAATAGTAATAAAAACGTTCGGCGCATATACGTAGCACCTTGAGGCAGACCGGCACTATGAAGCGCGCTTACTTTGACCGGTCATGCAAAATGCGGGAAGCCATGACGGATGGCGTTCTGGCGTACAAAGTTTAAGGTTTCCAACTAAGTAGAAGATACCAAGTTATCATTAGATTTTACCTAATGAACGCCTTCATATTTCCACCGTAACATTTGTCAGAATGAGATAGAAAGGTTGGTTACCTGTCGCATTTTCACAGAGGCTGCTCACAGTAGTAATTTTTTTTTATTGTACAACGCTAGCAGTTTCTAACAGGTCGACATCAATCTGTGTATAAAAGATGTGTGCAGGAATGAGTAAGCGGTATGAAAATGACGTACGGAATTCACGACATAGCGATTTAAGGGGTTACGCATTAGGCTACCATGGCAGCTGAGCAGCTTCGAATTGTTCCCAGCCGGGTGGCATTTTCATTTGACAAACAGCTTGATCCGAATGCAACATCACGGTAATGCGAGCACTCCAATCGAGTGGCCTTGAACCACTATCACATTAAGGTTTTCAGGGTACACTCCAGTATACACCCTTGCCGAGCAAGCGCTAAGTGCTGACATGCTCACACTAAGACATGACAGTATATTGAAATTCGTGTTGCCAAATTATATGAAGCGGAGCTCTTATATCCTTAAAATAACAGGCTTCTACCACGCCGACGCCTCACTCAAAGCGCAGCCAGGCGCAGCTCCGCGCGCGGCAGCGCGCGACTGTCCCCGAGCAGGGGCGCCGCGGCGGTGGCGACGGGAAGTAGGCGCTTCCCGCCGGTTTCGGGCGACGCAACAGGCCACACCTAGTGCGCTTCCATTGAGCGGCCGTGCAACGACACTGCAGAGGCCGCTTTCCTATTTTTGATCATCTTATAATAGCATGCTAACAAACAGCATCTCCATATGTCAAACTGACGCAAGCCATAAGAGAAAAGCACCTAACAAAACTTGGGGGAATCATACCACCTGCACCTCTTTGATGCTCTCTATATGGTGCGAACAGCACAATAAATAGGCGTTTCTAGCTATGCCTACCTGAATGTATTCAATGAAGAAGTTCAACCAGACTATGCCTAAATCATGTGCTCATGCAGTCACTCTACACCATTGGATAACTTGTAGAAAGCGAATTTAAGAGAAAGTGCGGCGGCTTCTCCACTCTCCCTGAGAGTAAGGAAGTGTGTGTTCTAGATCTACATCGACGCCCCCTCCCCCTCTCTCCCCCTCCGCCGTTTTTTTTAACTTTAAAAGCCATATTGCATATGTGACCACCCTCATACCCTCTCCCTGTCAAAAACACCGTCTCCAAGAGATACCAGCAAAATAATAATAATCACCAAACACGGTGCGTGCGCATGTGATATCCCCTTTGCCAGCATAGTCACAAACATCCGCAAAGTTGCGGCGCCCTGCCGTTGTTCTTTAAGTGGACAGAGTGAAAGTATAACGAGAGTTGTTCTACAAAGCAGCGTATGTTGTACGCGTCTTACCTCGCCAGAAAAGAAATAATACGTATATAACGGTGCAACCGGCAATCAAAGGCGTGTAAAAAAAAAAAAAAAAATTCGCGCGAGTAATTTTCTGGGCTCAAATCAGCTTGTTTTGTAAAACCCAAAGTTTTTCTTGTTTTGAGCTCCGAAATTCAGGGGGTTTTGCAGGCATTTCAATATTCACCATTATTTTATCGAGCAATCAACTTTGTGGCTTATAATGAAGCAACGTTTTCAGTACCTTCAAAATGTTACGTTTATTTGACAAAATGCTTATGGTATAGCACTACTTAAGGCTGGTTATAACGAGCAAAATCACCCACCGCGGTGGCTCAGTGGTTGAGGCGCTCGACCACTGAACAGAAGTACCTGCGCTCGCGGCCAGGTTTCCAGGTGAAACGCAAGCCTGTTCGTGGGCTGTGCGATGTCAGTGCACGTTAACGATTCCCAAATGGCCGAAATTATTCCAGAGCCTTCCACTGCGGCACCTCTTCCAATTCCACCTTGCTCCCTTCCCTTACGGCGCGATCAGGTGCCCACGGAGCAATGGGACGATTACTGCGCCTTTCCTTTCCTATAAATCAATTTACATACATTGTTAGGCTTTGGGGGTGTACTTGGTTTGACCTTGGTCTGGTTTCAAGGTCACTGAGTCGGAGCCAGGCGAAACTCTGGGTTGCACATGGCGTAGTAGAGCTTCCGCTTTAAAATCTTGTGCCAACGAAGCCACAGACTTTGTTTCCATTCTGCAGCAGCTTTCTCGAATGGTCAGCATCCATTTTTTTTTTATAGTTCTTGATTGATGCCGACAGTGTCTTATACCTATTGGTTATTTGCCTTCCTCTGACTGTCGTGCCCTATTACTCTTAACTTATCATTAACTTCCGATTTTCTATAGCATAAGCGTCTGCTGAAGCATTCGATTCGGCAGGCTTCCTTTTTTCTTTTTTTTTTGTCCTCAACCCTGAATATTGTTCGCGAGACGCATTTTAAGCATCTGCGACCTTGCGCTTTCGACCCTGCTCCTGTTTTACCTCACATGAAAAGCACGGTAATGATACATCGCAAAGCCCATGTGCATTTCTTTGTGATCTACTGAATAAAAATCAATGACCTATACACGACACGTATAAAGGGGTGCACACCTACCCTCTCCCATCTGTTTTTCTGAAGGCGCCGCTTAAATTATAATGATTTTTTTTTTACTATGGCGGCTGGCTACCGAAACGATTACCACTTAATTATCACCACACATTTTCCCCTCGCCCTTTCTGGAAATTTAGATCCCGCATAATTTTAGTTCCTGGGAGCACTGTGACATCTAAGAAAGTTTTCCAAAAAGTTCAAACACAAAGGTATGCAGCTTGGAGACGTGAAACCTCACGTATCGTGTCGTAACCATGAGTCGCGAACAGGGGCGGATTTCACCGCAACACAATTGCAAGATTTAGCGTGACAGTGCGGATTCTGCGGGGATGTTTGCCCCTGTCGATGCCCATGTGTGTATGCATAATATCAAAGCACGGATCATCGTGAATGCATTCCTGCAGGGGTATACCCTAAGTTTTAACTTTGTAGATGACCCAACAATCAGTGCCTCTTCACTTCCATATGAAGCATGTATTTAAAGAAATTATGTGTAATAAGGGCTGCACGCATTTTCGTGCTGGCTAAAAAAAAAAAAAGAAAAGAAAAAATTCCCACACAAAATAGCAATAAAAAATCACAAAAGGCCGATGCTTATGGAGACAAAGACAACTCATGACATTACAAGGTACCTCTGGGCTTTTTTGATAATATTCTTTGGTATCACACCAAAGGATATTATCAAAAAAAGCCCAGGGGTACCTTGTAATGTCATGAGTTGAAAGATGTCGGTGACCATATACGCAGACATCAGATTAAGCTCTGCGAAAACGACAGGCAAGTTGCTTTGGAAAGTGATGGCCGCTATACGTCGCTGATCGTAAATGCCCCCTGAGTGGATATAAAATGCTGGTTTGGTTTGGTTTGGTTTGGTTTGTGAGGTTTAACGTCCCAAAGCGACTCAGGCTATGAGAGACGCCGTAGTGGAGGACTCCGGGAATTTCGACCACCTGGGGTTCTTTAACGTGCGCTGACATCGCACACCACACGGGCACCTTGCTTTTCGTCTCCATCTTTATGCAAAGCTGCCCGTATAAAGAAAAGTTATGGCGGTCGGAAGCTGCACACTCTGCCCTTTGTATTTGCTGCATAGAGTGTCGGGCAGCGTCGAGCAACAAACTTCGCCGATGGTCCTTTTTATTCATTCCGGGAGGAGTGATTAGCACCAGGTCCCTCCGCTCGCTGAGGAAAGCTTTGACTTCCGACTTGAACTTCGAACACACTTCCTCTATACCGTGTTGAAAAACGGGCTGTAAGGAGGCAGCCGCTTGATCGAGTGCATCTGACTGGCCAGGCTTGCCTGTTCTGCACGACTGTGAGCTGGAGCGTTGTCAAAAATAAAAACCGCTTCGGAACCAGGTTCTTCACTTTCGACACGGGCTGATATGTCGCTCAAAAATTCATTGAACATGATCCAGTTAACCTTGTCGACGGCCGTCCAATGTATGACACCATTTGCTGACATGCAGGCGATAATGTTAAGGTTTGCTCCTTTGGTGCCAGTCGTCGTGTGCACCGCCTGTCCCTTAACTGCATGGCCGAAGCTCCTTGAACACAATATGTTATAGTTAGTCTCATCGACGCAAAACCTGCACAAGCGAGGTCCTTCACACTGTAGCCATTGCGCGTATATTTTGCGGCTGCGTTTCACGTCGTCTCTGTTGCGGTCGATCGGCATCTGAGTCACCAACTTCATGGAGTAACCGTGCGAATCCAGTAGACGATCAATGCAACTTGTGCTGATGGCGATTCCAGGAAATTCTTCCACCGCTTGCTTTATGTGCTTTAGCGTGAAAACAGGATTGTTATCCACAATATTCTTTAGAGCTGTTACTACCTCATTTCCGAATTTCTTCGATGTTCCGCCCTTCTTCAACGTTTCTCTATCGCTCGTTGAATGGATCTCGCCATCTTTAAATTGATGCCCAGTGTGTCTGCCAATTTATTCACATCTCCTCCACGCCGCGACACTTCCAGAATTCTGGCCATGTCACATTCGGAGACTTTGCGGTTCTTTCGTCTTGGTGCGCCTGGAGGCTTGAACGGCGGTCCCCGTTTTCGGTGACCGATTAGGATGTCAGAACACTGCTCATCGGCTTCCATGGAAGAAAATAATGTGCATTAAAGATCATGTAAACTGAATGAAAACACGCAGTCTACCATCTGCCTTTAGTATACGAGTACGTACCACCACCATCCGGCTCTACTCCGCCGGGCAAATTCAGACGACAATTCGGCACACAAAACGGATGCGCCAATTAGATTGCCACCTGCTTTGAAATCTCTTGTCTTCTGCGTTCCTAACAAAGCTTTTTTTTATGCTCTTGAGAAAACATTTCTATTTCTTGCAAAGAACAGTACACCTATTTCTAATAGTGAATTTACGTGTCTATGCTTTCATCCATTCTCTTAACATGGCGCAAAAACAGGCACCGAGTAAACGAAGGCGCACAACTTGCCGTCTGCTCTGGAACTTTTTGTCATTGGCTGTGCATCGTTTGACTGATGAAATTACATATAGCTAAATTAGATACGGTTTATTAAAACTTATTTTAATTGTGGTATAAAATAATTGCATTTTTCATCAGAAACATTTTATTGATATATATATATATATATATATATATATATATATATATATATATATATATATATATATATATTGGACACTTCGTCGTCCTTATAGGGGGTATTCACATGACGTCACAGCTGACGTCAGTATGCAGCCGACGCCATCTTTGCGTCCTGTTTTGACTAGTACTAGTACGGGGCGGCAGTTAGCGTCCGTTTGCTCTGTCACTCTGCCTCACGCCAGCACCGTTGTTATGAAAACTCAATCGGTATCATGAGTGACAGTTCGATTTATCTGCAAAGTGGGCGCGATGCGGACAGAGACATGTACGAAACAAAACTTTGGTACCAACCCGTGCGCAGTCGATATGCGTAACAGCACGGTAAGCGTCGCGCCTGTGCCCACGCATAAATATGTGCGACATTCTTGAATTCCTTGTCCTACAGACGAGCTTCATCACAAGAAACCAACCGAAAGCCTACTGACCACTCGAAGAACGCAACTAGGTTACAAGCGGCTGGGTTAAGATCTGCGGTTGAAGCAGACGAACTCGCTCTTTGTGCAATTACGTGCGTGCCGTCCAACGTTAATATCAACTAAACCGCTGAGTTTTTGTAGCTGATATTCTGCATATAAATGGCGTTTAGTAGCCAGTATCTTTTATACAAAACTTGTTTGGTGTACTTTCCTCCATCGATCAGAAGAAGTCGGATGTTTGTATCGTTTGTAACCGCTGCTATACCGCTGCCACACGCCACAGCCACCACAGCGATGACACCGGTAGCGCCACCTCGTTGCCTTGCGGGCTCGAAATAACTTTTTGCAACAAAACTCTTGAAATAAAGCGCAGTTTTGGCCAAGCTAAACTTGATTTGTTATTAGAGATAAATTTGTTTATAAAGTTCTTCAAACCTTCTGCAAAACAACTCTGCCCGCCTACGTTCCTTCGCCGAATCTGCATGCATTCTGCTTTGATTAGCTGCCGACACAGACGATGCGAACATCCGACTTCTTCTGATCGAATGAGGCAAGTACAGCAACACAAAGTTTAGCCAGTCCTCTTTGAAGGATTTTATGGCAACAAAACACGACGAGGAGGTATTGGCGGCGCGCTGAATGCATGCGCACGACTGCAAGCGATACATTGCCGCGCTGCTCTTTTACCGGGAATGTGTCATCCGAGTGCGTGAAGAACAGTCGTGCACAGATAGTGACAAGAGCTGGCTGCTAGGGCACTTCCGGAAGATTCAAGTCCAGCCCATTTTGACATACATTTCTCATATTCCATGATAATGGTGCGGTTGTGCTGTGCCAGCTATACGTGGCGTCGAATCTCGGGGAAGTGTCTCGTTCGGGTGGAGTTGTTCGTGTGTACTTCCGGAACCTTAAAATGCCCAGGCCTTTCGCGCAGCTCTTCAGCTTCCGTTGTTTACACTGTGCACGCGTCTATTACAATCTACGATAGCTCAATAAATAACATATAGCTGCGGATATGCCACTGCTTGTAGAACCGCACGACAGCACTTGATACGTACGTTCGCCCTGTTCATTCCGTGGACACAAAAATGGCCGACTGCGCCTCAATTACCCACAATGCACAGCGCACAGCTCTTCAGTGAATACCCCCTATACTCGTCTTCGTGGTATTATCGCTTACTTCATCCTTGTCTTCGTATATCCTCGTGTAGTTCACTACAATATATATATATATTCTCTAATAAGCAGTGCGCACATTTGTGGGCTAACTTGTTCTCTTGGAATATAGCGCCAGTAAGCCACAGCTCTGGTACCCTGGAGTATTTCAGTGCCGAGATTGTGCTCTTTAAACGGATTTTTAAAACACTTACATCAAGGCAATGTTTGCCATAATACTATCGAAAGCCATCCTATAAGTTGACGCTTCGCTTATCGTCGCATGGTATTCATTTTCCACGTGTGGTATAAATTGGTTGGCACCCTGAATAAATTCGCTGGCGCTTGTATTAATTGCGTTGGTACTCGGATCAAATTGCTTGTCGCTGGAATTATTCGAGGTGGTGATTGAATTAAATACGCTGGCGCTTTGATTAAATGCTTGGAACTCTAATTAAACTACACGGCACTTATATCCGTCGGCGCTCAAATTATTTCCGCTGGCACAGGGATTAAATTCAGTGGGAAAGCCTGTAGCAGTATCCAGCAGCAGCATCCGTGTTTTGCATTACTCCAATGCAGATGCTGCAGTGCTCTTTAATTTATTTTTTCATATTTTTTTAGAGCTTTCTTCAAATGCTGGAATAAACGGCCATGTCGTAGGTATGGCAGAAAAAAAAAAGAACTGAATAGGTTGTTTCTGAACCCCCCCCCTACACACACACACACACGCACACACACACACACACACACACACACACACACACACACACACACACACACACACACACACACACACACACACACACACACACACACACACACACACACACACACACACACACACACACACACACACACACACACACACACACACACACACACACACGCACGCACGCACGCACGCACGCACGCACGCACGCACGCACGCACGCACGCACGCACGCACGCACGCACACACACACACACACACACACACACACACACACACACACACACACACACACACACACACACACACACACACACACACACACACACACACACACACACACACACACACACACACACACACACACACACACACACACACACACACACACACACACACAAGCGCTATCAACAGACTTTATTCGTGGAAGGCAGCACCATATATAGACCGAAGAGTGGGAGATAATGAAACGAAAGCTAATAACAATGAAAAACCCAAACAAAAAGATCACAAGGTGTATGCGCGGGTGGGCGTGTGTTACACTTGAAAAGACACTTTTGCCAGAGTAAACAGGTAGTAGCGTTGAAAAGTCAGCTGCGAACAGATATAAAGAGGGTTCGCTGATGCATTCGTTACCAACTTTCTTAATGTGATATGCTTCTCGGCTAATCCGTGCAGTCCTGTCTTTACTTTTGCCAAGAACCTTCGTCTCCTCAAACCGGGCCACACATGCATGACATTTGCATTCTTGACCTTGTATTTGTTTGCACTTACAACCCCTACATCAAGATATATATATATATATATATATATATATATATATATATATATATATATATATATATATATATAAGCAGATCAATTAAGGGGAAATGAATAAGGGGAATTAAGGGGAAATGAGGGGAATTGGCTTCTTTCCTTCATATATATATATATATATATATATATATATATATATATATATATATATATATATATATATATATATATATATATATATATTATACACTCCCCACCTGCACGTTTCATCACTCCCTACCTGCACCTGCTTTTTACCCCAACCACCACTACAATAACATTGTACTTCCCTCCTGCTAAGCCCTCTTTCCCTATTTGCCTCTCAGCCACCTGTTTCTTTTCCACTCTTCGCCTTTAAATCTACCCGCATCGTTTACATTCGCACTGCTGATGAAGGCCAGACTCTGGTCGAAACGTCGAGTCCAATAAATGTCTTTAAATGAAGCGTACACTTCGGTCTGCAATATATATATATATACTATGAGAGTACGTTCAATCTCAGGTCGGTGTTCCCATCGAACGTTCAACTGACAAGCCAGTCTCTTGCGTCGTCTTCTTTGTCTGACGTCTTCTTAGCACGCGCCTTTCGACATAGGCTCGTCTTCTTTGAGACGGTCACCTAGCGTTGGTGCGACACAACAATTACTCCCGGGGAAAACAGGAGGCATCCTGCCGACTCATGGCGTCGACACAACAGGCGGGTCATAACAGGGCTTGTACTGTTTCACGCCCGCGGCGACGCATATCCGATGACGGTGCAAGCGGTTCTATAACGTAGTTCACCGGAGAGGTGTGGCAAATAACCCAATATGGACCGTGATATTTGGAAGCAAGTTTGGTAGAGAGGCCGGAGGGGGTGGCAGGAACCCCAAAGCCACACGAGGGAGTCTGTGGTGTATGAAGGAGCTGGACAAGTCGGCGCGCGAAGGAACTGCTGGTGACCCTGGTTCTGGGTTGTAAATGATCAGGCCAACTGGCGACATTCTTCTGCATATGCTGCCTCTCAAGACTGTGGTCGATTCGGAGGGGTCAGGGCGATAAGAGAGTACCGTGTTTATAGTTGAGGTGGGTTCGCGGCCGTATAGAAGGAAAAAAGGGGAGAAGCCGGTCGTGTTTTGAATGGCAGTATTCTAAGCGTACGTGACGAACGGGAGAAGCCGGTCCCAGTTTTAATGGTCGGACGCGACATACAAGGCCAGTATGTTACTCAAGGTGCGGTTAAAACGTTCCGTCATGCCATTTGTCTGCGGATGGTAGGCGGATGCAGAACGGTGGACAATGCGGCACTGCTGAAGAAGGGCTTCAACGGTCTAGGAAAGAAAAACACGGCCACAGTCACTGAGCAATTCTTTAGGTGAACCGCGGCGCAGAACGAGGTGGTGCAGGTCGAAAGAAGCAGCGTCTGGCGCAGACGTAGAAGGTAAAGAGGATGTTTCTGCGTAGCAGGTAAGGTGGTCAACAGCCACGATGACCCAACGGTTGCCAGCTGGAGTGACTGGCAGTGGCCCGTACAATACCCACATGGTCGAGTGGCCGGCTGGGGCAAGGCAAAGGCTGCATCGGAACGGTGGAGTGGTGTGGAGGGTTTTTGCGATGTTGGCATTCCTGACATGCGCGGATGAAATGGCGCATGTCAGGTACATACCCCGCCAGTAATAGCGGAGGCGAAGACGAGTGTAAGTTTTCAACACTCCGGCGTGGGCACACTGAGGATCGGCGTGAAAAGCGGCGCATATTTCCGATCGGGGGTGCGGAGGAATGACAAGGAGCCACTTGCGTCCGTCGGAAAGTGATTTCGGCGGTAAAGCATGCCGTCGGCAAAATGACGAGCTTGGCGGCGAAGCGTTCGAGAAGCTGGGCGCAGAGAAGGTGTATAGATAGAAGCGTGAGAATATATATATATATATATATATATATATATATATATATATATATATCGGTTGGTATTGACCTGTATGAGGTTTTTCCATCAGCGAACGAAGAAATGCGGTGGGTAATCGTCGCTGTAGACCCTCATTCGCGACGTCGCCTCCTTCATCCTACATCGCTTCGTCTTCAACCATGGGCTCCTCGCGACCTTCTCAGCAACCGTGGCTGCGTCTTCTTATCTAAAGTGGTCCAAACGCTGATGGATGCTTGCCATAAAATAGATATTATAAGGAGCTTATTGGAACACCAGAACGGTAGGCCATATCCGAGTACCAAACGACTGGTTATCGCTCGAACCAGCTCTGCAGCGTCAACAAGGCTTCGGCTCCACTTCGTTGACCTTTTCGACTTTTCGCGTGAGCTGCTGTCGGTTGGAATTATTATAATACCCATCCCGACGAAAAGGAGCCATCCTGGTGACTCATGGTGACGAAAGAGTAGGCGTATCATAATAGGGCTTGAGGCGATCGACGTGTACAGTTTCTTGGCCGCGGCGACGATGATCAGGAGATGGGTCCAGGGGCTCTACTACGTAATTCACGCGGAAGGTTGTTCGAGACTGCGGTAAGGTCCGTGATAACGAGATAGGAGTTTAGATGAGAGGCCGGGAGGGGAGGAAGGCAACCAGAGCCAAAAGAGTTTACCATCATCAGCCGGAGTATACCCACTGCAGGGCGAAGGCCTCTCCCATTTTTTCCAATTAACCCGGTGCTGTGCTAGCTGCATCCACTTGATCCCTGCGAAATTCTTAATCTCATCCATCCAGCTAATTTTCTGCCGCACCCTGCTATGCTTACCTTCCATCGGAATCCAATTGGTTACTCTTAGAGACCATCGATTATTCTCTCTTCGAACTACATGTCCTGCCCATGCCCATTTCTTGTCCTGAATTTTGACTAGGATATCCGTAACTTGAGTTATTTCCCTGAACCACTCTACACACTTCCTATCTCTTAACGTTGCACCTACCATTTTTCGTTCCGTGGCTTTCTGCGTTGTCCTCAACTTAAGTAGAACCCCATTCGTTAACCTCCATGTTTCGGCCCCATAGGTCAGTACCGGTAGGATGCAACTGTTATACACTTTCCTCTTGAGTGATACCGGTAAGCTGCTTGTCATAACGTTTTAGTACCTTCCAAATACGCTCCATCCCAATCTTATCTCCTAGTTATTTCCCTTTCCAGGTCCGGGTCTGCGGTCAATACCTGTCTTAAGTAAACATATTCGTCTACCACTTCCAATGCCTCGCTACCTATTTTAAACTGCTGTTCCTTTCTTCTACTGTTGAGCATTACCTTAGTCTTCTGCCTATTACTCTTTAGGCCAACTTTTCGTCTTCTTTTGTCTAGATCATTTATCATTAGTTGTAGTTGATCCCCTGAGTTACTTAACAGGGCAATGTAATCAGCGAATCGCAGATTACTAAGATATTCTCCATCGACCCTGGTGCCTAACTGCTCCAATTCCATGCCTTTGAATGCACTCTTTAAGGAAGCTGTAAATAGCACTGGTGAGATTGTGTCTCCTTGCCTAACACCCTTCGTAATTGGAATTTTATCGCTTTCTTTATGCAGAACTGTTGTTGCTGCGGAGCCAATATAGATATCTTCCAGTACTTCCACATATGGCCCACCTACACCCTGATCTCGCAATGCCTGCATGACCGCTGCGGTTTCGACCGAATCAAATGCTTTCTCGTAGTCAATGAATGCTGTGTATAGAGGCTGGTTATATTCCGAGCACTTTTCTATTACCTGGCTTATAGTGTGGATATTATCAACGGTAGAGCACCCTTTTCGAAATCCTGCTTGATCCTTTGGTTGATTAAAGTCTAAGATTGTCCTGATCCTATTAGCGATTACCTTGGTAAATACCTTTTACGTAACTGATAGTAAGCTGATTGGTCGGTAATTTTTCAAGTTATTAGCGTCGCCTTTGTTATGAATTAAGATAACGTTAGCGTTCTTCATGATTCCAGTATTTCCGATGTATTCAGGCATTTCGTATACAGGGTGGCCAGTTTTTCTACCACGAGTACACCGGAGGGATATATTGAATTTGAAGGGTCCCGACTATGCTTTTAGAGAGCCTGGTTCTTCGTGATGAAGGAACGCGCCAATGGTCGGCAGTCGGCATATGTGTCTGCTTCAGAAAGTAGAGTGGTCTCTGATGCGTTGGAGTGGTAGGGCAGGGTGGTATCCATGGCAGACGTGGGTTCCCGACCGTATAAAAGAAAAGAACGGGGAGAACCCAGTCGTGTTCGGCGTAACTGTATTGTAAGCGTACGTTACGAAAGGCAGCACCTGGTCCCAATTGGAGTGAGCGGTATCAACGTACATGACTAGCATGTCACTAAGTGTGCGATTAAAAAGCTCAGTCATGCCGTTCATTTGGGGGTGATAAGCTTTGGTGCTCCGGTGAATGACCTGACACTGCTTAAGGAGGGCTTCGACGCTGTCGGAAAGAACACACGCCCGCGGTAACTGAGCAGCTCTTTCGGGGCGCCGTGACGAAGAACCAGCTAGGTGATGCAGGATGAACGATGCAACATCCTGTGCTGTGGCAGATTGCATGGCCGATGTTTCTAAGTGACGTGTTAGGTAGTCAACTGCAACGATGACCCAGCGGTTGTTAGACGAAGTGGTCGGGAGCGGGCCATAGATAACGATGCTGACACGGTCAAAAGGGCGGCTGGGGCAAGGCAATGGCTGCAATGGAGCGGCTGGCTGGTGGGGTGGATTCTTCCGACGTTGACAGGCGGTACAGGACCGGATGTATTGACGAATGAAGCTGTACATGCCACGCCAGTAATATCACACGCACTTCAGGACACCTGCATGGCCGCATTAGGGATCGGTGTCGAAAGAGGTGCAGATTGCAGCATGGAGATGTCGGGGAATTACGAGCAGCCACTTTCGCATCGTAGAACGGTAATTGCGGCGGTATAAAAGTATAAAAGTATGTAAAGGCGGTATATAATGCTGGGCTTGACGACCAAGAGCACGGAACGAAGGCGTCGCTGCGGGCGTAGACAGGAATGCTAAGAGTGAGGAAATCCACGGATCCTTCAGCTGCTCAGATGGGATGTTGTTAATGTTGAACGGTGGCATATCGTAGGCACAGACGAAGCCAGTCATCGAATCATTTGGAAGCGGCGAACAGGAAAGCGCATCAGCGTCGGTGTGCTTGCGTCCAGATCGATATATGCGTGGATGTCGTACTCCTGAAGACGTAAAGCCCAGCGGGCGAGCCGACCAGAGAGGTTTTTGAGGGAGGACAGCCAACACAGTGCTTCGTGGTCTGTAACGACGTAGAATGGACAGCCATAAATATAAGGACGAAACTTGGCAATTGCCCAGATGATGGCAAACACTCTTTTTCGGTCCCAGAATAGTTCGATTCCACTTTCGACGACATACTCAGAATATCCAGGTTTCCGTGGGCAGTAGGCGGCGTAATGTATTGAACGCAGCATCACAGGTTGGTGACCTAGAGGAGGGGTTCGGGCTGCAGGCGAGAAGCTGCGTTAAAGGGGCGATGATACCGGCGAAGTTGCGGATAAAACGGCGGAAATATGAGCACAAACCAACAAAACTGCGACGTTCTTTCAAGCTGCTGGGCTTGGGGAAGTCTGCGACAGAACGAATTTTGGTAGGGTCAGGTAGAATTCCATCCTTGGATATGACATGACCAAGTATCGTCAGCTTGATAGCGGCAAAGTAACATTTTTCAAATTGAGCTGTAGGCCGGCTTCAGTAAGGCACTTTACGTACGCGCTGAAGGCGCAGCAGGTGGGAAGAGAAATCTTTCGAGAAAACGACAATATCCTCAAGAAAACAAAGGCATGTTTCCAATTTGAGTCTACTGAGAATATTATCCACCATTTTCTTGAAGGTGGCTGTTGGGGTGTTGCACAGGCCGAACGGCATCACGGTGAATTCATACAGGCCGTCGGGGGTGTGAAGGCTGTTTTCGGGCGGTCAGCGGAAGCCATCGGTACTTGCTAATAGCGGAGCGTAAATCTAGCAACGGAAAGAACTCCGCTCCTTGAAAACAGTCTAGGGCATCGGGAATTCGTGGTAGTGGATAAACATCCTTGCGGGTTATTCAGACGGCGGTAGTCCACACAAAAGCGGATCGTGCCATCGTTTTCGTCACCAGGACAACGGGGGAGGCTCAAAGGCTGTGATGGTCTTATGATGCCGCGTTGAAGCATATCGTCAACATTTTCACGGATGACGCGGCGCTCAGTCGGCGACACGCGGTATGGTCGTTACCAATTCACGTTACCTATATCCCACGGGCAGCAGCTGCCAACTCGAGTCGCTCCTTTCATATGGGAGGGTGATATTAGAATCAGTCTGCCAGAACCGTTTGCATTTTCGTTACCCCTACGACACGAAGGCACGTCCGTTGAAGCATGACTTTATATGTGGGCTGGTAGCTTACGCTCTCGAGTCATATCCTTAAAGGTGGAGCCTAAGTGTTCCCAATAATGTAGCACCTTGCACTAATAGGGCGTGATAGGGGAATAATGTAACAGGCAACAGAAGCTTCCGCCGTTGCTTTGGCGATTCAACTAGGGTTAACAAGAGCTAAACCACAATTAATTTTTAGAATTTATGACAAGCCCAGCCTTCTGCAGGCAGTCTAGAGCAATTGCGCCTCGTGTTATGTTCGCGAAAGGTCCGGCCAAACATAACAAGGGCATCATGGTAAATTCAAAGAGGCTGTCAGGCGTAACAAAAGCTGATTTTTTTCTTCTCGGCAGGGTTCATAAGGGAACGGTCAACACCCCAATCGCAAATCGACAGAAGAGAAATAAGACGCGGAGAAAAGGCAGTCTACGGCATCGTCTATGTGCGGGAGAGGATACACATCCTTTTTAGTGATGGAGTTGAGGTGACGATAGTCGATGCAGAACCTGCATGTTCCGTCTTTTTTTTTTTTAAACCAGTATCACTGAAGCAGCCCAAGGACTGGAGGAATCCTGAATTACGCCCCAGTTCAAAATGTCTTGGATCTGCTCGTTGACTACCTTGCGCTCTGACGGCGACACACGGTATGGCTTTTTACGGAACGGATAGGTAGACCTCGTATCAATCATATGGCGTGCGCGATATCGCTGAAAACGTTGCGAGCCGTCGGACTGCGCGAAATCGATGACAGGGGCGTGCTGCGACGAGAGGTTCTTCAAATTCTTGCGTTGTGATGTGCTCCACGATACGCTGGCACCGCGAGAAGCTTTTGGTCAGCAGGAAAGCGAGTAGCGAGTTGTCAGGAGAAGCTGTAACGAGGGTCGCATAATTCGCGATAGCTGTGCTACATGATGCTAGTTTGAGCCCGTCGGAGAAACAGCCGGTTCCGGTGAGCAATTTACATTCCACAGCTAGGTAGAGCCCTCTTTCACTGAAAGCAAGAAATACGGCACTAATACGTTTTTCTTGGCGCACTGTAAATGAAGAGCGCTACAGTAGCTTCAAAGTAGTTTTTAATCGCACAGGAGCAGGGCCCCTGGGCGTACACTGCGGAAAGGAGCGGTACGACACTTCAGCTGTCGCACACAGAACATCTTCACAATTTGACGACTCTTCCAAAAGTTCACAAAGAAGAGAACTACTAACGCTAGTGCTACCGTCCCACAATCAACTGTCGGACAAACAACTGCACATACACAGAAAGTTCCCAAGACTATGTCGTGTGTAGACCCATGCAGTACTGCGACTTCCGCCGGAAATACCGTGCCTCCCAAGGAAACTTTAATGCTGCACAATCCAACCAGATACAGTAAATCTCAACTCACACAAAAAATAGCTGTTTTGTCCCTAAGAAGCATACCGTTCTTCTTCAAAAGATTCTCAAAAGCTAAGCTCATGACCGAAACAGTAGAGCCAGTGTCTACTAACAACATTGCAGACAAACCCTCAACAAGCACATTGACTTTGTTGAAGCGGATTAATACTAGGAAGCAGCACACATTGTGCAGCGACCGCATCTCCGGCGGCCGCTCTGGCTAGGTTTCCTGCAAGGGTGGCGGGGATCGGCGCCGTGGTGATGGGCGCATACGAAACGAAGGAGGTGGTGGCACATTACGGCCGGAGGCGGGAGAGCCCGCAACACCAGACCGGTAGCACACGGGAATAGGTTGATCAAAAAGGGGCGCTTCTGCGGGCTCCTGCGTGGTAGGACACGACGAATATCCAGATAGTGCTTCCGGGACGATGTAGCTGTCCGGCGGTCGGCGCGATGTACGGTGGAAGTTAGAACGAGAGTCTTTGCGCTGATGATAAGAGAACTGTTGGCAAATCTGGTCGGGTCTTGATCGCAGATTGCCCAGGTCATCGCGGCAGGCAAAATCGGTGGCATTTACTGATCTATACCTGGATGTAGGTGAACACGATGAGCTAGAAGAGTATATCCGCCATCTGCGCAGCCAAATAGCCGGGCAAGCTGCTCACGTCATGACATCTCACCCCAAAATATTTTACGGATGGCGCACAGGGGAGTTCGAGATGGAGATCCTGCCACATGGCTACGTTAGTAACATTTGCCAGCCGCCCAAACTTCGGTGTGATGCGGCGAGTCTGGGGGGAATCGAATGTCCGGAAGAGTCGAATAACGTCGGAGAATAAACTCTAGTTGTCCTTGGCAATGAGGAAGTGGTAGACGTGCTCCTCAGTGCTGTTGAGAAGATGGCATACTTTATCTTCCTCAGTCGTCCGACTGTTAACAGTCTTGCATAACTTCATAACTTGAGTTTTGCCTTGATGTAGGTGGCGCAAGTTTCAGCTGCTGCCTGGGCCCTCTGGGCAAGTGTCTGCTCGGCCTCTTTCTTCTTCCCAGCTAGATCGCCGAAACATTCTTTGATGCCTTCGACAAAACTCTCCCAAGTGGTCAGGGAGTCTTCGTGGTTCTCATACCACATTAAGGCGGCCTGCGTCCAGAACACGACATTCGCAAGCTTAACCACCGAATCCCAGTGATTATAGCGGCTCACGTGGTTGTATTGTGTGGGCCACTCCTCGACACTTTCCCCTGCTTGACCGATTAAGGAACGAGGCTCTCGAAATGATAGCGTCACGTTCGTGGAGGTAGATGGCACATCGGCAGACGGAGAACTTGTTACGATGGATGTTTCAAATTGTCGGAATATATATAAAAGGGTTTATCCAGTGCTTAAACGCAGAATATAAATCTTCGTAAACTTAATGGCAGGTAAAACAAAATATAGACAGTCTAGGCACCAAAGTGAGCTCGAGAAGCGCGGCGGCACTTCATCGTTCTCCTCATCGTCTTCCTGAGATGCGGCCGTCTGGTTCACTACAATTGCCCCGAGAGCGAAGACAGGAGCAGCGGCAAGAGGAATGGGTCGTAGCCGACTTATGTCCAAAGAAGGAGTGTTGCGCGCTAGGAACCTAGTGCTAAAGTAGGGATCCTGTAGGAAAAACGTGCAGCATTTGATATTTGGCATGAGGAAGCTTTTGGCGGCCTTGGGATTCATATATGTAAAAGACCGGGCCAACAGGCACCATTCCTACGCATGTTTGGCAACTTATGGAAAGGAAGTACACTTGGAGGCATCGGGACTGTAAGGTAAAATGGTGTCCATCATGGACGATGCCTCACGCAGTAAAGCAGGAAGAATTAAAGGGCTAAAGCCAGTGGTCGACTGCGTGGCGATGTTGTAATACGCGTACGTCAATAAAGGAAGGACAGTGTCCTAGTTGGCGTGATCGGCAGCGACGTATACCGTGAGCATGTCACCGAGAGTACGACTGAAGCGCTCGGTCAGCCCGTTAGTTTAGTGTTAGTGTTATGGTCCGATAATGTGGTGGTCCGAGGTATAGTGTTACATTCCGCCAGTCAAGTTTCGTTAATGTTGGAAAGGGAGACGCGGCATCTGTCACTTAGCAGCTCACGTGGCGCGCCGCGGCGAAAAACAAAATGATGCAGCAGGAATAGAGTAGCTTCGCGGGCGGGGGTGAGGACTTACTGACACACTGGATTTTCGCAGCCTTGAAATTTGATAACGAACGTGAACGAAGCTACTAGCCCAAGTTCGGCCGCACCTGCCCCCTCCTCATGCATTCTGCACTAGAGCTTTGCGCTAATGGGATCCTTCTATTTGCAGCGCGAAACCGGAGACCACGGCGTCGAAGGCTGGTTGGCCTCATACGAGCGGGTCCTCACCCAGCACTTCCACCAAATGAAAGGGCAAATAAGAAAGACCAGTGCAAAAAAACAAAAACAAAAAAAAAAAAAAACGCACCGGTCCTATAATTTTCCGCTCCTTTGTCACCGTTTTTTTTTCCGCTCTGGCCTTTTTTATGCGCCATGTATGAGCCAACTGGCCTAACCAGCAATTGCGATCAAAATAAAGGGGGCTTATCCAGTACTTAAATACAGAATATAATTCTCCGTAAACTGAACAGCGGGTAACACAAAACGCAGCCAGTCTAGACACCACAACGAGCTTGAGCAATATGTATATATCTATTGTGAGCACTGTGTGGCGCTTCATCTTTCACACTGCTAAACGTGCTGTTTCATCCTCATCCTGCTCCCTCTTGTAGATACCCATCGTCATCGCGGAGTGTGGTTGGCTGCAGTGTGCGACCAAGGCTTCAATCTGCGATAAAACCTGATCCCCCAAGTCCGACCTTCGCGTTACCTTACACGTGGTGGAGGCGCGCCTTGATTTGCCCGCTGCTTCGTCACCTGCATCCACCTGGAGCTCCGTTCTGGCCGCCGTTTGACCCCGACCACCATCGTCATGACCCAAGAGGGCCACTCCGCTGTTCTGGCTTCTACCAACTCGACCCCAGCTCCCCTTGCTACTTGGACTGTCAGTAGCCGTAAACGCGGCCCGCAGATGTTAGCCGGTCTCCGCGGCGACGACGCAGATGACTGGCTCGACAGTTACGACCGGGTCAGTGCTTTCAACCGGTGGGACGATTCTATTAAACTAATTAATGTGTCCTTTTATTTGACGGATGTGGCCAACACGTGGTTCCTAAATCATGAATCGACGATTCCGGACTGGGCTACCTTTAAACAAAAGTTACGCCAGACTTTCTGCGCTCCTACTGTTCGCACGGAGTCCGCCAAGAAGCCAGAAGCCCGACTTCAGCGGTCAAATGAGAAATGAGACCTATACCTCTTATATAGAAGATGTTCTTGCACTTTGTCGGCGCATAAATGACACCATGCCAGAGGCCAAACGGGTTCGGCACGTCCTTAAAGGTATTGGGCCACTCGCCTATAACGCCCTGGCAGTACAGAACCCTACAACAATCGACGCCATCATATCGACTTGTCAACGCCTTGACGAACTACAGTCAATACTCCTGCAACCTGATCCCACTTCATTTGGTTTCACTGCCGACGCTGACCTCCGTGCGCTTATTCGCGGAATAATTCGTGAATAGCTCTCGGCTCAATGTAATTTGTGCCGCCCTGCATCTGAGCCACATCCTTCAGGTGCCGGCCTGCGTAGCATTGTCAAAGAAGAGCTGGCCTCAATGACTGAATGAGGGAAACTGCACTCTTCGGCCATTCCAAAAATCCTCCGGAACGTCCCTGGAATATTATTTTAGTTTGGGTTGAAGGTTTACCTGTTGAGGCTTTGGTTGACACGGGCGCCGCTGTTTCTGTGATACACACTGACTTGTGCTCCCGCTTGCGAAAAGTGAAAACGCCTTACGATGGACCTGAACTCTGTGGAGCTAATGGTGCAATAATTCGGCCTTTTGCTAAGTGCACTGTGCGAGGTTTTGTTGACGGTGTCCGTCACCATGTACAATTTGCCGTGATGTCACCGTGCACTCACCCAATTATTTTAGGCTGGGATTTTCTGTCTGCCGCATCAGCCAGCAGTTCGTGTCGTGACAGGGTCATTTACATGAACGAGAGCCATCCGTCTTCTGAACCTCCCGAGCCCCGTCATCGCCTGCTTGCCGCTACTGACTCAGTGTTGCCCCCTGGATGCGAAGAACTTGTCGAGCCTATTTCTACTGACATTGATAACGGAGATGTGCTAATCGTGCCTTCTGATCGCCATCTAACCCGTGGAATCGCGCTACCACCAAGTCTTGTTCGGTTTGAGCATGGCACAGTGCTGGTTGCTGCTTCGAACACTTCCCCAGAGCCCATTGTGCTGACTAAAGGGACACGTTTTCCTTGTGCCCAGGTCATTCATCCGTGGTCCATCACCACCCTTACCGCCCCCTCTTCCTCACCAGCAACTTCTTCCGATGCTTCTCTCTGTGTTCTCTTTGGCACCATCAATCCTGACCTTCGTGCGACTCACCGCCAAGCTTTGCAGGAATTACTTCGAAAACACCAAGCCTCCTTTGATGTCACTTCTCCGACCTTGGGCCGAACTTCTTCTGCACAACACCGCATTATTACAGAAGGTACTTCTATTGTTAGCAAAAGGTAAAAGACTTGCGCAAAAAGTAGATGAAGAAAGAGACGTGACAACAAGACAGAGCGCTCTGTCTTGTTGTCACGTCTCTTTCTTCATCTACTTTTTGCGCAAGTCTTTAACCTTTTGCTAATATGAACCAACTCGCCCAGAAGAAAGTACTTATTGAATTCTATTGTTAGCCGCTGCTCTTACCGTGTTTCCTTATCAGAACGTAAAATCATAGAAGATAATGTGAATGATGTGCTCCGACGAGACATTATTCGGCCCTCAGCTAGCCCCTGGTCATCTCCGGTCGTCTTGGTAAAAAAAAAGGATGGATCCATGCGTTTTTGCGTTGATTACCGCGCACTTAACAAAGTCACTCGCAAAGATGTTTACCCTATGCCACGAATTGACGATTCCCTCGACTATCTTCAGGGCGCCGAATATTTCTCCACGTTGGATTTGCGTTCCGGTTACTGGCAGATTCCGATGCACGAAGCCGACAAAGAAAAAAACCGCATTCGCTACTCCCGATGGGCTTTACGAATTCAATGTCATGCCTTTTGGACTTTGTAATGCCCCCGCTACGTTTGAGCGCATGATTGACACTGTTCTTGGAGGACTTAAGTGGAAAACATGCTTGTGCTACCTGGACGACATAGTTATTTTCTCTGCGATTTCTTCTGATCATTTATGCCGCCTTGATCAAGTATTAACATGCCTGGCATCCGCCGGTCTCCAGCTGAACACAAAAAATGTAATTTCGCCCAGAAAGAAATCAAGATCCTGGGCCACCTCGTCAGCCGCGATGGCATTCGACCCGACCCTGACAATCTTGCTGCAGTTTTGAACTTTGCACGCCCTCAGCGGACTAAGAAACTACGCAGTTTCCTTGGCCTGTCTTCATGCTTTCGCCGTTTCATTCGCAATTTCGCTACCATTGCTGCACCGCTCCACCACCTCCTTACCGACCGTACTACTTTCAATTGGTCCGAAGAATGCGAAAAAGCTTTTCAAACCCTGAAGAATGCCCTAACTTCTGACCCTGTTCTCGCTCACTTCGACGACACTGCTGCCACCATTCTCCACACCGATGCCAGCAGCCTCGGTATTGGCGCCGTACTTCTGCAACGTGATACCGCTTCTCGGGAAAAGGTAATTGCGTTTGCCAGTCGAACTCTAACACCAGCGGCCCACGCAACTACACCATCACTGAGCAAGAGTGCCTCGCCGTCGTTTGGGCAGTTCCGAAATTCCGCCCCTACCTCTACGGCCGTCATTTCACGATCGTTACCGATCACACGCTCTGTGTTGGTTATCAACCCTCAAAAATTTGACTGGACGCCTGGGTCGTTGGATTCTGCGTTTGCAGGAATACCACTTCGATGTCACATACAAATCGGGTTGCAAACATCGAGATGCCGATGATCTTTCCCGTTGCCCGCTCCCAGAATCACCACTTAGTGCTTCTTCGCGCCTTCCTGTGCGCACCCTCGACGTTCCAATGTCGTCCAGAGCTCCAAACATCACCTGTGCTACTCCTGCCGCTGCTCCAGATCGCTACGACATTATTTCACACCAGCGAGCAGATCCTTACTGTCTTTCCCTAATCGACCTTCTCACCGGTGCTTCTCACCCTCCTACCGCTGGGACGCACAGACAACTCCAAAAGTTCAAACTTGACAACGGCGTGCTCTCCCGTTATATTTATTGCTCTGAAGGCACCCGTTGGGCCCCGTTATTCCGAGAGCGCTTCGCACCCGTATCCTGACGGCCTTCCACGATGATGCTACAACCGGTCACTTAGGCTTTCATAAAACTTACCACCGCGTGAAAACCCGTTTCTTCTGGCCAGGCCTCGCCTCAAGCATGGCATAATACGTTGCCTCTTGTCTGCCATGCCAGCGCCGCAAACGGCCGACTTCTCCTCCTGCTGGCCTACTATAGCCGCTACCTTGCCCTGCTTATTCTTTCGCCGTTGTTGGCATAGACTTATGCGGGCCACTTCCATTGTCCGCACGAGGTAATCGCTGGATCGTCACCGCTGTCGACCACCTAACACGCTACGCTGAGACCGCTGCCTTGCCTAATGGCTCAGCACATGAGGTCGCGACCTTCTTTTAGAGCGCAGCTCTTTGGCGTCCGTTCCTGGGTTTCGCGTCGGCGTCGGGCGTCGTCGTCGGCCTCGTAACCAGCTCCGCCCCCCTTTCATCCCCCAGCGCTAGCAGCGACCGACTGATACTGCTGGATGCCGCTGACGCCGCTAGAGAGTCAAGATAACGTGACTGCATAGAACACCGTCGCCGCCATGCAGAAAGAGGTGGGGAGGCCCCCCCCCCCCCCCCCCCCCCTGTTCCTGTGTGGCGGATAGGGTGCTCTTTAGTTGCCGACGCGCCGGTTATTTCACGTAGGCCCCGGCACGTCGACGAATACGTGACCACCTTCCCACGGCTAGACCTGGTTCTTGGCGCTGCGGAAGCGAGGGTATCATATTGTTTGCGTCGGCATCGGCGGCGTTGTCCCTGAAACCAACTCCGCAGCTGGGGTTGACTCACTATCGGCGTCAGCAGCATCAGTCAGTCGCTGCTATCTCTTCCCTCCTCCCTTTATCGCGTTGTCCGCTTGCTGCGCGCGCTTCTGCCCCCATCGTTTGCCGCTGGGTGTACACTCCGCCCCCCTCCCCCCTCTTCCTGCGAGTCTCCGGTTGTCAAAGCGCCGGCTCGAACTTAATTCCTTTCTTCGCTCCTCCTCCAATGCAACCCCTGTGCGGTGGCAATCAGAGAGCCAGATCGGTGGCGGCGGATCTGTATATGTGCACCGCCCGAGCCGAAATTGCCGCTGCCGTTCGCCACTGCGAAATTATCTGCCAGTTCTTTCTGAGCCATGAGCGAGACGACCGGTGGAAGTCCTCCGTCTGCTGCTGCTGCTGCTGCTGCTGCTAAACGAGCTGCCAGAGCAGAGGCCCAGCGCCGTCGCCGCCAGAATCCAGAGCAGTAAGCGAGGCTGAAGCAGAAGCTCATCGCCGCCGTCGAGAAGGCCCTGCCGTTCGCACCGCCGAAGCGGAGGCTCATCGCCACCGTCGAGAGCAACCAGGTGTAAGCGAGGCTGAAGCAGAAGCTCATCGCCGCCGCCGAGAAGGGAGTCTTTGTTAAAGGAATACGTGTGAAAAAAAAAAAAAAATCTATGATAGCGCATACATGTGTTGCTCGATTTCTTTGCCTCAATCTATCGAAAAGGTGAAACAGCTTATTTGCTGCGTTCAAATTTCGCATTAGGAAGTAACGTAATCGTCGGTAGTTTTTTGGAATCGCTCGTACTGCGCCATGGTGCCCCTCAAGTGCTTCTCAGCGATCGTGGTCGGACATTTCTGTCGACGATTGTAGTCGAAGTTCTTGAGGCCTCAACCACACATCATAAATTGACCTCCAGCTATCGCCCGCAGACCAATGGGTTGACTGAGTAGTTCCACCGCATGCTTTCTGACATGTTGTCTATGTACGTCGACCAGGACCACCGAAACTGGGACGCAATACTTCCTTTTGTTACGTTCGCCTACAATACGGCTATACAGCGGACCACAGGTTACACCCCGTTTTTCCTTGTTTACGGCCGTTCTCCTGCTACCCTTCTTGATGCCTCTTTCCTTTCTACACATGCCTGTTCATCATCATCTCTTCCTGACCAGCTCCTTTCCCGAGTGGTCAAATCTCGCCGGCTTGCTCGCGTCAACACGGAAGCTAGCCAGGAAGACCGCAAGTGCCGCTATGATGCAACCCATCGCCAAGTTTCGTTCCGTCCCGGCGACGAGGTGTTACTTTGGACCCCAGTACGCACTTCTGGCCTTTGTGACAAGTTCCAGCACCGTTACATTGGTCCTTACATAGTTCTTGCAAAAACCTCCCCGGTCAACTATCGCGTCTCCCCTGTTTACCCTCCTCCGGACAGTCGTTACCATGGCACTGAAGTTGTCCAAGTTTCATGCATGAAGCCTTTTAGTCGGCGCAATCCTGCGGACTAATTGCGGCCAGGTTGGCTGCTTCAACTGCGCGGGCGAAATAGTGTGAGCACTGTGTGGCGCTTCATCTTCCACACAGCTGAACGTGCTGCTTCATCTTCATCCTGCTCCCTCTAGTAGATACCCATCGTCATCGCGGAGTGTGGTTGGCTGCAGTGTGCGACCAAGGCTTCGGGTCTGCGATAAAACATGATCCCCCAAGTCCGACCTTCGCGTTACCTTACAATATATATGTATACATACAGAGTATTTTGAGTTTTTATCGTGAATAATTTCAAAAATTTTCCCGCTTCAACCGCTGGCTCGTTTGCGGTGCTACTGCGCACAGAGCCTCCCTATAACGGTAACCTTTGCATCGTGGCAAGTTTTCCAATGATACTCGGTTGAGCCGTGAATGATGCAAAACCGCAATCACCTGCGTATAACTCGACGGACCGAAACCTACAAAGGCCATTTTCTCGCTGGAAAGCGTTGGTGGCGCCATCTCTTTATTGCAGTGAAAAGCGTCACGACACCCGATGGGGGCGTTGCAAGGTACGCGGGCCGTTTGAATACGCCATTTAAAGTAGTTCGTTTGCTTCAACTCAATCAGGAGAACACAGGCACTGTGTTGCTGTGTTTCGTAGAAGACACGGTACCCTGGGCGGTCAATTTCAAGGCAACGCCACTCAAGTGCAAACTATTCAAAAAAAAAAAAAAAAAAAAAAATACCAGGCGTGCGCAACATGCGGGCAATTCGGGCATAGGGCTGACGTCTGTCCAAATCCCGAGACGCGCAAATGCCGAGGATGCGGGTTTAAAAATCCCCTACCGGATCATACGTGCACCCCCAAATGTGCACTCTGTCAGGGGCAGAACCCCCTTGGGGACAAAAACTGCATCAAGATCTACAGGACCCCATACATAGTCAAAAGGAAACTCTGGGAAAAGAAACTGAGAAAGCAAGATACCGCCCCTAAACAGGGGCACATTTCTCTAAAGAACAAGTTCGAGACCCTCAGATCTAAGGAGGCATGCTCCATCTCCCGCTCCCGCAGCCGCTCCAAGTCTGCCACCAGGCCAGGGCCAGCAGTCAAGATCGCCATACCGGGGAAGGAGGACGCTACACCCGGGCCGAAATTTAGCGCCGGAGCAGGGGACCGACCACGCAAAACACCACAGCAAGCCAAGGCGAACCTCGGATCACTCATACGTGACCCGACGGACCCATGGGGCCTCAAGCAGAAAAGTACCTTGGCCGGAGGTAAGGACACTCAGGTAACTGATCAAGGGAATCTTGAAAGTAAAATAGAAAGACTAATCAGGGAGAATCAGGCACTCGTGCAGAAATTACAGAAAATTGAGCACGAAAATGCAGAGTTGAGGAAAGGATTGATTAAGCTGAAAATCTTGAGATGAGGGAACTTCACCCATTCGAGAGTGGAAACGAACCAGAACGCGAAAGTGGGCCCCCCAGTAGAAATAAGACCAAGCCTGAGGACACGCATCTCGATAAACTTGCCGTAGACATAAGTTCTCTTAAGGATCTAATGGAGAGGTCCAACTATAAGTAGGAAAATCGGCAAGTTTGAATGCTACACATGGAGGGCAGCCTAGGTAGAATGGAGCAAACCCTTCTCGCCGCAGGCATAATCGCTGCCAACAACGGCTGGCAAAATGGGAAGGGGGCACAATAATTCGAGGAGGAAAGATGGCGTAATCTGGCAGTGGAACTGCAGGGGATTCGTAGGAAAAAGGGCGGTCCTTCAGCAGATAATACAGTCGAGCGAGGAACCACCCTTGGTAATTGCATTACAAGAGATCAACGCCAGGCATGTTAGCCTCAAATGATACAAATGTTTCCGCAGCTCGCTGGGGGACAGTGGCTACTCTGGTTGAGCACAATACGGCGGTTACTCAACACGAGGTTGATGGGGACATTGAAGCAGTTTTGATTGAAGTCCATTCAGGAAATAATAAGAAAGGGAATCTCTTCGTGCTTAATGTATACAGCTCACCGAAACAAATCAATGCGAAATTCTCGCTCTTATTCAAAAAAGCACTAAAGGTTGCCGGCTGCGAACCACTTCTAATCTGCGGAGACTTCAATACTAAACACCAGGAATGGGGATATGATACACAATGCCGGAAGGGGAAGGGCCTGCTTGAATCCGTATTATCCAATGGGCTGTCTCTAATAACGGATTCGGCGACACCGACGCGCATGGGTAACAGTGTCAGTAAGGACACCACGCCCGATCTTACACTAACTCACAGGTGCGGCCCAGTTGAATGGTGCAATATGGGAAGAAACTACGGCAGCGATCATATGGTTATAGAAATTCGGCTCAGATTTAATCTTCGGGATACCGTGTTACGAGCCAAAATAATAGATTGGGATAAATTTCGGTCCATCAGAGGGGCTGCAGGTAACAAGCCCTGGTCTTCGCTGACTGAGTGACAACAAGAATTTAATCGGCATATAAAGGAGGCCACGGAAGAACAGGCGACGAATCTCCAAGTCCCAAAATTAGACAAATACCTCCTACATCTCCTTAAATCCAAAACAGAATTTGAGGGAAGGTGAAAAACTAAAAAATGGAACAGAAATCTCAGAAGAGGGGTTGCTAACCTCAATAAGGAAATTGAGCGGTATGCAGCCAAGCTGTCCGAAAGGAGCTGGGCCGATGATGAGATGAACTTCAACATCAGCCTTCCCAAGAGCTGGGCTATCCTCCGCTACCTCATCGATCCCAATAATACTAAGAGACGGACCAGACTAGACCAGATTAAGATTAAGCATAAGTTCCAAGGGGGAAACTAGGAGCTGCTAGATGCAATCAGGACAACATATACATGTCAGGATCCCGCCCCCCCTCTACCCTGCTATACCGGGCCCGAGAATAAGGCCATAGATGCTTCAAATGAATTGCCAGAAATTAGGGCGGTCCTGCAGGATCTCAAAAAGAGATCTGCTCCAGGGCCAGACAATACCACAAACACTGTGCTTAAAAATCTGGACGAAGACTTCTTACACTTCATTTGCGAAGTAATGAATAAAATTTGGGAAGGGGCCGAAATTTGAGAGGAGTGGAAAACCTCCAGTTTGGTCCTTATTCCTAAACCGGGCAAGAAACTTGAACTATCCAACATGAAGCCCATATCTCTCACCTCTTGTCTGGGAAAACTCATGGAAAAAGTGTTCCAAATCAGAATCTCTAGGCATAAAACCTCCAGTTTGGTCCTTATTCCTAAACCGGGCAAGAAACTTGAACTATCCAACATGAAGCCCATATCTCTCACCTCTTGTCTGGGAAAACTCATGGAAAAAGTGTTCCAAATCAGAATCTCTAGGCATATGGAAACCAAGGAATTCTGGCCAGTGAAGATGGTAGGGTACAGGCCGGGATTGAGCACGCAGGATGTCAGGCTCAGATTAAAGCACGACGTCATGGACGCTCCCGAGGACGATGCATCATATAGAGCCATCCTGGGACTTGATCTCATTAAGGCATTTGATAATGTTGAGCACAGAGCGGTTCTCGAAGGCCTCAACTCGGCTGGAGTGGGAAGCAAGTGCTTCAACTATGTCAAAGATTTTCTCACCTGCAGGAAAACTGAAGCTAGCCTCGTGGGACTTAGGTCCGAGCCCATCAGTATAAGGGGCAGAGGAACGCCCCAGGGACCTGTCCTCTCCCCGGTACTCTTCAATTTTCAATGAAAGGTCTCTCGTCCCATCCTAATAAGATAGAAGGCATCAAACATAGCATCTATGCAGACGATATAACAATCTGGACCGATGGAGGCTCCAGCGCCGATATATCGCATAAGCTGCAGGAAGCGGCGTATATAGTTGAAAACTACGCCCTAGATAGAGGACTATCTTGCCCTCCTCACAAATCTGAACTTTTCTCAATGTGCAGCAAATCACAACTAACCAGAGAATCCCACCTACCGCACCTACACAAACCAGTGGAGGTATACGAGGGAGGGAGCAAGGTACCGAGAGTTAGCACCATTAGGATCCTGGGGTATTTCCTACAGCAGAATAGGAAAAACAACACCACCCTGAAAAAGCTTCAGATGTATGTCGACCAGGTAACGGGGATATCAGACGAATCTCTCAGTAACAAAGACCTCAGAGAACACTGCCTAATAAAACTGCTTCGTGCCTTTGTAATCAGCAGGATAGCTTATGCCACCCCCTTTCTCAATCTCAATCCTGGTGAAGTAGAGAAGTTAGAGAATATGATCAGAACGTCATTTAAAAGGGCTTTAGGCATCCCCCCAAATCACCGACAGAGAAGCTTCTAGCTACGGGAATGCATAATACCTGGGAAGAGATTGCTAAAGCGGTCAGGGAGGCCCAGATTTGGCGGCTCAACTCCACTGCAGTGGGCCGAAAAATACTGCAAGAACTACAGCTTCAGTCAGGTGAGCCACCCTATGTCGCTGAACTCCTGGAGCTTGAGACGCGGAAACTTCAAAATTGCACCGATCCCTAAGAATATGCACCCGATTCATGACAAGGAACGAAGACAGCATAGAGCAAAATTTATTCAAAGCTAACTAATAAACGACCCTCCTGAGGAATCAGCATATTGCTATGCTGCCTGCGGGCTAAAAGGGCCGCGGGCATAGCAGTGGTAGATGGGAACCCCTCCCAGAAAGTAATTGGATCCATTAATACGCGTAACGCTTTAATAGCTGAAGAGGCTGCGATAGCGCTAGCATATGCAGGCACTAAAGCCAGAACTATCCGTTCAGATAATAAGACGGCTGTTAGGAATTTCGGCAAAGGCCTAATTTCCAAGCAGGCGGCCAGTCTTCTGAGAAAGCACCCGCTAAACCGGGAGGTTTCAGTCATCTGGGTTCCAGCTCACGAGGGTCTACCAGGCAATGAGGCTGCCCATCGCCTCGCTCGAGATGTATACACACGAGCGGCCATAGAGACCCCGTTAGCCGGAAACAAAGACCTCCTCATCACGTACAAGGAGCTCTCTGAGACTCCCAGACTAAACAGAAGGATCTATCCACCACCAGATATATAGGTCCCTAATACCCTCAGAATGCAGGGCCTGGCGAAAAATTCAGGCCAATCGTTTCTTTCCTCATGCTACTCTGCATAATGAGTTGACAGGGGACCCAGAGGCTTGCAATCTCCGCAACGTACCTCTGAGTCAAAATCACCTAACCTGGCAATGCCCCGATTCTCCGGGAGCTAAAGAAACTGATCCCCTTGATCAAATTACCTGGGAGTCCTACATCCGCAGCCCAAATGTGCATGAACAAAAGATCGTCCTACGCATGGCGGAGGAGGCTTACTTCAAGACCTTCTCTGCGGCCACGGCAGAGGAGAGCCGGCAAGGAGACCCTCGATCCCCCTGGCTGAGCCCCTGCCCTGAGGTCCATGTCGGTGTAAATAAAGTCTTCTCACTCACTCACTCATTGCTTCAACTGAAGCGCTTTGAACATTGCGTCCGACTTAGCGAATATCCGATACAACAAATGTAATGCGATGTTGTCAATAAAAAGGAATCGTTTGGTCTTTTTTTTTTTTCGGCTGATTTTTTATATTCAGCTGATTAGTCTGCATTCGTGGATGACATCGCGCAGTCCTGAGCTGCAGAGGACGACATTGCGAATTACTGAATTCAGTTTTCTCGTTTATTTTCTATGCTGGTGCAGCGATTTTATTCGTAAATGACGCAACGGCGTATTCAAACGGCCCGCATACCTTGCAACGCCCCATCAGCGCCTTGTAGTGACGCTTTCCACTGCAGTAAGGGATGGCGCCACCAACGCTCTCCAGCGAGAAAATGGCTTTTGCGGTTTCTTTGCCGTTGATTTCTACGAAGGTGATTACAGTTTTGCATCATTTACTGCTCAACCGAGTATCATTGTACACCTGGCCACGATACAAAGGCTTCCGTTATACGCAAGCTCTGTGCGTAGTTTCACCGGAAACGAGCCAGGGGTTGAAGCGGGAAACTTTTTGAAAGTGTGCATGATGAAAGCGCGAAACACACACACACACACACACACACACACACACACACACACACACACACACACACACACACACACACACACACACACACACACACACACACACACACACACACACACACACACACACACACACACACACACACACACACACACACACACACACACACACACACACACACACACACACACACACACACACACACACACACACACACACACACACACACACACACACACACACACACACACACACACACACACACACACACACACACACACACACACACACACACACACACACACACACACACACACACACACACACACACACACACACACACACACACACACACACACACACACACACACACACACACACACACACACACACACACACACACACACACACACACACACACACACACACACACACACACACACACACACACACACACACACACACACACACACACACACACACACACACACACACACACACACACACACACACACACACACACACACACACACACACACATATGTATATACCTATATATATATTTGGGGAGGGGGAAATGCCGCGAGTAGGGTGCCAAGTGTCATGCATAGAAGTGCTCCATAGGCATTCAACAATTAAGCCAGTATGATTTTTAGTATAAACTTTTGTGTTGATCCATCACATTTCGCGCGGTCCAGTGCAACGCCAAAGAAGCGAAGACGGTCGACGGAGCGCAAAACCCATCGAACAGTGTACAGATGCGAGAAAACTATAGTGCGTTCCAGTACGTCTACGTCGGCAAAGCCCAGCGTCTGTCTCTTCCTACTTCCTGGTGAGGCGGCACTGTTGCCCACAAATGCAGGAACTGTGCAGACTGTGCCCTAAATTAAACTGAATTGAGTGCGCGCATCTGCTTTACCTTGTAGAATTTTGAATGAGCTGAAATTTATGCATGCCTACCTCTTGCGCAGGCAGTAACGGTCATATATGTTTCGTTATTCTAGGTGAAATGAAAATTGGCAGAGATTTTGAAGAGTACGGCCCATCGACTAGCTCAAAGGATTCGAGGGAAGTCAGCAGAAGTCGCTTAGGGAGCCTCGAATGTGTTGCGGTCACTCTTCGCAGGGATGTCAGATTACACAGCACCTCACAGCGCACAACCGCTACCTCTCGCAGGTGAGGCTATAAATCCGGGAACTAACCTGAAAGCCTCCTAAGTTCACCTTAGCATGCACTGAATGTTCGGCTATCGAAAATGTCGTTTCGAGACAGGTACTACCTGATATTGCAAAGTTTTCCCCCACCTTTTCAATGAACATCACTGCGTGACAGAGGTTGACATCACTCTACAATGTCATTCTTTGCAACGCGTTCCTCAACAACGAGCACATCAAGATAAATAAACTGCATGCTCCGAGCACCGAAGAGCTCTTCCCTCACACGAACTTCTGCATGACAATCCTCTTCATCATCAACTTCGAAACACTTTGAAAGCACTACCCTTTGTAGTTGGGGAGCAGCGTCTTTGTACATGCTTTCGACAATCCTACTTGAGATGAAGTCTCTGAAGTCAGTGCATATTTCATTGCTAAGCATAAATAGCGAGGAGGCTATATTCCTGTTGATGGCGATAACTATAAACACATCAAATTTGGAGTGTTTTTCAATTAAATTTGTAGCCTTACAGAGGGCTCCAATGAAATGCGTAGATGCCTCCCCGGAGGGCCTTTAAAACCGATGTCTGCTTGAAGTCGACATTGTCTCACCGCTTACAAATGTGGTAGGTGAGCTCACTTTGGGTATCTTAAAGAGCAGCGAAAAAGATAGCCATTTGTTCCTGTTTGAGTTTCGTTTCAAATATAACGCAGGGCGATTTATGAGGCTGGCGACTCAAGAGATAAACTGGTGCTTTTTCCTGCAACTGACGTCCCTTACTCATCATGATGACAGTGTCGTTAGTACTGTAAGTCGTATGACCTGCAGTTTGCATACCTTCCAAAAGAATGACTTCCTTACATTTATCAGCGACCATTGACGAGTACATGTCTTCTCAAGCATGGCCTGCGTGGAACAATTTCCGTACTCACATACCAACCGCATGAATTTCACAAGCGATGCATGAAAAAAAAAACGTTTTTACAGGCCAGAGTTCACTTGGGTACCTGCAGTAAGCCCATTGGCAGACCGGTTTCCACTTGAACTTTCTCCAATTTTCTGCTGGAAGCGGCCACCGCGTATTACCGTAAGGGATTTGAGGCTATCAGTCACGACCTCCGTGTTGCGGATTGTACTGCCCATGATAGATAGATGGATAGATGGATAGATAGATAGATAGATAGATAGATAGATAGATAGATAGATAGATAGATAGATAGATAGATAGATAGATAGATAGATAGATAGATAGATAGATAGATAGATAGATAGATAGATAAATAGATAGATAGATAGATAGATAGATAGATAGATAGATAGATAGATAGAGGGATAGATAGATAGATAGATAGATAGATAGATAGATAGATAGATAGATAGATAGATAGATAGATAGATAGATAGATAGATAGACAGATAGATAGATAGATAGATAGATAGATAGATAGATAGATAGATAGATAGATAGATAGATAGATAGATAGATAGATAGATAGATAGATAGATAGATAGATAGATAGATAGATAGATAGATAGATAGATAGATAGATAGATAGATAGATAGATAGATAGATAGATAGATAGATAGATAGATAGATAGATATGTTTATTTGAGTGTGCCTCAACAGCCAAGTGGCCTAAAGGAGCGCACACTAGGTCAGATAGATCAGATTGACCACTTAAAAACATATAAAACCATAGCATGAAAACAACAATTACTCAAATATGTCCGTGTGAATAAACATTTTGTTGTACAGGATTTGTAAACAAGTCATTGGACAGTTGGCGTGCAAATCTGGCTAGTAGATGTAAAGTGTTTGTCAAAAGTTCAGAGCACAGAATGTTCGCTTCTGAGGCAAATCATGTGGCTCGTCAGTCGTTATGCATTCTCTGTGTTCTAAATCTCCTTGAGTTTAAGGAGATACTTTGTCCTTCCCTCCCCAATGGAAACGACTTCCATGAATGTAAAAGGAGCACCGCTACAAGGCTGAGAAGCTGACATCTTGTTCTCTAACTTTTCACAAAGATTGCGCGTACAAGCTGCGGTCATGTGATCCTGGTGGGCTTCATTGTGGCACTTACGTGAAAGGACAATTGGTTGCAGCCTTTACTTCTTTCTCCAGCCAAGGGAGCGCGAAAATTTTAGGGTTTTAAAGCGAAAGCTTTACGAATCGCATTGATAGAAAGACCCGTCGGCGGTGTCCACTTTCACGGTACCGTCGCCAGCAGAATATGAACGGGCGCATGTGAAAGGGAGATGAGACCGTTAGAAGCATGCTTGCTTGCGAGGGGCTAGTGGGCAGAGTGTAAAGTCATCGGCGCTTGCACCAAGAACACTCTCTATACGCGTGCTTCTGTGTTCTTCATCACATTCACGCGTCATGACACACATGGATAGCAAACCATCCACATTGGCTTGGTCCGCAGACGGGCATCTTCCCCAAGTTCTTTGCAGGCTTAGGCATTTCTCCCGCACGCGGCGGCGCATCCCCTACAGCAGCAATGCAGGGTCGACACGTGTGATTTTTGAAGAAAAGTGTTCGTTCTTGGAGTAAGTTTCTATTCCGTCGGCAACGCGACAGCAACCGCTGAAATCAGATTTGAAGCAAACGGTAGCACATGTACAAGTCAGTCTTTTTTTTAAAAGAGGGAAGTCCGCGGAAACACAAACTGAGAAATACGCAAAAGGTTGTTATCAGCACAAACTATTTTTTTTTAATTTACTTCATGTATTAGAAATACTCAACGCAGAAATTTATTAAAATTTAATGCAATAATTTAAACAATGTAAGCAATTTTGGATTTGGCCCTTATCGATATGAAAAGCTATATTTGACCCTGCGAAGCGGTGGCCTTGTGGTAGAGCATCCGCCTCGTATTCGGGAGGTACAGGGTTCGATCCCCAGTGCCGCCGGGTACCCACCGGTTTCCAATGGGTACAAGATTTTCCCCGGCCTGGTGCACGGCTTTTCTGGGGTGAAATGCTTGGGGCCATGAACCAAAACGTTGGTTCAAGAAGAAAAAAAGCATTGTTTAACACAGAGGCAAAAAGGGCCACATAATGGGCTTTTGCCACACAAGCCGGACTTATTGTTGTCCAATGGCGGAACAGATCACTGCCACATCGGAGCAACTATTTGAGACCTATGACCCCTTTCCCCAACATTTCACGCCAAAGAGCCGAGCACCAGGCCGGAAGAAAGCTTGTACCCATAGAAAAGTCGGTGGGTACCCGGCGGCACGAGGGATCGAACCTGGTACCTCCCAAATACGAGGCGGATGCTCTACCACAAGGCCACGCTTTGGTAAAAAAAAAAGCGTGACCGAAGGTCGAACCCAATACCTCCCGTAGCCGAGGCGGGTACTCTACCTGGGGGCCACGGCTGCGGCACACTTGTGCAAACGCATATTGACCCTTGCTCTCCAACTCAATTGTAGAACTTTGGGAAGTTGCTCCCTTGTCGACATCGAGTTTAGTGAAACTGTTTAACGTCCCTGAGGCAACCAGTGCTATGCTGATTTTCTATTTTGCCTGCTAGCACAGCATAAGGTCATCAACATAAACAGTAGAACATGTACAAGTCATTTTTGTTTTAAATTAGGGAAGTCCATGGAAACACAAACTGAGAAATACACAAAAGGTTGTTATCAGCACAAAGTATTTTTTTATTTGCTTCATGTATTAGAAATGCTCAAAGCAGAAATTTAATAACATTTTATGCAATAATTTAAACAATGTAATCAATTTCGGATTTGGCCCTTATCGATACGAAAATCTATGTTTGACCCTACTTTGACTGAAATAAATTTTTTTCAGTGTCGTTTCTAGTCTCTCTTTGTGAAAATAATACCTGTAAATGATCGTACTGTGAATACAGCTGATGAAGAGTTGTAATATTCATTGTCACACAATCAGCAGCACTGATTTGCTCTAAAGTGTGCAAATAAATGCTTAGTGAGCTTCTGCTTCAAGCAAAGATGTGAGGCGATTTTTTATTGGTAGACATTAGTTGGAATGTGTTTAATGAAGCGCTGTTTTATTTCAGTGCACCATTGTATTGCCGGGGAATGGTAGATACACATAGGATGCAAAGCGACAAGGCAGTGGCAAATATTGTCGTTTCTTGCCAGTTTCAGCTATTTGCTTATGTTGCTAAATGCAGAAAGCCGCAGCCAACAGTCTTAACTAATGTAGTCTTTTATAAGTTATTTTGCTACCTTTATGCTGAAATTGCTTCGTCTGCTGCAGGGCTATGATCGTGTTTTATCTTCTAGCTTCAGATTTTCCTCTGATCTCTTCGTATCCTAGGCAGTCGATAAAGATGTAGCTATAGAGAAGAAATAATTGAATTTACACTCGAAGTAGTCCACCCTATCATGCTAAAGCTGAGAAAGAAAGCTGTCAAGAATAAAATAGATTTGGCTTATTTCCATCTGCACATCAGCAGAATCTGGCTCATTTTTGATTTGATTTCTGTGCAATTTCTGGTCTTTATTTACATCCTTACTGTCTCAAATCATTTGCAAAACTAAGATGTATATATGACCTTTCAATTACAAAAGAAAAGAAAATAACCTAGTGTAGGTTTCTGAATTTCGATTGCTTTGAAAAAAAAATTCAAGTGTCGATGATAGTATTGAAAAACTTCCGGGAGCACTGTGGAATCTACACTGCAGAAGTATGAAAGTCTAAGCGTTGCTGGTGCACACGGTGCACCACGTTTGCTCTCATCATCATTATGAACTAAATGCACCATCATTATCATTGCTGATGTCATCAACGCTAGTTCCAACGTCATTGTCATCGCTACTATCATCCTTACAGTAGACAAGGAGAATTTTGATGTGTGTTTCACGATCCCGGGCGTTGCGCAGTTGGTTAAAGCGCTCGGCTGGGGATGCAAGGGATGGAGTTTCGGCTTCCAGTGGAAACAGGATTTTAACTTTTTCTGATTGCATGATTATGACGTCATGTGATTGAGAGCTTTAGTGTGGCCAAACAAACGAATGCCGACAGTATAAGCAATTAAAGGCTTTCGCCTTAAAATTGATGGGCCTGTGCTATGACACAGTAAAGAAGGTGCACACTGAAAGGTTATTTTCTCGTGACCACTGTATAGGGACTCTATAAGCGATCGTTGCTTGCAGCCGCTTCAATTTTTCCTCAGGCGGTGCACGCAAAGGAAGGCCCTTGTGCCGAACTGCTGGAGCTTCATCATGGCACAGCAAGGCAAATTTGTCGACCGTCTGTGGGCCAGAAGGAGGACTTCTCTGGGCACAAGTGGCACCTGTGCAGAAATATCAGGCACTAATGTGTGCCAATGCCATAGTCTGCCAGCTGGATGGGCCATTTAAAAGCGGGTGTCACGATGCAGGTAAGCCTGTTCAGTCATGTCTTTACTGCAGTAACTAGCTGTAATATGTTTTTCATATTAATTTCTAAATTAAAGCCTAACATCTTTGCAGCAAAAATTCCACAAGTACTTTTATATTTTTTTTAGTTGGTTTTTGGGAAAGGGTACTCAATGACCCGCCTCATGAAAAACAACATTTAATGGGTAAAGAAACACGGCACTTAAGTATGTGATGCAAGATTGTGTTAGCATGTGGTATTTTAAAATTTGTAGGAAAACATTTTATCTAAAACTTGCACTGTAATTACATCTCATTATACAAAAGAGAACAGAGGAACCTGTGTGGACCCTCATTGGATATATTTTTAATTCTTGCTATCTTTTAGGGATCCTCAAGGAGACGGTGCACTTCGAGAACCTGCAGAAGATCACTGTGGGTCATAAATATGTGATATATAGTGATCCTCCTACCCCCTGTGACCTCTACTTTACAAGCTGTTTGGAGGTGCCGTACTGCAGCCTCATCATGTTGCTTTCAACAAGGTGATGAGCACGTTAGGAAGCTGTAGAGGGGGGTTTGGCAGCGTAGCACGGGATTTTGCTTTTATTGACTATTTCAAGAACCACACTTTGAGATGGTAACTGGTAGTGTGCATGTATAAAGTTGCCACTTTGCTAACGAACTGCCAAACATCTTTGTACAGCAGTCATGTGTCTATCTACTTTGTCTTGTGTCTGCCTCAATTGGTCAGGTACCTTGTGCCTTTTCAGACATAAGTGTCGGCCTACATCCTGCGGTCGAAAAATTTGGAACATTTTTTTGAGGCTGCCTTCCTCAGTAAAATATGGACAAGCATGGCAAGCAGTGACCTTAATAGTTGAGGCATTTGTCAACAGTTACAGAATTCATCTCTGTATTCCTTACAGCAATAATTGCAGCATGCAGTGATGCACATCTTGTAAATAGGGTAAGTGCACTAGGAAACTTGGACATCAGAAACAAGGGGATAGGAGACTTGCAGACTCACAACTGGATTTCATTAAGTAAAGATGACACATTAGAGTGGACAAAACCGTATGCTAAACGCTATACTTTTTCTTGCTGTATATATGCCATCTTTCAGTTAGTAAAATACAGTTGTGAGCCTGTGTGCGTCCATGTCCACTTCTGTTTCTGTTGTCCGTGTTTTCTAGAACAGTTATTCAATTTCCAAGATGAGCATCACTGCATGCAACAACGCTACCCAAAGATTTATGCTCTTCATCTGTCGACGCTTTTATGCGGAGATGCAGCTTTATGAATTCTTTTTATGCGAGATGCAGCAATATTTATCTCGATTGATTGCAGCAGTGCATGATTACTTCCTGGTTGTTCCAAAATGTTATAACTCTCGGCGCTCTATCATTCAACCAATCACTTCAAATACTCTGCAAGCCACTACGATGGCACACCTACAAGTAGAGATAATTTGCGGGATCTTATTTGCGAGATAGTTCGGGAAGAGGTGTGCTGGCTGGCTGCTACTGTTGTTTCAACAGCCTCAGGTGGCAATGCTTATGGACGTCCATGAAGAAGCTCAGCATGCATTTGCCTACTGGCAATTGTTGACTGTAGTGGAAGCTCTAGCCATAACTTACGCCTCTATAGTACAAAGTCTGGGTCGCATATCTGCACTCCAGATCCTCTTCGACTTGAACAAGTAGTTGAAGGGACGCCGCTTCCCAGGCCCCACCTTCCCATCATACAAGCGATGTCCAAGCCCCAGGAAAGCATATCATGGAGGACTTCAAGACACTGCCTCTTGTGCTTCCATTGCGATGAGGCTAGCCACATTGTCATGCCTCTACAGACGAATCAGTTCAATTCAGTCGTGTCCAACTCTGTGTGACCTCATAAACTATATCATGCCAAGTTTTCCAGTTTCCCACCAACTTTCTGAGAAAGAGTGAGGGACACAGGAGAACAGATAGGCAGCGAACGCAATGGTTACATGGTATCCTCGTGGCATTGCAGATGAATCTATGTACACACGAAAAGGCATGCTCAATTCTGCCATTGCTGCCCTAAAACCACACACCGTCCAGTGACCACAGAAAATTGACTACCTGCACAGGGGAGCATATATCATGAGATGTATGTGTCATCAGGCCATATATCTCATTCTCCATCACCGTTCAGCGCACAATCTGTGTCACCGGGCCGCAGCTGCGGTGGCTGTCAGAGAAAGGTTTACGCTCCTTGTAGAGAAAATTATAGAGAGCAAACTATGGAGACGAGGTTGCTTCAGTTCAGTTCAGTTCAGTCGTTCAGTCGTGTCCGACTCTTCGGACCCTATGGACCATTGGACCATATCACGCCACGCTTTCCGGTCTCTCACTTTCTTCCTAACATCACATAACTTCATCTGCAGCGCCTCGATGATGCCATATCAAACCACCGCGTTCGCTGCCTGCCCCTTCTCCGGCGACCCTCAACCTTTCCCAACATCAAATCTTTGTGTGCCTCTTGCGCTTTGTGTTGTTGTTACCTGCTCTGCTGCCTTCTTCCAAGAGATCAAATCTTTCTCCAGCGACTCCTCTCTTCTCATCAGATGACCAAAGTAGCTGAGCTTTAACTTTAGAATTTGACCCTCCAATGAGCAGTCAGGGTTTATGGTCGACAATATCGACTGATTTGATCTTCTGGCAGTCCAAGGAACTCTCAAGAGTCTCCGCTAGCGCCACAATTCAAACACGTCAATTCTCCGGCGGTCAGCCTTCTTCACAGTCCAACTCTCGTATCAATACATCACAACTCGAAAGACCATAGCACGAGTTATACGGATCTTGGTTGGCAGACTAATGTCTCTGCTCTTTACTAGGCGGTCAAGGCTAACCATGGCTCTCTTTCCCAGAAGCAGGCGTCTCCTAATTTCATAGCTGCAGTCTCCTTCCGGGGTAATCTTGGAGCCCAAGAAGAGAAAATCTGTCACAGCTTCCACTTCTTGTCCCATGATGCTCCAGGACTTGATAGGGCAAGATTCCATGATCTTTGTCTTTTTAATGTTCAGTTTAAGCCCAAACTTCTCACTCTCGTCTTGTACGCGCATCAGAAGTCTCTTGAGTTCCACTTCACTTTCTGCCATTAAAATGGTATCATCCGTATATCTAAGGTTGTTGATACGTTTTCCAGCAATCTTCACTCCAGCTGAAGACTCGCCCAGACCGGCCTTCCTCATGATGCACTCTGCATATAGGTTAAATAGGCAGGGCGACAGTGTGCAACCTTGTCTCACTCCTTTCTCAATCAGAAACTAATCAGTAAGACCATGCCCAGTTCTGACTGTGGCCTCTTGCCCTTCATACAGGTTCCTGAGGAGACAGATGAGGTGAACTGGAACTCCCATCTGTTGGAGAGCTTGCCACAATCTTCTGTGATCTACGCAGTCAAACGCTTTCGCATAATCAATAAAGCAGAAGTAGATGGGTTTCTGGAACTCTCTTGCTTTTTCCATGATACAGCGAAGGTTGGCAATCTGGTCTCTAGTTCCTCTGCCCTTGCGAAACCCAGCTTGCATGTCCGGAAGATCCCGATCCACATACTGTTGCAACCTACCTTGGAGGATTTTCAAGATCACCTTACTAGCATGCGAAATAAGCGCGATCGTGCGGTAGTTGGAACAATCTTTGGCACTGCCTTTCTTGGGAATGGGGATGTAAACTGACCTTCTCCAATCCTGTGGCCTGACATAATGTATGCAGAATGTTAACAGCGTCACGGTTGAGGTTTTTAAGCAACTCAGCTGGAATGCCATCAATTCCGCTAGCTTTGTTCTTAGCAAGGCTGGCTAAGGCCCATTCAACTTCACTATTCAGGATTCCCGAATCGAGATCAGTAATCACAACCGTCTTATGTTGGGTTTGCACATCCGGGTCCTTCTTGTACAGTTCTGTGTATTCCTGCCACCTCTTCTTTATCTCTGAGGCTTCAGTGAGGTTCTTGCCTCGTTTCTCGTTTATCACGCCCAGCTTAGCACAGAAGCTTCCTTTGATATCTTTGATTGTCTTATAGAGAGCTCTTGTGTTCCTTAACTGGCTGTTGTCCTCAACTGCTTGGCACTGTATGTTCAGGAAGGCATTCTTATCTCTCCTTGCTATTTTCTGAAAATCCGCATTGAGAACCTTGTATCTTTCTCTTTCCCCCATAACTTTAGCCATCCTCCTTTCCTCAGCTATTTGCAAAGCGTCTTCAGATAACCAGTTTGCTTTCTTGCATTTCTTTTGCTTTGGAACTACCTTAGTAGCAACTTCTTGTATTATATCACGAACATCAGTCCACAACTCTTCAGGCTCTTTGTCTTCTAGATGTAATTCTTGAAATCTATTCCTCACTTCCACAGCATATTCTGATGGAATTTGATCCAGACCATACCTGAAAGGCCTTCTAGTTTTCTGCGTTTTCCTCAATGGAAGCTTAATTTTGGCAACAAGAAGCTGATGATCGGTGCCACAATCGGCCCCAGGCCTTGTTTTTACTGCTTGTATAGCGCTTCTCCTTCTCTGCCAGCAAAAAATATAATCGATCTGATTCCTGTAAAGACCTTCCTGTAAAGTCCATGTGTTCAGGCGCCTCTTGTGCTGTTGAAAATGAGTATTCGCTATGGTCAGGTTGTTTTCTTGAAAAAACTCTACTAGCCTCTGCCCAGCTTCATTTGGCTCGCCAAGACCGAACTTGCCTATAATTCCGGATATTTCTTCACTCCCGACCTTAGCATTCCAGTCTCCTATGATAAAAACGACGTCTGATGATGGAGTGCGGTCTAAAAGGCATTGCAGGTCCGCATAAAATCTCTCAACGTCAGCTCCTTCAGCAGTAGTAGTTGGTGCATAGACTTGGATAACTTATGTTGAAAGGGTGACCTTGGATCCGAAGTGAAATCATTCGGTCGTTTTTGGGGTTGTACCCTAGCACTGCTGTGCCCATTCTTCTGTTTACTATGAGAGCGACCTCATTCCTTCTCTTGGATTCGTGCCCACAATAAAAAACATAATGGTCGCTGGAGTTAAATTCTCCCATTCCGGTCCACTTGAGCTCGCTGATACCCAAGATATTAATGTTCAATCTGTCCATTTCTCGCTTGACGACGTCCAGTTGACCTTGTGTCATAGATCTTACATTACATGTTGCTATGTGATATATCTCCTTGCAACATCGGACTTTCCGGACATCCACAAATGAGCGTCCTTTTGGCTTTAGCCTGGCCGCTTCATTCGTCCTGGAGCTACTAGGAATCGCCCTAGGAATTGCTTCACAGTGAAGTAATAAAGATGTATTGACGAATGGTGATGGTGCATCTGCTACGCTGGCGTCAACAACGACATTACGATAGTCAAAGATGACTACGTGCAAGACTATGGCAATAGTGCTATTGAGTAGTGTGCAATGATGACTTGGGTTTAATGTGCTGGCACTGAAAATGAAGACACCACCAGCTGTGTGAGCTTGAACGTACGACTTGCATTTTGGTCAGTCAGTCTATGTCAGGATAATGACGAGCTGCACCGCCAACTTGTCTTGTCGGTGCAGCCTTAAGGGTAGACCAAGGCTCTTACCAACCTTGATTTGATGATGGAGGCCACCCTTTCACTCATAATACACTTAAAGCAGCTTGTCCTTAAAGTCACTTGGCAGCTCTTGCTCCTTCCCGAGCCGATAATTAAACATGGCACTGACCTTCAGCACATGGTCCAGAAGCAAGTGTCTGAGGCCATGCAGTCAGTTTTCAACCTGCTCCCGTTGCCGCACTGCTTACATACACTGAAGTTGCCTGACAGGCACTGGCAGCATTTGTCAGTTTCCGATGTACCCTCGGGCAACCCCTGTTCCTGCTGCTCTGCCACCTCTCCGATGTTTTAAACCATGGTGAACTCTAGACAATGTGCCTATTTGCTACACTTTCAGCATCGCTTGAGACGTGATGCATCACTGCCATTGCCGTGTCTTGCCTGCTGCTGACAAAGCCGACCATTGAGCACACGCTTATGACCCTCTTCGTAAATTTACCTGAACCTCACATCCTGAGCACCTGCACAACAACAGCCGCCGTCTGTTTGCCACTGCTCCTTATTTCGGCGTCACCACTCGGTTTCTTCCATGATTTGTCATCCGATACTGCCACAGGAAATCTAGTGATCACAGTTCCGGAGGCAACAATTGCATTTTCATTGATCAGTTGAGACTTGCCTTTACCGTCAAATGTGATGAAGGTTCCTGTGGAAGGCACTGATGCTCTTGCCCTTTTAGATACTGGTATTGCTATGCCCATCTAGAGTGAGAACCTGTGCTGCCAGATTCAACGTGATGATGCCGTTATGTGGTTTTTCAATTAGTGCTGCTAATTGACAGCTCAAGCCTTGGCCTCATGTACTGCTAGAGTCATTATTTGGGGCTTTCTGTACACCGCTGGATTTATCATACTTTCATTGAGCTGTCATGACCTCATTGATTGCTCTCGTACTCAAGTTGAGCTCTTTCCTTTGGCAACACGCTGGTCGATACTTCTGCCACGTGCGCGAAACTAACTGTGCCATATGATGGTGTAATCCCGCCGTGTTCTGCTATGTTGCTATGATCTTGTTATCTGGACTCTTTTTAGTGGGCTTATGGGGTGGTAGTGGCACTGGTGTAGCGGTAGGTGTGGCGAACACGATATGGTGTGTGCGTGGTGGTGTGCGCGTGGTGGCGTTTAGGGTGGCGTGTGATAGTGTTCGTGTTCAAATGCAGGGGTTTTTGCCTGAGTGCTATGTGCAGCGATATGAGAGCTTCGGTTCGCCATCTCGCTACTTGGCGAACTGAAAGGACTCGACGACTTTGGTTCGACGTCGTCTCCCATGCTCCTTCGACTGCGTGACCGTCTACCGGTGGACACCTGACAGCTGTGCTTTGCACCAACGGCTTCATTTGTTCCCAACGCTGACTTCGAACTGTTAGTGGCACGAGACGCTTGTGACCGCAAATATGCACTAGACCACCAGTTCTAGTGTTTCACCTGAATGGTTGTGTGCGCGTTTGTGTATTGTCTAGATTAAGGAGAGGTGGCATCTGAGTTATAAAAGTGTCTGTATGTGTGAAGTGCCATCTGCTTTGGCGAACGAGGTGGCGAACCACCACAGCTTATCTTCGTCAGGCCGTCTGACGGCTTCAGTGAGAACCCGTGCTACCAGATGCGAAAAGCGATGATGCCATTTTATGATTTTTTACTTCATGCCGCTATATCCTTTGATTGCGTTTACTGCTAGAGTTATTATTCAGAGTTTTCTGTACACTACTGAATTATATGTATTCTCATTAAGCTGTCATGATGTCATCATGCCCGAGATGCTTTGCATTGTAGCCCCATCCAGTAGTGCAGCCAGAGCTCGAGTTTTACCAACGTTGACATCAATGAATGCCGTATATGCCCTCTCTCTTTGTTTCCGCACTCTTTTTTTCATAAACTAAAGTCGCCTTTGAATCTCATAGATTTTGACCCTGCAAAACTGTGTCCAGCTAAGCCAGAGCTACCACGAATATATTTCTCTTTTTTTTGCGGCTGTGGGTTTCGTGGACCCTGAAAATCACTTCGTGAGCCCCTATTTGAGAAACACTGACCTATGATATGCTTTTAGAAATTACCACTATGTGACGCGACATTTTTAATTCCTTTTGGGGAAGCGTTGACCACAGGCCACTAACAGTGTTTTCAACGTTGTAGCTGAGGCTCTTTTTTTAGTGATGTTGTGTACATATTTTCTTTTATTCGTTGCATATGCTTACAATTCTAACAAAGCAAATATTTTTAAAATATGCAATTTAAGATTAGAACGCTTTGTAGTGCCTTTTGCAAATAATTTTGGACCTGTGTTTGCCAAACTGCAGCCTGAGCTACTTATGCGCCAGAAAATGCAAGAACAGAAACACACCGACAGCATTTCTGTTGCAAAAATGTATTTGGGGTTTATTTGGCAAGGTGAACATGGTCGAGAGAGTTTTGGAGAAAATAAACTGGTGCTATATGCAATGTGATATAGTTCCAACAAATAACTTTCATTCTTTCATCAGCACAATCAGTATCTTGTCAACTGATTTCCAAGATTTCACCAGCTGATCTTCACATGTCCAAGTTCGGCTTGACAGGGCAGTGTTCTTTACCATGTGCTGCATACAACATCCGTGCTGTATTCTTCTACCTTCCTGGAATGAAAAAGCGCAATGTTCACAGATATTACTGTAAAATTAAAGCTGGTATGAGAAAGCTGGAGGTTTTTAAAATCGCTCGATAGCTCGTATTGCAGTGAATAACTACGCATATGATTATTCATGAAACGTCTGGGCATATGGCATACCTCCATATGGCACAGAAGTGCAGCAGTCTCTTCTTGTGAATGCACCTATGTATCAGATCCATTGATGACGGTCTTCAATGGTAATGGCACGTACCTACGGCGGGGAATAGGCCATGGTATATAGCAGGTACAAAAGGCTCATGGATAAGCAATTGGGTATTTTGATGATTACGAGTCTTAAACTAAAATTTAATGAAAAAAAAGAAAGGAAAAGAAAAGGCAGTGAATTCTCATTGTAGCAATTTACCTAGGTAATTATATAGTCGGGAACACAATTGCACAAATGTTGTAGGGTATATCCCTTGGCACTTTCCCCGAAGGAGAGGGGAATAAGCACAAATAGCATGCTTGAGTAATCACCATTTAAATGATCTAACAGTCACTAACAGTGATCCACAAAAAACCCTGCTTTGGCCATTATTTTTCAAAGTGTTCACCAAAGACATTGCCCACATCGACATATTCATCAAATTTGTCGTACATATATAGGGCGGATCTGATACATATGATATGGGCGTGTCCAGAAATCTAACATATAAATCGAGAGACAAAAAATAATTTTGGGAGACTACTGTCGAGCTCACGCCCTGAAACGCTGCTAGGTCTAATCCGACTAGCTGACGTCACCCGTGTCCAAGGACTCCAGGCCGTCACCTTTGCGGGTAAGTTGACGCCTGTCTTGCACCTGCTGGATATTTATTAAAGTTTTACCACCACCCCATGCAGATGACTGTTCTATTATGCCGGGCACAGATGCAGACACGTTGACAAAGCAAAGCAAAGCCTTCCTGTTAGTATTATTGTTGTGGTTGCAATCAAACGAACTTAATATAAATTGTTCGAAGACAACGCTAATTATTTTCCCAGGAAAAAAGAATATTTATTAATCGTGCTGTCAGCATTGAGAGCCGGAACATTACAATTGTAGGCTCGCAGAGAATACTAAGTGTCACGCTCAACCGCAATCTGTACTGGGACTTGCCTGTTGCTGGCATATGCAAAAGATTTTTCATGGCATTTAATGTTATTTCATGTCAGCGAATGCTCCTTATGATGCCCATTGAAAAGAAATTGAATAATTTTTTTTACATCAACCAATGCATTAAGACTACAGTGGAGGGCAGATTAAACAATAATATAATTTTGCCATCCTTTTCTTGAGGATAAATAAAATGCACCAAATGGGTAATTGTGGTAGAAATGTCTCCATAAAATATTACTTCTGAGCTTTTGCGCATTATGCACATGCACAGCAGCATGCTGCAATGACCTTAGAGCTGGAAATGCGTCGCGTGTCCAAGCAAACATCACACAAAAGCGTGAAGTCGCAAAAAGAAAAAGCACGTGGGAACTTCCCACGCTTTGTTCGATGTGAATACATTCTGGAGAGGGGTGCCTGAGGGCACATCACCTAGGAAGAAACGGTGGCTGTTTGGGAGAAGGGACATGGCCTTAAAATCATTACACTGATCCATTATGAGTTGAGTTCTACACATGCTGTGTGTGACATCAGACATGCCCTGTGTCTTTCTGGCAGACAGACTCCTTGTTCGACTATTGCTAGAGTATCAAAGTGAAAAAGGGAGTTTCTATGCCTCCTCGCCCGTTCCCAAGGTCTGACTGCAGGAACATTGCTTACCAATACTGTTTAATTGACTGGCTGATTGACGCGGAGAGATGTGCCGTGTTCTATTGGCCAAAGTTCTGAGGGAAGGCTGGGTTGATTGTTTAAAGGTTTCTTGTGGAGTAAAAAAAGACAATACTCGCCCTGGGCAAGAGGCTCATCAAGTCTATCATTGCTGTGAACTCCTTGCCTTTGACCTTTTTCTGTGAAAACCTATGAAGTATGTACATAAGTCTACGGAAGTGCATTCATTCATTGCAGTTCATTGTTTTCGTTTTATCATCTTCAAAACGTCATCCTTCTCTCAAACTGAAGGCTCAGTCATGCCACTAAATGGAGTGTAGGTTCGAAACAGTCTGAGACAAGCATAATAATGCACAAAGCGTTGCGATGGTCTCGTGAGTGTGCACCGTGAACATAACAATTTGTGAATAATTTGTTTTCCTACTCATTTATTTTCATTCATCGCTGCTTTCATAAAGCATTGCATTTTGTATAATGCACTGTTGCTGCTGCTGGACCGCGCATAGTTTTAGCATGCATGCAAAAGCTAACAACCAGGTTCTAGTACAGTTGTACTAAGCAGTCTGGAGTTTTAAACTTTAGTAACTTGTTAATGCATTGAGATAAATAAAACTTTTTACAAATTGGTGCTGCTCAAAATAACGTAAATGTGTCCTCATCCCTCAGCAGCACTTACTGCAGGCTTGGTGTTGACGGCAGCGGCTCCGCATCGTGCAGACTTGTGGCTGTGCCATGGAAGCAAGCAAACAAATGGAAGAAGTAATTATTTCTGCAGCCATGAGATCGGCTGCTTTCCGGCACATACACGACAACAGTGTGTGTAGTTGGTGAATAACACTAATGATACATGCACGATCTTACTTTAGCACTCTGGCTACATCTTGTACACTGCAGTAAGAGAATCAAGGCTCAACCTTGCAGTGCTTTGTAAATAGCGATAACATGCTCAACAAGAACATTGAAGAAAGTAATGTAAGAAGCGTTGTCGCTTGCTATCCCGGGAGTTGTCATGCTTGCTTTCATCATCATGCATCTCTCTGGGCGCCATGTCCTTTAGGCACTTGCAGGCTCATTTTCATATGAAAGGGAATAACCATATGAGACACAGACCATTGGTAATTAACTGGCCAACATAATATATGATCTAATTGGGCAGCTGAAAGTTGCGCCAGGACACTAGATAAGTACCACGACGCAGACACTGTTGCCTTAATTCAATGTAATGGTCCTGAACAAGCATCCTTTTTAATTTTCAGGTGTTTTTATAACACAATGAGCAAACCAGCTCAGCCTCTGCCACTTGTGAATGCACATATGACTTCCAGTGCCGGAATATTTTGTCCGACAGCATAAAACATTGGCGCACTCCATTTCACATGCTGATCCAGCGACACAAGCTCATAAGCTTGGAGCAAAAAAAAGTTGAAAAGATATCTTGCAATACTTGACTGTGGCACTGCATTCGGCATGTGCTGCTAATGGTGCCAGGAAATTGTCTGAGAAGACAAAGCAAATCATCTGGCAAACAATTTTCATTTATGGTCGCTCCTGGTGGCTGTGCACATTTACATGCACATCTAAACAAAGCAGCTACATGACGTGCATTATATTATGCAACTCGAGCCATGCTTAGTGAAAATACAGAAATATGATGTATCTAATTCGCACAACGTAACGCTACTATTCCCCAGCAATCGACTAGGCGGTGCTCAGACGGGCGGGCCGTACGTATCGTGGGAAAGCATCATCCACCACTCCTACTCGGAGCGCACGTCATCGGCAGGCGCCGAGTCACTGCCATTCCGAGCTACTCGAAAGTGCCGTTTTCGTCACATATGGTAACTAATTTTTCCGCTCGGACAATCCGCTGTCCAGTCCGCTCGCCTGAACAGAGAAGGTAGTGACTTACCAGAGAGAGAGAAAGAAAAACATTTATTATGAGCAGGCGTGAAATATTCAGCCCTAGGTGGGCAGCCTCCTCAGTCCAGGAAGCCGTGGACCCGAGCCATCTCCCGAGTCCGGCTGACCAGACTACGCTGATCCTGCAGGCTGGGGCTTGACAGCAGTCTCCCACTGCTCTTCGGCTATGACCATGATGGTTATAGTACCAGTTGGTCCCTTGCATCCTCACACCATATGGTGTTTGTACGTTGCAAAATGCGCATTCATATCTGCAGGTGGTGGGCGAGATTCTGTGTAGTAAGTTGCCGTGGACGTGCCTGTTGGTTTGGAGTTGTTGGAGGGTGACTGCTTCTTCTCTGGTTAGTTTCTTGTGGGGTGGGAAATATTTTTTTTTTCTGACGCTGGATGGCTTGCAAAGGCCTTTGCGAACGCCTTCATTGCGCAGCGGAGCGAGCGCTCGTTCGCCGTCGGCGGATCCCTAGAAATCGTTGCAACTTCTTTGGACGGCGCCTTCGCCCTGCGCTGTACAGCGTAGAGGATTGTGGCGATCTCGAGCCACTTGCTGGTCGTCCGCCGCACTGAAACGCTTGCGCATAATGTTTTCTTGGTGCGGGCAAGGGCATTGCAGCATTTGATGACGCCAATCCTTTTTTTTTTCTTTCGGGATGCTTGGGAAAACTATGTGAAAACGAGAAAACTATGTGGCCCGTTGCGCACAGCAGCACTCTACTAACTCTACAAGCACTCGTAGCACTATCCGTCGGCGCTTGGCGTAGCTTGACTTCATTGCTGCTGAAATCTCGTGAGATCTCGCAAGATTACGGCAAGCTGGACGTCAGGCGGAATACGTCTCAGGAGTACGTCTCCAGCGCCTGCACATATCGGCAGTTTTCAGGCATGCGCAGTAGGCGTCGTATACGTCTACGTCTGTACGTCTCCGGCAAACGTCATACGTCTCTGGCAAGCTAAATCTCTCTTTTGACGACCAACCAACCGGAGTTGAATCCGACACCACCGCCGAACGAACTGACAACGGTACATCCCGCACCTCCAGCAGATGTCGCGTAGTGGTGACAAGCCCAGCAGCCGCAAATGAAGACAATGGCGTTACACTTGAATGAAACTCTTTGTTGGGCTGACTTGCGCCCTAAAAATAACTGAATAACTCGGCGGCGGCGATAGCAGCAAACGTGCTCACTGGTCGTCGATTTACGAATACCCGTCGCACCCGTCAACGCTCGATTTAAAGTTGGCGCAGAAACATCTAGATAAAGCCGAAAACAGTGACTATCGCAACCTATAGAACATTGCAGAAACATATGCGAGTGGCCGGAATCTTCGAGACACATTTAGGCGCGTCTTTCGCGACAAAGAAACTGATAAATCGGCGTCTGGCGACAACAAGCATGAACAAACAAAAAAAATACAGAATTGATCTGTTCGCTAAAATCTGACTGATAAGGCCGCATGCCAGCGGCGGCTGCAACAAATACAGATTTGAATAGTATGCCGAAATTGAAAGTGCTTGAAAAAAAAAATTCCTCAGCTACCAGCAGTTGATGCAAGGTGAAGAAATATGTAAAGTGTGACGCGGTATGCTGAGTGTTGGCTGTCGTGCGACAGGAGAAAAAAATTTACAGGACATGTTTTCTTTTTTGTTTCTCAAGTCAACCGGAGGTGATACTGGACTTACGTATGACTGGAATAATACGCAGAAGTGAACTTCTTTGGAAAGATTGCTTACAGCAGTGAGAGCTAATCTGTACATCGCGCTCAGTTGAGATCCAAGGTGTCGAACTAAAATCGCAACTTTACCGGAATTTTGTTGGGCGCCGGACCAAGCCCAGATTTCTTGTGCCGTCTTTAAACTGAATAAAAAAGTAATTATTTAAACAAGCCATTCCGAGCCGCTTTGGGACAAGGTTCAGCCCCACTTGGAGCCCGGCACAGTTTCCAATCGTTTTAGAGTAAAACTAATAGGCGTCCATGAGCAGCTTCAGCGTCGGCATAATGAGTAGGTAGCTAAATATAGGGTGGCCCCCACCCTATCACAACTCAACTCGCACTGGCCGACAAGAGGAGCGAAGTCTTGCTGGGCATTCCGCAACCTGCCATGGTCAGCTGGAACATAGACGTCTCGGATAGTCTTTTGAAAGAGAGCGTTGGGATCCGGAGGAACCCCTTAACGCCTTCGCGCCCTACCCTTCAAGGCCAAGGTCAAGTGTACCCGGGATAAGGTGCCGCGAGCGGCTAGGAGAAATTTCCATGGACACATGGAACATTGACGTTGCGGACAGTTTGGGCAATGACAGCCTATAGGGATCCTGAGGAACCCTTTAAAACAATGGCGTTCTACCCTTAAAAGCGAAGGTTAAGTTTCTACCAAAATTTTGTTATGATTTCGGAAATGCGCCCAGCAGAGCTAAGAAAAAAAAAAGAAAAAATAACTGCCGTTTTTCTCTTTCAAAAACGCAGTGATAATGCATTTCGTAGCAGAAGTGCATGCGCGCTCATTTGCTCTCGTTCGTTTTCATACAATTTACCCAACTTACCGCAAGCTGGCACCGCTCTACTGTAAGGTCATGTATACATGAAAAAGCATGAACGGAACACCAACAGAGAGAAGGGACGGATATATGCCACCATAATGAAGCACAGAGCATGCATTACAGCCGGGTGTACAGCAGGTATGACGCGTTAAAAGGTAGTTGTACAGCAATTATGAAGCGCTTACCTTCGGGAACGCAGTTTTTTACTTAAGGACAGAAGTTCGGTCGGGCTTAAAAATAAATCAGAGTGGTGGGTGGATAACCACTTAGCGCTCATGCAAATAGGTGGTATGGGCTGGGCATCTTTAGAAGGACATGTTCAGATCAAAATATTATACGAAGAACGCTTCTGCAAAAAGGACGATAATAGGTGGGTGGCTAAGGCATTTAGATATATATGCAGCGAAAGTGTTTTGATTCACAGTTGCTGAAAAGAATCAGAAAACTAACCAGTGAATATGTAGGAAATCAAGATGGAGAAATTGAACGACAAGTGAGAAACAGTAGGTAAAACAACTGCGGAGGTCTATCCTGGTTAAACCTAGTATCAGAGCGTATCCCCTGTTAAGCTTGGTTACACATCAACCTTGGGCCTGCGCCAAAGCGTTGACGCACTCGAGCAACAAAGTTGCGACGAAGCAGTTTTTAATCATCTCACCTCGTTACGTGCTCAGTGCACGTTAAAGAACCCCAGATGGTAGAAATTACTACGTAGTTTTTCGCTATTGTAACTTTCGGAGCAAGGTCAAATGCGCAAATGAAAAGTATTGGGAGTTGCAGTGCGAAGAGTAGAGCTCACGCTATGGAACTGGCAAAATTCAAATAAAATAAAGACATCTCTCCAAGGCCTATGCAGAAATTGGAAAATTAAAAATAAGAAGGAAGCGTTTCGGGACGCCTCAAGAGGCAGCCGCCTTCTCTTTCAAGCTAGGTTAGGGTTGTAGGGCCCGTGGCGCACCGCGCATTCGAAGGCCGCGCCCCTTCCCAATGCTCCCTGCGCGCTGCCTGTTTCCCTCTCCCCGCTCGTTCGGGAATAACCGGTCCTGCGCGAGGGGGCTATAAAAGAAGGCACGCGCCGCCACTCGCCCTCTCTTGGTCCCTGCCTCTTCGTTCCTGCTTCGCTCCTGCTTCGCGCCTGGAGCTTCTGCACGGAAGACGACCCGCAGGCTGCAACCTCCCGGACGACGACCTAGCACCGCCTTCGACGATCCCTATGAGATTAAAGATGTTTTTTACACGGCCCGCTGTGTATTTGTCGTGCGCATCCCTCGGGCAGAGGAATCGCCCACAACTGGCACCCGACTGGGGCTGAGATAGCACCCATGTGGACGATTTCTCTGCCAACGTGGCAGCGCACGGCAACACGACGGGCCGGTCCTTTGTATGTTAGGCGCGACGCCATTTTGAGTTTAGGGCTATCGTGTGTGCAGATGACACGGAGTGTAGTATAGTAGTGTTTGTACAGTGTTTTAATTTTGTTTTGGGTTATGTGTGTGTTTGTTAGTGTCGGGCGGTTTGTGTTTTAATTTTTTTGTGCATATGTTAGCTTTATGAAGTGTTTAGCCTTTGTGACTAGCCTCTTGATGCGGGATAGGTGGTAGTCGTGCGCGTGTAGGCTCCCGGCCGGCCTTAGTTGTTGAGTGCAATGCCTCCGAGAAAAGACGTGCCAGATAGGGCCGCCGCTTCGGACGCCAGTGCGTCCGGAAGTGAGGTAAAGGACGCGGTAGAGTTTGCGCAGGTTACCGATGCGGCCGCCCTGATGAGGCAGATGAACGAAATGTTGTCGGTGTTCACCCGTCAGCTCGGTTCGGTGGCTAGCGCCAACCAAGCCACAGCTGCGGCGACAGTCTCGCGTCCGCGGATAAATGTAGAGGTTCCCTCCTTTTCCGGCTACACGGACGTGAAGTCAGTCCACGAGTTCTTGCAAGAACTCGAGGATTATCAGACGGCACTGGGTTCCCCAGACGACGTGGTGCTAGCGCAGGTAATCTCCGTGGCACTTGTTGAGAGCGCGGCGCGATGGAGACGCTGTCAGCCGGCCTTCCAGTCGATGGCAGACTTCACCGATCGCTTCCGCGCCGAGTTCTTGCCGGCCGATTACGAGCGCCGGATGCTTGAGGAGCTAGCGTTGCGCACACAGCACCCAGAGGAGAGCCTCCTCGAGTATGTACGCGCAATGCAAGAGCTCTACAAGAGGGCAGATCCCACAGCAATCGATCTTGAACAGGTCGCGCGCGTGATCAAGCAATGCCATCCGCGCTTCAAGCCACATTTGCGGGGACGTAGTTTTGCAAACCTCGAGGCCCTAGCACAGGAAGCGAAGGTAGTACAGGCGGATTTACTCGCTGAATTGCGCTACCAGCCACCCCCCAGGCCAGCCGAATCGCTAGAGCCGCGATGCGCCTGGGCCGGAGGCCAAGACTCCGCGCCGCGCGCCAGAGGCGCAGACGTAATGACGGTTGGGCAGGAAAGGCCAGCGGAAGACTCCGCTATTCCTCGCGCTCTTGACCCGTACGCGTTCGAGCAGCGGCGTCGAGCTGGGCTCGCCAGCGACGTCCGCATAGGCGCGGAGAGAGGGGAAAGACGTCCCCAACCGCTTCGCGGAACGCGGCATCCCCCGACCGTGTGGCAGGCGAACGATCGGCTTTGCTGGAATTGCAACCAGCCGGGCCACGTGGCACGAGAGTGTCAAGCAAGGCGTATGCAGGGAAACGCGGACCGCCGGCGGCTATAATTGGTAACACCAGCGCCGTCGGCGGGAGAATTTCGTGGTAGCCACGGCGGAAAATGGGAAATGTACTCCCACGCCGCGTCACCGGGCGACCGCCCCGGGTGCGCAGAGGCTTTTGTCTCCCTCGCCTGTAGAGCGCAAGGAATGTTGTCGCGCTCGAGCCCTTTATGCTAGTGCGGTTAGCTGGTCAAAGCTACTCGCCACTCATTGACGCGGGCTCAACTCTGTCACTGGTCGGTGATGATGTGTTCGAGGCCTGCCGTAGATGTAACATCCGTGTCAGGCCAGCCGAAACCCCTTTGAGCTTAGCAGCAGGGACGACAAAAGCGGAGGAAGCGGTACGTCTGGTCCTGCGTTTTGACGGCAGGAAGCGGAGACATCGCTTCGTCTATCTGCCCGGCTTATCATACCAGTTATTCTGGGAAGAGATTTTCTTTCAAGCGAAGGCATTGTGCTTGACATGGGGGAGAACGGCTATCGCTACAGCCCCTTCACCCCCCTCATTCCCTTTGTTAGCGCACCCAAACAGGAATGCGTCGCTCAGCTAGCGAGCGTCCACGCTTTTGTGGCAGACGGCTCCCCCGCGACACTGAATGGTAGCCCATTAGAAGCAATTATTGCGTCCTTCTCAGGAACCGGTAGTCGGCGCCAAAGGCTCGTGGAAACTTTACTCCCGTTTTCGGATTGCTTCACAGAGAAACCAGGCAGAACTGACTTGCTTCAGCACGAGATCGAAGCGGGTGATGCGCGCCCTTTCAGATGTAATCGCGGCCGTTAAGCGCCCATAAGAGACAGCTTCTCGACAGCGCCCTTGACGAGATGATTGATACCGGCGCGGTGAGACCCTCACAAAGTACCTGGGCGTCTCCAATGGTTCTAGCGCCAAAGAAAGATGGTTCGGTAAGGCTGTGTGTTGATTATCGAAAGCTCAACTCACTGACGCCTACGGTTGCGCACCCTTTCCAGTCGATCGAGGCTGTGATGTGCGCGTTAGGGAACGCAAGGTTCTTCACAGTCCTGGATGCAAGCAGAGGGTACCTGCAGATTGAGGTGGCGGAAGGTGACATTCAGAAAACCGCATTCACCTGTCACCGCGGGCTCTTCGAATTTACTCGACTCCCGTTTGGTTTGTCTAATGCACCGAGCACGTTCATGCCATTGATGGACATCGTGCTGGGCGATGCAAGGTTCAACTACGCGATGGCGTACCTCGACGACGTCGTGATATTCTCACAGTCGTTCGAAGAGCATCTCATTCACCTGAATTCCGTTCTTGAAAGAATGAGACGTGCGGGTATAACGATCAACCCAAAGAAAGTGCAGTTGGCATCAAAGAGAGTGAACCTCTTGGGATTTGTGGTTGATGATGGCACTTTGAGACCGAACGATGACAAACTGCAGACAATTCTGAACTACCCCTGCCCGACGGACGTGAAAAGCTTGCAGAGATTTTTGGGAATGGTTGCCTTCTACAGACAATTCATCCCTAGTTGTTCAGAGCTCGCTAGGCCGTTGAACCAGCTGTTGCGGAAAGGCTCGAAATGGGTCTGGGGCAAGGAACAGAACGACGCTTTTGTTGCCTTGGCTCGCACGATAGCGAACACCGCTAGTTTGCGCCTCCCCGACCTGAACAAGCCGTTTGTCTTGCAGACAGATGCTAGTGATGCCGGTGTAGGAGCTGTTTTGTTGCAGGAAAACGAGGGCAAGCTGCGTCCTGTCGCGTTCGCTAGCCGCACGCTCACATAGGCGGAGCGGAATTACTCCGTGAGCAAAAAGGAATGCCTGGCGATAATGTTCGCATTGTCAAAGTTCGACACGTACCTAGATGGAGCGGTTTTCATCGTGCAGACAGATCACCAGGCACTTTCGTGGTTAAAGAGGCTGAAAAACCCCGCAGGCAGACTCGCGAGATGGGCGCTGACGTTGCAACGTTACGCGTACGCCATTGAGTACCGCCGGGGCAGCATGAATAAGGTGGCCGATGCTTTATCGCGCGCACCGTTGAAGGCTGGCAGAAGTGCAGAAGAGGCGCAGACCAGCATTGCTGAAAGCGGCGTCGCCGCTAGTGGAGAGGAGGAGAGGGCGGACGCGAGTACCCTGCGCAGTTAAAGAGAGAAAGGAGGCGGACAGAGTTGCTGCGCTGTGCTGCGAGAGAGAGAAGGCGCAGCAGCTGGTGGCGGCGACTACTCGCCTGCCAAGAAGCGAGGCAGAGAGAAATCTATTTTGGGGAGTAGCGGTCAGTAGGGAAGAGCTAATTGAGGCCAAGAAAGCAGACGGTCTATGCCAGCGGGTGCTGACAGAGCTTGCGAGTAGTGCAGCTTGCACCGGGAACGCTGAGGGCAAGTACGACGCGTATCTGCTGGGCGATGATGGCTTACTGCTCCGCTACATTCCCCAACTTGACGAAGAAGAGGCGATTGCATCCCCTTTCCGAGTCGTGGTCCCGAGGAAGTTGCGGAAACGATTCCTCCAGTACTTCCATGACTCAGCGCTGGCAGGCCATGGCAGCGGCAGTAAGACTTACAAGTTATGCCATGTCGCGACCTGGCCAGGTATGAGAAAGGGTGTGCTGGGTTACGCCCGTACATGTCCTGTTTGCCAGGTAGCCAAGCCTCGGGCGGGGAAACCCGCTGGCATGATGAAGTCGGTAGTTAGGAACTTTCCGTGGCAAGTAGGCGCGTGCGATATCATGGGACCCCTCCCTCGCTCCGCGCGCGGACACCAATATATCCTGGTAATAACGGACCACTATTCCAAGTGGGTTGAGGTTTTCCCCCTTAGGAAGCTTGTGTCAGAACGGATTTGGGAGGAGCTGTTGGAGACATTCACTCGTTTCGGTTTCGCTTCCGACCTGATTACAGACAATGCCTCGTATTTCACAAGCAAAGTCTTTGTTGATTCCTCTCGGGCGCTTCAAATCCGCCCCAGGAAAACGAGTCCCTACCACGCCCAGAGCAACATTACCGAGAGAGTGAATCGGAATGTTAAGAGTATGCTGGTCGCGACGACCGAGCAGCACAGAGATTGGGACGCACGGCTGTCCGAACTGGCTTTCGCCACTAGAACGCCCTACTTGACGCGGCGGGGCACGCGCCCCCTCCGCTTACGCAGTACGCGGCAAAGCTCCGCGAGCGCCTGAGGCAGCGCAGCGCGCGGCTCGTGAAAACCTCGATGTCGCGCGCAGTACAACAAAGGTCGTCGTCAGTACAACAAAGGTCGTCGTCACGTCGTTTTCAACACGGGCGACTGGTACTGAAAAGAACGCACCCGCTTAGTAACGCAGCGCGTGGTTTCGCCGCGTCGCTAGGGCACATGTGGGTTGGACCGTTCGAAGTTACGGCACGGACTACGCCACTCACCTGCCAGGTGCGGTTGTCGGCGAGCGGTGAAACCGCTGGTCCGGTGCACGTCGCAGACTTGAAAGCTTACCACCTTCGCAAGGACGATAACTGCGAAGCGGGGGAAGCTCAAAGCGATGCAGCGATCTCCCCCAAAGTAAGGCGTACAGGTAGCAACCCGGTTCGCAACCGACGCTATAACCTAAGGCCAAGGTAGTGCACTACTTTGTCTAACGTCTTCGCTTCCTTCAGAATGCATTCTGATAAGACTTTGCAGCAGCCAGATGAACTACCGTCGCTGGGGCGGGAAATCGCACCCAGCGCATGGTTCAAGGAGGGGCCACTTAAACAGGGGGTACCCCTCTAGTTTGTAGTGGTTTGTGGCCCATCATTGTGACCAGCGCGGCCATGCTGGCCGTCTTCGACGAGTCTGTATTGGAGCCCGCTGCCCAGGCCTGGAGTACGGGCCTCAGGAAGCCAGGTGTGTCCGGGGCGGAGACGCCTGCTGCAATGAGCATCCAGCACGGCGCCACGTGGAAAGGGGTCAACGATGTAGAGCAGCAGCTCAGGGCCGCTGCCAGGCGTATCCGTGGCCGAGCCCAGCTGCGCTGTGACCCCGAGGATATGGCCGCTGCCGGAGAGGGACCAGCCGGAACAGTCCCGCCATGCCTGCTGCTTCTCCCGTCCCACGGACCAGCTGAAATGGCATCCCGCCAGAGCCAGGCGACAAGCCTTCATATTTTACGCCGACCCGGGCTCGCACATGGACATGGCCCGGCTGTTGGCGAAGCCCGGGTCGGACGCTGAGGGGCGGGGGGGGGGGAGATGTAGGGCCCGTGGCGCGCCGCGCATTCGAAGGCCGCGCCACTTCCCAATGCTCTCTGCGCGCTGCCTGTTTCCCTCTCCCCGCTCGTTCGGGGATGACCGGTCCCGCGCGAGGGGGCTATAAAAGAAGGCACGCGCCGCCGTCTCGCCCTCTCTTGGTCCCTGCCTCTTCATTCCTGCTTCGCGCCTGGAGCTTCTGCACGGAAGACGACCCGCAGGCTGCAGCCCCCGGACGACGACCTAGCACCGCCTTCGACGATCCCTGTGAGATTAAAGATGTTTGTTACACGGCCCGCTGTGTATTTGTCGTGCGGATCCCTCGGGCAGAGGAATCGCCCACAGGGTGTCTCAGTACGCGCAGCTACAAAAGAAGTATAACTAAGAAGGTGAAACATCATTGTAGCAGATGCACTAAACAATTGAATTTCTTTTACTTGAATTTGGGAGTATTAATCCAGATGGCGATGCTGGCACAATCACTCTCCCCTTGACCCTAAGGTTTAGAGATAGTAAAGAAAACGTGGATGAATTTGCAGAAGTTAGCAAGAAGCTTCTGGAAAATTCCTGATTAAATAGCAGGGCGGGGACGTAAGAATACTAAATTAAATTAAAAACGACATTTAAAAATAAGCGAGTCAATAATTAAAGTAGTTAAGGTTGAAGGATTGCTTAAATATAAGAAGAAAGGCGTAAAAATTTCGCGTCCGGTGCTCGTTTTACTCACTTGCCTATGTATTCGTTCTGCCTGTAACCTATCTTTGATAGTGTTTGCCAGCGCCACCTTCCTCCACTACGGCCGACGTGGAACGCCGTGTGTTACAGCGATTGTCACTTAGACATCACCTAAACGGGAGGGTGGGAGCTGCGTGATAACAACCTTACCCTACCTATGGTGTTAAGACCGTCAGATTCGAAGCCTTCGCCCTTATTTACGCTAATTAACAAAGAAATGCAAGGAAAATGGGGGGCTTCGCCAAAAAACAAACATCGTCTATCTTTCCTCTATGTCTGTAGAACACCTGCTTTTGCTGCTGGTGCATTTTGTCTTGCAGTAATAAAACCTTCTGGGGTATGGGGTCATTGTACCCCAGACAAGATGGTAATACTTAACGTAGGACACAAACAGATCTTTATAGATTACAAGTTTAGTTTTAGGAAATAACATGCACTGTAACTTTCGAAGTATGCCCATAGAGAAAGGGATTGGGTAAAGAGCGGACACTAAGCGAAATCTGGCTCCAGGAAATGACGCATGAATGATAACGCTAGTAACAGCTTCACGCACGACGAAGTGGATGGCGCCACCAGCATTTGTCGCGCCGCGCGCGCGCGCGGGTGCTGCCGGCGCAGACCGAAACAGACTGCGGAAGGGAGGGCCGTCTACATGGGCTGCGTGTTCGTGAGGTCTGACTGCGGCTTCGTTGGCTTTCGAAGCGGAACTACTGCATTTTGTCAGGACGGCAAGGTGAGGAACGTTATGTTGGTTTAAAACATTGCATTTCGAGCAGTTTATGCTGACCGCGCCGGCCGGTTTCTTGAATTGCGTAGCTCGTGAACAGGCGCCGGTGCGCACGTCATGGGTCGGCCAGTACGTGACACCCCAGCAGTTTCCAGCAAAGGCAGGTAAGATATTTTTTTCTGTTTGCAAACTGCGTATTTCAAGCAGTTTTGCTGAGCACTCTGGCTGGCGCGGTTGTGAAGAGAAGGCTTATATGTGCTCGGTAATGGCGCAACACCCCTTCTTGGATCACTACCTTGTCGTGGCGGAGGGGCTTGCGAAACTCGATGAAGTCGTGAGTTCTGCTGTGTAGGGCCACACAAGATAGACAGGTCACGGCAGAGAGTTCTGACAAAATGTGATTCACTGGAGAAGGTAATGGCAACCCAATCCAGTATTTCCTGCTAAGAAAACCCTATGGCCAGTCACAATACCATTAAAGATATGGCGCCGGAAGATGAGCCCCCCAGGTTGGAAGGCGTCCCACATGTTACTGGGGATGAACAAAGGCCGATTCCTAGTAGCTCCAGGACGAATGAAGCGGCTGGGCTAAAGCCACAAGGACGCTCAGTTGTGGAAGTGTCGGGAAGCGACGGAAAGTCCGATGTTGCAAGGAGATATATCACATAGCAACATGGAGTGTAAGATCTATGACGCAAGGTAAACTGGATGTCGTCAAGCGAGAAATGGACAGATTGAACATTGATATCTTGGGTATCAGCGAGCTCAAGTGGACCGGAGTGGGAGAATTTAACTCCGGCGACCATTATGTCTTTTATTGTGGGCACGAATCCAAGAGAAGGAATGGGGTCGCTCTCATAGTAAACAGAAGAATGGGCAAAGCAGTGCTAGGGGACAACCCCAAAAACGACCGAATGATTTCACTTCGGATCCAAGGTCACCCTTTCAACATAACAGTTATCCAAGTCTATGCACCGACCACTACTGCTGAAGAAGCCTACGTTGACAGATTTTATGCGGACCTGCAATGCCTTTTAGACCGCACCGCATCATCAGACATCGTTTTTCTCATAGGAGACTGGAATGCTAAGGTCGGGAGTGAAGAAATATCCGGAATTATAGGCAAGTTCGGTCTTGGCGAGCCAAATTAAGCTGGGCAGAGGCTAGTAGAGTTTTGTCAAGAAAACAACCTGACCATAGCGAATACTCATTTTCAACAGCACAAGAGGCGCCTGTACACATGGACTTCACCGGACGGTCTGTACAGGAATCAGATCGATTATACTCTTTGCCGGCAGAGATGGAGAAGCGCTATACAAGCAGTAAAAACAAGGCCTGGGGCCGATTGTGGCACCGATCATCAGCTTCTTTTTGCCAAAATTAAGCTTCGATTGAGGAAAACGCAGAAAACTAGAAGGCCTTTCAGGTATGATCTGGATCAAATTCCATTAGAATATGCTGTGGAAGTGAGGAATCGATTTCAAGAATTAGATCTAGAAGACAGAGAGCCCGAAGAGATGTGGACTGATGTTCGTAATATAATACAAGAAGTTGCTACTAAGGCAGTTCCAAAGCAAAAGAAATGCAAGAAAGCAAACTGGTTATCTGAAGAGGCTTTGCAAATAGCTGAGGAAAGGAGGATCGCAAAAGTTGTGGGGGACAGAGAAAGATACAAGGTTTTCGATGCGGATTTTCAGAAAATAGCATGGAGAGATAAGAATGCCTTCCTGAACATACAGTGCCAAGCAGTTGAGGACAACAACCAATTAAGGAACACAAGAGCTCTGTATGAGACAATCAAAGATATCAAAGGAAGCTTCTGTGCTAAGCTGGGCGTGATAAGGACAAACGAGGCAAGGACCTCACTGAAGCCTCAGAGATAAAGGCAGGAATACACAGAAGAACTGTACAAGAAGGACCCGGATGTGCAAACCCAACATAAGACGGTTGTGATTACTGATTTCGAGCCGGGCATCCTGAAGAGTGAAGTTGAATGGGCCTTAGCCAGCCTTGCTAAGAACAAAGCTAGCGGAATTGATGGCATTCCAGCTGAGTTGTTTGAAAACCTCAAACATGACGCTGTTAACATTCTGCATACATTATGTCAGAAGATTTGGACAACCCTGCAGTGGCCACAGGATTGGAGGAGGTCAGTTTACATCCCCATTACAAAGAAAGGCAGTGCCAATGATTGTTCCAACTACCGCACGATCGCACTTATTTCGCATGCTAGCAAGGTGATGTTGAAAATCCTCCAAGGAAGGCTGCAGCAGTATGTGGATCGGGAGCTTCTGGACGTGCAAGCTGGGTTTCGCAAGGGCAGAGGAACTAGACACCAAATTGCCAACCTTCGCTGGACCCTGGAAAAAGCAAGAGAGTTCCAGAAACCCATCTACTTCTGCTTTATTGATTATGCGAAAGCGTTTCACTGCGTAGATCACAGCAGATTGTGGCAAGCTCTCCAAGGGATGGGAGTTCCAATTCACCTCATCTCTCTCCCCAGGAACCTGTATGAAGGACAAGAGGCCACAGTCAGAACTGGGCATGGTCTTACTGATTGGTTTCCGATTTAGAAAGGAGTGAGGCAAGGCTGCATACTGTCGCCCTGCCTATTTAACCTATATGCAGAGTGCATCATGAGGAAAGCCGGTCCGGACGAGTCTTCAGCTGGAGTGAAGATTGCTAGAAAACGTATCAACAACCTTAGATATGCGGATGATACCACTTTAATGGCAGAAAGTGAAGTGGAACTCAAGAGACGTCTGATGCGCGTACAAGAAGAGAGTGAGAAGTTTGGGGTTAAACTGAACATTAAAAAAACAAAGATCATGGCGTCTTGACCTATCAAGTCCTGGAGCATCAATGGACAAGAAGTGGAAGCTGTGACAGATTTTCTCTTCTTGTGCTCCAAGATTACCTCGGAAGGAGACTGCAGCCATGAAATTAGGAGACGGCTGCTTCTGGGAAAGAGAGCAATGGCTAGCCTTGACCGCCCAGTAAAGAGCAGAGGCATTAGTCTGCCAACCAAGATCCGTAGGACTCGTGCTATGGTCTTTCCAGTTGTGATGTATAGATGCGAGAGTTGGACTGTGAAAAAGGCTGACTGCCGAAGAATTGACGCATTTGAATTGTGGTGTTGGCGAAGACTCTTGAGAGTTCCTTGGACTGCCAGAAGATCAAATCAGTCGATATTGTCGACCATAAACCCTGACTTCTCATTGGAGGGTCAAATTCTAAAGTTAAAGCTCAGTTACTTTGGTCATCTGATGAGAAGTGAGGAGTCGCTGGACAAAGATTTGATGTTGGGAAAGGTTGAGGGTCGCGGGAGAAGGGGTAGGCAGCGAACGCGATGGTTAGATGGCATCCTCGAGGCACTGCAGATGAAGTTATGTGATGTTAGGAAGATAGTGAGAGACCGGAAAGCGTGGCGTGACATGGTCCATAGGGTCACGAAGAGTTGGACACGACTGAACGACTGAACTGAACTGAATGGCGCAACAAGGGCTCGCCGGCTACCTCGCAGTTAGATATGAGCGAACCTACGCCTGACGTTCTTTGCTTGGTTTGCCTAGTGGTTACTTTTGCCTGGTTTCTCGTTGAGTTTTACGTGTTGGGGTGTTTTTTATGGCCTCCACCAGTGCGCAATCACTTTTAGGTGACGTGTTGGCCGGGTGAAACCTTAGCATCGAAAGTAGGCTAATGTGTTAAAGACGAGAGTTTTCGCGTTGTATGTATACATACGGGACCGCTATTGTTAAGACGGTAGAAAAAAGAAAAGGTACCGCACAAAATATGGAGAACCAGAAACTTGTGTGTCGAGGATCGTCATCTGCACCGAAAAATCCGCGGGAAATGTGCCTAAAAAAGGCAATAGAAAAGAAAACGCCGAGGTGCTTCTAAACAGCGTGATACTAAAGAAGTGGCGCGCCAATAATTCCGTACTCTCCGTTTCTGCAGACATGCATTCCACCCGCCTATATTCAGCTAATGCGCACTGTGGTATCCCCTGTGTTGTGCCGCCAGGCATCAAATATTTTTATGGAATGAAACGCGTAGTCGGCTGTCAATGCAGCTTTTAAAACCAAAAACTAACATCGGGAAATGGAGCAATGCTTGGAAATTACAGGCAGGAATCTTCGCCGTGTAGCTGGATTTGTGTATTTTACGTGGGTATGCACGCGAGGTTCGATAAATCATTGACCAATATTCGTAACTTTATTCATTTACAGATTTCTCGTGTTTAATCTGTTTACACAGTGTCAGTAACAAGTGGATCATGATGACATATATTTCTACTGTCCCTGCTGTATGCCCTGGTGAGAGAATTGCAGCATACGCGCAAGAGGTCCGGACCAATATCCCGCATTCTAGGAGTCGATAGTTTTGAGCTTTCGCTTTCGGCTTGCCATGTCACGCAATTTAATTTGCACATCAGGTATTTCTACAACGATATAATTGTTATTTAACATGAAAAATGTGTTAATAAGTATGAAATGAATGTCCCAGTTGTTTCCTGAAATGTTAATATCAGTGCATATTTTCACATTCCAACAAATTGACCATTTGAGAATATTGCAAGCTAAGCTTGATTGGTTTCTATTTACCGTCTCAGGGAGACGCAGGCAATAAAGATGCGCATAATAGAGGAACCATTCTTATATTTACACTGCTGAGCATTCCGGCTATGTATTTGAACGAGTGCTAGATACATTGTCATTGCAAAATGAATACAAGGCACTTTGTAACATGAGTTAATGTTTTCCAGCTTATTTCCGGCTTACAGAATATTTGTGATTAGGAACCCTTGAAACTTTCTGGAAAAGGTGACACTGAGGATGAAAGACGTAACCGTCTGCTGGAATTTGCTACCAAGGTCGTATCCAAAAACACATGAATGCATGGGGAAGGGTGCGCATTTAAGCTAAAAGCAATGTGTCTGGGGCATAATACCCAATACTACTTGAAGTATATTTGTTTGAAATCTGTGTTTAAAATGAAATACATAGTATTGTGAGGGAGCCGCGAATATATTTTGAGGATTGTATATGTCTATTTTTTTTTGTGTATCATTTTCCATACTATGTATATCTACATATAATGCTACATTTGGCTACGTATGTATTGTTTCTTGTGTAATTTTTTTCTTATAATGTACACGTGAGCTGGTGTATCCTACGTTTTGTCTCTCTTCCTGGTTGCTTTCGTGCAGCAAACTGTGACAGAATTGTATCTGTTTTGTTACATGTATGAAGTAAAATAAATGTTCATTTCACAGAGCTCCTGGCAGCTTTCCTGCAATACTGCTGTTTGGCAAAGGCTTTGACGCAGCTGCGTTGATGGCAAATCAGCAGCAATGGACCTAATTTTATTTTTCATTGCTGAAAATAAATCGAAAATAATACCACACCGTACAGAATATAAATAATGTGCCTCTAATGCAGACACCTGGCAGACATCTGTGAAACGCCACAACGAGAATGCCACTCCAGACCTCTCAGCCGCCAATACCGACCGGCTTCCGCTGATCAATGTACTAAGCCTGCAAGCTTGGCGCTACAAATTTTACATTCAGTACTTATTTTTATAACCTGGCGACGACGACGCCATCGCTGCCTCGTCCGATCAGCGAATTGGGTCACGTCGCTTGACCTTGTGACGTAAACGCTACTTCGACCAACCAGCTAAAATTGTGACTGACCACGCCGGATCTCGACCAATCAGTAATACGGTGATCACCACGCCACGTCTCACCCAGTGTGCGAATTCATGACTGTCACGAAGGCTTTGCTGCGATAGCAATACTGCACCAGGTTTCGGCCCATCGCGTCGTCCTGGGAAGGGCCACAATTGGCCTTGAACAGCCGCGAAGAAAAACGCTCGGTCAGCGGTCTACATTCGGTTCAGCAGCATTGAACCCTTCTCATTTATGTGGGCTGGTAGCTTAGGCTCTCGCGCCATACTCTTAAAGGATGACCTTAGGTGTCCCCAATAATGTAGCACTTTACACTGATAGGGCGTGATAGGGGAATAATGTAGCAGGCAAAGGAAGCTTCTGCCATTGCTATCGCAATTCAACTAGGGTTAACCAGAGTTAAACCACAACTAATGTTTATTTCTTTCCGTGATGCGGCTTTTAATGCTGCCGTACTAATATCCAAGACCTAGTGCATCAATCCCCTTCATGGATCACTGCCTTGTCGTGGCGGAGGGGCTTGCGAAACTCGATGAAGTCGTGAGCTCTGCTGTGTATGGCCACCCAAGATAGACAGCTCACGGCAGAGAGTTCTGACAAAATGTGATTCACTGGAGAAGGTAATGGCAACCCACTCCAGTATTTCCTGCCAAGAAAACCCTATGGCCAGTCACAATACCATTATCGATATGGCGCCGGAAGATGAGCCCCCCAGGTTGGAAGGCGTCCCACATGTTACTGGGGATGAACAAAGGGCGATTCCTAGTAGCTCCAGGACGAATGAAGCGGCTGGCCTAAAGCGAAAAGGACGCTCAGTTGTGGATGTGTCGGGAAGCGACTGGAAAGTCCGATGTTGCAAGGAGATATATCACATAGCAACATGGAATGTAAGATCTATGACGCAAGGTAAACTGGATATCGTCAAGCGAGAAATGGACAGATTGAACATTGATATCTTGGGTATCAGCGAGCTCAAGTGGACCGGAATGGGAGAATTTAACTCCGGCGACCATTATGTCTTTTATTGTGGGCACGAATCCAAGAGAAGGAATGGGGTCGCTCTCATAGTAAACAGAAGAATGGGCAAATCAGTGCTAGGGTACAACCCCAAAAACGACCGAATGATTTCAATTCGGATCCAAGGTCACCCTTTCAACATAACAGTTATCCAAGTCTATGCACCGACCACTGCTGCTGAAGAAGCTGACGTTGAGAGATTTTATGCGGACCTACAATGCCTTTTAGACCGCACCCCATCATCAGACGTCGTTTTTCTCATAGGAGACTGGAATGCTAAGGTCGGGAGTGAAGAAATATCCGGAATTACAGGCAAGTTCGGTCTTGGTGAGCCAAATGAAGCTGGACAGAGGCTAGTAGAGTTCTGTCAAGAAAACAACCTGACCATAGCGAATACTCATTTTCAACAGCACAAGAGGCGCCTGTACACATGAATTTCACCGGACGGTCTTTACAGGAATCAGATCGATTATATTATTTGCCGGCAGAGATGGAGAAGCGCTATACAAGCAGTAAAAACAAGGCCTGGGGCCGATTGTGGCACCGATCATCAGCTTCTTGTTGCCAAAATTAAGCTTCGATTGAGGAAAACGCAGAAAACTAGAAGGCCTTTCAGGTATGATCTGGATCAGATTCCATTAGAATATGCTGTGGAAGTGAGGAATCGATTTCAAGAATTAGATCTAGAAGACAAAGAGCCCGAAGAGATGTGGACTGATGTTGGTGATATAATACAAGAAGTTGCTACTAAGGTAGTTCCAAAGCAAAAGAAATGCAAAAAAGCAAACTGGTTATCTGAAGAGGCTTTGCAAATAGCTGAGAAAAGGAGGATGGCAAAAGGTATGGGGGAAAGAGAAAGATACAAGGTTCTCAATGCGAATTTTCAGAGAATAGCAAGGAGAGATAAGAATGCCTTCCTGAACATACAGTGTCAAGCAGTTGAGGACAACAGCCAATTAAGGAACACAAGAGCTCTGTATAAGACAATCAAAGGTATCAAAGGAAGCTTCTATGCTAAGCTGGGCGTGATAAAGGACAAAAGAGGCAAGGACCTCACTGAAGCCTCAGAGATAAAGAAGAGGTGGCAGGAATACACAGAAGAACTGTACAAGAAGGACCCGGATGTGCAAACCCAACATAGGACGGTTGTGATTACTGATCTCGAGCCGGGCATCCTGAAGAATGAAGTTGAATGGGCCTTAGCCAGCCTTGCTAAGAACAAAGCTAGCGGAATTGATGGTATTCCAGCTGAGTTGCTTCAAAACCTCAACCACGACGCTGTTAACACACTGCATACATTATGTCAAAAGATTTGGACAACCCTGCAGTGGCCACAGGATTGGAGGAGGTCAGTTTACATCCCCATTCCAAAGAAAGGGAGTGCCAAAGATTGTTCCAACTACCGCACGATCGCGCTTATTTCGCATGCTAGCAAGGTGATGTTAAAAATCCTGCAAGGTAGGCTGCAGCAGTATGTGGATCGCGAGCTTCCGGACGTGCAAGCTGGGTTTCGCAAGGGCAGAGGAACTAGAGACCAAATTGCCAACCTTCGCTGGATCATGGAAAAAGCAAGAGAGTTCCAGAAACCCATTTACTTCTGCTTTATTGATTATGCGAAAGCGTTTGACTGCGTAGATCACAGCAGATTGTGGCAAGCTCTCCAAGAGATGGGAGTTCCAATTCACCTCATCTGTCTCCTCAGGAACCTTTATGAAGGGCCATGCCACAGTCAGAACTGGGCATGGCCTTACTGATTGGTTTCCGATTGAGAAAGGGGTGAGGCAAGGCTGCATACTGTCGCCCTGCCTATTTAACCTATATGCAGAGTGCATCATGAGGAAGGCCGGTCTGGACGAGTCTTCAGCTGGAGTGAAGATTGCTGGAAAACGTATCAACAACCTTAGATATGCGGATGATACCACTTTAATGGCAGAAAGTGAAGTGGAACTCAAGAGACTTCTGATGCGCGTACAAGAAGAGACTGAGAAGTTTGGGCTTAAACTGAACATTAAAAAGACGAAGATCATGGCGTCTTGCCCTATCAAGTCCTGGAGCATCAATGGACAAGAAGTGGAAGCTGTGACAGATATTCTGTTCTTGGGCGCCAAGATTACCTCGGAAGGAGACTGCAGCCATGAAATTAGGAGACGCCTGCTTCTGGGAAAGACAGCAATGGTTAGCCTTGACCGCCTAGTAAAGAGCAGAGACATTAGTCTACCAATCAAGATCCGTATAACCCGTGCTGTGGTCTTTCCAGTTGTGATGTATGGATGCGAGAGTTGGACTGTGAAAAAGGCTGACCGCCGAAGAATTGACGCGTTTGAATTGTGGTGCTGGCGAAGACTCTTAAGAGTTCCTTGGACTGCCAGAAGATCAAATCAGTCGATATTGTCAACCATAAACCCTGACTGCTCATTGGAGGGTCAAATTCTAAAGTTAAAGCTCAGCTACTTTGGTCATCTGATGAGAAGAGAGGAGTCGCTGGAGAAAGATTTGATGTTGGGAAAGGTTGAGGGTCGCCGGAGAAGGGGTAGGCAGCGAACGCGGTGGTTAGATGGCATTCTCGAGGCATTGCAGATGAAGCTATGTGATGTTAAGAAGATAGTGAGAGACCGGAAAGCGTGGCGTTACATGGTCCATAGGGTCACGAAGAGTCGGACACGACTGAACGCCTGAACTGAACTGAGTGCATCAATCACGTTATAGATGCTGGGCGCTAATGAGCAGGTCACGCATGAGCGTGAGCCGCCTCCAGAACATTGTGTAGCATGGTCTCCATTAGTGGCGGTGTCAGTCCATGTCACTCGCTCGGGCATTCGCGGAGGAACTGGTCGGGCGGCGGTATATACCTCACGTGACCTAGTGGACTTATATGAGGAGGGACGCAGATGGCTCAGAGCAGTACGAACTGGAGATCAATGACAGAGATGATTCTACTATAGTGGTATGATGATAATGGTCCTTCTATTTTCAGTTTATTCGCCGCTGACGTCTCGACTGAGACTATGTTTTTGAGGTCATTGAGTTGAGTTTTTAAATGATACAGGTGGGATTAGCCTTGCTTATTCTGCCGAAAATTGCTCCACTGTAGCGTCACTTATGTGGTAAAAAATCCTAATATCTCTCACATCTGCCTCACTATGCGCACAGTCACTTATAACAGTACACATTCCACTCCAGGAGTCACCATATATGCGCACATTCTCTCACAGTATAACATATATCCACTCCAGAAGTAGCCATCTATGCACACATTCACTCACAGTAAAATAGTACAATCCAGCTGCCACCATCATGCACACATTCACTCACAGTATAACATTGTCCACTCCAGAAGTTACCATCTACGCACACATTCACTGACAGTAGAACATTGTCCATTCCAGCTGTCACCAAGATCAATGTCCTGCAGAAATTGTAAAAGAAGGCGTAAAGCCTCTCTTCTGCATGTCTGGTTTCCACTCGGGTAGACAATGTCCTGAAGTGCACCATGAAGGTCTCCTGTCTTCTTGAAGGAAGCGAGCATCACACACGCTTCCGCGTTGTACTCTGGACAGCACATGATATAATGTTCTATATCATCGCAAACACTGCATATAGAACGTAGCGGAGACGATGCCATGCCCGTCTTATGCATCCAGGCAGGAGTACGAGCAGAGCCCGTGCGAATTCGATGTAGTAGAGTGGCCTGATGTCTTCTCAGTCCCTTCCCTGGTCACACATGGCTTGTGGGGCGCACTCCACAGGGTACTAAAATGGTTGAGTACCGTTTCTCTGAAGAGTTTTTTTTTATCTTGAGGGACTTTTTTGAGCAAGTACCTGACAGTACTTTATGGGCGAGACTGTCAGCCACCTTGTTGCCTCTGACACCTATGTGTGAGGGCACCCATTGGAAATGTAAAGTAAAGCCTCTGCTGTGCAACGTCTGGACCAAGCGTATAAAGTTTATAGACAAGGCATCAGTAGGGAAACCACGCTGTAACCTTTGAAAGACAGATTTTGAATCTTTTAGCATGCAACAGGTAGGGCCGGACAAGACTGTAGCTTACATGAAGACACCTCAATAGCAACACTTTCGGCCGTTGTGGAGTACACAACTTCAGTAAAGCGTGCAGACCACGTGTAGTCCCTGTAACGAATATAAAAAGCCGCTGAGCTAGATTTTCTGACGTTGTCTACAGAATCATCAGTGAAAGTGTGAAAATGGCGGGCATACTTTCTTTCTAAATGTTGAAGTAGAAGCGAACGCGTTGCTTCTAAACGAGAACTGCGATTTGCGATCACATGGGGAATCGTGATCTTGCAGTCGAGGGTCGGAAATGGCCAGGGTGGTTTCAACCGTTTGATTTGCCTACGAACAAAAATGCCTACAGAAGTAAGAGTATTAAGTGCCAAGTAGGCTTTCGACTCAGATCTCTTGCGGATCCGTTGAAGAAGGGATTGTCCAGCTACCTTCTCTCCGAGGCGGCCAAGTTGCATTAGCAGTCTCTTTGAAGAGACAATGCTAAGAGGTTTCGATAGCGACTCATGGAGCACTGCATTGCTCGCTGCCGCCTGAGGAATTCCAATGGCTCTTCTTAGGCCCTTTCTATGGAAAACGTCGAGACGTTCAAGCTGTGATGCCGAGGGGGAAATGAAAGGTAATTGGTATATTATGCGACTGATCACCAGCGCTTCATGAAGTTTGACCATTGAAGACGGATGGTTTCCGCATTGCCCACTTGCAATTCTACGGGTCACATTGAGACGCGAAGATAGAGATGACACAATCACGTCGACAGCTTTTCGCCACCGTAGACTAGAGTCAATAATGACACCCAGAAAACGAGTGTGATTGAATTGATGAATGGAAGAGTGACCAAGGTCCGTCTTTAACCGCGCAATAATATCTTCCTACACCTGGAAATAGAACAAAGCCGAATTTTTCCACTGATAGAGACAATCCCATACCTTGAAGGCAAGCCTGTACCGAAAGTAGAGCCTGTCGAGCTATCAGGGCTAATCGCTTGTGTTGGTAGCTAGTAATTCAAATACAAATGTCGTCAGCATATATTCACATACGCACTTGCCTGCTATTTTTTAGCAATGAACCGGGAAGGCCTGCCATTACTATGTTAAAGAGCGTGGGGAAAAGAACACTTACTTGATGCACACCTCGTGATACATCCATTTCAGGTACTTCCTAACCGTACTCGAACCATACGACCACTGACAAAGTAGTAAATGAACCGTAGCATGTGGCCCTCTAGGCCTACGCCTTGCACTCTGTTCAAAATGCAGCTCTGAAGCACTTCGTCATAAGCTTTTGAAACGTCAAGAAAAAATGACTAAGGTTGAAAGGCCGAAAGCTCTCTGGTGCTCAACGTGGCTCACCAAATCTAAGACCCTATCTTGGGCGCTTAGTCCACGGTGGAATCATGCCATACATGTTGGCAGTGGCTTGGTGTCCTCAAAACACTACGATAAGCGTTCATTTGTCAGCTTCTCCACCAGCTTAGTCACACAGGAGGTCAGTGACACAGGGCGATAAGAGGCAAGGTCCATCATGTCTTTGCCAGGCTTCAGCACTGGAACTACATATGCCACCTTCCATGACGGAGGAATGTCGCCAGTCTTCCAAACTTGATTGATGAAGTTTTGGAGCTCCTTTCTGAGTTCTGAGTTCCAGAGGCAGGTTCTGCAGCATTTGGTTGGTGATACCGTCGGGACCTGGTACACACCGACGCCACAGGCCACTGAGCGCAGTCTGAATCTCCCTAAGCGTGAACGGGGCCATGATAGACGTATAGAGGAAGCAGGTGGTGTATATAGGTCATTTCCAGTATTTGAAGATACAATCGCATCTACAAACTCTTCTGCCAAGCACGCAATGGCTTTTTCCTGGCGCATTGCAAGACCTTCAAAAGGCTTCAAAGGGCGCGGTTCTCCAGCAAGACTGCCAACGGCTCGCCAAATTCTCGTCATCGGTGAGAATACAGTCATACTAGCACAGAATAAGACCCATTTCGACCTGTAGAGCTTGTTCCTGTACCGCCGAATGACAGAATTTAGCCTCTTCTAGGCCGTCTTCAAGTTTCTGTCGCCCTTTTTCGCATGAGTTGTCGCTCTACCTTTCTTCTCCTGAGTGTTAAATCCGAGGCCGTAAAATGATCAGGTTACTTGACCCCCGTAGTTACTGCCACCTTACTATAAATCATTTTGTCAGTAATCACCAGAAACACGTTCTAGGTGCTCTCTGTAGTTGTCCCAGTTGACAACATGGCTGATTTTAGGACCGCCCATACGAAAGTCGGCAGCAAACACAAAACTCAGGTAAAGATCACTTCCCATGCGGCCAAGTGCTGTTGACAACTTCACGCGGACATCAAGTGAATGCAAACTCAGGTTTATAGCTGTCGCTGAGGCTGGAGGCAGGAAGAAAGTGGGGCTTCCGTCATTGGCAGCACACAGGTCCAAACTGTCAATAACGTCTACGAGTTTGCGTCCACGGGAATCCGTGTTCCTGTCACCCCACGCGGAATTATGGGCGTTTAAATCACCGCAGATGATTCGAGGAGCTGGGAAGCGGTCGCAGAGCTGCTGCGGAAAGAAATCAATTGCTACCTTCTTCCGTGGGGACACGTACACGGATGCAATAGAAAGATTTAGAAAGTCGAGCTGTATTTTCACAGCCGCTACCTGAATGCCATCCGTGCAAAGATCGGTAACGTTTAAAGAAGCATGTGGAATTTCCTTTCGTACGTAAAGCGCGGCACTGCCTGCAGGAAATAACTTTATGCCGCAGTTTTTATGGGCGACATATGCTGTCAAATATCTCCCACTTGGCAGGCCAGCTTCGGATAGGGCCAATACTGGAACACAAGTCTCTTTCAAGAATAGTTTCAATTCAGCTAACGGGCTTAAAATATCAGCGCAGTTCCATTGCAATATAAACGGCACTTTTCGGTGGATTTTAGAGGTTGAACATCAGCCATATTAGGTCGAAAGAAAGTTGGCTGCGAAGGCGGTAATCATGGACTCGAATGAAAGCACCAGCTGTAGGAAGTTCTTCAGGTTACCAGGCGGCATCGCTGGAAAATGTAAACGCAGGGCCCCAAACAAAACATGGAGAAGGTCGGGCACACCTTGAGTTTTGAGCTCCTCATTTTGCGCAACGCACTCATTCACAACGTCGACAAACTATACCTATGGGGACACACACTCGTCCGCAGTAGCTAGTTTTCTTGTCACTTGTAAGGCATAGAAAAGTCCTCCCTGCCGTCACATTTGGCTCAGTGGGCAAAATTACCACTGGGATCCCGACCGTTCTTTGCTTTCGGTGACTCACCAACTTGAAGCCTTCGTTGTTCACGTCAGCCATATCGGCCACTGACTCGTCACCATCCACGATCGTTGATTCATCCCCACTGAGCGATGGAGCCTCGCTGAGCGAGTTGTCGCCTCCATGTTCTGGTCGTTGCATGGTCTGGGGAAGTCATGGTCGCCTCTTCCCTACTAGCCTCCATAAGTTGGCGCGGTTTCTTTAGAAATGCCAGCGCCGGAGCAGCCGTACTCTTCCCATAAGGACAGTGCCGCTTTGAAGATGTGACCGTCATTGAAAATTAAAAAAAAAGCAAATTTAGCAAAATTAGGCAAATTACCCGAGCTGAGGCGACAAGATCGAACAACCTTTGAGGTCGTTTTCCCACTGCTACAAATGTGCAGCCATGAACTGTATAAGAGGGAATCAAATTTGAGTGTCCATATATTGATTACTCCACTGAGTATTTGCGACAAGCACAGTTTGTTTTCAACCAGACGAAAACGT